>NW_028327173.1:175928063-176553063 GCF_987537825.1 Furipterus horrens
CAAAACAGAAACAGACCCATAGACATAGAGAACAAGCTGGTGGTTGCCAAAAGTGAGGACCATGGGGAGTGGGGTGAGAACATTAAAAAAAAAAAGGGCTTGACTAAAAGAACAGAGAAAAGGGAGAGAGTGAGACTATTACTCTCTTTAGGTAACAGATTTATACTTTATAATTTCAAAAATATTTTATTTCTTAGTTGATATAACTAGAGGTACCTTAGATGCTGGAAGTGCTAATCCTTTTAAGGAAGTTAGTTGTTGGTTTCAGTAACATTGGAGAGTAGTAAGCAGCAACTGAGGTTAATTATATCTTAGGCTAATTATATATGTTAATTATAGCTAATGATATTATATTATACTATACTTAAAAACTTAAAGCGTAGGTCTTAATTCTTAATAGCGCTTACCATGCATAACAGTTCTAGTAAATCATTTCTGTTTTGTGAATAAACAGATCACTTCTTTTTCAAAAAGTCAAAGTTTGATCACCCAGAAAAGTTGAAATAGTTGATACATTTATGCTTCTTTATTTCAAATAATGGAACACAAAAATAACTGATCCCTGACTATAATAAAGTCGTATATTTAGGGTAAACATGTCCCTAAACTCCACTTATTGTTTTGTGTACAAATGTACCTCTAAAATGTCACTGTGGTTTTAATGAAGTCAAGAAAATGATAGAAAGTTTTATTCCTAAAACCTGCTTTAGTACTAACCAGAGAAAATCAGATGTTTGTAAGCTAATCAAGAGTCCTTAAACTCCATTACAGAAATGACACATTTTTCTCTTTGTATTAAGAGACTGATGGCATCGTTCTTCAATAAAGCTGGATCCATCTGCACATGCTCAGGAGACAGCCACTGGTTTAGAGATAAATTGCTTTGAGGGTACTGGAACCACTGAGGTGCTGAGTAACCCTACTGAGAAAGGAAAAAGAGGACGCTTCTGGAGTTAAAATAAGACAGAATGCATGTTTGGAACATAGTGGCTGAAGACTGGCAGAATTCTCAACATCTCAGGCTCTGACAAACTGTCCAGTTTCCATTTGTACTTTGGATGTGCTCTGGAAACCTAAGACAGCAATAATTAGAATAGAAATGTATAGTATGCTTTTAGCCAGCACATATAAAGGAAATTCTCTGTTGGTGTAGAAATTTCTTTGCTGTTCATCCCTTAAAAATTTGCTTCTATTTCCTCTTAGGATGTAACGGGAGGTGTTAGTGATGAGTCCTAATTTTATGTATTTCTTATTCACACTCTCAAAGCATTGGAATCATTTTGAGCTCTCATAAATTTTGAGAACTTGTAATATTCTGTACATGGTCTTGGCAGTGTCTGGAATTATGCGAGAGATTGATAAGAATTAAGTGATGATAAGCAACACATGTTATTTGCCAGTGGACGGGGAAGATCGCTGCCATCCTTTTAGCAAAGAGCAAACTTATAAACAGGGATTCTGGCCAATCTTTCCTTTCCGCTGCAACTTCTAGTTATTTACCCCGGCTTAATGAATGCACAGCTTCATATTTGCACACAATTTATTTGGGTCGGTTTTTAATTTTTCTCTCCGTTTGAAGCTAGAGTTGCCTGAAGGAGAATTCAGAGCGAAACTCTGTAGAAGGAGGAACGAAATGGTTCGTTTTTCAGTGATTTCTGGAGAGGAATCTGGGACAGGGTGAAATGGAGTATCATTTACTTAAGGTTCCAAAAAAAAAAAAAAAATCATCCAGTGTGGAGGGCCAGGTGGTGCTTCCGCAGGAGGGCAAAGCAAGGCGAAACCAGCTTTAGGGGAAGGAGGAAAAGAGACAGAGAGAGAAAAGAGAGGAGAGGAGAGGGGTGGGCGCGAGGGAGGGAGAGAGAGGGAGGGGGAGGGGGAGGGAGGCAAAGGGAGGGGGAGCAGAGGGCCCGAGGGAGGGGGAGAGAGACAGAGAGGCAGAGAGAGGCAGGCTAATGAGTGAAGGGAGTTCCACGGAGCCTGCAGCTCCGGAGCTCCCACCCTCCACTTAGCTGCGGGACGTTATCTCGGGAGGAAAGCCCCGGAATTCCGAGCCTGGCGGACGCTGGGGCTTACCAGAGTGCGCGGAGGCCAAGGCGGCGGGCGCCTGTCCCTTTAAGGGGCTGGTCTCCGGGCACCGCCAGCCCAGACGCCGGGACGTGCCGGGGCCGCCCCGCCCCGTGCCGGGCGGCGCGACGGCACCTGAGCAACTGCGGTGGTGGCGCCTAAGAGCAGGCGGCTCGGGCGGTAGTCCTTGTGCTGCTGTGTCTTCCCGTCTCCCTTACCTCGTCGTGCAGGGTAAGGGCAAGCAGGCCGCGTCGGCTCGGGGCATGGGACCTGGGTGCCGGCCACGGGAACCGCTGGGCGAGGGCGGCACTGGCCGCGGGGTCCCAGGGCGGACGGGAGGGCAGCACCGGTGGGGGGCGCGGCCGCGGGGCCCGGACACCGCCCGCGGGGTAGGCCTCGGCATCGGGCTCCGGGTCTCCATCGGCGGGTTCCTGCTCGGGTCGGGACATGTGGCGGGCGGGCGCCAAGGGTCGTTCGGCCTCACTGGGCCGCCCGGGGCCCGACCCCAGTCTTGCTGCGGCGCCTCTGAGCGCGGCGAAGGACTCTCCCGGGGACATCTCCCGAGGGCGAGGTCAGCGGGAGAGAGCCCTGGGGTGACCGAGGCGCCTATTTTTAGCCGGGCCTAAGGGCCCCCGGGAGGGAAGGCGGATTACCGCCTCCTCGGCTGGGGGATGGAGGCAGCGCGTCTCCGGCGGCGTCCCCGGGCCGGTGCTGGGCCATGCTTACGCCATGCTGGAATTTCAGTCCTCTCCGCTTCCCCTGATACTTAGCGAACTGGTCCTCGCCCCCTTCCCAGCGCTCCCTCTCATCGTCCTGTACGTGTCCCCGTTTCTGGGTCGCGGGCGGTTGGGGATGGGAAAGCAGCGTGAGGGAAGAGTTTGGAAAAATACGTGGACCGCCCTGGAGAAGGGGGAAGTTATCCCTTCCACTCCCTGAGGGGTGTGTCCTCCTTACTGATTCCCCCTCCCCCTTCAGTTTCCAACAATGAGATGTTTGGCGTTGGGGACCTCGGCAGAAAACCGAGCTGGCAGTCTGGAAAAGGCTTTCGGTAACCGGATACCTGGTGTGGGCTCTGCAGCCCCGCATGTCGGTCGTGAAGGAGCATGTGTGCACTGGAGACCGGCTTCCCGAGACGCGGGGAGCGTGTCCTGACCTCGTCCAGCTGCCCTTGATTAGGTTGGAGACTGGGCTGTTGAATCTTGCACATTCCTTCTAGCAGGAAGGAGGAGTCTAATTTGTAGTTGGGCCTATACCACAAAAGGATTCCTTAGCAGGTATCTCAATAAGCACTGCTTAACAGCTGCAGTCGAAGTTAACTGTTCAAAGTTGTGAGTTTTCTTTTTGTTTGAAGATGCTTTGAAAAATGTAGACACTGATAAACACCGTGGGGCGGATTAAACACTGGATTGTGTAGGAATTGACGTTGAGTTGGGAGTTCTGGCTCATTAGGTTACACTTGTTCTCCCTACCTCTCACCTAGTAGGCACTTGGCAACACGGTCTCCAGTTTGGCTAAAGCAGTTGTCCGTGAGACTGGAATGATCCTCCCAGGAATAACACTGGAGCATTCCTGAGTTCATCCTTATTTTGGGTCTACATGCTTTGCTATAGATTTGCATTTGTGTTCTCTGACCAAAGGAAGGAAAAAAAAAAAAAAAAGCTCCATCCACCCCCTTTTTAGTTCAAGGATTTAGCAAGAAATAGCTGGGCTTATTGTAGGTTCTAAGGAAAATTCATTTATCACCCTTCCCCCATGTTAAATTAGAAATGTCTCGTAATTTTGTAGCATTGACAATTATAGCACAGTACTCTAGCAGGTGAGCTTAGAGAATGAAGTTTTCTATTTACTTTTCTGAGACTCATACTGTAACTTAAAATATAACAAAACCTGATGAAAAATTTTCTTAAATGTATTAAGCACTTTAAAATTATAAATGATATTGAGAATTATTTAACCTTGATGACTCAGGGTCAACATTATAAAGAGCCATTAATACAGGATTTTGTTTCCAATTTAACTTTTCCTATATCTTCCCTTCAATATCAGCAGTCTTTTCTGCTCGGTTTGTTTTCTTGAATCTTTCACCCCAAGCCTCCTTCTAGTTTATAGGCTTTAATCTGCTTTTAGTGGGGAGAACATTTTAATAATTAGTTGGTAAATAGCAGTCGATGGCTTTTTCTAAAGGACTTAAGTGAAGGATTTTTTTGAGGCTTAACTTCTAAAGGCCTTTTTAGGGTGATTGCTGTCAGTAAGTTCTTAACTTGAATTTTACTTGGAATGTATTGAAGATGTATTTTAATTGCATGTGTATTATAATTTCTTACAGCAAAGGAAGTTTCAGTCTAAAAGATTTCACAATACTTTGTAAAAAATTTAAACTAATAAAAAAGTTAATCTTAATGGCTTCAGAAAGGTATGGGTTTCTTAGGAATCTGACCTAATATGTTATAAAGAAATATAGCGAGACCATGCTTTACAAAAACATTGAAATATTTGAGGATAACATTTTATAAACTGGTTAGTTTGTGTAAACTGTTTGCTTTTATTTTGAAGGTAAATTCAGAGTATATGTAGAGGCTAGATATAAGTAACTGTTTCTTTAGAAATGACTGATGATCACTCTTATGCATTAATAGATTTGAGTTTCATTGCATCCTTTCCGTTTTGTGAACATGACTTTGGGTGTTGTGATCTTAAAAATGTAGTTTAGTCCTGGCTGGTGTGGCTCAGTGGATTGAGTGCTGGCCTGTGAATCAAAAAGTCCCTGGTTCAATACCCAGTCAGGGCACATGCCTGGGTTGCAGGCCAGGTCCCCAGTTGGGGGCATGGGAGAGGCAACCACACATTGGTGTTTCTCTCCCTCTCTTTCTCCCTCTTTTCACTTGTAGAAATAAATAAATAAAATCTTAAGAAAAATGTAGTTTATGTGCAAATCACAGTAAGAATGTTGGTTTAGATAAGAACGTTTTTTGTTTTTTTTTTTTTTATAAACAGAAAGGGGAAAAACCTTAAGTGCCATGAACTCCTAAGGAGTTTGATTAAATTAGCCTTTGTATCTGAGCTCTAGAAAAAGAAAAGTAATGACAATTTATAATTGTTTATATGCCAGGCTTTTGAATTGTTGTTTAAATGTTTTTTTCAGTCTTTGAGAGAGAGGGTAGTGTAAACATTTAAGCTTTTTATTTTATTTTATATTTTAAGATTTTACTTATTTTTAGAGAGAGGGGAAGGGAGGGAGAAAGAGAAACTTCAATATGTGCTTACCTCTTGTGTGTCCCCAGCCAAGGACCCAGCCTGCAACCCAGGCATGCGCCCTGACTGGGAATCAAACCAGTGACCCTTTGGTTCGCAGGCCCACATTTAGTCCACTGAGCCACACCAGCCAGGACCAAAATATACTTTTAATACTAAGAATACTTTTAGTAGAGACTCCAATAGGAAATACAGTATATTTAGGAAATCTGTAAGAAATGTTCAACTCGTTTTTACAAAGTTATAATTTAGTTATTTTACATATCACCTTAACTACTACAGGCTGATTAAGAACTTGTAACCTTACCTTAAATCTGGTTTCAGCAAAGTGATTTTTATATTAAGTGAAACTGTTTTACACTCCCTTCCTTTCAGGACATTGCTTTTTGGGTTTCTCTTACTAACTGCGTTGCTCATACAGTCTTTATGATTCGTCTTCTACTCTTGAGGCTGAAGTGTTTAGTCCTTGTGCTGCACTTTTCTTCCCCGGTGATCTCATCCTTTGTCATGGCTTTACATATCTATATGCTGATGGCTCTCATATTTATATCTTCGGTCTGAACTTCCCTGCTGCACTCCACATTTCCACTTGGATATTAAGTAGTCAACTCAAACTAAACTTCCATGGTCCTCTTTAACCTGCCTTAGGTACAGTCTAATTTGTTTCATTTGTGGCTGCTCCATCCAGCATTCAGGCAGAAGACCTGTTGGAGTCATCCCTGACTTTCTCTTCCACACTTGGCATTCTTGGCTCTGTATCATCTTGAAATATATCCAGAATTAAATCACTTCTTACCTCCTCCACTGCTCACTAGGCTGGTCCAAGCCATTCTCTCTTGCCTAGATTTCTGCAGTTAGTGTCCTCACTGGTCTCCCTGCTCCTCTCCCTACTACAGTCTTTTTCAACATAGCAACCAGATCATATCACTTCTCTCTTCAGAACCCTGCAGTGACTTTCCATATGCTGAGTAAAAGCCAAAGTCCTTATGACCTACAAGGCCTTCCAGGAGTCGGGTACCCCTGCTTTCCCCACTACCCTTCACCTCTGTCCATTTAGCTGCTCCTCTGCCCCCTGCTTATTTTCCTTCAGTTCCACTGGCTGTCTTAGGACCTTTACACTGGTTGTCGTCCTTCCTTAGGTCATTTTTTTCCTTAAGATGTTTCATGGCTGACTCTCATGTCTCCTTCAGATCTTTGCTTTTCAAATGTTTTTCAAAGGTCTCTCTTACTTTACTCTTTTATTTAAGCTGTACCTTGCTGTATTTTCTCCATAGCACTTGTCACCTTTAGACAAACTATGTGAATTCTGTGTTGATTGTATTTATTGTTTCTTCTCTCTGCCTCCAAACTCACACTATAATGTAATCTCTATGAGGGCAGGACTCCTTGTCTGTTTTGTTTATTGAGGGTTTAGGGCAATGCTTATCACATAGCATGTGCTCAATAAAGATTTATTAATGACACATAAATCAAATCCTTATCCTATAGTTCCTTACCATGATGGATACCTCATTCTTGGACACATGTAGTTTCCTCCTTTCCTAGGAACAGTCAGAGAAAAGAAGAAAAGTGGCAGCTTTTGGGGACCCCTTGGTGGGGGGAGTGATGTTGGAATGTGGTGGAGACCTTCTTGCCAGCCCCATGTAATTAGGACCATTGGTTAGGTAGTTGAAAAAGTTGATTACAGCAAGAACTAAAAATACCTGTACACCTCAAGTGTTTTATTTTAATTGAAAACATTTATCTCTTTTATTATGTGGATCAATCTCTTGTCTTTGAGTGTGTATATGTGGGGGGTTCTATAAATCATACCCTAAAAGCATTGTTGATGATTTTTACTATTGGTTTCTTCAAATTGGAATGAAAATGTAGGCGCTGGAAACTTTCTAAGTTCGAAGGCGTTCTAGATTTTTCCATTACTTCATCAAGGCCTTTCATAGGACTTAACTAAGTTTTCCTAGCGGTAACAGCTTTGTCTTTATATTTTCATATTTAATGGATTTATAGAAATAATTGAGGACACAGGAGAGTAGATTACTAGCCAGAATCATTAGCTTTCTGTAGACACCAGACCATATAATTTTACCAGGGGGAGAAATGTGATTTCATTCAGGAAGAGGTCCTTTAAATGGCTTCCCTACTGAATAGATTTTATAGGGGCCATACATTCCCAGCTGCCTATCGTTACTAGAGGAGAACGTTAGTTATCTATATTTCCTTATTTTTACTCGTTGAGTAACATCTACAATTAGTTATTAGAACTTACACTTGATTTTCATATACACTGTCAAGAGACCTGACGTTCTGCTGCATGCTCACTGGAAAATGTGGGACAGTTATTATTTATTCTTGCACATGAGTCTTTAAGTTGTCAGGGAAACAGTGTGGTCTGGTATAATAAGTTGGAAGTCATTAGTTAGGAGACCTACGGTCTTAGACCTTATTAACTCTAAGGTTTTTATACAAGTTGTTTATTGCTCAGTGCTTCAATTATAGAATGTGTGATGAAGTGAAAAGAGCATGGGTGCTAAGGAGTCTGAAGTGCTTCGGTTTGAATTTGGCTTTGCTAGTTGTTACCATTTACTGTGTGTGTAAACTTACCCATTTTAATTAATGGGCGTGAGGCTCATTGGCCTTACTTATGTTATCTTTAGTAGTTTCTATATAAGTGATAGCTAACGGAGTGCTTATTTGCTATAAGGCTCTGTAAATACTTTATGTACAGTATCATTTAATTCTTTCAACCTTATGAAATAGGTACTATTTGGTGGAAACTGGGGAGGCAGATTAAATAATTTGTTCAAGGACATAGAGTAAGTAAGAGAAAGAACCTGAATTTGAACAGAGATAGTGTCTGTGAAGCTCATTTTCACCCTTTGAGCTATTTTGTAAGAATGCTTTCTGAAAGAAGTAAAGCACTGTCCATGTGCAGTTATCTGATGTTAGGGGCTGAAAAGCTACATTAAGGTTATAAACATTGTTTTCCCCTAGAGTTAGAGGATTCACACTTAAAGTTAGTGACTTAAATTTGAAGACTTGACGTTTTCCAAGTGGAGAAAATGGCAAAAGCTACTTAAAATCAAATGCTATAAAATGTTTTATATAGAAAGCAATAGGTAGACGATGGTCCTTTTAGTTTCCAAGAAATAGTGTTTCGGTCTCAGTTCTTGTGTATATACATTATGAGTTACTGCCCTGTGATCTTGTAGGCATTGCTCAATGGTTATCTCAGAAAAGCCAACCCAGGTCGCCCTACCTAAAATATATCCTCTTTGTTCTTCGTCTTAGCCTTATTTTTCTTCATTGCACTATAAATCACTACCTAACATTATTATATATGCCTGTTTATTTATATACTTGATATCTGCCTCACCTATAAGAATATAAGCACTATGAGGCAGGAATTTTGTTCATCGCTATGAACTTTATTTCTGGCACTTAGGTAGTGCTGAATTTGATGAATAGTGAATTGTCTGGTGTTTGAAAATGGGACTTATTGAGTCTTTTGCTTTACTTGTCATTTGTGCCATCCCCCTTCTCCATTAGTGTGTCTAGTTGATTTTTTTTTAAACATGCTTTTTTAAAAAAAAAAATTCATTTCTATTTATTTTCTTTTTAATTTGTTTGTTTGTTTGTTTATTTGTAGAGAGAGGGGAAAGGAGAAAGAGAGAGAGAGAAACATCACTGTGCAGTTGCCTCTCACTCGCGCCCCCTACTGGGGACCTGACGTGCAACCTAGTCATGTGCCCTGACTGGGGGGAATCAAACCAGCGACACTTGGCTCGCAGGCCGACGCTCAATCCACTGAGCCACAGCAGCCAGGGCTTGTCTAGTTGATTTATATGGAATGACAAGTAAAGTGAGATTTCAAGAATAAGTGTTTCAGGTTTACTCTTGGAAGTATAATGTAAAACAAAATTTAATACATGAATTTCACCAAAAATACTTCTGTGATTAGTACCAGTTAATCTTGTTGATTAATAATGTAAGTGTTCTGAGTGAAATACATACATAAATAACTTGGTGATCATGTGTGTTTAAATCTAGTTACCTTTGACATAAGTTTGAACAAGCCAAGATGTACATCTAAAGTTCCCCGATGTTCTGAATGCCATGTTGCTGAACATTTAAAATATTTCCATCAATTTTTAATATATGCACACACAGGTTTAATTCATTTATGTGCTTATGACCTGTACTTCCTTAGTGTATTGGGAGGTTATGTTCATTTGAAACGTGCTCTATAATTATTTTACATAGTTTTCATAATCTGGATGTCTGAGGTTGACTGAATGTCATGATTTCTATGAAATGAATTTTTCAAGCTGGTCATATCATTTCATATTTTCGTTTCTGGGTACATTTCCAGGTATTGTTGTGTATTAATCTTTGTAGTTTGTACTACTGTTGGTGATGAATGGGAATAATTTCATAAATGGCTTCCACTTTGACTTAGATGTTAATTGTAATTTTAAGTTTAAATTGGATCCTTGGTTAAAGTGGCTTAGTTCTTTTGCTCCCTAGTTATTTTTTGGGGGTATGGGGGGCTGTAAAATTAGAATATAATTTAACTTAATGCAGTACATATTTCTGAGCTTGAAATTTTTGGAGTTTTCAAGTGAAATGTATTTAAGATTAGCCTTGCATTTATATGTAAAGTATAACCCATGTAATTACCTTGTCTGATAGGAGAAGGGGAGAAAAGAAATACTTTATAAATTAGTTGTAAAATGAGAAAGGCTGAATTCTTGTCTACTCCTCTAGCATTTTTACCTGACATAATTAGGTAATTATATTCCATATACTTCTAGTTTTATGTAACCTTCATTTAAGCAAGACATCTAGGCAGCATTTAAAATAACACACTACTTTCGATGTAAAGAGAAATTTTAGTTATTAATCTTGGATACTATGTCTGTCTGATTTCTTAAGGTAGCTTTGTGCCTAGTCAAGAAAACCCTGGATGTTTTCTGTAAAATTTCAGTAATTTCTTATTTTAAACTATTTGTCTTAAATTCATTTTGGGGTGTTTATTCCAAAATACAACTTTCTAGAGATATTTTCCACTGTTCCTAATTGTAATTATGTAAATTTAAGAAGCAGGGAAATATATGCCTGTTTGCTTGTCTGTTTTTAATTTACATTTACCTCTTCCTACTTAATTATCATCTTTTTGTTGAATATTGAAATGAATATTGAATGATTCAAGTGTACAAGAGCATATAGAATGTGTCTGTACAGTTTAAAGATTAAATGTAAAATGAATACCTGTGTTCCAAATATCTGTCTACCTTTCCTACAGCATATAAATTTTTTTTCTTTAAAATTACAACCCAATTAAAAAATGGGCAAAGGACCTGAACAAACACTTGTCCGAAGAGGACATACAGAAGGTCCATAGACACATGAAAAAATGCTCAACATCATTAGCCATCAGGGAGATGCAAATAAAAACCACAATGAGATACCATTTTACACCAGTCAGAATGGCCATCATCAACAAATCAACAAGCAACAAGTGCTGGCGAGGATGTGGAGAAACGGGAACCCTACTGCACTGTTGGTGGGAGTGCAGACTGGTGCAGCCACTATGGAAAACAGTATGGAATTACCTCAAAAGATTAAAAATGGAACTGCCTTTTGAACCAGCAACTCCACTACTAGGATTATACCTGAAGAATCTTGAAACACCAATTCAAAAGAACTTATGCACCCCTATGTTCATTGCAGCACTGTTTACAATAGCTAAGTGCTGGAAACAACCTAAGTGCGCATCTGTAGATGAGTGGATCAAAAAACGGTGGTACATTTACACAACGGAATACTATGCAGCAGAAAGAAAGAAGGAACTCCTGCCATTTGCAACAATATGGATGGAACTAGAGAGAATTATGCTTAGTGAAATAAGCCAGGCAAAGAAAGAAAAATATCATATGATATCACCTAATACAGGAAACTAAAGAACAACACAAACAAAGGAACTAAATAGAACAAAGAGCAGAGTAGCAGTCAATAGGGGGGAGGGGGGAGGGAGAGAAGGGGGATAAGTAAGGGAAGGGTTTAATTAAAGAGCCTGTATAAAAGACTCATGGACATGGACAACGGGGAGGGATATGATTGTGGGAGAGGGGGTGGGTTGGGTGGGGGAGAAAAATGGGGGAAAATGGGACAACTGTAATTGAAAAACCAAATAAATAAATAAAACAAAATAAAATTAAGTACATTTGAAATAATATTTATAAAGTATGTGTAAGGTAAAGAATAAAGGTACAGTGAACAGCCTTATACCTAATACCCAGTTCAAGAACATTATCCTGACTTTATTTCTTTATATGCTCTCCCCGCCACAGACTTAACTACTGTCTTTATACATTTGCTTTTTAAAAATGTTTTGCCACATTTGTATTTCTAAATTATTCTTTTTCTGTTTTTGGTTGTTTTTGAACTCTGTAAATGGGATCCTTCTGTATGAGTTTGTTTGCACCTTTCTTTTCCCCTTCAGCTTTATGTTTTGATATACTTCCATCATGTTATACATAGTTCTTATTCATTCATTTCACTGCTGTATAGAATTTCATTGTATGAATATTTTCCAGTTTATTTATTACTTGTTGATGGTGTGAAATTAATCCAAAATGGAGTTGGGAAGCAATGAAGAGAGTGCTCTCACACCTGTACTACTCATTGAAACTTACTTTACGTCGTCGTCGTCGTCGTCGTCGGCAGCCGTCCGTCTCGAGAGACGATGGTGTAGCTTCTTAAGAGTCTATCTGCACCGCCGAGAATGGCTGTGCAGTCCGACCCGGGAGTGACACGGTATCTGTCTCCTCCCGTGTTGAATCGACATCTTGCGATGACGCTGGAGTGTCCTCTCCAGTGAAGCTGAAGCTACAGAGCCTGGGCAGGGTGATATGGAGGGTCTGCTGTTGCCCATGCAGCAGACCCCCCCTCTCTTCGCAGCTGAAGGGTCCAAGGGAAAGACGGAGTCAATACAGCTTGGCTTCAGGTGCGCCGCAGGAGTTGCCGGTGTTGACTACAACGTCAAACCGCCTTAGGGACGTACCCCAGCAAGAATGAGGAAGATTTTTCTCTTGGCCCAGCAACAGCCTAACCTGTGAGAAGCTGCAACACCCTGTCAATGAGAAACCATCACAACTCTGAACTCTTGCTCTTCTCCAACGAACTCTTGTTCAAAACATCCCCTCACAGTTTTCTCCTTTCCTCTATGAAAGGATGCTCCCTGTGTTTTCTGGACTTGCCTGTCTTGCTTGCCATAGCTTGCTTGTCCTGGATGGCAATTTCTCTGCTATTCTTGAATAAACTTGATTTTGCTGGATGAATCGCTTACCTTTTTCTTCTTAAAAGGTTGAGATTGGGCATTTAGATAGTTTCTAGTTTTCTTTTGCTGTTATAAACCAAGTTGCTATGAACACTGTGCATAGGTCTATTGGTGTTCTTGCATCCATCCATATTTCTAGGATAGAGTTTTTAAAAACCTTTTTGTTATCACTTGCAGTAAAAAATAAATTTTGTATTATGAGACTCAGTACATTATTATCACATGTACACATATATAACAAATCTCTTGGGGAAGAAAAACCTTTGTGATGCTTGCTTATTTCGTTAAGAATAAGGCTGTTAATCAAACCCCAGTAAGTTGGGTTTTGCTATCTACTAATGAATTGAGATTTGCAATTTGAATAAATTGTTTTAGACCTTACATCCAGCTAGGAGTGTAATTGCTGAATTGTAGAAGAGGTATATTTCCAGCCTGTTATTGCCAGATTATTTTCCAATGTATTGTGTTAGTTTATTCCCCTCACTATCGTGTGTGTGAAGGCTCCGCATCCCTGCCTATGCTTTATATTGGCAAATACTAAAATCAGAGAGTCTGCTGGGTATGAATTGGTATCTTGTAAGTTTTGCATTTCTGCTTACTGAGAGGAAACCTCTTTTCAAATATTTGCTGGCCATTTTTGTTTCCTTTTCTCTGGCATGGCTATTTATTTTTCTGTTGCGTTTTTCGTTTTGATTGATATTTCTTTATATGTTCTGAATATTAATTCTTTGCCCTTATGTATTATAAATGTCTTTCACTTTGTGGCTTGTCTTCTTGCTTTCTTATGGTGTCTTTGTTAATAAGAGTTAAAAAATTTAAAGTTAGTTGAATTTATCATTATTTTCCTTTTATGCTTTGTGCGTTGTGTCTTAAGAAATCCTTGCTTACCTCAAGGTTATAAGCTATTCTTGCATGTAATCTTATAAAGTTTTATGTGGTCTTCCACAATTTTTCCCCTGGAGTTGATTTTTGTTTTTTCCTTTTTATGATACTGTTTTCTCCAAAGTTCTGATGTGTAGCATTTCCGTTTTTTATGAGCTAAAATGTGTGAATTTAATAGATTTTAAGAAATAAGTCTTTTGAGTTATTAGTTTTAATTACTACCACAAAGTAGTACCTCTTTGTGCTGGGTATTTTGCAGTTTTAGCTCTTCAAGTATTGCTTCTGTTATCTTTACTTTTGTTCCCTTTTAATAGACCAGTGTTGGTAGTATTGCATTAAAGTCATAATCCTGAATCTGATCTAGGCTTTAAATTTAACTACCAATTCATAAGAAATAGAAAAGACAAAAAACTTATTTAATACTATGGGGATGCCATCAACCATCAACAAAATTCATACCTGGATTCTCTGCAGGACCCAACTACTTGGTTTTTCCAACCCAGAATTCTAAGAATTGTAAGAAACCAAATAATAGATACATGGATGATATATGAAAGGAGGCAAGAAATACATAAATCAACAGAATCACTGAAAAAATATTTATAAAGCATTTGGGCAAGTGTGAATGCTGGCTTAATATTTGATATTCAGGAATTATTGTTAACTTTAAATTTGCTGTTAGACTGGATGTTTTTTTCTTTAGGCTCAGCTTCTATAGTTCTAGGTATTAGGTTTGCACACTAATTATTTTTTGTACATCTTCCCTCTCTTCCTCCTCTTTCCTCATTTCAACTTTCTCCTTCTCCCCCCACCCTCAGGCTGTGCATATTTTATTTTTATCCTCACCCCTTAGTGTCCAGGAGCAAACCTTGTTCTGTTCTGTTGCTATTACCTGTAGGAGCTGAACTCCTGACTTTTGTTTGTTATAGAGCCATTATCCAGCCATCTTATCTACCCACCTTTTTTTTCCTTACACTCCATCTTAGGTATGAGTTACTGTTTTGAACTTTTATTTTTTCTGTCTCGGAGATGATTATCTTAGTTTTGAGTTTAGCCATGTCTTCTTGATAATCTTTTATGTTTTGTCTGTCATTTAAAATGTTTGCAATAGAAACATCCTTGTTGGAATTCTTTATCTTCATTTTTACTTGTTATAATCTTATTTTTTAAAATTAAAGTTCAGCTGAATGTATCCTGAATACTTGAGTTCAGTGTCTGTTCCCTTCCTTTGCTCAAATCTGCCCTTTTAAAATTTTGTTGGATATTACCTTTAGAACAAATCTGATTTTAGTATCCCACTAATTTGTTATGATTATATCAATTAAAATCCTTAAGCCTTGGAGTGTTATTTTTATTCCTGCTAGTTGATGTTACTCATCCTATGTTTCTTTGGTCTGTTTTGGATTATAGGTATCTCTTGCTAGTCTAATTGGGGCTGAAGACATTTTTCTTTTTTGAGGTAGTACTGGTATCCCTTGCTATCTGAACTGTGTTGCTTTTCTGAGACTTGGGAATTAAATGTAACTATCATTTGTTAATGACTTGAATTCATTGTTTAAAAACTTTTTTTTTATTCTCTCGTGGACATTTTTTTGGTTCCTTTTAGAGAGGGGGAGAGAGGGAGGAAGGGAGAGACAGAGACAGACAGACATTGATTGGTTGCCTTCTCTTGCATACCCTGACTGGGATATGTGCCCTGACCCGGGATTGAACCCACAACCTCCTGCACTCTAGGCACGTGTCCTGGCTGGGAATCGAACCTGTGACCTCTTGGTTTATGGAATGATGCTCCAACCAACTGAGCCAGACCAGCCAGAGCCAGTTTCATTGTTGAAAACCTTGCTGCTAAGTCATGAAAAGCTATTACATGGAAATATGTTTTCATTGATTTTAATGGGAAATTATGCTGTATTCCATCCCAATCAACCAATTTTCACACATAAGGAAATACTAATCGAGCAGTGAAGACTAGTTTGTGTAGTTAGAAACAACAGTGTGAAAGTGAATAAATACACGTTGAACATAAAATGTAACATAAAATGAAGGCATATTGTACTTGCCAAAGGAGGAAGAGAAAACTTGGTGGTGGTTGGTGAGGTGTCATTCTTTGCAAAGTCCATTCTTTTTCTGTCATTTTTCCTCACCAATTTCAACATTATTGGAGCTCAGGGTTATCTTGCATTCAATCTGCACTTAAAAGTCACATTGTGGCACAGATAATAACCTTTATGGGAATAAAAGCCGAACACAGGTCCTTTAAGCAACGTGGAAATAGAACATAGGCAGAAAAATCTGAAGAGTTGTAGGAGATTAGATAATAGCTCTGCATTCCTCTTGCTTGATCTATGTACACAAAGCAAAACGTTCTTGGTTTATCCAAATGTGCAGAGTACATTAATACACATGATGTATTTCAACTGGAAACCACTGTATTGAGCCAGTTGTTGAATGTGTCTTTGACTGAAATAATGTTGAAATTTCATTCTTTATAGAATATTTTATGTGTTTGGGTGAACAATCACTAATGCCCAAAAAGGCCATTGTTGGAAAAGTAGTACTTTTCAAGAGCTACTTTCATGAAAACCAGTTAACTGAACAAATGAGGTAAATCTGTAGACTGAAGTAACACAGTATCTCTTCATATTGGAATTTCTGCTGTTCCAGTTAGGGAACTGAAAGGGTTTGGTAGCAAAGGATACAATAAAAATCTCATTTATGAAACATTATTTAGTTGGTTTGTTCTTTGTTTTCTTTTGAGATATCCTTGTGTTCAACAGATTATAAACTGGCAAGCTTGCCTTATCATTGCACAGGTAATTGATTAAAATGTTAGTAAGATCAGGCAAAGAGCAGAGTCCTTTGATTCGTCGTCGTCGTCGGCAGCCGTCCGTCTCGAGAGACGATGGTGTAGCTTCTTAAGAGTCTATCTGCACCGCCGAGAATGACTGTGCAGTCCAACTCGGGAGTGACACGGTATATGTCTCCTCCCGTGTTGAATCGACATCTTGCGATGACGCTGGAGTGTCCTCTCCAGTGAAGCTGAAGCTACAGAGCCTGGGCAGGGTGATATAGAGGGTCTGCTGTTGCCCATGCAGCAGACCCCCCCCTCTCTTCGCAGCTGAAGGGTCCAAGGGAAAGACGGAGTCAATACAGCTTGGCTTCAGGTGCGCCGCAGGAGTTGCCGGTGTTGACTACAACGTCAAACCGCCTTAGGGACTCCGGCTCCGGATTTTCTGTCGGGGTTTACTCCCTTAGCCTTTCCCCTGAAGAGGTATGCCGCAAGGCAGCGGAGGTTTTTTGGAGTCAGAGTTTTCCTTCTCTGATGTGACATAGCATATAGAGTAGCCAAAGAACATATATGCATGACCCATGGGACATGGGCAATGGTGTGGGGATTGCCTGAAGGACTGTGTGTGTGTGTGTGGGGGGGTGTTGGGTGGAGGGGGACAAAAGTGACGATTCAGACAATTGTAATAGGATAATCAATAAAATGTAATTAAAAGTAACAAACCTTAATTTGTCTAATTAAGTTATAAGCTTATTTTCTTTACATAATAAGTTTTTAACCAGATTATCTTCTGTGGAGGTGTTTTTTAAAATTAAATTTATTGGGAGGACATTGGTTAATACGACTACTGTGGAGGTGTAATGAGTAATGTCTTTTCCTGAGAAAAAGGACTAGTTTGGGCTTGATGGATGGGTAAGCAAAAGTGTGAAAGATATCGGTGTAACTTTCAGCAGTTACCTTTTCAATTTCTTGGAGAACCTGTTCAAATTGACTCTCTACTGTATTTAGAATTTAAAGGATAAATAAGTTTTGTTAAAAAAAGTTTCATGCGTTTTGACCTGATACCGAAGGGAGAAATTAAATTTCTTTAGTTATTTTTGGCATTAGTTGTATTTGTTTCAAATTTTGGTAGTAGTAGTAGTACTTTAGAATGGCTGTTGGTGAAATATCTTAAGGAGTGTGGTAATAAGCTGTGAGTCATAGAAATAACTATGTGTTGCAGTTTAAAAGGAGAGATTGCACCACAGCTTTGAGATTTCAATGTACTCTCTAAAGTTAATTTTAGAAAAGCTGTTGTAAATGGAGTTACCATGTGAGGTAACTCAATGTTTGACTTACTATTATCTTGTCTTTTGATTACTTTGAATGTTTTCCCTCTTATTTTGAAAAGAAAATATTTTATTTTATTTTTAGAAAGAGGGGAAGGGAGGGAGAAAGAGAGAGAACCATCAATGAGTGGTTGCCTCTCTGGCACCCCCAACTAGGGATGTGGCCCACAACCCAGGCATGTGCCCTGTCTGGGAATTGAACCAATGACCCTTTGTTTCACAGGCCAGTATTTAGTCCACTGAGCCACACCAGCCAGGACTTTTCCCTCTTATTTTTAAAAGATAATTTTATAATTGTATTGTGGACTCAGGGGCCATTACACTTTTGGTGTAGTGACTGACTAGAGAATGGAAATTTAGATGAATTTTTATATTTTGATGCTTGTTTAAAGAAACGATTAATGCTTTGTCTGATTTTCTCATTGGTGTCTTTTATTAATTTATATAAAAACTAAAAAATTCTTAGTGCAGATGAAATATGCTTTTAAACTTTTAAGCATATATAATGGGACAAAATAAGACGAGTACTTTATATGTTTTCTTTGTTTAAAACTTTAATCTGTATAGGTGTTTTTCTTTGGTTTGAATGATTCAGCCTTTCCTCTGCTGATTTGAGCTAATTTACAATTAACTAAATTTACGAAATATATTTGGATCCATTTTAGATTTTGAGTTCCATTGTTATCTGTTCTTTTATCTTTATTACACTGTAGTACATTGCTACCTCCCAGTAATTGTCAGACTGTCTCCTATCTCATACAATTCTATGAATGTATATGGAGAGAATAAGGACTTTAGAATTTTAGAAGGAGGACTGGCTATAGGGATGGTACTGGTGCTGGAGGAATAAGGACCACACTGAGGCTCAGGTTACACCCCCACCCCCCCAGCCACCCCCCGTTTATAGATACTATGTATGTACTTGTCTCCTCAACTAGATCATATGTGAATCAATTTGTGGAACACTACTGAGCATCTTGCATTCTCCATTCAAAATTTTAAATTTATATGAATCAAAATGAACACAATTTATAAAGAATAAAATTAACAGTATAATAATTATGATGTGTTTTATATGACCTCCAACACCACATTTTTCACCCTACTCAGAATCAATACTTTGCTTTACATTTCATTTAGAAAATAGTAGCATTAGGAAGAAAATTTTCACAAACTTTTATACCATATCTACTTCCTTGCCTGGGCCTCTGCTTTCTTCCTTTCATATGTTTCTATAGATGTCTGCCACAATCTAAGGCTAGTCTCTCCTTGTACAACCTGTTCCATTCCCCTGTTGCTATTTGAAAACACTGCTCCTCATGCTCCTGCATCATCATTCTTTCCTTTTCTGCTGGACCATATTTGTTAGCATGTTACCATGTTGTAATTTCTCCCATCTTTAATGTCATGTTCCCTTCCAGCTTCCATTTAATTTCTCTCATTCCTTCACAAGATATCTTCCTCCACAAAGTTGTCCATACCTGCTGGAGTTCTTCTTGCTTTTGAATTTGTGTCAGTCAGGATTTGATCACCAACACTCAAATTACTTTGGTCAAGGTCACCAGTAATGTCTACTAAATCCAACAGTCAGTGCCTGGTGTTCACTGTACTTTATTTACTAACACCACGTGACAAAGTTGATCAAGCTGTCCTTGACACACTTGATTCATTTAGCAACCAGGGCAGCATGCTCCTTATTTTCTTTCTCCCTCTCCTTCTCAGTCTCCTTTGTAAGTTTGCCTTCATCTTGAGACCTGAGCTCTGTTTATACCCATTCTGTTGATGATTGTACCCAAGTTTATGGCTTTAACTAGAATTCATGTTCTGAATACTTCTAAATTTGTATCGCTAGCCTGCATGTCTTACCTGCCCAAGCACTCTTTTGTTTAGCTGTCCGCTGGAAATCTCCACTTGTTTAAAACCTAACTTCTAGCCTTCAACCCAACCATGTCCTTTTCACATTTCCTCCATCTCAGTAAAGGGCAATTTTATATTGTTTTGGCTTAGTCTAAAAGCTGTGGAGTTGTTTTTGTCTTTGCTTATTCTCTCACATCCTGCAAATTATTTTGTCTCTACCTTCATAATATATCCAGAATTTGAGTTCTTCGTACCACCTCCCTTGTAACCCACTTGCTTTAATCATTTCTTGCCTACATTATTTTAGTTGCCCTTTAACATTTTTCTCTGCTTTCACCTTCTCCCTACACCCTCTTCTGTTCAGAACCCTCTACTGGTTCCCCATATTACTTAGGGCCCAAGTCCTTCCAGTTGCTGTTAAGAAACTATATAATTTGTTCACTGCCCCCTGCTCCCATCAAATGATCTCTTTAACCTCACCTTCTACTATTTTTTGTCTTGTTCATTATACTTGAAGCACTTTGTCCTTATTATTCTTGCTGAAATAGTGGCATACATGTTCTTGTCTCATATGCTGTAATATCCATTGCTGGCATGTCTTCTCTTTAGTAGAATGTTAGCCCTATAAAGGTAGGGATTTTGGCCTTTTTACCACTGTTTCTTCATAACTGTTGTTTTCGAGAAAACCCTGCCGACATACAATTGGCGTTAAATAACTGAGTAAACGAATAATAGACTATATTGGAAGACAGTAGTAGTTGAAAGATATTTTTAGATATATGATTTGAGTTGCATTTTGAAGGATAAGTGAAGATTAGATTCAAAGGACAAGGCAAGTTTTTTTAGATTTGATGGTAGGGAGGAGGTGAAATTGGACTTTTTTTTGAAAATGACTCGTTTTGGTTCCCTGATTTATAACCTATAGTAGCTTAAAAAAGAAAAAGGTTTTATTTATTTTTTTAGAGGTGGAGGGAGGGAGAAGAAGGAGGAAGGAGACTTTGATGTGAGAGAGAAACATTGATTAAGTTGCCTCTCATACATGGCTGGACTGGGGACTGAACCTGCAACCCAAGCATGTGCCCAGTGACCTTTCACTTTGTGGGACACAGTGCTTAACCAACTGAGCCACACTGGTCAGAGCTATAGTAGCTTTTTACTGCTGATTTGTCTGCTCAGCAGACTGCTGATCTTTTGTTGCTTGTATTTATATTCTTCAAAATCATATTTGAAACTCAGACATAAATCTTCTATATTCTTAATCTTGACAGGTGGTTTCATCATTTAAGGACTCTTTTAAGTTAGAAATGTAGAAGTTGTTCACACTTTTCCTTCACTTATACTCTGCTCTAATAGTTGCCTTGCTCTATTCCGCCCGTGTGACTTTCTGCATTGACTTAATTTACTGTCATCAGATTTGATATATTGAAACAGTCATTTTACTAGATCTCCTTGCATTTATTAACCTATTCATTGGTTTTTAAATTTTGATTAAATTTTTTATTTGTAGAAGTCCTAATTGATTCATTTTTACCCAGTCACTGTAAAAAAATTTTTTTGTTTATTTATTTATTTTTAGAGAGAGGGGAAGGGAGGGAGAAAGAGAGGGAGAAAAACATCGATGTGTGGTGTCCTCTTGCGAGCCCCTAACTGGGGATCTGGCCTGTAACCCAAACATGTGCCCTGACTGGGAATCGAACCAGTGACCCTTCGGTTTCCAGGCTGGCGCTCAATCCACTGAGCCACATCAGCCAGGGCACTACACAGTCACTTTTGATAGTTTTTGTTCTTTGCTCATTTTTCCAATTCTTTCTTATTTATCTTTGCGTTTATCTAATCTATATTAACTTAGTATCTTAAATCTTTAGGGTTCTAATTCCTTTGTTTCTGTTGCCCCTTGCTTATTATGGTTTATTATATTTTGTCATTTTGGGTTATGGGATCTTACCTGGAAGACAGACAGTCTTTGGAAATCTTGAGGAGCTGGGCTTGAGGGAGCAAGCATTCCACCAAAGAGGATGTGCATTTGCTTTTGCCACATGCATTATGGACACCACCAGCTTGGGACCACTTACATTTTTTGGCGTAGCATTTTCAAGATCTTGCAAATAGTTTGGACCTTAAAGCCACGTAAGAAGAGATACCTGGAGCCAAGGCAGAATGTGCGTTAAAAGTCAAGACTCTCAACTTCGTTTTAGTGCTTCATCAATCTTAAAATTCATTTTTGCTCAGGATTTATCCAAGTTAAGCAGCCTGTATAACCTGTGGATGGTAATGTTGAAACAAACAAAACAAAATAAAACATGGTTTCTGCTGCCTAAAAGCATTCCTAAGTAAAATATGTAGTCTATTAAAAACTTCAATGGTTCATGAATTACCAGGAAAGAACGATACTGTATGAAGTTTCTTTTAGTATTTTGTTAGCACATGGTTGCTTTTCTCCTTCAACTTGTTTTAACAAGTCCAGGGTTGTGTTAATACCAATGAAAAAATTGCTTATGGAAGTGCAAAAATGTTAACATGCTATTTCAATCACAAAGGTTAATAATGTGTCTAATAAACATCTGTTTTCTCGGGTTACATTTCTGGCTATTTTCAGAATTGGACCAGTCCTGATGTGACTTGAATGAAGTATATCTGCATTTTTAAATGAGATAAAGTTAGTTGGAAGACAAAGTTAAACTTAATAAGTTTCAGTTTTTTATGTTATCAATATAACATTCTTAGGTCTGTCTTGTCAGTTAATATAAACAACTGTGACTAACTTTATATTGTCTTGGAAAATTCATAACTCTTATTAAAATGGTTCTGGTGAAGTCTTATATCGGATAAACTCAGATTTATCCAACTTTAAAGGAGATAATAAATCTAAAATAATTCTTAGAATAATGATTCTTTTATTTAGGCGGAATTTGGTTTCTTTAATCATTACCTGTTTTTAAGACTACAGACCAAAAATTTAAAAACTTTTAAAAAAGATTTTATTTATTTTTAGAGTTTAGAGAGAGGGGAAGGGAAGGAGCAAGGGAAGGCAGAGGAATATCGATTGGTTACCAATCTCTTGAATGTGCCCCCATTGGGGGCTGACCTGCAACCCCAGCACGTGGCCCTGACCGGGAACAGAACTGGCGACCTTTCGCTTTGCAGGATGATACTCAACCAACTGAGCCACACCAGTCAGGGCTTAAAAACTAAAAGTTCTCAGATTTATTTGTACATTTAAATTGCAAAAATTAACTTTTAATTAGCTTTATCTTAACCATGTCCTGGGATTTAATTTCATCTGCATTACATACCTTGCATTTTTCCACAACAAATTTGGGATGAGTTATGAGAATACAAGCCTCTTTATGTGGCTTATACATGTTTATAGGAATGTTGATATCTAGATTGTAAGTATCAGAATCATACTTACTTTGAGCTTTAATTTGAGCTGAAAACTACCCTTCAGATGAAGGATATAATTCAAAGCTGATCTGGGTAGTCAGATTCAGATCACACTTTGATTTTCTATAGCTATTGGGTTAATTTAAAGTAGAGCTGATACACTGTTAATGAGGCAAAGCCTCTTTTGGCAGTTGGGAAGGATGGTGATAGCCAGTTTTGTTTTTACAATATAACTTATTTTTAGTAAGGATACCTTGAAAAATATCAAAAAAAGAAAAGCATCTGATTTATAATTTATTTTAATGCCAAATGATACATTCTAACTTTGTTTTTTTTTAATTGTCACCTGAGGACATGCTTATTGATTTTGGAGGAGGGGGAAGGGAGGGAGAGAGAGAGAAAGAGAAGCATTGATTTGAGAGAGAGAGACATCCATTGGTTACCTCTCACACATGTCCCCAACCTGGACTGAGCCCCAACTCTGTGCCTTGATTAGGAATCAAACCCATAACCTTCTGGATGACGCTCCAGCCAACTAAGCCACACCAGCCAGGGCTATCCTGACATTTTGATTTTGACTTACATATTTCCATAATCTTTTTTTTTAAAGATTTTATTTATTTATTTTTGGAGAGGAAGGGAAAGGGAAAGGGAAGGAGAGAAACGTTGATTGGTTGCCTCCTGCATGCCCCGAACCCTAGGGATCTGGCCTGCAACCCAGGCATGTGCAACCAGAAATCAAACTGGTGAACCTATGGTTTGCAGGACGACAGCCAACCCATTAAGCCACACCAGTCAGGGCCATTTCCATATTCTTGATGTATCCCACCACATCTTGAGGCTGTTAGTCACTGGAATAAAGGTGTTAGCAGTTTGCGAATGGACTCAACTCTCTGAATGAACCTTTTTTTTTTTTTCCCCATTGAGTGTGATACTTTTAGTGACTATCCAGTGTGTTGATAATAGTTAATACTGCTTTATTTCCACATATAGTAGTATTTATCAACAGACTATGATAAAAGAGAAGCTAAATACTAATGAAGTGTCATAAATGGATATTTGGGAGAAGATGTCTTAACTTTTTTTCCTTCTATTAGGATCTTTTCACATGATTGAAAAATAGAAGAATGTTACATTTTTCTTTCATAGTATATTTGAACTGTAGTTTGCAGAGTAATCAAGTATGTGATTTAAACAACTAACCTGCTTAAATTTGTAGATTAGGTTAGATCTGAAATACCACTTGAAAGAGCAGAGGTTTTATATGTTTAATTTTTATAACTCAGTTTTTTTTTCTTTTCCCATTTAGGTTTTATAGAATCACATTAACAAAAGCATGATGGAGTTTTATGAGTCAACATATTTTATTGTCCTTATTCCTTCAGTAGTTATTACAGTAATTTTCCTCTTCTTCTGGCTTTTCATGAAAGAAACATTATATGATGAAGTTCTTGCAAAACAGAAAAGAGAACAAAAAATTATTCCTATCAAAACAGATAAGAAGAAAGCAGAAAAGAAAAAGAATAAGAAGAAAGACATCCAGAATGGGAACCTCCATGAATCCGATTCCGACAGTGTACCACGGGACTTTAAATTATCTGATGCCTTGGCTCTAGAAGATGAGCAACTTGTACCTGTTGCACTAAACGTGGTTGAAACTTCAAGTTGTGTTAGAGAAAGAAAAAAGAAGGAAAAGAAACACAAGCCTGTACTTGAAGAACAGGTCACCAAAGAAAGCGATGTATCAAAGGTTCCAGGCAAAAAAGTAGAACCTGTCCCAGTTACTAAACAGCCCACCCCCCCTTCTGAAGCAGCTGCTTCAAAGAAGAAACCAGGGCAGAAGAAGTCTAAAAATGGAAGCGGTATTATAATCCATTTAACTTTATTGGGTGATTGTATTTGTTTTAATAACTTCATCTTGAAATTCAGATACTTCATTAGGTGTGCGCACAAAATACTGAGCCTGAAGCCAAGGTCATTTTCCTTTTTACTGTGTGTGTTTATTTAATTATTTTTAGAGAAGAGGAAGGGAGGGAGAGAGAGGAAGAGAAACATGAATGTGTGGCTCCCTATCACATGCCCCCAACTGGGAACCTGGACCACAGTCCAGGCATGTGCCCTGACTGGGAATTGAACCCGTGACCCTTTGGTTCATTGGCTGCCACTTAATCTGTTTTATGGTAGACATTATACTAGGTGCGAGGACTACAGAGATGAATAGTGTATTTTCAAGGTATTCATATGCTGGCTGTAAACACAAACATAAATATTACAAAATAAAAACTTTTGTATAAAGATCTAGGTATATCTAAACCAGTGTAAGAGTTCTATATTGGCCACTTATTATATAATAACAGGAATTAGTCTAAAAGATGAGTAAATACTAGCTAGTTTATTTGGTTGGTGGGGCAGGTGTGGGAATAGGGTATTCCAAGAAGAGGGGAGAAGAGCATGTAAACCAATAATAAGATGTGACATATAAGAGATGTATAAAGTACAGAAGCCCAAACAGCTGCTACTTATGGGGACTAGGGCAAAAAGCTTTATGGAGGAGAGTGCCTAAGCTGAGTCTTACAAAGTGAATCACTTCACCAAGCAAATAGTGGAATCTAATTCCACATTGGCAGAATATCCTGGGTAAAGGCACAAAGTTAAAAGAGTACAGTGTATTGCTGAACCATGAAATATGAGGTAAGGAGTGTTAGGAAACAAAGCTGAAAAAATAGGTGATGGTTAGATCACGATGGTTTTTGTATACAGTGCTAAGGAGCTGGAATGTTATAGTTTAGCCATTGTTGAAGATTTTCAACCAGGTTAGTTTACATGGTTAGATTTATGTTTTAGAAAGACACCTTTGGCAGCACAAATTACATGGGGCAGTATTTGACATAGACCGGCTAGTTAAGGGGTTAATGTTTTCCAAAGTTAAATTGAATTACTGAACTATAGTAGCCACAGAAGAAATAGATTAGGAGTGTTTGAGAAATGGGATATAAGAAAAGGAACAAGTTAAAGAGCAGGTGTAGCAGAGGAAGAAGGCTAGAATGACAAGTTAGTGAAAGAATTATATATCAGAGTTTAAAATTTGAGTGGTAAAGCATTCTAGGAATTTTCATTAACAATTGTCTTTTTTGATGTGGCATTGTTTTCAGTTTTAATATGATTTTTCATTTATTTTTAATAAAGATGATCAAGATAAAAAGGTGGAAACCGTAATGGTACCTTCAAAAAAGCAAGAATCATTACCCCTCCTCCAAGAAATTAAACAAGAAAGTGGATCAGGAAAGAAGAAAGTTTCATCAAAAAAGCAGAAGACAGAAAATGGTGAAATGTGTAGATATGTATTTTATTAATACTAATTCTAGAGAAGTACACTCTGATAAAGACCATAGAGACCTCACATGCTCTTTAATTCCCAGCTTAATGTGTACTGTGGTAGCTTTATTACTAATGCAAGTCCTGGGTTCTCTTTAACTTTATGGCTTTGTAGTGCTTTGACAGGTAGGCAGCTTATAAGTTTGTAATGAAGAAGTATATGAAAGTTAAGTGAGACAAAACATTTATACATATTCTCATTCTTAATTGTTTTAAAAATAATTTAAATAGCATATAAACTATAGAAGAAAATATTTCTGAAACATTTACACTTTTTAATATCACATAAGGATTATGCTTGATGACATTAGCTTCACCTATTGTTACTCTACATTCCCAATTATTTCCTGAATATAATTTGCATGTATATAGCAGAAGCATCCAATTAAAAGTAATGGTGCAATTTTTATATGTTCAGAATTATACAGGAAAAACTTAGTTAAGAAATTTATGTAATTTAAACATTGATTTTCAAATAATATGGGGCTAAATCAACTAGTGCTAGAAAATAGTAAAATTGGAAAGAGAAAAATGAAATTCTTTCATTTGCATTAAAAGTATAACATAACAAGCGAGCAGGTATAGAAAAATACTACCTCAAAATATTTGGTAACATTAAATATTTTGTTTTAAATAAAAGAATTTCACATGCCCAGAAGTTTTTTCAAAAAGGAAGGAATATAGAGAGATTTCCATATAGATGTATAAGTTTGTATCTCTAACCAACAGACATCAGACTTTGTTCACACTCATAGAGTTCTTCCTATTAAAATTAGGTACAAAGTAAGGAGCCTTCCTTCCTCCACTTTTAATGTTCTGGAAGTTTTAACCAGTATATTAAGATGTGCCACAGAAATTATAGGCATAACTATTAGAAGTGAGAAGATATCTGCAAGTGATATAGCAAGTGAAAGGAACTCAATTAAAAATTATCTATTGCAATAAGAATTTAGTAAAGGAACAAAATGAAGAAAAATTAAGTTTTTCTTGAGCACTAATTAAATTTGATTGGATTCTTAATTAAAACAAAAATGAGAACTAACTGAAATGTAATGGATGTATAAGAAATTTTCAGATACATTAGAAAGGAGGTAGGCTGCAAATTTTTAGGTGATTTAAATGTTTACTGTACTATGAAATAATACTGAACTAGTACTGTGTTATGATTTGTTAAATGATAAACCAGCTTTTTATAAGCAAATTTAGGTAGTACTAGAGATTTGAAAATAACTGTATTTATCATTAAATTTAAACTTGCTTGCATGTTATTTAATTACTCTGTTATAAAACCACTGAGTAATTATAATTTTTTTGAATTTAAATTGCAGTCTTGGTAGATGAACCTCTTATTCATGCAACTACTTATATTCCTTTGATGGATAATGCAGACTCAAGTCCTGGAGTAGATAAGAGAGAGGTTATTGATCTGACTAAATCTGACCAAGTAGAAGGAATCCAGAAAATGGGGACTAAAAAAGTGAAGATGGAAACTGACAAAGGTAACATACAGAATGTGGTCATCTGTTGTATTGAAAAAACATTTTTGAGTTCTCATGGAGTTGAGTACATTTTTATAGAAACAATGAATTGCAAAAGACTAATATATTGAGTTGGCCAGAAAGTTCATTTGTTTTTTTCTGTAAGATGGTTCTAGTAGTGCTTAGTTTTCTCTAACTTCAGTCAAAACAGTTTTGTTAGGTTGTATTGTGACAGCTGTTATGTAAGTGTGCATTAAAAAAAAACCATCAAAACTGGTGACTTTTTGTGTAGCCATTTTAATATTGAAGATGGAAGAAAATATACAACATTCTCATCACATTATGCACTAAAGCATAAATAAGTAATAAATAATAAGATTTCAAGAAAGGTAAAAACGCAAATGAAAAAAATTTGTGCAGTGTATGGAGAAGGTGCTGTGATTCTTCATCAATAGTAAAGGGCTTCTCAGCTTTAGCACTGCGGTTAGCCACTAAGAATGATGCTCTCAGTGCAAACACATTTGATGGAGTGGTGGCTTTCAATAAATGCTTCTGTTCTTTGTGTTTACATTTTTTTCTTTTGAAAAACTCCAAAAGCTTGTCTTTTAATGCAGAGTGCTTGGTCTCCATGTGGCTCCTTGCCACATACTATACAAAGTGGGCTTGGAGAATGTAAATCACTTGTTGCAATGAACCCCTAATTTGAGTAGTACTCTTGGTATTTTCTTTTAAATGCAGCTTTCTTTTTGTTGGCTGTCCTAGAATCTTTTGCTGTCTCATCATTGGGTTTTTTCCCCTTTTCAAAGAAGCTCTCCAGTGACATTTGATTTTTACTCATTTTGGTTAGGGTTGGCTTGTGGGCTTACCAAAACTGACTAAGACAAGTGCGCAGTGCAGGAAAGAGGTGTAGAGAGAAGTGGTAAATAAAATAACGGGGGTGTCACATGCAGGCTAAAGTAAGAGTTGGATTCTGACTTAAAGCTTGCCACCAGATGCAGCTGTACAATTGAAGTATCAAGACATCAACTCATTTGTCATTATAAAGCCTGCCCCCAGATGCAGCTTAATTGTCACTTGCCACTCACTGATAGGCTTTTGAGATGAGTCATCAAGCAATTAATTTATTGTGATCTCTGTGCAGTCAAACCTCTCTGCTAATGACTATCTGTATTTGCAGCTGCTCCCCAGCGCTGCCATTATGACCTCAGCTCCACCTCAGATCATCAGGCATTAGGTTCTCATAAGGAGTGTGCAACCTAGATCCCTCGCATGCACAGTTCACAGTAGGGTTTGAGCTCCCATGAGAATCTAATGCCACTGCTGATTTGTTAGGAGGCGGAGCTCGGGTGGTAATGTGAGCGATGGGGAGCTGCTGGAAGTACAGATGAAGCTTTGCTTGCTTGCCTGCTGCTCACCTCTGTGTGGCCTGGTTCCTGACTGGCCGTGGACTGGTACCCAGGTCCATGGCCTGGGGGTTGGGGACCCCAGTAGTAAAGGATTTAGTAGTTTTTCTAGTCCAACCTTTTCAGTTTTGTAGAGGTGGACACTGGTTTTGATTTGCTTAAGGGCTCACAGGTATTTTGCTGTCTGATGATCTTTTCCCTTCTGTAGAGTTGTCTTTTGTAGGATTTCTGTGCTCACTCACAACCACCTTTTATTATTCTTTTTTAATAGACTAATATTTCTTATGGCAGTTTTACGTTCACAGCAAAGTTGAATGGGAAGTACAGAGTCCTCGCGTACCCCTTGTCCCCACGCACACACACAGTGTTTTCTTAAACTTGTAATGTAGCTGAATCATTAAAAGCCCTGGGCTTTTTTGGGTCTAATGAGTGGCAATTGCTTTTAGGAAGAGCGAGTTAATGCCTAGTATGAGAGCACTCGGGTAATTGAGGTGGGTGAATCAGATGTTTGATACAAAGATATTTTTAAATGTTAGGATTGCTTGTATGTAATTGATGATCTTTTAAAAAATCAGATTTCCTTTTAATAATTACCTTCAAGATCATTTTCTCATCTGTAAAGTTTGGATTATCGTCGTCGTCGGCAGCCGTCCATCTCGAGAGACGATGGTGTAGCTTCTTAAGAGTCTATCTGCACCGCCGAGAATGGCTGTGCAGTCTGACTCGGGAGTGACACGGTATCTGTCTCCTCCCGTGAAAGTTTGGATTATATGTCATGAGTATTAAGGTTAAGTGAGAGTATTTGTGGACATACCTAGTACAGATACTAGCACATACTAGACATTTGAATGATTTTTTATTTTTAAAGTGATGGCATATTGGCACTTGTATTCTACAGTTGAAGCAAATTTCCTCTCTTTTGACTAGAGTATTTATTTTGGTTGACCTGCAATGTGAGTCTATTTTGTCTTGGTTACTGATTTTCTGGGTTACAAATTCTTTTTTTTTTTTTTTTTTATTTTGGTTTTTCAATTACAGTTGTCCCCTTTTCCCCCAATTTCTCTCCCCCACCCAGCCCACCCCCTCTCCCGCAATCATATCCCTCCCCGTTGTCTATGTCCATGAGTCTTTTATACAGGCTCTTTAATTAAACCCTTCCCTTACTTATCCCCCTTCTCTCTGGGTTACAAATTCTTGATGCTTACTTTTGTCTTTTAAATGCCAACTGTTCTTTTTTTTTAAGAAAATGCTGAAATGAAATTTAAAGATTTTCTCCTGTCCTTGAAGACGATGATATTTTCTGAAGATGAGGCCCTGTGTGTTGTAGACCTGCTAAAGGAGAAGTCAGGTGTGATACAGGAGGCTTTAAAGAAGGTGAGCATAGTTTTGGTTGTGGGTGTATGTAGGAGCAATGATTAGAAGTTCCCCAAGCAAGACTTCTGCTAGAGCAATAAATTACTTACTTCTGTCCTTCATACCCCAAAGCATATTGTCACATTTAAAAATTGTAGAATGCCCTCAGAAGTTATTTCTTATACTAATCATTACACTTATTTAGTTTAGTTAGGTGTGTGAGTCATTTGATGTTTTGACAAAAGCAAATTGCTTATAAATAAGATGATTGATTTCACTTTGAAGTTTTTGGCTCTTAGCTAAGTTATACCTTGCTGTCTTCTGATTGGAAGTATTGAAAGAAAGGTCAGGTTATGTTTGGATAGCATATTTGGAATGTTTTGTGACTAAAGGCAGTACCATTCAAAGAACCTGGGAATCTGTTGTTGTTTTTTTTTGTGTGTGAAATATTACCCTTGTAAAATAAATGATTTTGATAGTAGATTGTTGCTATGACTAAAATTTGTAAAAGAAAAAATTTTTTTGGAGTTAATATTTAATTTCTCGTGAGTCATGCTCACTGTGTTATGTGTACTATGTCATACTGGAAAAGGTGACAAGTTTTCAGGTATTACTTGTGTATAACGTAAGATTACACAGTGTCTGGTATTCATTATTAGATAGTGGCCTTAGTGCTTCTTCTAAACACATACATGCACACACCCACACGTACCCACCCACCCTAACAAGTTACCTGCTTTAAAACATTGAATGGTTTCCATGTTTTCTTCAAGAACTGCCCCCGTGCCCCCGCCCCCCGCCCCCACTCCAGTTTGAGCCATCACCTCTTACCTGGTTACCTTCAGTAGTTTCCTAGGTGATGTTTCTGCCTTCCATCTTCACCCTATAATTTATTTTTTTCCATACAACTGCAAGGTGACCTTTAAGAGGTGAATCAGGTTAAATTATTGCTTTAAAAAGCCTTTGGTGCCTTTCTCCTTGCACTTAGAATATAATCAAATTCCTTAGCAGGTTTCTGCCTGTCTCCCTATATAACCCTCCTCATCCCCTCACTACATTTCACTCATTCTAGGCCTTTTCTGGTTCCTCTAGAGCATATCAAGTCTCTTCTGTTTGGACTGTCCCAACTCCCCCTTCCACGCCCCCAGCCCCTCAATTTCCTCTCTTGGCTAATTCCTCTTAAGTCTCTACTTAAAATTCTTTCCTCATATAAATCTAATTTGACTTAGCAGTCTAAATTGTTCTCCCTGCTCTCGTTTCTCATAATTATCTGGACTATTTTGTCATAACTTATAGCATGTTTTAAAAAAGAGTTTATTTATTTACTTTTAGAGAGCAGGGAAGGGAGAGAAACATGAATGTGTGGTTGCCTCTTATGCGCCCCCAACTAGGGACCTGGCCCGCAACCCAGGCATGTGTCCTGACTGGGACTCGAACTGGCAACCCTTTGATTCACAGGCTGGCGCTCAATCCACAGAGCCTCACCAGCCAGGACTATCATAGCATTTTAAGTCTGTCCATACTTTCAGGTATCTACTGACAACATGTTTTATAAATCTTTGGCTTGTTGGACAGTTCATGTGGTGCCAGCAATAGCCCAGAGTAAACAAGTGTTTTAGGGTAATCAGAGTAAGTGTGATAACTCTGTGACTTTGGATACAAAGTCAGATTATTCTATTGCAAAGAATGTTCTTGAAATTCTTAATTGAAGAATTTGTCATTTTATTATACTTCATTTTAATTGGGTAAGTATATAAAAAAATAGTAGTCATTTTATTGTCTGAGACAGCTTTGAACTTTTACGGCTGGGTGGGATATCAGACTTTCCTCAAAAGGTAGATATTTCAGATAGGCCAAGGAGGAACTGGGGACTGCTAAAGATAGCATTTCGAAATAAGAGTATTTTAAAATTTACTTTTTTTTCTTTTTCCTTGGAACATTGATTGAGCTTTAGACTAAAATCTCCCTGTTCTGGGTTTCTCATGGAGTGGTTCTGTTCTCATCAGAAGGGACTCAGTGTCCTTTAGGTCCCCTGTGTTTGGGAAAGACTACGTAAGTTTAATTTATCCCTTTTTTTGTCAGAGAAACTGAGTCTTGGTCAGACTTTTAATAGACTTTAAGGTCCCAATTGTAAATGAATCTCCAATCTAATAAAGACCATTTGAAAGAAAGAGGGAAGATAAATGCAGGAGCACCAAGTAGAGGACTTCCCAACCAATTATATATGGTAGCTAAAGAAGAGTCTAGAAAGAATCCTTGTTTCTAACTGCATAGATTGTGGTGAGAGTGGTATTTTTGAACACTTTGCAGAGGAGAGAGAGTAGAGGATTATGAAAAATTTTAGGAAGTTGTTTTAGGTTCCTTTGATTCATTTAAGTGCATATAATCATTTCACAGTTGAATATATGTATGTTTTTCTGGAGTTGAAAAAGGATTGCAATGGGAGTGATTTAGGCAAGTAGTCTTACTATCACCAATACATATGGTGGATATATATATGATCAAAGAGGATGTAGAGAGTGATAAGAAAGGTAAGGAATGAACCCTGAGGAACATTAACGTTTAAAGGGCAGGAAAAGCCACCACAAAGCAGCCGGAGGAGAAATACCAGGAGACAGTGGACTCAGATGTTTAGAGAGGGTTGAGAGGTCAAAGATTCCGGGGGAAGTTAACAGTGACATGCTTTACAGAGATCAAGGAGAATACAGATTGAAAAACTAGATTTGAGACTCATATTGAAAATTTTCACTGGAGTACTACTGTAAATAGTGAGAAATGATTAGGAAAGGTGACAGTAATAAGCTTAGATTGGAAAGGGGAAGTAGAGAGTAAAAGCTAGAGGGTTTGCATAGTTAGGAAATGTTATGTTGTCTGTGTGCGTGCACATGCCTTGTATTTAAGCTGTAAGACATGTGTGCTTTATATTTAGACTGTAGGTTAAGATCCTGGGCTCTGGAGTTACATTTCTTGCATTCGAATCTCGACTCTGCCACATTGAGCTTTGTGCCTTTGATAGGTTACTTAACCTAAGTGCCTCAGTTTTTTCCCATCTCTGGAATGATAATTAGGTTTTGAGAATTAAATGAGACAATACATAGTAGGTGGTTAGAGCTCCTAGCATACAGTAATTGCTCAGAAATGTTAACTGTTAATGTGATTACTATAAGAAAAATTTTAAGATTTATTTGATTATTTTAGTTGGTTATTAATTTCTTAGTGTTGGACTTTAAATATACTTGCCCCAGTTATGTGACTTTTCAGCTTTAAGTTATTAACTGTTTTGGCCCCATGCTATATAATAGGAGGAAATATGCTTATTAAAAAATTTTTCCTATCTTCTCTCTTCCTTCTCAGCTTTTGTTAGTTATAGCATTTGTTTATCAGATACTTTTAATATTTAATGTTTGTTTTGTGACTATAATTTTCATGTTTGTTTTAGTCTTGATTCTACAGTTTAAGTTGGGTTCAAACCTTGATACCAGTTCTTTTACCAAACCTTCTATATTCATCTCTTGGTTGGCTGAAGTTGTTTTTCCTGGAATTTCTTCAAGAAGGGCTCATGGAAACTATATTTCCCAAATTCTGGCAAGTTAAAATGCTTCCTTGTCATCTTTATACTTGAATGATAATTTGGTGGGGGATAATGTTTCTGGATGTCACTTTCTTAGAAATTTTCGTACTTGCTTTGCTATTCTTGTACATTCGTAGTGCTGGATAGATGTCTGAGACCAGCCTGACTTCTGCACTCTTTTCATGTATTTTTGTCCAAGTACACTCAATAAAAACATCCTTTGGGCAATTAACCAAGTGTTTATTGTTTATTGGACCTTTCCACTGTCCACCCTACTGTACAGACATCAAGGGATTCAGGTTCTTAAGTTGAGCAGTAATTTTACTATACTATGTCTTTACATTGACTTCTGTATTAGTATTACTTGGGATAAAGCATGTCTTTTCAATAATGAGATCCAGTGTTCCTTAAAATAATTGGAATAATGGGTATCAGTTAAGCATATGTTGGATCTTCTTTGCCTGTTGCCTTTTTCTTTCATATTTTAGTCCTAAGAATAAAGCATTTGGTTTATTTCTGATTCTTTTTATGTACTTCACCCTGTATTCTCTGTCTCTTAGCAATCTCTTTTTCTGTTTGTTGCTTCTGTTTGGGTATTTCTGAGATGGTGTTACTTTTACGTCTACTTTGTGTTTTGCCAACTCATATTTTATCGCAGTCTGTGGTTTTACCCTCTCTCTGAGCTCTTTCTCTGAGCTCTGTTCTTTGCTCTTGTTTTTCCAGAAACAACCACTATGTTAGATTTTTAAAAATCGTGGTGACATATTTTTTAATTACAATTTTTGTCTGTCCTTTGCCAGTCTTTTTCTGGTGATTTTTCTTTACTTGCCATTTGTTTTTTCTTATTATTTTCTTTCTTTCTTTTTCTTGTGTCTTGCATAGACGCTGTTTTATTTATTTTTTGATTAGTACCCCTCTTCTGTTGAGGGGTATTCCTCTTGGATCATCTCTCTGCCTGGAGATTGATAATGAAGGACCAAGACTAACTGATGAGAACTCTGAGTCCTAATCACTAGACCACCACAGTGGCAAACAAGGCTAACTGGTGTTCTTGTAGGGCTGTGTGTAATTGAGTTCTTGAGCCTTTCCTTCTTCCCTGATAAAAGCTTCACTACACAGAGTTTCACTAGAGAATCTCCCTTGAGTGTGCCTCACTGACAGGCTGCTCTTTCTGAGTCAAGTATGTCTGTATGGTTCCTTCATTTTTTAATTTGCTTTGCTTCTTGAGATCTTAGAAAACTTCTACCTTCTATCTTTGCACTTGTTCCTGACGTCAAATGGGGGAATATTAGTTTTACTTCTCAGGATATGCCTGTTAACTTCAGAGAACTATGCACGCATGGCACCTCTGTAGTTTTGGTTATATTTTGATAGGGCTGTCAAGCACCTGTGTTTGATCTCCACTGCTTTTGGCAGTCTCTCCTGATATATGCTTTGATGTTACAGACGACTGTTTCATTTTGGCTCATTTTGCATTTTGGTTTCGTATTGTTCTTTTGATCCTTTAGGAAGAGAAGGGGGCGATTGCTATCTTGACTCAGGATTTAAACTGGAAGACTTATAATTCTTTGTAAAAATCTTTTCTTTTTTAATTAATATGTACCCTATTATATGCACCAGAATATATAATGACATAGTAACTTTCCTGAGTGATTTTTACTGATAGGTAGTTGACAGTCATTCTGCTTTATATGTAATAGTGAACTCTGCACTGGCTTAAGAACACTTGATACTACATACTTCATAAGTTTCATTAGCCTGTGTTAATTACTAATACTGTATTGATTTCTCAATTGTAGTCAAGTAAAGGAGAATTGACTGCACTTGTACGTCAACTTCAAGAAAAAGACAAAGTACTTGCTGCTGTGAAGGAAGATGCTGCTGCTATGAAGGATCGGTGTAAACATTTAACCCAGGTGAAGAAGACATTCTTATTTTTAAAAGATATACTTTCTGAATCAGAAGCAGTGAAGGATTTTATAAATTGTTCATAATTTGAGTAAATTATTTGTGTAAAAAAGCAATACCCAGTAAAAGTCATTTTCTTTTTAGAGTTTTGGTGGTAATGGTGGGATCTTACCCTTTTGTGTTATTTATAGGCTACAGTTGAATTATGAACTTAAAATAACAGTACTTATAGATATCCTAATTTCACAATAATAGAAGCATTTGGATATTTGGAGCATTTTTCAATTGGATCTGACATAGAATAATTCTCTATAGAAGCACAAAACTCAGTGTGATCTTGTTTAAATTCAATTTATAGGGTAAATTAAAAGTATTACATAAGTTATTAATGAAGGTGTTTGTGGTAAATATTAATAATTTTTAATCATTGGAGTTCTTCAAGCCCTGGGAATTTTACTATGAGAGATAAAAACTTAAAAAAAACAATGTAGAAATCATATCAAATGTGAACTCTCAGTTATAAAATTAATTAAGTCCTAGGATCTAAGGTACAGCATAGTGACTATAGTTAATAATACTCTATTGTGTGTTTGAAAGTTGCTAGGAGAATAGATCTTAAAAGTTCTCATCAAAAGAAAAAAATTTACAACTGTGTGGGAAAATTTTTTATACAAATAATCATTATGTTGTACAGTAATATAATGTTCTCTGTCAGTTAAATCTCAAAAAAAATCATGAAGACTGTGAACATGATTGATATTCTATAGAAAATGTCTCATTCCTCCTGAAGTACTTGTTTCTCTGTTTTAGGAATTAAATAAAATAAATGAAGTTTGTATTTGCATCATTTACATAAGCACTTCATGATGTTATGAGACTGACCTCATTTGAGTATAAAATCCTTTATGTGAATTTGAAGTAAATATAAGTCATTGGAAAAATTTGGTCAGATTAGGATAAATCAAAGTTGTTACTAATAAGCATATTTCCATAAAATTTCTATATTTTTGTTTTTTAAAATATATTTTATTGATTATGCTGTTACCGCTGTTCCAATTTTTCCCCCAGCAATACCTCCACTTAGTTCATGTCCATGGGGCATGCATGTAAGTTCTTTGGCTTCTCCCTTTCCTATACTATTCTTAAAATCCCCCTGTCTATTTTTTACCTACCAATTATGCTTCTTAATCCCTGCACCATTTCCCCATTTCTTCCCCTTCCCCCTTCCTGCAGATAACCCTGCAAACGATCCCCATACCTATGGTTTTGTTCCTGTTCTGGTTGTTTGCTTAGTTTGTTTTTGTTTTTTAGATTCGGTTGTTGATAGTTGTGAGTTTGTTGTTATTTTAATGTTCATAGTTTTGACCTTATTCTTAAATAAGTTCCTTTAACATTTCATATAATAATGGCTTGGTGATGATGAACTCCTTTAGCTTTACCTTGTCTGGGTAGCACTTTATCTGCCCTTCCATTCTGAATGATAGTTTTCCTGGATAGAGTAATCTAGGTTGTAGGTCCTTGCTTTTCATTCCTTTGAATACTTCTTGCGAGCCCCTTCTAGCCTGGAAAGTTTCTTTTGAGAAATCAGCTGATAGTCTTATGGGATCTCCTTTGTAGGTAACTCTCTTCTGTTCTCTTGCAGCTTTTAAGATTCTCTCTTTATCTTTAACCTTTGGCATTTTAATTATGATGTGTCTTCTGTGGTCCTCTTTGGGTCCAACTTGTCTGGGACTCTGTGCTTCCTGAACATGTATGTCTTATTTCCTTTACCACATTAGGGAAGTTTTCTTTAGTTTTCAAATAAGTTTTCAATTTATTGTTATATCTCTTCTTCTTCTGGCACCCCTATGATTCGGCTGTTGGTACAATTAAAGTTATTCCAGAGGTTCCTAATCCTCTCTCTCTTTTTTATTTTTCTTCAGTTCTTGTTTCATGTTTCTATTCTGGGTGAATGTTTACTTTTTCCTTTTGTACCAAATCACTGATTTGAATTCAACTTCCTTCCCATCACTATTGGTTCCCTGTATATTTTTCTTTATTTCACTTTGTATAACCTTCACTTCTTCCTTTATCTGTGCCTTTCCCAGCATTTCTCTTACCATCCTGGTCGCCAGTGTTTTGAACTCTGCATCTGATAGGTAGCAGAGTTCCTCCATTTCGTTTAGTTCTTTTTCTGGGGTTTTGTTCTTTTCTTTCATTTGGGTCATATTTCTTTGCCTCCTTAATTTGGCAGCCTCCCTGTGTATGTTTGTGTGTATTGGGTAGAGCTGCTTTGACTCTGTCTTGGTAGTGTGGCTTAATGTAGTAGGTGTCCTATAGAGTCCAGTGGCACAGTCTCCCCTATCACCCAAGCTGGGTACTCAAGGTGTACCCTTCATGTGGGCTGAGTACACCCTCCTCTTGTCGTTGAGTGTTGGTTGCTATTGACAGGTCAATGGGAGGATTTTACTCAAGCAGGTCAGCTGCAAGGACTGGCTGTGACCACTGACCACCAGCCTATGCCTTCTGTGCAGGATCAGCTGTGCAGGAGCAGGGTGGTGGTGCTTCAATGTGGTCTGTAGCTGTACTGGGTTCGGAGGCTCTGTAGTTTCTCAGGTGGTGCAGGCCAAGGTCAGCCCCCATCTGTGTTTTGCCTGGGGCACCCTCGTTGAGCCATCAAGCAATCTGAGGTGGCTGCTACTTGTGCTGGACTTGGAGATCCTCAGGTGAAGCCAAACTGAATCTAAGCTGGCTGCTGCTAGTGCCAGGTCTGGAGCTCACTGAGGCCAGCTGTTGTTTGTTTGATAGGATTTAGGAAGTTGTGAAACATGAGCCAAGACCAGCCATTCATACAGAAAGGCATCTTGGATGTGCTTGTAAGTTGGTTGGGACAGAGTCTCTGGGGATCTCCAAGGTGGGTCAAACAGTTTTAGCCAGGTGGATGGAATTTCAGATACAGCCCCAGCTTGCCTGCTCTCTTGGGGGGAGGGTTTAGAAAAGAGACAATGGCCTCTGCTCACCTTGATGCCAGACACTTCAGTTTCTCTCTGTATACCACTCTTGCTTTTCAAGCTGCTATCCTGGCACTGAAGCTCAGGGGTAGTGAGTCTGAGTAGGTGAATCTCTGTGTGGGTTCTTTAAGTAGAACTTCTTGGGGCTCTAGCAGTTTCTTCTGCCGACTCTATCCCTGCTGATTATTGCAGCCAGAAGCTATGGGGACTTACCCTCCTGGCACTGGAACCCTGGTCTTGGGGGCCTGGTTTGGGGCTTAAACTCTGTGCTCCTGAGATGTCCCTTCCACATTTTTGCCCAGCACACATGGATGAGAGACCAGCCCATTTCGACTCTGCACCCCTCCTACCCATATTGATGGATGTGATGTGGTTTCTTTAATTTTGTAGTTGTCAGACTTCTATTCAAATTGATTTCTGACAGTGCTGGTTGATGGTGTTTCTATACTTTAGATGTAATTTTGATGTGATTGTGCAAAGTGGCTAGTTATGTCCGCATATGCCGCCATCTTTCCAGTGCTGGAACTGTGGGTTGTGTGGTCTGGCCTGGGGCTGGGATTGCTGGCTCCCAGGGTATCCCTCCTGATTTTTATTCACCACATGTGAATGTGGGACAGTCTGTTCTGTTGCCGCATGGCCTCTCTGCCCCGTTTCTGTGACTCTGCCTCTTCTACTCATCTGGATGAATGTGGCTTCTTCAAATCCTTAGTTGTTGGACTTTCATATAGCTCAATTTCCTGATGGTTCTGTTATTTGTTTTTGAGGTCTGGTTGTAATTCTTTCTATGGTAACGTGAGGAGGGAATTGTGTCTACATATGCCTCCATCTTGACTGGAAGACAGTTTTCTGACTATGTTTTAAAATTTTTAAAAGGTGACTATGAATACTTTGTGGTAATTCATTAAACTGTACACTTAAGGTGTGTATACTCTTTCCTAATTGCATTATATATATAAGTATAAAAATTTGTGAATCTAAATGAATGAACTCTTAGGGGCAACCATAAATCACATACACATCTTAAATTTTGTCAGTTTCTTTAGCAAGGGGCATGGGCTGATTTTACCTACATATAATTTTAAAATTGCTTGGCTTTCTTTTACTTTAATAATTATTGTTCTAGAAGTTTGTGATACTTGCCACACAAAATGAAATCACCCTTTTAAGATTTAACTTGGGAAGATAATAAACCTTTACTTTCTGATTTTTACTTTTCCCTTATTCCAGACTTCCATTCTTTTGTAAACATATCTTATCCTTAATCTCTTTCTCTAGAAAAGGTACTTCTTCTTTTTCCTCTGTTATGCTGTTTTTCCCAGGCCTTATTTTTTATACCCTAAGAGAGAGCTAGTACCTACAAATTATAGAGAATTAACTGTTTTGCTTTTAAAATGTTCTTTCTTACCAAGTTAGAAGGTAGGACTTATTCCAGGTTCAACTCTAACTCGTGGACCAGAAAGTGCATTTGAAATAAGTAAACAAAACAGCAGTGTTTATGAAGGGAATTGGTATAAAGGGACAGTAAGATGCAGAAGACAGTGTATATTTTTAACATTTGACCTTGCTTTTTAAGTAAGTACTTATTTCAGAATTCATGATTATTTTACTGACATTATTTTTGCTGACATTAAAAGGTTTTCTTATTATTATAGTCTTATGTACATTTTTAAAATAACTTTTTCATATCTTTTTTCTGTTTTACTCTTCTAGGAAATGATGACAGAGAAAGAAAGAAGCAATGTGGTTATAGCAAGGATGAAAGATCGGATTGGAACATTAGAAAAGGAACATAATGTATTTCAGAACAAAATGCATGTCAGTTATCAGGAGGCTCAACAGATGCAGATGAAGGTATGTTTTCAGCCTTCTAAAACAAAGTGAAATGTTTGCATTCATTTAATTAGCAAACTTTGTTTTTAAAGATTTTTATTTTATTTATTTTTAGAGAGAGGGGAGGGAGGGAGAGAGGGAGAGAAATACTGATGCCTATGAGAAACATCTATCAGTTACCTTTTTTTAAAAGTATATTTTATTGATTATGTTGTTATAGTATCGCAGTTTTTTTCCCCCTTTGCTTTCCTCTGCACGGTGTACCCCTCTTTCTTCCAGCAATCCCACCCCCCTTAGTTCATGTCCATGGGTTGTGCATATAAGTTCTTTGGCTTCACCCTTTCCTATATTATTCATAACTTCCCCTTGTCTATTTTGTACTGACCAGTTATGCTTCTTAATCCTTGCACCATTTCCTCATTTCTCCCCCTTCACCCTCCCAGCTGGTAACCCTCCAAATGATCCCCATACCTATGATTCTGTCCCTATTCTGGTTTGCTTAGTTGGATTTTGTTTTTATTTTTAGGTTCAGTTGTTGATAGTTGTGACTTTGTTGTCATTTTAATGTTCATAATTTTAATCTTCTTAAGTAAGTCCCTTTGACATTTCATATAATAATGGCTTGGTGATGATGAGTTCCTTAAGCTTTACCTTGTCTGGGAAGCACTTTGTCTACCCTTCCATTCCAAATGATAGCTTTGCTGGATAAGAGTAATCTTGGTTGTAAGTCCTTGCTTTTCATGACCTTGAGTACTTCTTGCTGGTCCCTTCTTGCCTGCAAAGTTTCTTTTGAGAAATCAGCTGATAGTCTTATAGACACCCCTTTGTAGGTAACTCTCTGTTTCTCTCTTGCTGCTTTTAAGATTCTCTCTTTATCTTTCATCTTTGGCATTTTAATTATGATGTGTCTTGGTGTGGTCCTTTTTGAGTCTAGCTTGTTTGGGACTCTCTGTGCTTCCTGGACTTGTACGTCCATTTCCTTTGCCAAACATGGGGAGTTTTCCTTCATTATTTTCTCACATAAGTTTTCAATTTCTTGCTCTTCTACTTCTGGCAGTGCTATGGTTTGGATGTTGTCACCTTTACAGTTGTCCCAGAGGTTCCCAAGCCTCTCCTCATTTTTTCAATTCTTGTTTCCTCATTCTGTACTGGTCGACTGTTTTTTTCTTCCTTATGTTCCAAATCATTGATTTGAACCTTGATGTCTTTCCCTTCACCATTGGTTTTGTGTGGAGTTTCCTTTGTTTCATTTAGCATAGCCTTCACTTCTTCCCTTATGTGTTTGCTGTACTTAAGCATTTCTGTCCAGCCTGTGAGCATCTTTATCACCAGTGTTTTGAACTCTACATCTGTTAGGTTGGCTGTCTCCTTGTTTGTTAGGTTGGCTTTCTCCTTGTCACTTAGTTCTCCCACTGGAACCTTGATCCAGTCCCCCTTTTGGGCCATACTTTTCTGTCTCCTCTTCTTGACAGGTTCCTGTATTTGTTTGCCTCTGTGTTAGGTAGAGCTGTCGCTTCTGTTACGTTGTAAGGGGCAGAGCCTTAGGTATTTGTCAGTAGAGGGCGACCTGTTTCACCACGTTGTGGCGCTGTATGTGGGGGAGGGGTCTGAGAGGGACCAATGCTACTTGCTCAGGACTTGCCCCTTTCCCAGGCACTTCTCCCACGTCTCCCACTTTTGTATGGGACTGGCGCCTCTGGTTGTTGCCCTGGCTGTCATTCCCAGAGTAGATGGGTCTGTGGATGTTCTAGGACCGTGGGGGCCCTTTAAACAAGCGGAGTCTGCCAAGAGACTGGCACTTTCTTCCTCCACCCCAACTCCCACTGGTTTGCGCAGTCAGAAGTAATGAGGCTTCATTTTCCCTGGTGCTAGGACAGTGAGCTGTGCAGCTTGTTCTGGTGCTGGGAGTGCTCCCCAGATGTCCCTCCCAACATTTTTAAACATGTGCCGGCGCTTTTCTCTGGCCTGCTGCTGCCACCATTGCTGCCACTACCACACTGTGTCGTCTCCACCCCAGCTCTGCCCCTCCTACCTGTCTGGATGAGTATTTCTTCTTATATCTTTGTTGGACTTCCATACAACTCGATTTTCTAGAACCTCTGGTTGTCTCTAGCTTTGAGGTAGTTGTGTTCCTTCTTAGTTGTGGAGGGAGATGCAGCGTGTCTGTCTAGGCTTCCATCTTGGCCAGAAGTCCACTGTCAGTTACCTCTTGCATGCAACTCGAGCATGTGCCCTGACTAGGAATTAAACTGGTGATGTTTTGGTTCGCAGGCTGGTGCTTAATTCGCTTAGCCACACCATCCAGGGATAATTAGGAAACTTTTAAATGCCTGATATGTTCAAGGCCCTGTGCTGGGCCATGGCATGATGACTAAACTGGTTGCCTTCTTAAGTATGTAACTTTTCTAGGTGGGGATCAGGTGGGGAGGCTGAGAGCTGACAAGTAAATCATTACAATAATGATGTAAGCATTGGGTGCTTTGGAACAGTGCAGTTGGGAAGAGCAGGGTTGATCGGGAAGACTTATGAGAAATGATATGCGGACTATGTTGAATCTTTTGAAATAATTAGATATTGCCAGATAAGAGAATGAAAGAGGCACTGCGTATAAGAGGTTTTTACTTGGCGTGATTCCCCTGTCCCATCCCTAGAGATGATGTTTCATTGGGTTTATTTTGGGGCCCAGGGTTGAGCTTTTTAATGAGTGCATCCCAAGTGTTTCCAATACAGGTTGTCTAGAGATAACAATTTGTAAGAAATACAGTAAAACTTGTGGTATTTGGGAATCAGGGCTGGAATGTAGAAGAGAAGATCTAGAGAAGTAAATAGAGGTCCTGTCTTAAAGGGCCTTGTATAACTGAAGACTGGAGAGCCAGTGAAATTTAAGTGACTCAGCAGTGTGATTAAATTATTATTTTAAATTATTACTCTGGCAGCTTGTGGAGAGTGGAACAAAGAATAGATCTTTTGGAAGGCTTTTGCAGGAATTCAAGACAATGAAGGCCTGAAATCAGATGTTGACAATGAGAAGATGATTTTGAGTGATTCAAAAAGAGTTAGTAGATAGGGCTTGGTGATAGAGGAAAAAGGATAATGAAGGATAACTCCTAAGGTTTTGGCTATGTCTTTTGTTCTTACTTTCACCTCTTTGCTAGCATTTCAGAAGGTTCAGTTCTTACTGTCTGTCTTTTCTCTGTATTATCTATTGTCATAATTCCGGTAAGGTCTAGCCCAGTGATTTTTTTTTTTTTTTTTTTTTTTTTTTTGAGGTTAAATGTTCTCTTTATTACTGATAGATAGGTCTTTAGATAATATGGTTTGGGTCTGCTTGTCAAGTGGGCTTATAATACTACCCTTAATTGAAATTTCTGGACCAGGAAATTTTTGAAATTACTTTCTTTGCTAGTGGATGCTTCACTTTGGAAGCTCTTGTCATCACCTCAGATTTAACATTTGTCTAAAATCAAGCTCTTGCTTTTGATCAGGTTGTTTTTATTTTCTAATATTTTGAGGCATTATTATTATTATTGTATTTTAATCCTATGACCTTTCTCTCCCTTACCCAGTCTTTAATTTATTCTGAAATCTTAAACATATTTTATTTCTAGCTACTCTTGCATTTAACTTTTAGATATTATTTTAGTTTATTATTTCATACTAACAGAGTTATAGCTCCTTCTTAATAGGTCTCTCATTTTCATTATAACGTGATTGGTATCAGATTTATGTTTGTAAAATACTATTTTGGTCATATTGCTAGTCTGCTGAAAAATTTTAAATTATTCTTCACTGCTATCAAGGTCCAAATGTTTTCCATGGAATTACACTAATAGTAAAAAAGAAGTGAATGACTGTTGTCCGGTTTTTACCCCATCCACTGCTGCTTTCATGCTTTCATTTGGCCCAGTCCTCCATCTTCCCAACCCTTAGGAATCTGAAATATTTTTTTCCCCATAAATCAGGTTATTGAAGAATGATTTTTCCAGCTCAGTGATATTTTCTTCTTAATTTCTACTTACTTATTCACTTGAAAATTATCCAGGTAGTTGTAACATCTTTAATTGAGAGTGATAGGTATTGAAGTGATTGATCATTTATATTTTTTATTTATTTGCTTATAGAGGCCGTGATATATAAATTCCGTATGACCAGTTCTCTGAAAAATAGAAACATATATCTTAATTTCTTTTAATTGAGTAGGTTTATTAAAAATTATTAAGATTAAAAAAATAAAAAATTATTAAGATTACTTCACATATTAAAGTAAGACATATCCTTATGGAGGTATGAGATTCAGAGTTCTTTATCTTTTGATTCTATAATTCTGAAATAAAAATATTAGAGGCCAGAATATTTTAGCAAACAGATTTTTGTGTAATGAATTTACCATCTATTTGGTTATAGCTCAATTTGTAATTTAATATAAGTGTATTGAACATAACTTAAACTTAAAAACTTGATTAGTCAAATATTTTAAAAATACTGCTTACATAAATATGACATAGGATCAAGACAGGCTTAATTGTATATGAGTATATTGGGTAGGAAACAAGTTCTAAATCATTCATTCTGAAATAGTTTCTCTGTATTTATTTTGCATTTTAAATATGATAGCTGGTATTTGCTTTGCATCCATCACTATCAAAATGTAATTCATCCTTTAAACTTGTTTATATTTAAAGATGGTGCAGACTTCATTCCTTTGATGCTTTTTACATTCTTATCATAATAAAGTGTCTTTTAAAAGTTAGCTTTGGTAGTCATTGTTTTCTAAATCTTATGTTTGTAAAATAATTTTAGTTCCAGCAAGTTCGTGAGCAGATGGAAGCAGAGATAGCGCACTTGAAGCAGGAAAATGGCATACTGAGAGATGCTGTCAGCAACACTACAAACCAACTAGAAAGCAAGTATGTTTCTAAATGCTTTAGTCTTAATTGCATGGCATAGTATTTTCTTGAACCTTCAAAATGATGTTTGATAGTGATTAGTGGTTAGGCTTTTGTTTTTCACATTTGTTTTTAGAATGAGTTAATTTTTAAAAACAATTCTCTAGCTATGTGAGGAACCTCTTCAGCTAGACTATATGATAAATACTGTGCCAGCAGTCAATAGTCTACAAGTTTATGAGACTGAATATATAAGTTTAAAACCATATATCCCATTTAACAGTAATTCTCAAATTCGATTATTCTGAAGAGAATCTGGCATGTTAGTTTAAAAAGCATATTCTTGAGTCCTATTCCTAAAAGATTATGATTCAGTGGCTCTGAGGTGGAGCACAGGAATGTACATATTAAGACACATTCTTGGAGAGATCCAAGATGGTGGCAGATTAGGTGGAAGCTACACACTCACCTCTTTCTTGAACCCAACTGGAATAATTACTGATAAATGAATTAAATAAAGTAGCAGGATACAAAGTAAATACCCAGAAATCAGTTGCATTTTTGTATACCAGTAACAAACTATCAGAAGGGGAAACTTAAGAAAACAAGACCTATACTCAGAAAATTATAAGACACTGAAGAAAGAGATTAAAGAAGAGGCAAATAATTGGAAGTATATACTATGTTCATGGATAGGAAGAATTAACGTCACTAAAATATCCATACTACCCAAAGCAATCAATGGATCCAACACAATGAATATCAAGATAACAATGGTGTATTTCCCAGAACTAGAACATATATTCCAAAAATTAATATGGAAACACAAGAAACCCCAAATATTCACAGCATTCTTGAGAAAGAAGAACAGAAGTGGAGGAATCATGCTACCTGATACCAAACTATATTACAAGGCCATAGTAATCAAAACAGCATGGCACTGGCATAAAAACAGACATATATAGATCAGTTGAACAGACTAGAGAGCCCAAAAATAAACCCACACCTTTATAGTCAATTAATATTTGACAAGGGAGGCAGAAACGTACAGTGGGGTAAAGATAGTCTATTCAATAAATGGTTTTGGAAAAATTGGATAGGTACATGTGAAAAAGTGAAACTAGACCATTGTCTTACACCATACACAAGAATAAACTCATAATAGATTAAAGGCTTAAATGTTAGACTGGAAACCATAAAAGCCATCAAAGAATCATAGGCAGTAAAATCTTGGCCATTTCTCGTAGCGATATTTTTTCTCATATATCACCTTGGGCAAGGCAAACAAAAGAAAAAAATGAACAAATGGGACTACATCAAACTAAAATGTTTTTGTAGAGCAAAGGAAACCATCAACAAAATGAAAAGACAACCCATTGAATGGGGGAACATAAATATATTTGCCAATACATCTGATAAGGGGTTAATATCCAAAATGTATGAAGAATTTATAAAACTAAACACCAAAAAGAAAATTAATTAAAAAATGGGCAAAGGATTGGAATAGACACTTCTCCAAAGAGGACATACAGATGGCCCATAGACATATGAAAAGATGCTCAATGGCATCAGTCATCAGAAATGCAAATTAAAACTACAGTGAGATGTCAGTTCAGGCCTATCTGAAGGCTTTTATCAATAAATCAACAAACAGCAAGTGCTGGTGAGGGTGTGGAGAAAGGGGAACCCTTGTGCATTGTTGGTGGAAATGTCGACTGGTGCAGTCCCTGTGGAAAGCAGTATGGAGATACCTCAAAAAATTAGAAGTGGAACTGTCTTATGACCAATGATTCCACTATGGGATTTTATCCGAAAAAACCCAAAACACTTATTTGAAAGAATATATACATCCCTGTGTTCATTGCAACATTATTGCCCAAGTGTCCATCAGTAGGTGAGTAGATGAGGTGTCCATTGTGTAAGTGTGGTACATTTACACAATGGAATACTACTCAGCAGTAAAAAGGAAGGAAATCTTACCCTTTGGAACAGCATGAATAGACCTAGAGAGCATTTTGCTAAGTGAAGTAAGCCAGTCAGAGAAAGACAAATACCATATGATTTCACTCATATGTGGACTCTAATGAACAAAATGAGCTAACAATCAAAAAGACAGACTCCATAGACAGAGAGCAGGCTGACAGTTGTTGGGGTTGTGGAGTGGGTTGTGGTTGCAGGGCTGGGTTGTAGGGTTGTAGGGTTGTAGGATTGAGCAAAAAGAAGGAACTCATGGACGAGGACAATAGTGTGCTGATTGCTGGGGCAAGGGGGCTGTGGGGGAGGTTGAAGAGGGTATAGGGGGGATAAATGGTCATGGGAAGAAGACCTGACCTGTAGTGGTGAACACACAGTGCAGTGTACAGATCATGTGTTATGGAATGGTATACCTGAACTTTGTATAATTTTGTTAACCAGTGACACCCTGACAAATAGAATAAAAGAGGAAAGAAAAGACATTCCTTTGATAGTTATGTGATTGGCTCTGGGTTATACTTTGAGAAGCAGTGCACTAGAGAAGACTTGCACGGACTAAACACTTAACTGGTTGATTTTAGTAGATATTCAGAACATCAGTTTGAGGGTGACACTGCTGATTCTGTTTATGAGTGTGTGGTCATTCATTTTCTTAATTATATTATAGTGATTTTAGAATTTCTGTCATTGTTTTCAAAATTATTCAGGGGTTACACCCAACCAAACTTTTATTAGTAGTCACGTACAGCCTTCCTTTTCAGTTGGCTATAAGTGGAATTACTGTCTCAGCAACACTAATATAAAATATGTTTTGTTTATTCTTTATATGTGTTTGTAATGATGGAAGGTTTCTAATCCAGATACTGTTTTCAGGCAGTCTGCTGAGCTGAATAAACTGCGCCAGGATTATGCTAGATTGGTGAATGACCTGACTGAGAAGACAGGAAAGCTGCAGCAGGAGGAAGTCCAAAAGAAGAATGCGGAGCAAGCAGTGACTCAGCTGAAGGTGATATATCTCTGCCTTTATTTATCATTTCATAAATAACATAGATACTCAATTCAATGTCCTAAGATAGATAGGTTTTAGAAAATGTAGTTTGAAGCTTAAAGGGACTTGTGCTCTGCCTATATAGAAGCATGTGCACTAATATAAGAATTGAATATAGGCTTAAGTTTGAAGTTAAAGACTGAAGATAAGAAAAATTAGCTGATTGACAGGTATAAACGGTAGAATTTTATCTTATATGTAGAGGTTAGGGTCTACCTGTGTAAGGCAAAGAACATGTGATTAAAATGATCTTAAGCATCACTTATCTATAAGATGGATTTCGTAGTAAGCTCAGGAAGCCCATTTTTCTTCCAGTATTAGCATATTTTTTTTCTTGCTTGAGCACAAGACGTAGGAATGCTCCAGTAGCTTTTATCTGAACCATAGTATACAAAAATCACACACTGTTTCATTAGACACTAGCATTTCTCTTTAGACACTTGGTAAAGTGATATGTTCATACTGGGAAAAAATGCATGCATTTGCTGTGGCTGACTGAGAGAGGAATAGATTTGTTTCTCATAAACTGTATAGCATATGCACTGTATAGCTGGGTGACTCAGTTGGAGCATTGTCCTGCATACCTAGGTTGTGGGTTGACTCCCTGGTCAGGGTGCGTATGAGAGACAACTGATCGATGTCTACCCTCTGCCTTTCCTCTCTCGCCATTCCTCTCTGTAAAATTAAAAACAAAGAAACAAACAAAAACTTCATAGAATATGCACATTGAGTAGAACGATGGGTAAAATGGTCTTTTCCTCCTTTTGGTGGGGACAGGTTTTGTTCACTGTATACTTTAATTTGTATAAATTAAATGTATTAGTTTCCTACCTAGGTATCTCATGCAAACATACCTTGATACTAGTTCCAGAGGAGTAGGGATTAAAAGGGTTTTGGGAATAAATGAAATGTAGAAAATAGAGTAATTTTTGTTTTCTTGACGTTTCATGGATCACTGTGGAAGATTGATATACTTGTCCTTTCTTTTATTTAATGTTTGTCTTGCTGATGTGTTTACCACTGGCATTCATAAATATGAAAGTTTTTTGGATACGGATAAGCAGATAATGACACTGAAGATTAAAGTGTTGTGCTATACCTCAAATTACAAATTATAAGTACCTACTAAAGTTTAGCAATAAAGATACCATCCTGCCTTTGAAAACCTGTCAGTTGAAGGAAGATTAATGGAAAACAGATTATAGCTAAGTGGATCAGATATATACATAGTAGTAGGAGTATTGATCCACCAGCACAGAAATTATTTCTGAAATAATTTTCAATCTGTAGATCCTGAAGATTGGGGGGAAGAATGGCTGTGGCTGGTTGTAGCTGAGCATATTCATTAGGTTAGGCATATCTGCCTATCTCATTAAAATGTAGGAGACTAGTTATTAGAATAAGCAGTTCTATGATACAACAGTAAAGGTAGAGGATACTTTATTTTTTAAATTGCAATCCTGTGTTTGTGCTAATTTATCCGTTCTCCAGGTTCAACTGCAAGAAGCTGAGAGAAGGTGGGAAGAAGTTCAGAGTTATATCAGGAAGAGAACAGCAGAGCATGAGGCGGCACAGCAAGGTAAGGGGAAAAGGTATTTATGTAAATTTAGTATGTCATTCTGAGTAAAATTACCTTCCCTTTCCATGGAGAAAGTATAATTTTTCATTTTGGTTACAGCTCAATAAAAATAGCTTTTACATTTTCAGAGTACTTTTTTTTTCTTTAACACTTTCTAGGGTTTTAAAAATAAGAACTCTTAATAGCTTTGTCTGAAGCATTAAGGTGCAGAAAAATTATAGTCCACAATAGGGTAAGGGGAGCCTAGTGGTGTGAGTTTCCTTTCTGTAGTTATTTACTTCCTTTGGTTCCTTGATCAACGCTTCATTTGATTTTTTTGTTTCTAAGGAGGGACTCTTTATATTGTGAAGAGAAAAACAGCAAGAGCATTACTACACCAAGTAGTTGACTTAAAACTGCCTATAAGTTTCACAACTTAATTCTTAATTTGATGACTCCATCTGTGAGAAAATGAAGCTTATATAGTGTATTATTTATGTTTTCCACTACTTCCTTTCTCCCATGAAAGAGGCAGTGAGCTAATAAAATATAGTTTTAAATAATAGGGTAGATCATGCAGAGTTTGGCTCTTTAGACTTTTGGTTTCCTCTTTTTTTTTTCCCCCCTCCCTTAAGTATTTATTTCCATTTGGTTTAGTATTTAGATATACCCAAGATACTGAAGGCCTTTTTCTTTGTATGTAAGTTTGCTAAGATACATTAGCTTATTTTTAAAATCAATATTTTATATTTCATCAAAGCACACATGAATTTTGTCAAAAGAATTGTGACTATAAACTATATATAACTACGAAATGTAAAACCTCACTCTGACCAGAAGCAGTTACTTTTGCTTTTATTTAGTATTTGGTATCATATTTCTAAATAAGCATTTTATTTATACTTAAACTGCTATCTCTGGATAGGTATCTGTTAACTGTTTTTTTAAAGATTTTAATTTCTTTTTAGAGTGGAAGGAGGGAGAAAGAGGGAGAGAAACATCAATGTGTGTTTGCCTCTCAGCACCCCCACCTGGGGACCTGGCCTACAACCCAGGCATGTGTCCTGACTGGGAACCAAACTGGTGACCCTTTGGTTTGCAGGCCAGTGCTCAATCCACTGAGCTACACCAGCCAGGACTGTTAACTTTCTATCATAGTAAATGAGGTGTTAATACTCTCACACCTTTCTTCTCACCTTCCCCTCATCCTGCTGATATTATTATGCATTCTTTTTGATCATGTCAGTGTTCATTGTTTATATCATCATGACTGTACTCAATCCTGAGCCAAGATAAATACTGAAACTGCAGTTCTTTTCTTGAACAGTGTTTTTTAGTTTTATGAAACTAATTATTGCTTTATGTTTTTAGGTTGCCTAATCTTTGTTTTATTGTTTAAATTTTTACCTATGGTTAAGCTTCCTTTAACCTTTTCCCCTCCCCTAGCCTCTAAACATGTTAGCTACTGAAGAACCTCTCAGTTTTTCCTGGGGATAGCCCTCTGGAGTCCTCAGTCTTCTGTTTGAGTACTTGTTACTTTCTAGGTTTGCTCCATAGCTATCTTTCTCAGACTGCCTTCTGTCTCTGTCCTATTTTCTGGATCCTGTATCACTGCCATCTTTTTTGCTTTCCTCCCTCATTTAATAGCCTATCTTTTAGTGGTTTCAGAGAGTATGCTTTGAAGTACATTTATTGAGGCTTTGTATATCTGAAGATGTTTTTATTCTCTCCACTCTCCTGCATTGACTGAATGTAGCGTTCTGGGTTGGAAATCCTTTTTCCCACAGGTTTAACTTATACTGTTGCTGGTAAGAAATATTATGGTCTTCTGAGTTCTAAACCTGGACATGACCATTAGTTTAATTTTCAGGCGCTCTTTCTGAATTGTGTTTCATTCTGATATTAGTGTCTTCTTAGGGAAGAAACATCTTACTTTTCTTAAAACATACACACATTTTCTCTTCTTCCTATATTTGCCTTTTTATCCTTGGTGGTAGTTGTCCAACGTTCTGGCCCTGTCATTCCTCCTGTTTTGGATTGATTGTGTTACAGGGCCAGGAGGCAGCTCCCATAATGCCTGGTATCTCTATTTCCTGGGCCTTTCTAGGATTCTGGAACAGTTCCCTTTTCTCATCTCTGCCAATTTAGTGATCATCTCTCCATTTTGTCTTAATTTCTTGTGATTTTGAGTTACATTCATTTCCGATTGCATCAATAGTTTGTGTTTTCTCTCTCTTTTTCCTCTTTTGGGGTTTTTGTTAAGAAGAGAAGCGGACAGAAAAGTTTTACTTCATCTTATACCAGAACTTTTGTCAGCTTTGAGCACCTTTTTTTGTTTTCTAGGTAGGAGAGTACAGGGAATTTATAAGAAACTCACTGAAAGTACTTGCTAAATTTTCTTTGGCAAAATAAAGAATGCTTTCAAGAAATGGCATAACAGTTTTAAACATCCATGTACTACAATTCAGTTAACACATTTATTGAATATATACTCTGCTCTAAGCCTTGGGCCCAGTTCTGCATTCAGAAAAGGCAGTCTGACTTCAAAAAGCTAGGAGAGGAGCTGAATTGGTATCATGTGGCAGGTACCATGATTAATATTAAGTATAGGCTGTTCAGGGGAGCCATATGCAAGAAGAGGGGAGCAGATTCAAGGAGGGTTTTCTAAAGGAGATAATGCCTACACTAAAGGTGAGTAGCAGTAACCAGGAAAGGAAGAAAACTTTGTAAAATGCAATGCTTTGTTACAGATTTACAGAATAAATTTGTGGCTAAAGAAAGTGAAGTACAGAGTCTTCATAGTAAGCTTACAGATACTTTGGTATCAAAACAGCAGTTGGAGCAAAGGCTAATGCAGATAATGGAATCGGAGCAAAAATGGGTGAACAAAGAAGAGTCTCTACAAATGCAAGTTCAGGTATCTAATTTTCTCTCTTTTAAAAAATAACGGTTGGCAGTCATTGGATGTGTCTATGTAGAAGGAGAGGGTAGTCTACCTTATCTTAATTCTGGAGTGGTGATGAGTAATTAAAACTTAATTTTTGAGCAGTTGTCACAATATGGTGTGTTTGAGTATGTACTTGAAGATGCCTTTACCCAAAGTCTTAGGCTTTTTGCATTACACTAGGAATAGCATAATACATTCTTAATTTCTAGTTTACAAACTAACACTGCAAAGAATGCCTATCATTGATGTTTTAAAATGGTGCTTGACTTCTGGTCAAGATGGTGGCATAGGTAACCACAGCTGTCCTCCTTGTACAACCAAATAAAAAACACAACTAAAATATAGAACAACCATCATTCAGAAGAGTCAGAAATCGAGTTGAATGGAAGTCTGCCAACTGCGGAATTAAAGAAATGACATCCGTTCAGACTGGTAGGAGGGGCGGAGATGCAGAATGGGCTGATTCTACATCCACGTGTGGTGGATAAAAATTAGGGAGGGAAATCTCAGGAGTGAGGAGTCCCAGTCCCACACCAAGCCCCCAGCCCAGGGTTCCTGTGCCAGGGAGATAAGTCCCCATAACTTCTGGCTGCAAAAACGAGTGGGGATTGAGTTGGTGAAGAAACTGCTGGAGTTCCAAGCACTTCCTCCTAAAAGAAACCACACACAGACTTACTCAGACTCATTCCCTTTGAGCCCCAGCACTGAGGCAGCAGCGTGAAAAGCACCAGTGGCATACAGGGAGGAACTGAAGTGTTTAGCATTAAGGCAAGAGCTGGGCGACAACTTTCTTCCAGGCAGAAAGGCAGAAAGTAGTGATTGTCCCTTTCCTGAGCCCTCCCCTGACAGAGCCAGAGAGCGGTCAGACAGGTGCCATATCTGAGATTTCATCAATCTGGCTTGTACTGTTTGCCCTGCCCAGGAGATCCCCTGAGGCTTTATCCCACTCAATTTATGTACTCACTCAAGCTGTTAACAGAGACTTATCCATATGAATGCTGGTCTTGGCTCGTGCTTCACAACTTCCTAAATCCTCTTAAGCAGCAGCCAGCTACAGTGAGCCCCCAGTTCCTGTACCTCTGCTCAGTGGCTGCAGGCCCAGCACTAGCAGCAGCCAGCCTAGGTTCACAGCTTGGCCTCGCCTGGGAATCTCCAAGCCTAGCCCAAGAAGAAGACATCTCAGGTTGCTTTATGGCTTATGCATGGCGGCTCTGGGCATAACACTGGTGGGGGCTAACCTTGGCCTGTGCCACCCAGGAAACCCCAGAGCTGGCGCACTTAGTGGATAACAACAGACCACATTGGAGCTCTGCCACCCTGCCCCTGCACAGCTGATCCTCCATGGAGGGTGCAGGTTGGTGGTCCGTGGTCACAGCTGGTCCTTGCAGCTGACCTGCTTGGGTAAACTTCTCCCATTTACCTGCCAACAGCAGTCAAGTTTCAATTACAAGAGGAGGGTGTGCTTAGGCCATGTGAAGGGCATACCTTGAGTACCCAGCTTCGGTGATAGGGGATGCTATGCCACTGGACTCTATAGGACACCTACTAAATTAGGCCATGCTAACAGGACAGGGAGTCATAGCAGCCCTCCCTAATACATAGAAACAAACACAGGGAGGCTGCCAAAATGAGACAAACATGGCCCAGATGAAAGAACAGAACAAAACTCTAGAAAAAGAAATAAAATGGAGATAAGCAGTCTGTCGGACGCAGAGTTCAGAACACTGGTCATAAGGATACTCGAGGAACTTAGGACTTCAACATCATAAAAAAGATCCAGTCAGAAACAAAGGTTACATTAATTGAAGTAAGAACAATTTACAGGAAACAACAGTAGAGGGGATGAAGCTGAGAGTCAAATCAGTGATTTGGAACGTAAGGAAGCAAAAAGCAGCCAATCAGTACAAGAAGAAAAAAGAATCCAATAAAACAAGGATAGTGTAAGCAGCCTCTGGGACAACTTCAAGGGTTCCAACATTTGCATTATAGGGGTGCCAGGAGGAGAAGAGAAAGAGCAAGAAATTGGAAATTATTTGAAAAAGCAATGAAAGAAAACTTTTCTAATTTGGTGAAGGAAGTAGACATGCAAGTCTAGGAATCACAGAAAGTCCCAAACAAGATGGATGTAAAGAGGCGCACTCCAAGACACATCATAATTAAAATGCCGAAGGTTGAAGATAAAGAGAGATGCCTAAAAGCAGCAAGAGAGATTAATTTACAAAGGAGTTTCCAGAAGACTGCTGATTTCTCAAAAGAAACTTTGCAGGCTAGAAGGGATTGGCAAGAAATACTCAGTCATGCAAAGCAGGGACCTACAGTTAGGATTGCTCTACTCAGCAAAGATACTTAGTATCAAAAGGCCGATAAAGAGCTTCCCAGATAAGAAAAAACAAACCAAGTTCATCATCACCAAACCATTATTATATGAAATGTTAAAGGGGACTTATTTGAGAAAAAGATCAAAATTATGAACAATAAAATGGAAATAAATACATATCTATCAACAATTGAATCTAAAAAACAAACTAAGCAACAAGGAGAACAGAGACAGAACCTGGATACAGAGAATGTTTTGATAGTTGACAGATGGGAGAGGGTATAAGGGAATTGAGTGAAAGGGGATTAAGAAGTATAGATAGGTAGTTTACAGAATAGCCATGGGGATGTAAAGCACAGTATAGGAAATGGAGTAGCCAAAGAACTTATACGCATGACCCATGAACATGAACAATGGTGTGGAGGGGTTGGGGGTACTGAGTGGAGGGAGTAAAGGGGGAGAAATTCTGACAATTGTAATAGTACAATCAATAAAATTAATTAAAAAATAAAATGATGCCTTTTGGAATCTAAGAATGCCTTTTTAAAGATAAACACAGCTACTTCATTATGTTCATATGCATTGGTATATTTGTTAACAGCACTCTTTCCCCCTCTTCCTTTTGGTTGCTATTTATGAAAGGATATTTTGGAGCAGAACGAAGCTTTGAAGGCTCAAATTCAACAATTCCATTCCCAGATAGCAGCCCAGGTAATGGTGCTTTCTTTTCTTTTCTTTTTTTAAAAATTATTTATTTATTTGTTTATTTATTTATTTATTTTTAGAGAGAAGGGAAAGGAGAAAGAGAGGGAGAGAAACATCACTGTGTGGTTGCCTCTCACTTGCATCCCCAGCTGGGGACCTGATGTGCAACCTAGTCATGTGCCCTGACTGGGAATCAAACCAGTGACACTTGGCTCGCAGGCCGATGCTCAGTCCACTGAGCCACAGCAGCCAAGACTAATGGTGCTTTCTTATTGCTGATCATTACTAATAGCTTCCTAGCTGTGTAACTAATCATCTGAGTGCCTGTTCAATATTGAGCAATAGTTTAGTAGTTGGGAGAATCAACATTGATAATCCTGAGTGCTGAACACTCATAATTACATATATTATAAATCCAAATCCAGCTAACTGAGAGGTGGGTTAGAGTTTTTGCTATAGGAGGAAAAAATGTCCTCAATTTTGTCACAAAAGAGCAGGAATTGGCCAAATGGTGTCAAGAATAGTATTTATGTATTAGAAGTGCTTATTAATAATGACTAGCCATAGCCCTGGCTAGTGTGGCTCAGTGGATTGAGCACTGGCTTGCAAACCAAAGGGTCGCAGGTTTGATTCCCAGTCAGGGCACATGCCTGGGTTGCAGGCCAAGCCCCCAGTTGGGAGCGTGAGAGGCAACCACACATTGATGTTTCTCTCCCTCTCTTTCTCTCTCCCTTCCCCTCTCTAAAAATAAATAAATAAAATCTTAAAAGAAAAATGACTAGCCATAAGTGAAAATTGTATATGCCCTCAGGTGGTAGGAGTATGTTAACCATGATTCTCATATGTGTGCAAAGGATTATTTTAAGATTTATATTTCATTTTAGTGAGTGGGAAAACCTTCCACAGTTTCGCAGGTTGTATTTACAAGACCTATTTTTCTTTGGCAGCATTTTTATGGCACATGATAGATAGGTAGATATAGATCTAGTTTTTAAGACTGTAAATAATACAACATTCAGAAAAAAAGAAAAATAACTTCTGAGTACTTGTTTCCATAATATACATTTTGTGAATTTTAATTCTTCAACTTTATAATTCTAAAAATTGGTTGTATAAGAAGAATTAGCTTAGAATACAATTCACCTTTTTGTATAAAAAGTAGGTCCAACATTAAAAACTTGTTTTTAAGGTAGGCAAATTTAAAGTTCCAGAACTTTGAGATAGCAATTTTTTTTTTCCAGTTGCTTTCTTTGTAGAAGCTATAGTCTGAAGTTAATTGGGAAGGATTACTTAATATAGGAAAGGATGTTTGTGTGTTTATGGATGTGTACGTATATGTAAATTATCAATTCAAATGGGATTGAAATCTTAAGTTATTAGCTAAAAGGTAGCTCTAGAAAATATATTGGGAATTAAATACTTATAGGATGCTTTAAGTACCTTTTAAAAAGTAAAGATGAACATAGGTAATGCCAAAAAAACTTAATTCTTACCTTAATCCTGAACCGTGTCATTTCATATTGGACATTGTTACTTAGGCAGAAGCACAGAGATGAAAAATGGACTTTGTGGCTGTTTTTCCTGTTTTGTTGCTTTGTTGGTTGTCGGTGATCAAATTTGCCTTCAAAATAATAGCTATTATTTATTGCACACTCATCATGGGCAAGATGCTGCCTTAACAACTTTATATACATTAATTAATTTTAACTTTTAAAGCTCTGTTGTGATGATTATTGTACAACTTTTAAATTTTGTCTTACATGCTTTTATGTTGACACTTGTTTTTCTTTCTTAGACCTCTGCTTCAGTTTTAGCAGAAGAATTACATAAAGTGTAAGCTTGCCTTTCTACATTTCTGTTACAGTTGCTTAGTCACCATTAACAGATAACTGTTAGATTTAACACTGATGATTAATTTTATATTCTAACTTGTTCAGTAGACTCTCAATAGATTTGGAGCAACTTTTGATCCCCCCTCCGCCCCCAGTGATTTGGTTCCTGGAAAGGTTATGCATATTCTGTGTGTTCATGTGTTCATATAAAAAAAAGTTGGGGAATTTTTTTTTCATTTGGGGAGCAGTTACGTGGGGGAGAGATTTGTGATTTGAAACCAGTGGAAGTAAATTAGTTTTTGTGTCCAATAAGTAGTTGCAGGTCTCTGTATTTAACTATATGGTGGTGCCCAAAACAAAGTTGTGATATTTTTTGTGTTGTCTAATTGAGCTCAGAAGCCCTAAAATAAGGTTTTGACATTGCCAGGCTTGTAAATTAAGAAAAAAATTACTTCTTTGACCTCAGGTTTTAAATAGAGGTAGGTATTTTAAGGAGCCGTAGTAATGCATATGGCAGTTATTCCTAAACTGAAAGGAGCTAAAAAAATGGAAGGTGCATTTATGTGAGATACTACTAAAGTAAGGATGACCATATTTAAGGCTTTTTTGTTTTTATCCTTTGATTTGTGGTTTGACTTCTAAGTGTTTATTGAATGTACAAATGTATTTCCTGTTAAAGGATTGCAGAAAAGGATAAGCAGATAAAACAGACTGAAGATTCTTTAGCAAATGAACACGATCATTTAACAAGTAAAGAGGAGGAACTTAAGGTACAGTAATTATTATAAATGGCTGCAGTATTTTAAAGGCATTGAATTATCCTAACCTTGCAATCAACACACATGTCTATGAAGAATGGGAAAATACTCTAGAATTCATTTGAAAAGTATCTCTTTTTCTAAACTACAAAATCATTTTTAGCCATCTAAAAGGAAAATTTTAAAAGTTATTTTCTTACGTGATATAATTTACAATAATTTGGGAAATATGCTAAACAACAGGAATTGATGATTTCTCTTTCTAATTTAAGAAATTGTAACTTGAGAGTTTTGCTTTGAGACCTTTGCTTAAGTGGAAAAGAGTTTTACAACTTCAAAGTCAGTTATATTAAGTATTTCTAATTCTATTTTTCCTTCTTGTTCTAGGATATACAGAATATGAATTTTTTATTAAAAGCTGAAGTACAAAAATTACAGGCCCGGGCAAATGAACAGGTAGGTCTTTATTGCTTTTGAGCATTTACCCTAGATTTTCAGTTCACTTACACTTATTTTTATTGGTATTGCAAGCCCTAATTTTACTTGTGTACGGCAGCATGGTATGTTGTTGAAATCCTATTCCATTTCACACTACTCTCGCAACCCCCTTAGATATTAACTATTTTCATGTCGAAATCAATGTTTGATCCAGTGAATTGACTGCTCCTGAGATACCAGAGGAACAGTTGAAACACTCTTACTGTGCTGATATGTTTTAGCTTTCTGCCATTTAATTTAAAAAAGATATATCTTTTTATTAGGATAAACGTTGATCAATGAGAAGTACAAAATATTGGACAGCAAAAAGTATGATACATGTACTGCTTTCACTCTACACCAAATATATGAAAATCTAAAACTAAGTAAAAGAATAGTTTAGATTGCTTCCTGAGAAATGATATAATTCTCATCTCATTCTAAATACAGGCTGCTGCAGCACATGAACTGGAGAAGATGCAAAAAAGGTGATTAATGTATTGTACGTGGAGCTGTTCATACATTTATATCCAAGTATAATTACAGAAAATATTGCTGCTTATAACTGATAGTTGTGCACATAATTTATGTAAACTTTCTGAATATGTAAAATATTTAATTGATGTTTTCCTCCATAGTGTTCACGTTAAGGATGATAAAATAAGATTGCTTGAAGAGCAGCTACAATGTGAAATTTCTAACAAAATGGAAGAATTTAAGGTGTGTGATTAAGCTTGTCAACTCAGCTTTTTTGAACAACCTGCTAATAGTTTTCAGTTGAAGTGAATCTAGAAGTACTGCTTTTTATATGTAATGACTCAGAAACAGTGTTTCTCTAGTTCATTTGGTGGCTTATACAGATAGTGAATTTTATCGTAGACTTTTTGCCTAGATTATCTTATCTCTTCTTACAATGGACTTTTGAAATTTATTTTGCCCAAGCCTTTTTTCACAGTTTTCAGTTGGTAGTTTGTGATGGTTTTATCTACCTACCTCCATTGTAGGTGTGTTGCTAGTTTCTGGTTCATGGCCAACCAGTTTGAGTGCTGTAGAGCATTCTGATTGCCAGGGTGCATCTCTGTGTGTGGTATGATTTCCTTTCTTTCCTTTTTTTTTTTTTTTTGCTGTTATTTAATAGGAATCCTGTAAGTACTCACTTAATGAAAGCAGGATTTCCCAAATTCCATTGGCACAGACTATTCAACTCTTTGAAATACACATAAAAACAGTTTCAGCACCATTTGGGCATAACCTGCATGGCTGAATTAGGGGGCTCAGTAGAAATTGTGGTTTTAGAGGTCATTGTACATGTACATGTACTTTATACTAGTAATCTATAGAGTGTTTTCATTGAAGCTGAGAAATGGAGCCATGTGAGATTTGCGTTCTTATATACGTTAGTATATAGTTCATGTGTTACTTTATCAGTACTTAAAACAATAATATGGGCTTGATTTTTTTAAAAACCTATTCAAATAATTGCTTTGTTAACTTTTTCTTAATTAAACAGTAATTTGATATTCTTTCTCACAGATTTTAAGTGACCGAAACAAAGCATTACAATTAGAAGTTCAGAAGCTACAGACTCTTATTTCTGAACAGGTAAGGCTTTCATGAGTTACAAAGTAGAAATATCCAATATATTACAAGGTCTGCTGCTTCTTAAATAGTAACCAACTCATTCATTTTGAGAAATTTTCCTTAAGCGTAGATACCTATTTTAATTGCATTTCTATTGTTCCTGTGCTTATCAAATAGCTAAATTAAGTAAAATAATTTTTCTTCCTAGAGGAAGTTAATGCTAACATGTTTTTATAAGCACCCACCCCAAAAGAAAGAAAAGTGTAATAGGATGGATAAAGAAAAAAACATTTTTAAGTATATTTTCTTGATTATGTTGTTACAGTAGTCCCAATTTTTTTTCCCTTTGTTCCCCTCTACCCAGTACCCTGCTTCCCTCCAGCAGCCCCACCCCCTTAGTTCATGTCCATGGGTCATGCATATAAGCTCTTGGCTTCACCCTTTCCTATATTATTCTTAACTTCCCCCTGTGTATTTTGTACCAACCGATTATGCTTCTTAGTCCCTGCACCATTTCCCCATTTCTCTCCTTTCCTCCTCCCAGCTGATAACCCTCCAAATGATCCCCATACCTATGATTCTCTTCCTGTTATGGTTTGCTTAGTTGGATTTTGTTTTTATGTTTTAGATTCAGTTGTTGATAGTTAAGACTTTGTTGTCATTTTAATGTTCATAATTTTGATCTTTTTCTTAAGTAAGTGCTTTTGACATTTTGTATAATAATAGCTCCTTTAACTTTACCTTGTCTGGGAAGCACTTTATTTGCCCTTCCAATCCAAATGATAGCCTTGCTAGATAGAGTAATCCTGGTTGTAAGTCCTTGCTTTTCATGACCTTGAATACTTCTTGCCAATCCCTTCTTGAAGCCTGCAAAGTTTCTTTTGAGAAATCAGCTGATAGTCTTATAGGCACCCCTTTGTAGGTAACTGTGCTTTTCTCTTTCGGCTTTTAAGATTCTCTCTTTATCTTTCACCTTTGGTATTTTAATTACGATGTGTCTTGGTGTGCTCCTTTTTGGGTCTAGCTTGTTTGGGACTCTGTGCTTCCTGGACTTGTATGTCTATTTCCTTTGCCAAACATGGAGAGTTTTCCTTCATTATTTTCTCACATAAGTTCTCAATTTCTTGCTCTTCCTCTTCTACTTCTGGCAGTGCTATGGTTTGGATGTTGTCACCTTTACAGTTGTCCCAGAGGTTCCTAAGCCTCTCCTCATTTTTTCAATTCTTGTTTCCTCATTCTGTACTGGTTGACTGTTCTTTTCTTCCTTATGTTCCAAACCATTGATTTGAACCCTGGTGTCTTTCCCTTCACCATTGGTTTTATGTGGAGTTTCCTTTGTTTCATTTAGCGTAGCCTTGACTTCTTCCCTTATACGTTTGCCATACTCAAGCATATCTGTCAAGCCTGTGAGCATCTTTATCACCAGTGTTTTGAATTCTGTGTCTGTTAAGTTGTCTGTCTCCTCATTTGTTAGGTTGGCTATCTCCTCGTCACTTAGTTCTCCCACTGGAATCTTGATCTGTTCCCCCATTTGGGCCACACTTCTCTGTCTTCTCATCTTGACAGGCTTCTGTGTTTATTGGCCTCTGTGTCTTAGGTGGAACTGTCACTCCTGTTATTTTGTAAGGGGTGGATCCTTAGGTATTCGTCAGTATAGGGCCACCCATTTCACCACGTTGTGGCACTGTATGTGGGGGAGGGGTCTGAGAGGGAGAAATGCTGCTTGCTCAGCACTCGCCCCTGTTTCAGGCACTTCTCCCACTTTGTATGGGACTAGCGCCTCTCTAGCTGATGCCCCAGCCATAGTTTCCAGAGTGGGTGGGTCTGCAGACGTTCTAAGACCGTGGGGGCCCTTTAAAGAAGTGGATTCTGCTGAGAGACCGACAGTTTCTGCCTCCGTCCCAACCCCCATTGGTTTGTACAATCAAAAGCAATGAGGCTTTATTTTCCCCTGGTGCTGGGCCCATAAGCTGTGTGGTCTTGTTTGGTGCTGGTGCTGGTGCTGGTGATGGTGATGGTGATGGTGATGGTGCTGGAGCTGGTGCTGGGAGTGCTCCCCAGGTGTCCCTCCCTACTTTTTAAAACATGTGACTGCACTTTCTGTTGGCCTTCTGCTGCCACAGCTCCTGCCACCACCACACTATACCCTCTCCGCCCCGGCTCCACCCCTCCTACCTGTCTGGATGAGTATTTCTTCTTTATATCTTTGTTGGACTTCCATGCAGCTGGATTTTCTGGAACTTCTAGTTGTCTCTAGTTTTGAGGTAGTTTTGTTCCTTCTTAGTTGTGGAGGAAGATGCAGCATGTTTGTCTATGCCTCCATCTTGGCCGGAAATCAGAAAAATTTTAAAGCCATTTTGGTACATTTGACTCCCAGGATATAAAAGTCTTTAGACTTGGAGCCTCACTTTCTCTAAGGCAGCATGGTTTCTTAAAAACAAATGAATTTGAGCCCTAATACCAACACTTCAAGCAGTGGTTGACCAAATTATTTAACCTTTCTGAAACCTCTCCTTCCAACTCTTTCATATTTTATTTACATCATAAACTTGGTAGAATTAAATGGTAAGTTTATGTATAGGGCTTAGCCTAGTACTTTGTATGTAGCAGGCATCTTAAACCTTAATGTCTTTCCTTTAGGATATTTATTTATTCTACCTCATTTTCAGCCCCTACTACCATCATACTTTTTTAAATATTTATAGCAAGCCATCAAAACTGTGGCATCCTGAATAAGCATGGCTGCATAAACTATAGAGACCCAGGCAACATCCATTTTATGCCTGTTTCTAAGACTTGTCTTCATACTGTTCTACACAGCTCTTCAAATTTCAGTTTTTAAAAATATTCTAGAAAGAGAAGCTTTGCATGTGTTTGTAATAATGTTAAATTTTCAGAATGTACTTTATTAGAAGCTGAAATGTAAATTATTACAAACAATAGCACTTCCCTCACCAGGTATGTGCTTTTTTATTTTAAAATTCACATTTATGCAGGTATTGAATTGGTATAAGTAGCTGTGCCAAATACTGAAAAGTATTTTGTTAACATCTGTTTACTTGTCAAGAAGTAATACACTTATTTTTCTCCTCCTTACAGTTGATATTAAGTGCTTTGGTTACTTTGTATATTCTTTACCCTTGCAAACTAAAGGTAATAGATGAGAAAATTCTGAACAGATGATATTTAGTGCAGGAATATGACTTAATTCCTCCATAATCCTAAAGTGGTATTAAATCTTAATCTTATCTCACTTTATTATGGTATAGTTTATAAGAGATACAATATTTCAATTATAAGTTTTTCTACTTCTTTTTAAAAATTTAATCTTTATTGTGTTTTTTTCTTTTCCATTACCATTAGTTCTAATTCTTAATTTATCATCTGTCTCTGAAGTCTGGTTGTATTTTATAGTCTCTGGTTACAGTTTAGTTGGCAGCATTTAAAATTTTTAGTGCTACCTGAAATACCAGTTGTGAGATGCAATATCAGTGACTTGGATTAGATTAAATATGATAGGTGTTTTTTGGTTGTGTTCATTCTTACCCAGAAAAGCAGAATGTATTTTTTGTGAGTTGGTTATCAGAGATTCTGAAACACCTATTTCAATATATACAGTTTTTAACTTTCTAAAATTAACTTCATGGGAGATAACAAATGACAAGAAACTTCTGAATCTGTCCTAAAATTCCAATCTTAAAGGTGCTGGTAACTCCTACTTAGGTTTAAACAGAAAACCTGAATTTTTAAAAACCTTTTAACTTTCATTCTGTACTAAAAATGGTATTCTCTATCATTAGACTGAGTAAAACCACTAGCCTTAAATTTTTCTTTTTCTTAAAGTTAATATGATGCCCTAAAACTTGTCATTTTAGTATCTTATGTCAACTATCACATGTAGAAGTTAATAATAAAAAAGTTAATATTTTTTAAACTCCTCTGATGTCTCCCTTAGTCATTCTTTTACCTGCTGTGAGGTTTCTATGTACTTTTAAATATTGTTAAAGTAACAACATTTAGCATGAGATTGATTTTTTAAATGAATAATAGTTTTATAAAGTTTTATAAATAGTCCACAGAATAAAATTTCAGTCACTTTTTTTTATTTTTACTTAATGATTTGATAAGAGTGGCAACTCATTCTTTGGTACTAATTTAAGATTTGCTCTTTGGTAATTAGAATTTATCTCTTGTTCTGAAACTTTCTTTAAAAAGAAATGTTGTAAAAGGCATGTGAGTGCGGTGGTGTGTTTTTGCTTGCAGTTGTGACTTTCACCTGTCTCATCGTGGCACACCAAAGAACCGTCTGTTGGACTTTTTCTCTGGTCAATTTTATTGCTCCTGGTAATGAAAGAAAAGATAAAGATTAGTATAATTTTTTTTTTTTTCCATTTCTGCCTTTCTTTAACTCCTTCCTACTCAGCGGTCAGAATTCCAAGTGACAGTTAAGAGATGAACAGTTCAGTTAGGTAGAAAAAATTTAGTCCTTTTGCCCCATGGATTTATATCCTAGAGGAAAAGTTTGAATTTATTGAAGCAGAAGCCAACAATGGTACCAGGTTGTTGTTGTTTCTTGAGGCGTAGAAAACAGAAAGACAACAAGTCCCAGGTAAGGTAATCTGTTAATACACTAGAGAAGAGAATGCTCCATTTGGATGTCAACCTGTGGATAGATAATCAGATAGATCAGTTAGAAAATCTCGTTTATTCTTAATAAAATAAAACTTTTGGGAGGGTGGGGGTTCTTAGGTGTCTTTTTTTGAAAAATGTTGGTTAGCCCGCCATGTTTATTGAGCGCCCACTGTGTGCCCAGCGCCGTTGGGACACTGAGCCCCAGCCCTGCCCTCTGGGAGCTCACAGTTCAGCCAGCTGGGCCCAGAGAAAGCAGTGGGGCAGGGAGGTTTTCTGTTGGTGGTGGTGGTGTTGTTAAGCATTGACTTTAGCAAAGGAGCAACATTACTTTATTCTAGTAGATTTCTAAGATTCAGTGATTAAGATTATTAAGTAATAAAAAACTGTGGGAGTAGGAAGTTTTTTTCTCTTTGCTGTACTTTCTGGTTGTATTTTATTACAGATGAGTTCTTTATTATATGAGATGTAGTTTTGAAAATCATGTAGGGAGGAAAAAATTGGATTGTATTAGACCAATAATATAAAGTAAAATGTTGGATAGATGCTAAGCTGGGTCAGTTTTGTGCATTTGACTATTGAATGAGCAATTGACCAAGAGTATTGTTAAACTGACCTTGTTTAAGGAACTGTCACTTCATTAAACATTTACTAATGAGTGTATGTTAGGAACTTTGTTACATGCTGAGGCTACAGAGATGACTGAGACTTGGTTCCTATCTCAAGAATATGGTTTAGTGTGGAGATGGAGATATAGCACAGGAAAGTGATGAGTAAAATTCTCGAACTGTGTGTTTAGGTTAGGAGGAGGAGATAATGAATTCTGTTGGAAGGAGAGTGAGGGTGAGAGTGGGCAGGGAAGAAGGGACAGCTAAACCTGATTTTGAAAAATGGCCATGAGTGTGCCAAACATCTAAGAAGCAATCCAGTCCGAGGGGATCCAGTGTTAAATGTCATGGTGGTATATGGTAACATTGGTATGTTCAGAGCATATTGTAGAAGTGCAAAGTATGAGGTGTAAGGAGTAGAGTCACTAGGGCCTGATCATGAACTCTTTGCTGTGTAAAACTATGAACTTGACTTAGCATGTAAGTATGCCACTGAAGAGTGCTGCAGGAATGAGTAAGAGTTTTGTCTGGCATTTAAGGTAGATTACTCTGATGACAGTGCAGTGTTTGAATTTATATAGTGACAAAGTATGTAAGACTAAAAATAAAATACATCTAAATGGTTAAAGTGCAGATAACTCGAATTAATAGTATTATCTTTTTTAAAATTGAGCTTTAATTGACACATTATATTAATTTCAGGTGTACAACATAATGATTTGATATTTTTTATATTGTGTAATGATCACTATAAGTGTAATTAGCATCCACCACCATATGTAGTTACAAGTTTTGTGTTGTCTTTATGTGAGATGGTATTCATCAGAAATAAAGATGGACAAAAACCATCTTGATGAAAGATTTGTAAACTTATTGGATGATTTATTTTTCAGAGTTTGTAAACCTGATTTAATATACTCATGAAAGCTCCTGTCTCCTTTCTGATGATAGAAAAAAATTTTTCCATTTGGAAATTCTCCTTATACGCCTCACAAAATAATCCTTATGGATTAGAGGCAGCGGTAAGAATTAGGCTATTGTGGTAGCTGAGACTAGTGAAGCTGAGAGCCTAACCTAGGGCATAGAAGAAAAGTGGGTGAATTTTAGGGTTTGGATTTGGCAATGGAAAAATAAATAGTTATGTGAAAAATGGTTGTAATAACATTGGGAAAAAATATATATAAGAAACTAGTGAAATTAGGAGAGAGCAGGTAGGGATGGGTGGGAGACAGTGTTCAAGGAAAAAGACCTTCAAACTGTTTTGTTAGGGTGCTTAGCTGCCTGAAGGAAGGCCTGGAAATGCTGAGGGGAAGTGCTGCTTCTGGACACACAATAAATTATGACTATGGGGACTTTTGTGTGTATGGGGGATGGCAGTGGGGGCCAATGGCTGGGGTCAGCAGGGGTCATCCTGCTTCACAAGGAGGATGTATGTGTTCATGTGATGCTTCTGCAGTTTATAATCAGTTTTATATATTGGTTTGGATGGTGGTCATAAAACATCTATGTGTTTGCCTATGTAAATGTTATACCTTAGTTTTAAAAGTTAAATATATCTACTTATAAAAAGAAAGAACAAAGCCTTCTTCCTGGCCTGTGAGGCCTTAGAACCCTTCATTTTTTAATATCTGAAGAACTGAATTTATTAATGTAAAGGACGTGAGACAAATTCCCTTCTTATTCTTAAGACTTTCTTTTGTAGTAATTAAAAAATTATTTATAAAATACTAATTCATTTTGCTAGCCCATTTGATAATTCATCTTTTTTCTCTCTTATGTAGCTGCTTCTCTTCTGTCTTGTTTGGTAAATTCTTTAATTATTAGCAGTCTTCAAATATGGATCATCTTCCTAAATATTGGATTTAATTAAAACTAAACAATTTTCATAGAATTCTATTTATAAACTAGTTTCACCCAATGCGAACTTGGTAAATTAAACTCTTTTTGGTGATTTTTATTTTAGCCTAATAAAGATGTTGTGGAACAAATGGAAAAATGGTAAGAGTTAAAAATTTTCTTTTTATATTTTAAGGTCTCACTTCTACCAAATTTGAGATAACAGAATTATTAACTATATTAGTTTAGATTCTTAAAATTCTTTTTGTACTTCATAATGGATGAGAGTGGTATGCTACTGAGAAATTTAATTTGGGATTATATTAGGTTTGTGGGTGTTGTATGTGGAAATGATTTATTTGTTTAGGTTAGCATGTAAACATGCACTACTTGAACACATTTTACGTATTGGTAAAGAAGTATCCTTAGACCATAATCAATGATTCTCAGAAATATTTCTAGAGTTAAATTTTATAAGGAACGATGGACACAGAAGTTAGTCCATGTAAAGTATTTAAGAATGTCATTCATTTACCTTGTAAAATAGTTGATACATATGTTTTAAATTTATAATTACAGCATTCAAGAAAAAGATGAGAAGTTGAAGACTGTGGAAGAATTACTTGAAACTGGACTTATTCAGGTGGCCACTAAAGAAGAGGAACTGAATGTAAAGCACTTTTAGATTTGTTTTTTTTGTGATTATTCACTGAAGGTTTCACTGTAATTTGTGTAAGGTTTTTCCCATAGCTTTTAAACTGCATTTTATGGCATGATTTTTTAAATTAGATTTAAGATTTTATTAGAAATACAAAAATGCGTAATTGATTGTAGCATTCACTGCCTTAATGATGTAGATATTATTGTTATGGTTTGTAAAATGTGCTTCCCCACCTCCACCCATGCGCAAATGATAATCAGTGATAACTAGCAGACTTTATAAATTCATGAAATAGTATTGGAGGCCAGAGAAAGGAGAGACTCCAGTTCTATTTGATGATTATCATTAACTAACTTGAGTAGGGTAGACAGGGTGCCGGAAGAAATAACTTAAAAAGATGTATTTGAGTTTAGCGTGACAACTGGTATGCTATGTGGTTGTGAGGTTGTGGAAACGTAAGTAGAAATACTTGTGGGGATAATTAAAAATACTTGGTTAGCTCTAGAAGTTGTAGAATTGTAGACTTGGGGAAGAAGTGAGATTTCTGGCCTTCCAGAGAGAAAAAGAAGCAGCTAAAGAAAAACTGGAAGCTAATGTATTGTGAAGCTAGCTATTTTTTTCAGAAAATAAAAGTATGTTCTGCTTATGTGTCTTTGAAAAAGGCAATAAGAACAGAAAATTCATCTTTGACAAAAGAGGTTCAAGACTTAAAGGCTAAGCAAAATGATCAGGTAACGTATTAGATCTTGCAACCATTTTCTTATATTCAAACATAGCAAGGATGTATTGTTCATTCCTCCCTTCTCCAAGGTGGAATTCGTCAATTGTAGTTTTAATCTGTAAATGATTAGTGACTTGCATGACAGTAATAGAGGTAGCAATTTCTTGGGTGCTGACTGTATCTCAAGTACTCTACCTAGGAGGTCTACATTGCTTCGTACAACAGTGATAAAAGGTTTTGAGTATACAAATAGAAAGTGAGACTCATTTAAATAATGGTAGAAGACGCTACCTGAAACTAGGTAATTATTTTAATTGACCTTTCTCTCTTATCTGGTTAGAATTATTAATTCAATGAGTTTAGCATTTATGTCTTAATTTTTCTCTTGACCTACACTTACCACAAGTAGCCTTAAAGCTGCTTACTTTCAAAGTGCTTCTCATTTTTATAATTTGACATTAAAATTCAGTAAGAATTAATTCCTGGGTTTACTTTTCCCATTTGGATTTTGGTATAGAGGAAAATTTAAGGATTAACATATTTTCTATTTCTGACACATTTATATTTTGAGCAAATGATTAACTAGGATGCCTTCCTATTTCCAGGTTTCTTTTGCATCTCTAGTTGAAGAACTTAAGAAAGTGTAAGTGATGACATTATTAAACTGGTCTACCTCTTTTGGTCCATTTTCTTAGTGCTGATAAATCTTGTTTTATATGCAATTGAGATAGTTGATGTATGTTAGTTTACCTTTCGCTCTAGATTTTTTATTGATGGAGTGAGCTGTGCTTTCCACGCTACAGTGTGATTGTTAAAATATTTATTTCCATAATTGCTTCCACTTATTTTCTTAACTTATGACATTGAATTGTTAATTTTCTGTTTCTGTGGTAAGGACTATTAAATAATAGGTTTTATTGGATAAGGAGATAAGTTCCTTGCTTGTGGCTTCCTTCTGAGATGACTAAAGTTTGATGCCATGATTGTGTGTTAGTTCTGTCACAGCTTTTGTAGCCCTAAACTCCAGTATTGTTGAGGGGAACTTGATTCTCCCTACTGTTCTTCAGGGTATAAATCTTGTATTCTCTGAACCTTCGAAGCCTGTCACCAGCTTCTTGTGTGCATAGGCTTCAGCCACCTGGTAGCTACTGATTATTTCTAGAAGGAGCTTTAAGTATTATTTCCCCTTATGTCTGGTATGTTGCTATTTTACTTAAAATGGGAGAGTTCATTTGGTGAGCTTTTTCATGATTTGGTACTGTTCTTAGTTGTGATTATTTCCATTCAAGTTTAATACTGCATTTCTTTATCTTAAGAATTCATGATAAAGATGGAAAGATCAAGTCTGTGGAAGAGCTTCTGGAAGCTGAACTTCTCAAAGTTGCTAATAAGGAGAAAACTATTCAGGTATTGTGAGAGAGAAAGCTTTTTTTCTTGTTTATCAACTAGTAAATACCATTTAATTTCATGTGTTTGTCTGTACATTGCATTTTATGTCAATTTCTGTGTTTCCATTGTCCAATCTTGTCTGTTTTGTCATTGTCAAGGATTTGAAACAGGAAATAGAGGCTCTAAAAGAAGAAATAGGAAATACCCAGCTTGAAAAGGCTCAACAGGTAAAAATCACAGAGCCATAGCATGGCAGATATATTAGTGTATGTGTATTTATGAGCTATTTGGTTTTTTTCTTGTCACTTGGAGAAAAACTACTAGTAGTGTGATATAAGTATATTGGATTACACGCTTTTTTTTTTTTGCCTGATTTGAGGAAGTGCTCTTGATATTTTAATCAGTATGTCTTTGAATTGTTAAAAGATTCTTTTTAAGAAAATTTTCTGTATTAATGTTTCATTTTAGTTTGCCAAGTTAAAACACAAAACACTTCGGTAAATCTTTTTTAAACTTTTTTTTTTTTAAACTGCATGGACTGTAATGTTTTGTTATAGAATATGTATTGCTCACTGTTTGCCTTTAGAACAAAGTACAGATTTCATTGGTAGATTTCAGAGATAGAAAAGATTACTGGAAATAGATGGGTTTCGGTGAATTTAATAAGTTTATTGAAAAAAAGGTGAGATTGCATGGAAGAGATGATTCATTCATTCATTCATTCATCAGATTCATTCAGCAATATTGAGTTCTTGTCAAAGCACTATGTTAGTGGTTGAAGATAACGTGTTGAGCGAAATGGGGTGTGATGAAAGATAAAACTCCTAAATATGTTTAGATTGAGGGGTCAGGAAAGTCTCCTCCTGAGGAACTGACATCTAAGCCAAGATTTAAAGGGACTGTGTGAGATAAAAGATACTTTTAAACTGTATGATAAGAAAAGGAGATTAAAGAGGGACAGCGTGGAGTGCTGCTGAGTAGCTGGCCTTGAAGACTGGGGAAGAAGAGCTCTGAAATGGTAGGGAGGTGTGTGGACAGTTCAGTGTTCTAATTTTCACAATCACAGAAGTATCACATTATTTCGACTTCTTATTCATAACTATAGTCCTTACCACCACCTGTCCTCCTACCTCACATTTTTAATTCGTTACTCTTATTGTCATTGGAGTCAAGAGATGATAAAATCAAAACATGTTTCATTTTGGCATGGACAATTCAGCTAGGATCTTTGTAATTTGGAATATATCTATTTTAAAGTTTATCATAAAACTTTAATATGGTTAGTTGAAAGGATTAAGAATTGCTTTTTTTCCTGCTTTTTCTTTGTGTTTCAGTTATCTGTCACTTCTCAAGTTCAGGAGCTTCAGAACTTGTAAGTCCCATTTCTTTCATATATTTAATATCTTTTCAACAAGTTAAATTTAATTATAATGCAAATCATAGCTTCTTTTTGTTATATTGCAAGTAATATTTTAGGGGATATCAAATTATATCTCAAATAGACTTCAAGGTCTTAAGTTTTCATTAGGATTTAACCTGTAGGTTTTTTGATGGGAATAAATGGGAAATTTTATTTTTCATGATTTATAATGTGAATATGACCTTAAATTGAGATGATGCTCTTTGTCCATTTTAATAGCCACTGTGAAAGTGGCCATATATTTCATACCAAACCAGTTGTAATAAGCTGTCTATATTTATATTGACTTAAACAACTTGAGAAGGGGTGAAAGTGGAGCTACCCTAATTTATTTAATACCTGGATCTGTAGTGATAGGTATATTTAATCATTTTATGCTTCTTCCTTTGATATCTCTAAACTCTTGATGGCTTTATACTTAAAATATTTACTTTTAATTTATTTTAATTAGTTTGGACTATAAATAAAACCTAAAATATTCTTTTGCAGTCTCCACTATTTTTCCTTTGTATAGTCCTGTGACATTTTCATTGATAGTTCATTTTAACTTATTGTCAGATTAAAAGGAAAGGAGGAACAGATGAATACCATGAAGACTGTTTTAGAAGAGAAGGAGAAAGATCTAATCAACAGAGGGAAATGGTTACAGGTGAGAAGATAAAAAGAAGAGTAAGCAACTTTGTTTATACTTGAATATCAGTTCAATTCACACCTATTCTTTTTTAGGATCTTCAAGAAGAAAATGAATCTTTAAAAGCTCATGTTCAGGAGGTAACACAGCATAACTTGAAAGAGGTATAGTATAAACATATTACCAGCATATTACATAAAAATGAGAAATATTTACTGCATTAGAAAGCAAAGAAGGTACTAAATTCTCTGAATTTCTTTGCTTTAAAAATTATTATTGTAAAACGTATAGACACAGACAACAGTGTGGTTGGTGTACCAGAGGGAAGGGAGTGTGGGGGTCATAAAGGGTAAAGGGTGTCAAATATATAGTGACGGAACATGTGACTTTGAGTGGTGGGCACACAATGCATATACAGCTGATGTAATAGGGTAGTACACTCAAAGCCTATGTAATCTTATTAACCAATGTCACCCCAATTTAATTGAAAAATATTGGTAGGTATCATGACATTACTAATGTGGAATCAGAAAGTTGTTTAATTCAATATTGATTAATAAAGATGTCTTTTTAACATTTAAAAAAATTATTGTTGTACGATAGGTTTGTTGTTGATAAAATAAGTTGACTTTTATCCCTGTCAAGTCTGTTTGTGCCTGATTTGTCAGCCTAAGCCCAAAGCAGTTTCTATCCTTGCATTTTCAGGTGGACTCTTAAGCTCATCCTTAAGTGTCTGTGTTTAATTGGTGTATTAATATGTAATCCTTTTAAGAAATGGGTATTAAAAATTAAGTTAAAACTTTGTAATTTTCAATTAATTTTTCTGTAAACTTAAAACTGCTCTAAAAAATCTGATAATTAAAAAAATAAAAGCAAAACCTAAAAAAAAAGAAAAAAATTAAGTTGAAGAAAATTTATTGTTTTGTTTTATAAATGGCACAATCTTAAATTTATCACATATAATTATGTTTTTATATTATTGGTGAGGTAGTCTATATATGTATGTATGTTATAGTACCTGATCTTTTTAATGTTAGAATTAAAAATGTGGATCTGTTTCGTAGGCATGTTCTGCATCACAATTTGAAGAACTTGAGACAGTGTAAGTATATTTTTAGACAGCATTTTAAAGAGAAAGTTCTCATTTTCCAGAACGTGCTTGAATATTTTAATGAGTTTCTTCGAAATCATTAATTTTCTTGTTAAGTAGGAATTGTAGTTCAGAGACACCTAATCAAAGTCTCTGTTTGGTGTAATAAAACATGGGCGCTCGTAGTGCTTTCAGATACCTGGAGACTGTCCTTCCCCAACCCTCCAAACCCATTTTCTGAAATAGTCTTCTGTTTAGTATAGACTGGTTTTAAGTTTAAAACAAAAACAAAAACAAAGTATGCAATTATTGTAAAGAAGTTAGAATTATTTCAAATTAAAATTATTTTAGTATTTGGAAGAATAATATCTTTGAATTAACCAGATGATAATTTTAATTATGATCTTGATAATGGATATTTACTCTTTTAAAAGTAACTTGTTTATTGGGGAAAATGACATCTGCTGTTGTCAGTTATGCTGTGCATAGTAGTAAAAATGTTGCATCTGATTAGCATAGGAGGTATCAGTCTTTGTAATGTGCACCTTAGAAAATTTTTAATCCTATAAAGTCTGTTCTCTTAAGCTAAATCAGTTTACAGTGCTGAAAAGGGTACCTGGTCTTTTATCTTTTTGGTCCCCTATAGAATTACCTTTAAGAGATTTTGCTCTGATGTGATGTCATCAGTCTTTACTAATGTTTAAGAAGTGACCTAATAATCTGCGTCTTTAGAAGTAAGATATTGAGGATATATATTAGGTCATTGTCTTCAGGAAGACAAAGGAGATGTCTCTGTTGGCACTAAGAGTGCTCATTTGTACAACTAATTGTCTTGTGGACCTTGTGTAACTGTCTAGGTGCTTTTGTCACATTTGCTAATAGATTAGAGATATATTTGAGGCCTATTTGTAACAGGTATACAGGTCTTTAAAGTATGTAATTTTAGATTTCTTTCTACCTCACATTTAAAAAATAAATTAACAATATTTTGTAGGGGAAGCAGTTTTAGGTTTACATAAAAAATTGAGAGAAAACTATAAACTTCTCATATACCCCCCTCTACAATATCCCTTATTATTTACATCTTGTATTCGTGTGGTACATTTGTTACAATTGATTAACCAATATTGATATATTGTTATTAACTAAAGTCCGTAGTTTCCATTAGGGTTCATTCTTTGTCTTATATGTTCTATGGGTGTTGAGGAATGTATAAAAACATGTATCCATTATTACAGTATCATAAAAAATAGTTTTGCTGTCCTAAAAATCTCTTGTGCTCCCCCTATCCCTCCCTCCCTCCTACCCTTCCTCCCTACCTTCCTCCCCCAAGTATTTGGCAACCTCTGATCTTTTCATGGTTTCCATAATTTTGCCTTTTCCAGAAATGTCATATAATTTGAATTATACAGTATGTAGCCTTTTCAGATTAGCTTCTTTCACTTAATAATATGCATTTAAGATTTCCTGTTTCTTTTCAGTTTTTAATCCTGCTCTTTGTGTATGCCTTTTTCCATTTTTCAAGTAAACCTATAAATATGTTGAAATTCTAGACTAAGGTGGGATAAAAATAACATTCAACTCAGCAACTATTGGAAAGCCTATTTTGTGCCCTTGGGCAGTAGGAATATTGAAATGTCTAAAATGTGTTTCTGTCTGAGGAAATATATAGTTAGATAATTTAATATAGTTAAATGCTAGAGAGGTCTGTGTTTAGGGTAACAAAGGCAAGTGGCATTCACTTGGTCTTTATTCACACACACACACCCACACACACATACGTGTCCCTCGCTATATTGCAGTTCACTTATCGCGGCTTCACTGTATCACAGGATTTTAAAAAATATTATATTTAATTATTTATCACGGATTTTTTGCTATATTGCGGGATTTTGAGATTTTGCGGTACTGTATACGTATGTTGTTAAAGTTCTATAGGTTTAAGAGTGTAGAATAAATTTAAGGTTCCTACTTCACAGGGGGTTCTGGAACGTAATACCCGTAATAAGTGAGGGAATACTGTATATATTTATTTTATACATATATAGAGAGAGTAATACATATCTGTGTTGGATTAGGGAGAACCAGATTAAGTTTTATGTAGCATCTCTTCAGTACAAAGGGTTTGGAGCGAAATTGTAGGGTCCTCTAATTATGGCTTTTATTTTAGACTTTCCTCCTAGATAAAGCCATGCTTGCTTAAGAACTGTTAAGTATGAAATAAATTGTAGCAATTTTAGGATGTACTTGACTTTGAGTTGAATAATTCTGGAAATAATTGTCTCTTAAAACAAATTAATAAGTTGGTGTAATATGGAAAGAAAGCTGGTAGGCATTGTTTCTGTTTTTTTATCTTAACAGATGATAGTATAGTCTGGTTGTCCTTTTTTTATGTGTATAACTTTGTAAAAATTCTAGGTTGAAAGAAAAGGAAAATGAAATGAAGAGAGTGGAAAGCATGCTGAAAGAGAGGGAGAGTGATCTTTCTAGCAAAACAAAGCTGCTACAGGTGAATATGTTTACTTAAAATTAATTGTGTGAATTATTGTCTTTGCATGTTTTTGAAACAATTTTAAACTACTACAAAAGAAAATAGAATACAGAATGACTCTCCCTCCCACCCAGCTACTGGGTCTCATTCTTCAAAGATGCCTTACTTTCACTTGTTTATCTTTTGAGAAGGTGCCCATGCACATGTATGTATACTTGTTTTTTATATTTAACCATGCATACTTGGGTGTATTGCTCCCTTTCCCCAGTTAATGTTTTGAGATCTTTTCACGGAAACACTTTTTCAGTCTTTTCCTTTTAATGGCTTCATGGTATTTTATTTTATGGTTGTATCATCCTAGTTTATGGATACCTATATTATTTACAGTTGTGTTTCTTGTTACAACAATTCGACAATGAATATCCTTGTACACACATTTTCAATACTTCTGTTAGTGTATCTACCTAAAATTTCTAGAAGTGAAACTGGGGGTCAGAGGTTTCGGCAGTTTTTTAAATTTCCTTTTTGAAAGAGGTGGTTTAAGTAGAAAATTAGTACATCCTCACCTTCATATAGTTAACATTGAAAGTACTTTCAGAACATTCGTTTGACATGCTAGCAAATTTTAGATGCTTACATTGTCTCTGACTACTCACACTCCCATTTCATACTGCAGGTGTTGGTTCTGTTACATTCGTTCTCCCTCCCAAGCAGACACATTTTAGATTTGTTAGAAAATACTAGATTATCCTCCAAAAGTCTTTTTACTAATTTACATTTCCACCAGCTGAAGGCCATTTCCTTTTCATCCTCTCCAACACTGACAGGGATGAAAACATATGGTATTATGCTTGGTAGGTGGTCAGATTGTGAGAGAAGTTAAGCACTCTTCCATTGTATATAAATTGGCCTTTAATTTTTCCCTTATTTTTTCACCAGGTTAACTTTTTATTACTGATTTGTAAGATATCTTTTTTAACATAAGGGTAATTGATCTCGTATGTGAGGTGATTTGTTTGCTTACTTTTTTTTTACTTCATTTGTGTTTTTTTCCCTTCTTTTGGAAATTTAAAACTTGTATGTATGCCACTGTAAGTAATTTTTTGAGTTTTAAGTCTTGGGATGAAAGGTATCTCTCATGTTATGATCATAAAAACATTTTCACATGTTTCTTCTAATACATTTATGATTTATTTTTTGTTTAGATGTTTTATCCTCATGTACTTCGAGTAAGTTATGAGAACAACATTTCAACTTAAAAAAAAGAAAGCTAGCCACATTACTAAATAATCCATTATTATTTAACTGTAGTAGTTCTGCCACCCAGGGGACATTTAGCAGTAAAATCTGGAGACATTTTTGATTGCCACAGCTTGTGGAGGTGGAGGGCTGCTATTGCACCTAGTGGATGAAGACCATGGTTACTGCTGAACATCCTACAGTACGTGGGATAGCCCCCGCGACAAAGTACTATCTAGCCCAATACATCACTAGCATTTGTCCTACTGATTTGAAACGCCACCCTGTACTAAATTCTTATAGGTATTTGGGTCTGTTTCTGGATTCCGTTTTCTTTCCTCGAGATGTACCTACTTCCAGGGCAGTACTAGATACTTCAATTATTTTTATTTTATAATTAGGGATTATTATACCCTCTTAAAATTACTACTATTTTAGAATTCTCCTGGCTTGTATGATATGTTTCAAAAGTTTATACAGGAAATAAAAAAATTTCTGTTCAGGTATTGATGTTTAATTTCTGTTTAAATAGGAGGTACAAGATGAAAACAAATTGTTTAAATCCCAAATTGAGCTGCTTAAACAACAGCACTACCAACAGGTGGGTACTGTTAGGTGGCTTGCCATTAATTTATATGGTGAAGAATTATATAACCCATGATGATTTATAAGTATTCTTACCATTTTGCTTTTTCATTGAGAATAAAATATGTGTTGTTTTTATTTATAAGTGTTAATCAAGTTTCCTGAAAAACAAGGCAATTTGCTATGTAATATCCAAGATAAAAATCTGTAATTTATAAAGTATGCACAAATAATATTGATCTGTATTCCAGATCTGTTATGTATCTGTGTGTGTGTTTTCAGATCTTCTAGATTTTTTTTTTAAAGCAAGTCAGTTAAAATCCTGTGGAGGTTAGTTTTAACTTATATGTATACCCTACCACCTGTTACCCTAAATGAAACATTAGTAATTGGAGAGAGGGATTTGTGGTAAAGATGGAGGTGTAGGTAGACACACTTTGCCTCCTCGTGCAACCACAGAAGAATTACAACTAGCAGCAAAACAAAAAAACACCCAGAACTGCCAGAAAATCGAACTGTATGAAGTCCGACCACCAAGGATTTAAAGAAGCCACATTCATCCAGAGGGGTAGGAGGAGCAAAAGGACTTCATCATCACCAAGCCATTATTACATGAAATGTAAGGGGACTTTTTTAAGAAAAAGAAGATCAAAACTATGAACAATTAAAATGACAAACTCACAGCTGTCAACAATGGAATTTAAAAGAAAAAAACCAAACTAAGCAAACAACCAGAACAGGAACAGAATTATAGATGTGGAGATCGTTTGGAGGGTTACCAGCTGGGAGGGCGAAGAGGTAGAATAGGGGGAAAGGTGCAGGGTAGGTACAAATTAGACAGGGATGTTAAGAATAGTATAGGAAATGGAGTAGCCAAATAACATAGGCATAATCCATGGACATGAACTAAGGGTGGGGATTGTGGGAGAGAAGGGGGGTACCAGGTGGAGGGGAACGAAGGGGAAAAATTGGGACAACTGTAATAGCATAATCAAAATATACTTCAAAATAATTGGAGAGAAACTAAGATATGTGTAATATAACTGATATTTATAATATATACATACATATATAGTGTGTGTGTGTATATATATGTGTATACACACACACACACACACACACAATTTTTCAAAAATGTAAAATCAGCTCTTGGCTCGAGGACCATACAGAGACATACTGTGGGTCAGGCCCAGAGCTTCAGTTTGCCAACCCCTTATGTAGAGCCTTATTCTTAGGGAAGAGCTAGTCAATATTTGTAATTTAACTTTCTACTCAAGCTGCTCTCCACTATTAGCAGAATCAAGTTGTGAGTTTACCACTGTTTTAAATTCTTTTTTGAGATATAATTCTGCTTGGTTAACATAAAAAATATTTTTAACATGCCATCAAACTAGAAAGTATTTTGAGTTGCAAAAAATTAGTTCCTATTGACAAGAAGCTTATAGTAGTTTAATTGAAATATTGTAGTCATCAAGGAATAAATATATGTGAAGGGCCATATACCTTTATATATTATATAAAATTACCTTTTGTTAAGGTAAGTTAACTTTTCCTAATTTTTCCTTTGCCTTCATTTATGGTATTTTTGACTTTCAGAAGCTAAGTATAGTCAAATTGGAAATACACAGCATGAAAATTTTAAGGTATTAACTTGTTCTTTGCACCTCGTGGGAAATTGATAAATATTTGTTAAATGAGGACTTCAAGTATATAGTGACAGTGAAGATTTTATTTAGCATTCAATACATTTTACAAATTTGTATATGTTTTTATTAAAATTACTTGGTGACATGTAGAATATATGTAATTTCTACCTTTGATGTTGTCTTAGTTTATATCTGAGATGAGTTAAGTTTTTAGTCTTCTAGAAAGCTTCATTTTGCAGTAACATTTAACTCTTTTTAATAGGCATCTTCTTTTTCCCCACATGAAGAACTATTAAAAATGTAAGTAATACTTTTGATTCATAACTTGGGAAGTGGTAACTTTTTATGTACTAAATAGTTTTAAAACAAGCAATTTAATATTACTGCAGATGGTCTCCAGATCAGTAGAGCTTAGCTATGCCGTTGACTGAGCTAATATACCTTTTTATGGTATTTGGATTTCTTTGTACATTTTGTTGAGGTAGATTTTAGACTTTTTTTTTTTTTTTTAAGGTATTCAGAAAACATCTTGTCAAATTAAACTGCCATGAAGCCTTTACTTATTTAACTTAAATTATTACATTTATTCTAATATTGTGGAATTAAGTGATGAATATTTTGGCTCAGCTTATGCATTTTTTAAAAATCTTTATCTTTATACTTGTTCTCTCTTAGGGAGACTTTTTTTTTTACTGAAACATTTTTCTTTTATTGTTGGCCTGTATTTTGCTGTAAGAGGCTACATACTTTTAAGGTCATTTCACATAGGTATGTTTCAACACGTTAAATGTCAAGCACATTATTAGGTGATGTAAATAATTTAAATGTTGTTTCATTATGACTTGTTTACAAAGTTGGTGGTTTATTAGTTCAGAATTATTTACTGTAAAATTGAGTCTTGAGTTTGACCATATAGAGCAAGGGTAGACAGACTTTTTCTGTAAATGGCATGATGGTGAATATTTTAGGTTTTGTGGGCCACTTAGGTCTGTTTTTATATATATATATATATATATATTATTTTTCAAAAATGTAACGTCAGCTCTTGGCTCGAGGACCACACAAAAACAGTCTGTGGGTCAGGCCCAGAACTTCAGTTTGCCAACCCCTTATATAGAGCCTTATTCTTTGGGGAAAGCTAGTCAGAATTTGTAATTTAACTTTCTACTCAAGCTGCTCTCCACTATTAGCAGAATTGAATTTTGAGTCTTTGCCGTTGCTTTCTCATTTCTGTGAAATAACTAACTCATTAAACAGAACTAGGAAAACGGAAACCTCGTGACTTTATGAAAATAAAGGGGAACACCTACCTTACATTAATAGTGTGTTTTTATTGTGGGTTTGCCACTTTTAAGAAATTCACAACTGATTTTATTACCTTCTGGAAAAAGTAATATATTTAAGAAAGTGCTTCTATATCAGTTTCACTCTTCTGAGAACAGTTACTTCACTACCCCAAATAAAATAACTACAACTACAGCAGTTCATATATTCATGAACTGTTTCTTAGGGGATGATTTCACTTGAACAGAAATGTCAGCATGTCATATTATAAAAACTTTTTAAAAAAATTATTTCTGAAAGTAAGAATTCATGGATAGGCTTTCTACAATAATGGTTGCTAAGCTTAAGGAGTTTGCCTGTTAAGTTAATGCATTTTTCAAAGCATTATTTACTTGCTGTTTTTATTTTGTAGTAACAGTTGTTATATTCACTCTTTACCTAAACTATTGCAATATGTATTTATGTTCTGGTTTAGAATTTCAGAAAGAGAGAAAGAAATAACTGGTCTTCAGAATGAGTTAGTTTCTTTGAAGGATGCTGTTGAACACCAGAGGAAGAAAAATAATGTAAGCCTATCTTTATCAGAATAAAGCTTTTCTTTTTAGAAGTTCACTGAAATATGGTTCAGAAGACAAAAAAAAAATGTTTACTTTATGTTTTTTCTTAAAATTTTTAATTACTATTTTGTGTGTAGCTTTCTGGGAGAGGGTTATTGGGGTAATTTTATTAGAGAACAAATTTTTAAAAAATGAATAAGTGAAAAGACCAATTTGTATATTTCTGAATACTATTTAAAATATTGAAGCTATAATTATTATAGTTTCAGATTAAATTTTTTAAATTAAAATATAGTTGACTTTCTATTGAACTTTTATTTGGGAAATTGTTCTTTCAGTTCAACATTTTAAAATCAAAGTATTTCCTCTTTGTAAACTATAAGTAATGCCAATAGTCAAATGAAGCATTTTCAATAATTAAATGTCCTTCAAAGCTTTCTGGAACCTCCTTTTTTTTATCTGAGGTGGTTCAAATTTGGGGAATTAAGCATATTAGGACCTGAATACTTCCATGCTAAAATGAGACGGGATAGTGCTCTAAGAAATCTAAATTCTGACACTCTTACTGAATAGATAAATGGTGAATTTAGGTGAATTTCTTAAATTCTCTCTGACCGGAAGGTGACACCTGTGAGTAGAATACAAACATTTTTGGTAGAGAAGGAATTTTTGCACACAAAAGTATGGTTGCTAAGACTTAATCAAAGTTAAAAATGTTGAAATCTAAGGGAGATATTGATAGTAAATTGATGTGTTTTCTAATGAAAGTAAAATTTTTCAAAGTTTGCATAAATTTGTTAATTTAACAAGTTGGAATGTCCCTGCACCCCTGAGTTTGTCAAAATTAGGTATTTGAATTGCCCTTATGTGTTTGTGTAACGTTACTAACAGCATCACAGCATCGCTTGGCCACAAAACCTGAGTTGAATTTGCCAATCTCTGCTAACATCCTAACTGTGTTTTATTATCTGGATTCTGAGATAAGGAAGGCATAGTAAATGCCATTCTAATGCAGCAGCAACAGCAGCAGCAACAGCAGCAGCAGCGCTGGAGGCGTTGATGTGTATGAAAGGAGCCAGGACACTGGAGGCAAGCAGATTGCTAGTTCTGCCACTTCATTTGTTGTGTACACTTGATCTAATTTCTTACCTATCTGAGCTGTGGATTCCCCATTTGTACAGTGGGACTAAATACCTCTTAGGGTTGTTGTGAGGATTAATGAGAATTTATGTGAAGTGCCCAGTGCAGTGTTGGGAACAGAAGTAAGCATTCAATAAATGGTGGTTATTGGCTTTTTATTTTTTGTTTTTAATCTGCTTGGATTTCTAAATCTGAACACTGACATATAGCAGTTTGTCCTTTTTTGTATTTGTTAATGAAGTGCTGTTAACCTAGATCTTTCAGAGTTCAGTTTCCAGTGACCTCTGTTTCTCTTCCAAGAGAATGTGTTTTATAGCCTTTCAGCCTCCTGGTTTGCCTGGATCAAGTAGCTCATACAGTTCATGTCAGGTTGCTTTATGACACATACATTTGACCATGCCAAGAAAGATACAGAAGCACAGTGAGTTACTATGTCATTCCTAGGTGGACTTGAAATGTTGTGATTCAACAAAACATATATAGAGGAAAAAATGTTAAGCTGCAGTGGAAAGTCCTATGGGTGATACAGGGCCTTCTTTAAAAGTCACATGTAAAGCTTTTTGCAATTCTTGTGTTATTTGCGCTGTCCTTAATCTTTTAATATTTAGTGTACCTGAAATCACATTTGTAATCTTGGTATGTGTGTTTACTTTCAAATGCTTTCTTCTTTGTCACATGTGCACACTAATTACCTTAAAGCTGACATATTTGGAGTGTATACTAAAACGTGAAGTGGGCATCTTTATTTTCTCATTCAAATTTCTAAACATTGCTTTCAATTTTTTTGCTAATATACATATTTTTCCATTGAAATAATTTTGCAGTAACCAGCATTTAAATGCAGTGCTAAATACTGATGAAGTAAAAAGCAAAAATCTTTCAAAAATGGATAAACTGAAATCATTCTTTCTAAAAATGATTAGGACCTTCGGGAGAAAAACTGGGAAGCAATGGAAGCATTGGCATCAACTGAAAAAATGCTGCAGGACAAAGTGAACAAGACTTCCAAGGTTGTAATGCTAACTCCTAGAAGCAATCCATTGAACAGAAAATCTGCAGCTTGTCTTAAAACAGACTAAAGCATTTAATTATACTGCAATTTAAATATAAAAATCTCCTTATCCGACCATCCACATTTATCATCTCTGCCATCTCTGCTTTTTTCATCTACTTCTTGAAGCTTTAATTTTGAGCATGCTGGTTTGTTGTGATTACCTGATTGTTTAAGCTTTGGGGATGGATCACTGCTTCAAGCTGAAGAGTCTCAGAAGAGCTATGCCTCCCATGTAGGCTCCTGTGAGATAGACAGTGTGTGCCTCTTGCCCTGGTTGTTAAAATTTCTATGAAAACCTTGAGCCAAAAATATCTAACTGAATTAACAAACACATTTGAATACATAGGATGTACCTACCGTGCACTGTGAACCCTCCCAGGGTCTTTGGGGCACACGAGGATACTCAGACAGGATGGAAAATAGTAAGTCTTAGAAGTGCAGGGAAGGGATCGCTTCTTAGAACGTTATTGGGAATGGTTCCATGAAAGAGAGGTAAATAAAATTAAACTTTAGGTTTTGAAGTGGCTGGGCAGTAATGATGCATGTGTTATGTTTAGTATGAAATATAAGGGATAATTCTCTTGACCAGAGTATGTATAATATTCTTGAAATGTATATCTCTCCCTGTCTTCAATATGATAAAGGATATTCTCCCTGAGTTCAGATCATTCCATGGGTTTGAAGATTTCTAGTGAATTATAAATAAGGAGAAGTTGTTTTTAAAGATTGCGAGAACTGAATGTGCCAGTTTAGTCAAGCATTTTGAAAATTCCAAGAATAAATGTGAAATAGGAATATTGAATTTTACAGCTGGGTTAATAAAGCTCATTAATTATGCGATTTAGTTCAGCATTCTATTAGTATTTTGTGTGCCTAGGTAATCTGTTGAATTTTAAATATGTCTTAGTGACATTTGAAGGACTTTAGTTTTAGTATAGTTTTTATAATTTTTTAAATCAATTATATCTTTGCAGTTATATTTCCTTTAGCGTAATGGAAATTTACTTATATACTTATTCACCTGGTCCTAATTTTCACTAAAACTTAGACTTGAGACAGCTGGCATATGTTGAGACCAGAGAAATCTAGGCCAGCGAATAGAAAAATCTAGGCCAGGTAAGGCATTGTTTCATTGTGAGTGGTTGCAGTCAATTCTGTCAGCAATGGGGGTTCTGGCATAGTTTCTGGTTGTTTTAAAACTTTGGGGTTTGCATGATTAAGAGCTACCTTTTAGCTTTTATTTTGGTAATGAGACTGGGTATCTAGGAAGTACTAATCTCTTAATAATCCTGCAAGAAGTTATATGCTGCCTGTCATAGACATTCTGGCATGTTTTAATTCCAAAAGAAAGCTAGAGTTTATCCATGTTTCATTCTGTACTTGGTGATGAGTATAATTATTTATCCATGGTTCAAAACTCATGATCAAGAGCATGATGGTTTCTTGAGTAGCTAATCTAGAGAATAGAATTTACAGTCTTCTTTATTTTAATGGAATCTAGTCATCAGATAGCATCGGTGTTAAGTGATATTGATTGAAGCAGGACCACAAGTTGTGATGTAAAGAGTAAATATCCTCGAGGAGCTATAAATGTTAGGTTCACAAGAAAGATACTTTACATATATTACACTTAGATTAAGATAGTAAGGAAATTATAATGATGCAATTTTCAATGATCAGATCATTTTAGGTGTTACAGAGGAAAGGAAATTGTACCCACAACCAAACTACTTTGTCAAATGAAAACTTTTTAGCTCAGATTGTTAGTACAAACTGAAAGTAACTTCTCATCTTTGTGCCTCTTGGATAAAAGTTAGACACTTACTTTCTTTAGGTTTGTTTTCCTTGGGAGGTTTTCGAAGAAGCTTCTGTTCCACAGTGTCTCTTTTCCTAAGTGATTTTCTGGAGATATTGCTCTACCATTTCTATGGTCAGATGGTGAAAATGACCTCTTAATTGTCTTTCAATTGGCAGTTAAGCATTTTCCCTGAATGAGTACACCTTATTTTCTGCAGTTAGGTGGGTGTGTTCCTGAGAAATAGTAGACTTTATTGAATTATTTAAAATACTCCATTAAAACATCTATTTTTGAAACCCTGCCACTAATTCTGAATAAAGTAATAGCTTTTTGTGTGTAGAGAATATTATTAATTTCCAGTTTTTTATTGTGTGACTTTAGATTTTCATGTTACTAGATTTTCTTGAAGTGTATGCATCCTAAATCTGTATTAGGTTTCAAAGATTCCGTACATTTAAATGGTGTGGGAGGGTGCGAAATAGGGTTGAGATCATGCTAACTTGCTTGTCATCTGGTGAATTTCACAAATGTTTTGAGATGATTTTTTTGGCTTGGTTTTAGATCTGTTCTCATTTTTATAGCTCTCATTTTTTATCTTGTAGATAGTTTGAATGTTAGAGTTTTAGTTAGTATGTGATCAAGCCATTACCCTAATTTTGACAAACCATGGTTTTGAGTTAATTGATATCCGTTAGACTTGGATTTGGATTTAAATTCACCAAATTTAGATATGCTTTTGTGAGACTTAAACTTTAAATTTATAGCTGACAGAGTCCATACACAAGTCACAAGTATCAGGATTAGTCTTCTTGATTGATATTTGGCATTGGTGAACTAATATGACATTGGTTTTTCCTCCTTTTCTTTTCCCATATGTACCACCCATCAAATTTTGATTTTTTTCCCCGTTCGTTCAGCCTAAGTCATTTCACCTGACTTTGAAGATGGAACTAATGAAAGTTGCCATTTTAACCCCCTGGTATTATAGACCATCAGTGATCCATGTTTTTATAGAGATTTGCCAGTTGTGTTGCCCAGTTGCATACTTTCTGCATGTAGTTTGTTTCAGCTATAGAAAATGTTTTTTGTACATGCAGTTTAAAGTTTTAGCTGCAGGAAGTGTGTTTTGTTTTGGGGGATTTATTGGTTTGTTTTTTTGAAGTGTTCCTAGAGGGACAAATCACTTGATTTCTAATGGCAAGGAAAATGTCCATATTGTCAGATATTGCCTCAGCTTGATTAATGTAAGACATTATTTGTTATTTAGGATGCTTTAGAGATTTTGCAGATTTTTTATGGAAGCATTTTGACATTTTAAAATGGGAAAATTTTGACATTTGTGATTATTAAGATGAGTTTTGAAAATATTTTGACTTTTCCTTCCCTTAGAGCTTAAAAGACCGTGCTTTTTTTTTTTTTTTTTTTTTTAATTCTGTAATACTGTAAGTTTGATTCGATCTTCTGCTTTAGGAAAGACAACAACATGTGGAAGCCGTTGAGTTGGAAGCTAAGGAAGTTCTCAAAAAATTATTTCCCAAGGTGGCTGTTCCTTCTAATTTGGTAAGATTAATTATTTTTTTTCAAAACATGACATTTTTATCACTATTCAAGGATGTTGTGAATAAGTAACATTTGCACTCTGCATTTGGGTTCAATAGTGCATCAGTTCCTTATTCTTTTTCATTTGTAACCTAGGGTGATTTTGAGTAGTGAAGGTCAATAACTTGATTAAAAACTTATCTGTGTTTACTCAGCTGATACTTTTGTTGTATTCTATAAACTTTAAATATGAGACATTCTTTAGAAGATCATAAACCTCAGATTTGGGAAGGAATGATTTCTTATTGTTAATAAGCCAATAATGTTCTTAATGTCTTTATTCAAAATAAAACAATTTAAGTGATTGCTTCTTAGTTTTAGGAACACTTTATTTAAAAAAAACTTTTTTTATGAATTTTCATTACTTTTATTTATTTTTTCTTGTAATGAGAACTTTATTTATTTTTAGAGAGGGGATAGGAGAAAGAGAGGGAGAGAAACGTCACTTTGTGGTTGCCTCTCACGTGCCCCCAACTGGGGACCTGATGTGCACCCTAGTCATGTGCCCTGACTGGGAATCGAACGAGTGACACTTGGTTCGCAGACCGACGCTCAATCCACTGAGCTACAGTAGCCAGGGGCTACACTTTATTTTTTAATTCAGTGTATTTAATACCATGAACCAAGCTCTTTTCATTTCAAAACTCAACATTTTGATCATTTAGTAAGGTCTTTAAATAAAATCATTGAAGATAACATAGAACAACTTTTCTTTTTACTTGAGGTTATGTGTGTTTTAAGTGGGAGAGAAGAGTTGCTTTGATTCAGACAATTAGTACATTGAATATTTGAGGGCAGAGAAAGCCAGTGAGTGCATATAGTTTCTTAAAATGCTGGTGAGGATCTTTCTTTTATTTTAATGGAGAATTGTATATATACTCAGAAATAGAATAGCATAGGAATCTGATATACCCAGTATTCTGCTTCAACAATTCTTAATACATGGCATGAATCCATAATACTTACCATCTTGTTTCACCTTCTACCCTGCACGTCCTAGATTATTTGGAAGGAAGTCAAACATCAGAGCATTTCCTCTATAAATGTCAGTATACCTATATCTAAGAGATAAGGATTCTTTAAATAAATACTATTACATTTTTTTTAAATCCTTAATTTCATACATAAAATCAATACATTTCTCCAGTTGTCATGTCAGTTGTCTGTGCACTTATTATTTAATGAAATAATAACCACTTATTGTAGTTTGTTTTAGTTAGGACTCAAGTAAGGGTCAACATGTGATTGGTTTAAGAGTCTCTTAGATCTTTTTCATTCCATGGGTTCCCTTCCATTTGTTAGTAATTCCACCCCCCACTCCCTTTAAAAAAAAGAAGAAAGAAAGAAAAACTGGTGGTTTTCTATGTAGTTTCACAGTCTGGATTTAGCTGTCTGAATCCCGGTTGTGCCAATGTTTCCTCTGTCCTTGGTGTATTCCATAAATTGGTAGCCAGTAGAGGCCTGATTAGGTCCAGGCTCAATACTTCGGGAGTGGGATGGGTGAAGACAAGACCTCTCTCTAGGCAGTGCTGTACACTTCATTAGCATAGGAGAGGTCTGAACTGTGTGACCTAGAGGGAGGTTTACAAACTTTAAACAACTCACACTTGTTTTAGCTGATTTGTATAACATTTATATTGAATTCTAGTATTTGAAGCTAAGTAGGATTTTTCATAGCATCCATTCAGTCTTGGTTCAAATTTATAATGTGAGAACATTATTATTATTATTTTTTTTTTTTTGAAGAGGATTTTTGACTAATTTGTGCTGTGGCAGATATTATACTGTTGTGTTGTACTATGGGGTGATCCTAGCATCCATTTTTTTTTTTTTTTTTCATTTTTAATTCTCATTTGATGGAGTATAGAGAATCCAGATTCAGCCCTGTAAATAAAGCTTTAAATTATAGCAGCTAATATAAATTGTATTTGTGTTCTTTTTTTCTTAGATTAAACTAAAAGAGGACTAAGAAGAAATTTGACTTAAAGTATCTAACAAATAAATACTGTATCAAAGTTTAAAATTCAGATAAGCATAAAAAATGTAGAATAATTTGTTCTAAAATTTAGAATAATGGCTAAAACTATAATATATACCTATGTTTGCATCAGCTAACCTGTCAGTACAAACAGTTTTCATTGGTTTAAAGTAGTAAGTGTTGGTGTATTCTTATCATTTCCCATAATGATTTTAAAAGCCCTTAATAATATATCTATTTTTGAGATATTTTTGGAATCTTGGAAGCACTTTCAGAGAATTTGTAATCCTTTGAATAGAGTATCTTCAGTTAACTTTTAGTTTTATGATCTCAGAATACTTTGTTTTTGAGAAATGGTTTACCTGAAAAAAAAGTTTTGAAAAGCTTTTATTCTAGATTTTCTGTATTTTAAAGATTGACTCTGTTAGTCCTTGCACTAATAAGTGGGAAAGCTAGATTTGAGCCCAGACCTCCTACCGATAAGTTGCAAACTATATGTGATTTGAGTAGATAAGATTTAATTTTGATAGTAGTACATAGGTATGTTTTTGGCGTTTGTTTTCATGGCTTGGTTATATACAATTTATGCATTATATTCTTCTTTGAAATTTCCAGAGGGTTCTTTTATAACAATCTAATTTGGTAATTAAAAAATTTTTTAACCTATTTTATTGAGATATTTTTGGAAATTGGTTCTTTTTATATTTTTCTTCCCCACAGAGTTATAGTGAATGGTTGCGTGGATTTGAAAAGAAGGCAAAAGAATGTGTGATTGGAACTTCTGGTTCAGAGGAGATTAAGGTTAGTTTAAGAAGTGAAGTATTTATATTTTAACCAGAAAAGAAGTAAATAAGATTTTGTTTTTATGAGCTTAGGAAAGAAGAAAGATATGAATAGACTAATGATTTTTTGAGAAAGTATTAGGTGATTTCATTTTGTATAAATTTTAGTGAAAATACTGTAAGTCTTGCATTTGATTTGTATACAAAGTTAATGTTTATCATTTCTTTAACTTTTGTATAACTCATTTCTAAAACTGAAATTTATCTCTTTCTTTTTAGCCTGAGTTTAAAACGTAAAGCTCAGTTGAGGTAGGTAGGTAGAAACTGACTGGTTTGCTAACGTATAGCACTGGAAGTGTTTAGAACCTAGATGTGTTTTTATCCTTGGCTACTGAAATTTGGGAGATTAACTTTTCTTTAAAGTGGAATGATTAAAATCGCCTTTGCCATGTGTATAGCATAGGTACTTTACTTCACATGTGGATCTGCTTTGATTTTGCCATCCTGCTAAGGAGTGACAAGCCTATTTATTATAAAATTGTGTAATATCTTTTGTAGTAAGCAGACTCGGAGAATTTTATTAGCAAAAACCAAATGACCGAAAAAAAGAAGGTTGAAATGTAGTGTTTCATTATAAAACAGTTAGAAACCATTTGTGGTAATATACCAGTAAGTACTGAAACAAACTTGAAGCACAAAACTTTCTGGTAAAGCTAGAGAACTTTTCTTTCTGTCATTCTTTGCAGGTTCTAGAGCACAAGTTGAAAGAAGCTGATGAAATGCACACATTGTTACAGCTAGAGTGTGAAAAATATAAATCCGTCCTTGCAGAGACAGTAAGAAGTGATTTTTAATCTATATTTTGGTTTAATTTAAAAATCATTGACTTATTCCTTAGTGGCTTAAATAGTTTATTTTAGCATTAGAGCATGCATTTTTTAAAACAACTATACTTTTTTCCATAGGAAGGTATTTTACAGAAGCTACAGCGAAGTGTGGAGCAAGAAGAAAATAAATGGAAAGTTAAGGTTGATGAATCACAAAAGACTATGAAACAGGTATTTAAAAAGGAAGAGCTTAGAGCAGTGATTCTCAAAGTGTGGGCCCTGGACCAGCAACATCTGCAGCACCTGGGAACTTGTTAAAAATGCATTCTTGGGTCTCACTCAGGACTTACTGAATCTAAAACTCTGGGGCCAGTAACCTGTGTTTTAAAGAGCCCCTCAGTGATCATGATTCCCACTCAAGATTGAGAATCACTGGTTTAGAGTACAGCTAAAGGATAATGATAAAGAAAGTAAAGTGCTTTCAAAGTACCAGAACTACTGTGATAACATGAGGTAAAGAACTTGGGGTTCAAAATGAGTTTTAAAACATTGTATCGTGACTCACAATATAGTATTCAAGAAAAAGTTACTAAGTCCTTTTCTTCATGGACCTGAATGTTCTTGTGCAATCTTAATTTTTCTCTCATTCACTTGTGTGTGGTAAAGAGCCATATGTTGCTCCTTGTCTCCCTGGGCCAACCTGTGCAGAATTTAGAAATGCAGGTAGTTAATGCATTTGGGGATTAAATGCAGTCAATTATCAGTTAATTATTTAAAAATTAAGCATTTCCAGCAGGGCCTAATATAATGGCATGCAAATAGGGTTGATTTTGAACACAATTTAAGTGAAGTTAAATGTGATGCTCTCATTTTTAAGGTCTTTTAAAATTCAGTATGGCTTTAAATGAGATTTCATTTCAAGACCTGAAGTGTCTAATGGATTAAGATTCTAGAAGATAGAAGCCTCTATATCCTTGGTTGTTTACTTGGCCATATAATTGTTTCACATTTCAGATGCAGTTGTCATTCACATCTTTGGAACAAGAGCTAGAGCGATTAAGAAGAGAAGATAAAGATATTGAAAATGTATGTTATTTCAGTGTTTGATTTGTAACCTATGGACTCATTTTTAGCATTAAAGTTTTTCTTAAGATCTATGTCTTAAGATTTCTTTAATCTACTGATGCATTTGTTGGGAATTTAAGAATATCTAGTATTTGAGATGATATGGTTTTATATTCATAAGTGACATAAATTTCCATTGTGGGGGAGCATCATGAAAGGAAATCGTAAATGTGTTAACTTTTCCTTCTTTGTTGCATTGCTAGCTGAGAAGAGAACGAGAGAATTTGGAAATGGAACTAGAGAAGGCAGAACTTGAACGATCTACCTATGTCACAGAAGTCAGAGAGGTATTTTACAGCAGAATTGTTTCAACCTTGCTTTTCAATTTAAATTAAGTTTTTAACAGGGTGATAAAATATTTCAGTATAAGTTGTTTGTGGCAAAGCTTCCGTGTAGTGTACATAACATGGGCTACCATAAGGAGATCAATCTTAAACTCTAAACCTCATTGCAGCTGAAAGATCTGTTGACTGAATTGCAGAAAAAACTTGATGATTCATATTCTGAAGCAGTAAGACAGAATGAAGAACTAAATTTGGTAAGAAGCTTGTTCTCCACTGGGTATCAAGTAGTCTCTGAAAACACTTTTGTTGTCAGGTGGAGAAACCATCCAAACTTTTTCTCCTTGCTAATATCTTTAGCTTGACATTTTTGTAAGTTTAAGATAATCTTCATATTCTGATGACTCCTAAGACGATCTTCCTTTTCTTGGTTCCTAAGATGGTACTTCTTTTCTTAGCTCCTAAAAATGGCATGCTTGGCTTGCAACTCTTTCAAAAGATTTTCCCATGTTTTATAAAACCTAATTTCTTGGACAGCATTATGAATAAAGAAATGAAATAAACTGATAAACTGATGACTTTTGAAGATTCTCTTCTCAGAGTTCCATAGTTAACTAGACCTCTTTTTTTTTTTTAATGAAGAAGGAGATTGTTAAAGGTTGAAGATGCATCACATCCTCTTTATTCAAAGGCAGTAATTGTGCAGATTCTTATTTTAACTGGTCTTTGTATAGATTATAGATAACAAAAAGTTTGTGAAATTCTTTATCATCAACATATCATTTAGGGCATAGCAGTCATAAAACTATAGATTTAACAATTTAACTAAAGTTAGCTAAATATCTTAGAAAGACATAGAGTACTCTGTATTCCCATTCTTAAATTTCTGGAAATTGATATGGATTGTGACAAGCTTTTTTGTTAGATAACTATGTCCTGTGGTATGTTTCAGAAACAATCATTATGTCTTTCTATGACTTAAAAATTGTTATAGCATGTGATTAGCTTTTTAAAAAGTACCTGAATAAACTAGGAAGATTATCAGTAAGTTTTCTTCTAACTCCAAGTTAATCCTTCCCAGTTTGCAATTTTCTTATTACTACTGCTGTGTGTACCAAAGAAAACTTCTTAACTCATTCATTTGTAGTTGGTCTTCTGTGTTATGGTAGTGATTTATGGGAGTAAGTTTTCAGAATAGGGCACTATGGAACGTACACATAGAGACCCCCCCATACACCCACCTCTATTTTTGAAATAAAATTTTTGTTTTCTTTTACCTTAATTGAATCATTTCCACTGCAATGTGAGACTGGTTTTATACATATGGTCGCTACACATTGCACAGACCATGACTGTGCTATGCCACAGCTATAAGCCTTACTCTATAATGTGTTTTCAGAAAGTAATTTCTCCAACAATTGTCGGAGATACTACTTTTAACTTTGGTGCTTTGTGGCTAACTCCAGCAGTGTCATCAAACCCACAGGATTATGGCTGAGTCTTCATTCAGCCTGGTGCTCTCATTGTATTTTTTTGCTCCTCAACTTCTGTCTAGAGGTTATTTTGAGTTGTTTTTTTTTAATTGCATTGATTTTCTAATCTTTATTTTAGTTTTTCTTTGTTTGTTCAGGGAAACTATTGCCACATTTTAAGATAAAATAATTTTGTTTGCTTATACGTATAGGTGTGTGTCCTTGGGCCAAAGGCATAACCTCTGGTATATTTACTCAGAGTTAAGTAAAGGAGCAAAAACTGAAGAAGTTGGGTTCTAAAAATAAAGTGTCCAAATGGAATGCCCCCCGCTGACTCCCCCTCCAGTTCTGTGTGTCAGCATCTCGTGTTCCCCCCTTCGGGTCTCCAGGTCTGTTGGGAATGTCCTGCCTGTGGTTGGAGGCTAACCCAGTCAGCCCGGTGAGCGCTGGTGGGAAAGTTATTTGTTTTGTCAGTGTAGTCTGTTCCCCTTGTTCACATTTAATCGGAACAGTTATCAGGACTAGAGGCTTATATATTGTCGCTGGAGTCTTAGCTTCATTACTGTTTTGACAAGTTGGTTGTTGAGAAGAGTTTCTTAAGACGTTTCTTGTTCATATTATTAGGCCGGTGTGGTCTTGCACTGACCTCTTCAGTGATGTCTTAAAAGGTGGTCAGCATTTAAATTTTTGAAGTTTTCATTTTACTGGGTTTGTAATCTTATGTTCAATGTCTTTTAAAGTATCACACAATTGACTTTTCTTGACTCTGTAGGTCAAGAAAGTCTTTAAAAACTAATTAGTAAAATTTCTGAATACTTGCCTTTTAATTTGGAATCATTTAAATATGAACTACTTTATGAATAGTGAATAGTAACAGTTTTGAAAGGCATTTTACTAGAATTTGATAGTTTTGTTTTTACATTTGCAGCTTTCTACTCTGAACTCTCGTTTGTTTCTGTGGCTTTTCTTATGTTTAGCTTTATATGTGGGAACCTGCACTGCTTAGCTTTTCCCTACATCTGGTGCAGCCTATTGGCTTATCCACTGTGCATAGTAACTGCTAGAGAGTCCGTTCTTTCTTATTCATTCTTCAGTCGTAGAGGTCTAAGCACAAGCAAAGAAGGATGAAAATAAAGTTGATTATTGTGTTCCTTTATTTTACAGTTAAAAACACAGTTAAATGAAACACTCACAAAACTTAGAACTGAACAAAGTGAAAGACGGAAGGTAGCTGGTGACTTGCATAAGGTAAGAAAATGTTACATCATCATGCTGTCGTGCCTTGGATCTTAAGCAAACATACTGCCAATTCTGCACTTAGGTTTTTGCGTTATTTAATTTGTTAAACTGTTATAGAGTTTTTGGAACTGAACATTTTGGCTTGCTTTTACATTCTTTATTTTTTTTTTTTTATTTTTAATTTTCCATTACCGTTTAGTCCCCTTGTACCCCCTCCCTTACGCAATCACCACACTGTTGTCCACGTCCATGAGCCTTTTTTCCTTTTTGTTCAATCTCTCCACCCCCGACTCTCCCCGCCTTAGTTGTCATCCTGCTCTTTATCTATGAGTCCGTCTCTATTTTGATTGTTACTTCAGTTTGTTCATTAGAGTCCACATATGAGTGAAATCATAGGGTATTTATCTTTCTTTCACAGGCTTATTTTACTTAGCATAATGTTTTCCAAGTCCATCCATGCTGTTGCAAAGGTTAAAATTTTCTCCTTTTTTATAGCCAAGTAGAATTCCATTGTGTAAATATCTCATAGTTGTTTTATCCACTCATCTACTCATGGACACTTGGGTTGCTTCCATATGTTGGTGATTGTAAATAACGCTGCAACGAACATAGGAGTGCTTATGTTCTTTCAAATTACTGTTTGGGGTTCCTTCAGATATATTCTCAGAAGTGGGATTGCTGGGTATTTTTTTAGTCTTAATTTGCTTTATCATTTCCTCACATTTATATAATTAATTGCTTTATAAAGTACAGAATAAACTTTAAATTTAATTGAAGTTAATCTTTTTTAAAAAATTGGTTGCATCCATATATTTTGGGGGGAATTAGCTTATGTAGTTGTCTATCTTCATGGACCTAAAAGATATAGTATATAGACCTTTGATGTATCAGGAGTTTGTTCCTTTCATTTATTTCTTTGTAGAAATACGTTTTTCTTAATCTCATGTAAATAGGCAGTCTTTAGGATTACATGTTTTATTTTTTGCATTAGGTTGACAAATTATTTGTAACTTTGAGGTATTTTTCAAAGTGTAATTCACATGTGCTTATTATGAAAGGTGCTTTAGTGCTATAACTATGTTCATGGGATATATAGTCATAACAAATATGTGACTTTTTCAAAAGTTGAACTAAATATTGGGTTGGTCAAAAAGTCTGTCTGTTTTTTCCATAAAATAAAAGACATATTTTATTTTCACCAATAACTTTATTAATTTGGATATTTTGAGTATGTCAGCCATCTCCTGCTATTGGCTTCTAGTGGGTAGAGGCCAGGGGTGCGGCTAAACCCCTTCCAATGCATAAGACAGCCCCACAGCCAAGAATTGTTTGGCCAGAATGTCAGTAGTACCAAGAAACTTCGCAAACCACTTGTGACACATTCTATCTGTCAGCACTTTCTCCCTACATGGCACAAATCCTTTTTTGCATTTCAGTTGCATTTTTACATTCCTTGAAATAATAAAGCATGATACACCGAAAACATTGCTTATTTTCTTCCATCTTCAATATTAGAGTGGCTGCACAAAAATTCACCCGTTTTGATGTCTGTTTGTTTGTTTTTTAATGAATGCTTATGTGGCAGCTGTCACAATACAATCATAACAAAATTGTTTCGAATGAGCCATTGTACAGAAAAAAGTAAACGAACTTTTTGGCCAACTCAGTATTTTGTTGGTTCAATAAAATGTTATTCAAAAGTCTAGGAATCCAGAATTGCTTCAAATTATTTTCATGTTATTGTTACCAGTAGATAAAATGTGATGTTAAGAAGTTTGTTTTGGAGCTCAAAACTTAGGTACATGGTTCGTTGTCAAGGCTGAGGGACCTAGTTTACTTTGATATGTGATTTTAATTTTGGACCCCTGGATCAAAAATATAAAACATGCAGTTTTAGCCTAGCAGTTTAGTTTCTCAGAAGGTATTTTAAGGATATTAAACAGGTACTGAAAGATAATGGATATGCCGTGTTATTTATGATGGCTAAAATATCAACAATAGGTCACATAGAAATACTGTGTAACACTTAAATGGAAATACACATATTTATTGACATGAAAAAAGTTAACAAAATACTTTGTAAAACAACATGTATATTAAAGAGCGTTTGTGTGTGTGTGTGTATATGTGTGTGTGTGTGTGTGTATTTTGTGTGTGTGTGTGTGCCAGTTTATTGTTTGTCCTTGTATACAGAGAAGAGGGTTCTAAACCAGGAGTCAGCAAAACTGCAAACTATTTTAAGATTTGTGGGCCACATACGCTTTTTCTCACATACTGTTCATTGTTTGTTTGTTGAACCCAAACTTTAAAAATGTAAAAACCATTATTGGCTTGTGAGCTGTACAAACACAAGCTGTGGCCAGACTTGGGTGACCCCTGAGTGAGACTCATGTTAACCTAATATCAACTGTGTATTGTTTGAACTGTTTAAAACAGTGAGCCATGTGTTTTTATAATCTTGGTGAGGGAGGAAGCTGTTTTCATTGTGGAGAAAAAACTCAATAGGTTGGCTTTACATTGTGTTTTTAGAAGAGCTTTAATCTTCTGTGAAAGATATAAGAAAATTCCTTTTTTTTTTTGGTCTTGTATACATTTAATGATCAGTTGTGGTATTTGGAGGCTATATGTTGCTTTCCTTACAGGCTCAACAGTCACTCGATCTTATCCAGTCAAAAATAGTAAAAGCTGCCGGAGACACTACTGTTATTGAGAACAGTGATGTTTCTCCAGAAACGGTATGCATTCTCTTTAACTTCAAATCTCTGGGGTGATGTGAAGAAAAAAACATGTATAAGATCCATCTGTGACTTTAAAAATGCCTTTGTAATATACTTCCACCAGTTACGTTGCTTTCTTAACTGATAGCCTGCCTACCTCTGAAATGCAGTGTTTTTATTGATGGTTAATTTGACTTCAGCTTAGTGAGATATTATGTTAAAGGTTTGTGTTGGGAAGTATGATGGTATACTGCTTAAGAGTATAGACTCCGTTAGACTGCCTGATTAGAATCCTAGTCCTGCTACTTAGTGGTTGGGTGACTTTGGGCAAATTCCTTAGCCTCTTTGTGCTTTAGTTGTCCCATTTGTAACAGGCAATGCTAGTAGTACCTATGTTGTAAGATTGTTGAAAGGAATAAGTCAGTTACTATATAAAACACTTAAAATAGCTGGTAACACAACAGTGTTTAGTACTTAGAAAGAGTTCAATATATTTTTACTGTTGTTATGAATGTTCTCTTCTTTGGTGCCCTGAAAAGTTTTTTATGAGAAGAGAAATGAATTTATATCTGCTAGAGAGTCTAGATTTTTCCCTGTGTGACCCAGTGACAACATTTATGACAGCTTTCTCTGGTGCAAGCTAATTTGCATCACTAGATAGCAAGCACTTTCTCTATGTGGTTTTATTGTGACTTTTATGTCAGTTTTCAGATTTTTCATGTTGTATTTAACATAAAACTTCTCTGGTTTTGAATGCAAATACCCTCTTCTTGTGTTTGGAGTTTTTCACTGCTTCCTTTTCTTTTTTTTTCTTTTAACTTTTTTTTACAAGGAGTCTTCTGAGAAGGAGACAATGTCTCTAAGTCTAAATCAGACTGTAACACAGTTGCAACAGTTGCTTCAGGCAGTAAACCAACAGCTCACAAAGGAAAAAGAACACTACCAGGTATTAGGTAAGAGTAACTGAAGTATTACTGTCTGTCTGCGGGTAATTGACACAACATGAGAATGTGAATGTATGTGTAGCGCGTGTTTATCATAAATACAGGAGCACTCGTTGCCCTAGTGGAAATATGTCCTCTTTATCTCTTTCAGAACCTCCAGATGACAGCTTTAGCATTCTTGGGGTTTTTTATTGTTATTTTGTACATATTTTGGTACAGGTAGCTTGGGGGGTAATGGGCTTTATTTTTGTCTCCTTTGACCCCTGCATAAAACAGATGCTCTGGTAACTTGTTTACCTAGGTTTTGTTCATTGCTATAATGTCTGTAACTCCTCTAAGTTCTGATAAAATACCTGTGCAATTCTTTTTTAAATGACTTGGTAAAATAAAGTGACTAATGTTTTTATTAAGTTAAGATTCTTAACTGCAAATCAGGTCATCACAATTTCTTTAAATTGGAAGCAGGGGGTGGTGGTGTGTGTTTGCTCATAGCTAATCAGATCCATTTTTAACTTCTGAATTGATGGTCTTAATTGAAGATAGACCCATCACTAACCATGTTATGAAATTTTATTGCCCATATTACCTGGGAAAGCCCAGATTTGTTGGCACTGAAAAATGACTTTCAGGGATGTAACATACAGCATAGAGAATAAGGTCAGTAGCATGATAGCTATGAGCACTGACAGATGATTGCTAGACTTGTGGTGATCGCTTTGTAAGGTATATATAAATGTTAAATAACTGTTGTATACCTCACACCAATATAATATTATGTATCAACTATAATTAAAAGTAAATTTAAAATATACGTATTTTTTAAATCACTTGTTTTTCAGCTGGTGAGTAAAATTCATTGATTGGTTGACTGATTCCTTGGTTTTACCTGTTTTAAGAATGACTTAAATCATTCTGTCTTGGGTAATTAGGATATTCCAATATGCGCTGAATACTTCAGATATTCTTTTTTCAAAGCTATTGGTGCCAAAGTAATCGTGGTATCCTGGAGATTAGTGAGTGGCCTGTGCAACACAAAGGGGCAACTCATCACTGAATTTTCCCTTTCAGAACCCATACTTAACACTAAGCACATACAGAGGCCTCTGGGTAGGATAGGTGTCCAGCAAAAGCTGGGATGGACTGCCGTTTTTATCACAGGGGCATTCTGTCTCACATGTACAGAATGATTATATTCTGGCCGGCTTTAGCATACACTCTCCTTTCAGGTATCTACTTTTCCTTCTGTTTCATATTTGCCTGCCTTCTTAGTGTTCTGAGTGTTGTATACCTACCATCACCCCAGTGTTTTGATCTGTTTGGGCCACTCTTAACAAAAATCCCATAGACTGGATGGCTTCAACAACAATTTATTTCCCATAGTTCTGGAGGCTAGGGAGTCTAAGGTCAAGGCACCAGCAGGTTCAATGTCTGGGGTAGCCTGCCTCCTGGTTTACAGATGACCAGCTTCCCACTGTGTGCCCACGTGGGGAAGGGGCAAGGGAGGTCTCTGGGGTATGGTTTCTCAGTGCACTGATCCCATGCATGACAGTGGAGCCTTCCCAAGGCCCTACTTCCAAGCATCATTTTCCGTGGGGCTTAGCATCTCAGCTTGAAATCTGGATGGACACAAACATTCAGACCGTAACACTCAGGGTTCCTTACTTTGGAACCAGTGTGTGGAATCCTGTGCAGGGAGGATGATAATTTTTTTTTTTTTGGTTTTTCAATTACAGTTGTCCTATTTTTCCCCCATTTCTCTCCCGATAATTTTAATGGCTGTTTCTTGAGATGCCTCTAAGCATGAGCATGCTTCTAACACATAGTCATTGTTATTCATTTCATCTTCACAGCAACCCAGCACAGTAGGGAGGGTGGTATTGTTAATTTTTTAATTTCCATTTTACAATAGACCCAAAGTTGGTTCTGTAACTTGCCCAAGATCACAGTAGGTAGCTGGGTGAGCTGGAATTTAAATCGAGATGCTTTGGGCCCAGGACCTGTACTTAAAAAAAAAAATCCTTATCCAAGGATATTTTTTCACTGCTTTTAGAGACATCGGTGTGAGAAACATTGATTGGTTGCCTCTCATATGTTCCCCAACTGGGGATCAAACCTGCAACCCACGCAGCCCCTGACTGGGAAGTGAACCCACAGCCTCTGTGGCGTTTGGGGCGACACTCCAACCAACCAAGCCACACCGGCCAGGACCAGGCCTGCACTTAATCAGTACTTCTGTTATCCCTGATTTAGGCGCTGTGTGCTTTGATTGCTTTTGTCACTTCTTTCTTTTCTCCACATTCTGTCCAGTCCTTTGTCACCAGCCTCTTAAGAGTTTCTTCAGTCGGTTCTGACTTTTTCCTAAAGTTGGTATTTGATTTTTTGGTAGTGAGTTGGAGAGGTGCTCACTGTTACCCAGAAAAAGCTGAGATGAAGTTTTGTGTGTGTTTTGTATACTGTGTGTTCTCCCTTCTCCCACTGACAAACAGACTCCTTTGTGATGCATTGTGTCTTGTTCCCAAAAGAAAAAAGTTTTTTTGTAGTGCTACTGGAGTACAAAGTTAACAGATAAAAACTGCTTTTATTTAGTTTTTACTTCTACACTTTACATGTAACTATCGTATGGACCAGGTTCTCATTTTGTGTAATATGTTTACATAGCACTTTCTAGTTTAATGTACTAGTGGACTGTGTAGACTTTCTGATCAACCATTAGTCTTGTTTTAGAGAACATGATAGCCGGTGATAACTTTCCTTTTTAACTTTCTAATTGCTTCTTTTCTCCTCAACTTGTTATTTTGAAAATTTTTCTCACATAAAGAAACGTTGAAAGAATAATATATTTACACACCTTAACCTGCTTCATCTCTCTATACATGTGTGTATATTTTGTTGCTATCAAACCATTTGAAAGTAACATTCAGCTGTCATGATGACATTTTATTCCTAAGCACTTCAATATGCACCTCCTAAGAACAAAGACATTCTTTTACAAATCCACGGTATCATTATCACATCTCCAAAAATAAAACAGTAGTTCTATAATATCATCCAGTATCAAACCCATATTTAAGTTTCTTCAGTTATACCCAAAATATCTTTAATTTTTCCCAAAACAAAATCAAACTTTCAGCCTCTCTTTTCAGTGCTACTCACCTTAATAGCTTCACATTTCTCTTAAGTAGAACTAATAAAACTGGATTCTCAAGGTTGTTCTCTTAAATGCTTTTTAATAGAACTTTAAAATCCTTACATCATTCTCAGTTTAGTCTGAGGTTTTGGGTCACATATTTTAAAATCCATGTAAAAGCTTCTTCTGAATTCTGAGATTTTTCTCTTGTTTTTGATTACAGTTAATCTTAGTTGCTTTAGTCCTAGTCAAAAGGACCATGCTAGATCAAATGGAAAACGTACTTTGGTGCTTGACAGATGTTTCTGGTTGCCTTTTGTTTCTTTGTTTTAAAATGAGTTTCTTTCTTTCTGATCTTTTGCAGAGTGAAGTAATTGGGAAACTGTTCATTCAAGGATAACAGGAGGCATTGTATTATATTTTGCCAAATTAAAGCCTTATTTATGTTTTCACCCTTTCTACTTCGTCAGAAACACTGAACAGAGTTTTGTCTTTTCTAATCCTTGTTAGACTACTGATTTAAAGATAAAAAAGCCAACTCTGTAGACACCTTCAGAGTTTAGTTTTATAATAAAAACTGTTTGAATAATTAGACCTTTACATTCCTGAAGATAAACATGTAATCTTTTATCTTATTTTGCTCAGTAAAATTGTTCAGAAGATCAAAGGTGGTAAAGACAATATAAAATTTAACATTTTAATACTGATATTGTACATTGTTTTAAACATTTTGGGGAGTAACTGCCTCTGACTTCAACTCAAGAAAACACTTTTTGTTGCTAATGTAATCGGTTTTTGTAATGGCTTCAGCAAATAAAGGGATGCTTATTATTCAGACTTGTTCTGATTTCATTAAGCTTTAACAGATTTTATTAGGTCTACAGACAACATAATTTAGAACACAATTAGTCATTTCAACCTTCTGACAAGATAATACAGGTATTGTTGCTTATCCAGTTCTCTGCCGGAGCGCGTCTTCGCTGTGCTTCTGTGCGGTGGGTGTCAGCCTCGTCCAGGGGGGCTGTGGGTTATAGGAGGGACAAAGTGATAGTGAGGGTTTCAGACTTACCACCCCCACTTCAGGTTGAGGAGCTCTACTTTATTTTTACTGTTACTGTTATTTTAAATAATAATTAATATTTTAGTTTCCTTCTTGCCCGGCACTATGTTACAGTTTACATGTGTTACCTTTTTTGTTGAAGACAGTTGTTTTAAAAAAAAAAAAAATTTGGCTGAAAAACTGAGCCCCCTCAGATGCTAAAAAACCACCGACAAATATCTTGGGCCATTGAGTATTGAAGCGTTAAAATACCTGGCCTCCCATGCTGTTTCAGTCACGCTTCTACCATGGGGTCTCTCCGCTTTCTGTTCTCTCTGCATAAAACTTTCTTTTCTTGCATATAAGTCTTGACTTGCTCCTTCACCATCTTGAGATCTGTTTAAATGATGCTTTTCTCATCAGGTCTTTCTTGATCATCCAGTATCCCCCTGCCTCCTGTCCCTCCACCTATTTTTGCCTATAGCACTTATAGTCTTCCAATATGTACTTGATCATACCCAGTCCCCCACCAGGGAGTAAGCTCCATGAGGGCAGGAATCACCGCTTTTGTTCTTTGCTTTATCCCCAGCTCTGAGATAGTGCCTGACATTTAATTGTGCTCAAATATTTAAGTGAATGAATGGATGAAGTTTATTTTGATAGCTTGAAAATGACCTCAAGTATTGCTTCCCAATCTTTTCACCTCATAGCACATGTAACAAATAGTATTTCTAAGGCATATAGAGATAAAGTGAAGAGACTGCCATTGGCCAGGGATGACTGCCTGAAGGTCTGGGCGTCCCCAGGCCTTACCTAGCTGCTTTCTGCAAACCACTGGAAAATTGATCTGAAGGCCAAATACTGTATCAGCATCTTCCCTCTTTTTCCTTCTCTCTGCCTATAAAGATACTTATGTCTCTACCACCTGAAAAACAAACAAATAGAAATCCTGTCTTCTATTTTACTGCCTTTTCTTGCTCCTCTTCTCTCCCTTCAGAGCTTAGTTCCTAAGAAGAATTGTATAATTGTATTGTTTTTCAATCTCCCTCCATGTTGGATTTTTAAAAAAATAAAATAATTGCAAGAGACTCAGAGGACTCAGTTCAGTGTCTTATTAATTTGTGTCTCCTTCCTCAATATCCCAACCAAACACACATTCATCTTTTTGCCTCTGAAGTGGCAGGAAGTTCACAACATCCCTATTCCAATATGGGATAGCTGTATTAGTTAATAGTAATTACGTTATATTAAAATTCTGTTCCCATTACTTGCATCAGTTTGTCCTACTTCCTTTCTCCAGACTCATAGGAAAAGCATATCACACTCTTACTCCATTATTCAAATACATCAAGATAGCTCACTGCTTTCTCAAAGCCCATTCCTCTCTGGGTTAAGAATCCTGTTTCTTAATTGCCCTGAATGATGAAAGGCCACACTAGCCCACTTGCCTCATTCATCCCCTGACTTTGCCCAGCGTACTGTAAGATCACTGGAGAGAAAGGGAGCATCAAAACTAAGAGGGAGCCATGGTTCCTCGATCTCTAGTGGCTCCCCTTCCAAGTTGCAGCCAATCGAGGCAGGAAGCCCCAAGAAAACACTCAGATTGGGGAGAACCTACAGGGAGGAGAATGACCACCATAGTTGGGAGCAGACCTGTTGCTCCCCCACAACAGAATGGAGAGACCTGGAAGTTGGGAGTGAGGGGATGCCTATGAAGCAAGCTGTAACCTTGCTCAGTGTGACAAACCTGGTGAGTTCCCTGGAGGTCGGTGACATTGTGTAAAGCATCCAGGCTTGAGCTGCTCGCAGATGTTCACCCAGCAGCGAGGGGTGGTAGGATGTGTACCAGCGGGCAGTAGCTGTGTTGCCCAGTTGGAGCCAGGGCCAGATTTTCCATGTGTCTTGCTCTCCAGGACAGACTGCACAGGGGCACCTGTCACTCACGGGGTCTTCCCTCGATGGTGTGTACAGGAAAAGAAGTGACTGCCAGGAAAGGGCTGTAGTTGCATCCTCAGTTGAATAAAGAGGTTTGTCCCTTTCTCCCTTCACCATCTGGGTCTCCAGAGAAGGGCGGGCAAATGAGAGGGGTTAAAGAACAGACTAAGGCCAGCAGTCAAGCCTGAACTGGGGGGAGGTGGGAGATGGGTTATTAAACTGGGCTGGGCTGGACTCATATTAACCAAAGTCCCAGGGCAACTATGGGATCTGCTCAGGATGTGCTTAAGAGGGAAGTGTTGCAGAGTGCAGTCGAAAAACAAGACCACGTCTAGGCTGTTTCACCAGCTGGTTGATAGATTTCTCTATTTCTTCTTGACTCAGTTTTTGTCATGTTTTCATTGAAAATCGGGCCATTTCATATTCATTGGCAGAATTTGAGAAGACAGCTAACACATATCACTTATACAACCTTACACATGCCAGACATTTCTTAAGTACTTTACTTACATTAACTAATTCTCAACAAAATTTATTGGGGGTGCTTTTACCATCATCTCCATTTTATAGCTAAGGAAACAGGCACAGGGAAGTGATTGTATTGTCCAAGGTCTCACAGCTACTAAAAGGAAAGAGGATTCCAATTTCCAACTTAAGCCTTCTGGCTCAATTTGCTTACTCAGACTCATTCATATATTGAATATATAGTCACATAATTATATATGTACATTCTTATAGTTTAAAAAATTGCAGCTTAAAATTTTTTTTCTTACTTGATTTTAGAGAGTAAGGAATAGACTGTGAGAGAAACATCAATTTGTTGTTCCGCTTACTTATGCATTCTTTGGTTGCTGCTTGTATGTGCCCTGACTGGGGATCAAATCCACAACCTTGGGGTTTGGGAGGATGCTCTAACTGACTGAGCTACGTGCCCAGGGATGTATAGTTTTCTTGACCTTCATTTGTTCCAGATGTTAGTGTGCCATCTCATTTTCTCCTGATTGTACTTCCCAAGGGATTGTTAGCCTCAGGAAGGTCCGCAGAGCCCTGGGCATCCCCAGGATCCCATTATAGGAGTCAGTCATCAAGGTCAAAACGGCTCTCACAATACTATGTTATTTGCCTTTTTTGCTGATGCTGCTAAAGCAATGTGGATAAAATCACTGGTGCTTCAACAAAAATCAAAACAGTGGTTCCAAACTATTAGTAGTTATTGTATTTTCACTATTATTCACTTGCAGTAAAAACTAACGGATTCACTTAAGAATGTCTTTTTCTGGTGAGATCAGTAGTGTTATTAATGATAATAATTTGGGGGTATGTGTCATGAAATGTGTCAACATTTGGGAGATCTGCATAACTCAGTGAACCAATATTTCAATGCACAGTGTTAAAGAATCATGCGTGGGTAAAAGATCCCCCCAAAGAGCAAGATAAAATAATGAATTTTAGTGTATTACAGTGCAAAAAAATTGATAGGGAGTCAAACTTCATATTGTAATTAATCTTTAAGAAATTGCCACTTGTTGAGTTTTGCTGTAGTAGCAAAAAAATATTCATTATCTGAAATGGCTACTTTAATGTTTTCCAATAACGTATCTATACGAGGCCAGATTTTCTTTATATACTTTAACTGAAACAACTTAATACAACAGATGGAATGCAGAGCAGCTGTCTTCTCTTAAGCCAGATATTAAAGAAACTGGCAAACATGTAAAGCAATGCAAGCTTTCTCACTGCATCTTTTTGGTTCATTTGTTTGAAAAATGTTCTATTTCACAAACACATACTCATTGTTGAAACCAAATGCAGGGTTAGCTCTGCTGTTTCCAAAGCCAATACTTGAGATCAGGTGCTGATGTAAAGAAAGGGTTTATTCAAGTGCTGGCCACCTAAGAAGATGGGGGGACTCTTGTCCCAAAGTCCATCTTAACATCCCAGTTCAGGTAAAGGTTTTTCTGAGGAGGGAGAGGGGAACTGAACAGAGGTCAAGGGGCAGGGGTTGAAAAGTTCTCTGCCTGCAGCCCAGCACAGTGTTCTGATGAGTACCTTGAAACTTGTCAAGCGATGGTCTCGTGTGCGTCATCCTGGTTTTACGGTTGAAGGTCAGCAATTCTGGAGCTGGAATGCCTGAAGGTCAGAGTCTGCTTTTTTTGAAGTTTGATCCTAGAATTCTTGTACAAACATGCTGTGTTTATCTACAAGCTATGTATTAGCCAAAGTCAGTCAGCATTTATAGAAACAATGTCAAAAATGGTGGGGCGGGTTACATTATGTTGGTATTCTAAAATAAGAAATGAATATTTAAAAATTTTCTTGATTTTAATTTCTCTTATATTGAATATTGATATAACAAAGACAAGTGTTTAAAAGTGTAAGGGACATATAATGGAATATTAGTCATAAAAAAGAATGAAATCAACATTTGTGACAACATGGATTGACCTACCTTGATGGTATTATGCTAATAAAAATAAGTAAGGGCAGATACCATATGATTTTACTCATGTGGAGTCTAAGAAACAAATGGACAGATTCATAGGTACAGAGAACAAACTGGGGATTGTCAGAGGGAAGTGGGGTAGAGGGATGGGTGAAATACACGAAGGTTACTAAGAGGAACAAACTATAAGTTATACAATAAGTCAGGGCTGCAAGGGGCAGCATAGAGTATAGTCATTAAGGTAATTTGTATGGTGACATAAGTGCTAGACTTGTCACAATAATCATTTTGTAGGTATATAAATGACAAACCCTATGTTGTACACATGAAACCAATAAAATATTGTATGTTAATGGTACTTCAGTTAAAAAAAAGTGAAAGGAGTTCTGAGACCACAAATCTGAGAGCTACTGGTCTAGAGTGTTTTTTCCCAATAATTTTTAATATACAGGGCAACTCTATCAGCACTTTTTTGTTGCTGTATTTTGCTTCATGATTAATTTGCTTACTTTTTATCACTTCTTTTCTTTTATTTTCTTTGGATTTATTTTGTTACTTTGCCAACTTCTTGTCTTCAAATTTAATTCATTTTTGTTTTTAAAAAATATCATGGCATTATTTTAATGTCGATATTTTGTTTATAACCAAAACAGAATTTATTATCTTTTAACTTTCCTGAATATAAAGAAACTAACTTATCAACAATAGTTTCATATACCCTTCTGAGTTTATTTCATTTTCAAATCAGAGCATTTCCAGATTTGACATTTTCTCATGAACCAGTGATGTATACATAATTTTAAAATTGTTTTGATTACTAAAATTGTTACAGGTACAAAGTTCATGTGCCTGATGCTTCAAAGGAAAGGCCATTATTCAATACTCTAGAGTTTTGGAATAAGATAAGGTTTATTGATAGAAAGGCCTAGCTTAAGAAGATGGGATAATTAATTCTTAAATCCATATTAAGAGTTCAAAATTGAGGCATTTTATATATCAAGGGAAGGAAGTGTTACTGTTGGTGTTCAGCTATTTATTAATTATTAAGAAAGGGGAGCAAAGGGAGCTAGCCATTGAGCTTGATAAACTGGGGAGCATGAACCTGTTTGCTTCACCAGGAAACTACGGGTTATCACACGCCAGGGGACCACAGCATTGTGCTCTGCGGAGGGCATCAACACTCCTCCCTTCCCTCCTCTCGTACCGGATTTTAGGGGAGGGGTGGTGCAGAAGGAGGTGCTGGGCCACAGAGGACTGGGAGTCTAAGTGGGGCGTGCAAACCTATCAGAAGCTTGGGAAGTTGATTGGTACTTTTGAAAAAGCACCTGGTTTGTCCCAAGCCCAAACTAACATAATTCCAGGGGAACAAATAAGCACGTGCTCTCTCTCGCTCTCCCTACCGCCCCCCCCCCCCACTACGGGTGACCTGCATTCGCATGGTGCATGTGCCTGTTCTCTCCATGACCATGTGGCCTTAGCAGCTGTGTGGCCAATGCCATGCAGATGCCACATGCAGGTTCCAGGAGGGAGCCTGAATACCACAGCATGACCGTGGACTGCAGCTAGAAACGCATTAAGCTAGCTGGATGCAGGACTGGACTGTGATGTGAAAGAGCAACTCTGGGCAGTGGCCTTTATATTGGCCCTACTGAAGATAAGATTAGACTTTCTTCATGGTGAGATGGATGGAGATGGGGCATTCGGAAGTCAGGAGAGGAACTCCCTATATTTTACACATCAATAAAATTTACCTTGGAGCCCCATCTTCCTGTCTGCGGGTCTCAGGAAATTCTTTTACTCGTGATACCACAGGAAGTTGTGTTCCACTGATAACAGGAGGGTGGGTGAGGCAAAGAGGTGGATGGAGGCTGTAGACAGCCAGGCATTGAAAAGAAGTCTGAGGTAAAGCACAAAATTTCTAAATCCCTTTGTTCCTGGTTGATCCTGCTGATCTGAAACCTGGAGTTTTTTGTTCGTATTCTCCCCCTGTTCACTGACAAAGTGGCTGGTCAAGCCTTAAGCAGAATTCCTCTAGTTAAATAGTGTCAGAATATGGAGGCAGCTAGAATGCACACCTGGACCTTGGATATGTTAATGGACTAGCCCGTTCCCACAGGATATGTTAATGGCCTTAGCCCAGACCAGCAGGATACTTTAACTAACCGGATGGGGGAAAAAGCAATGAGAAGCAAACAACCTACTGAATATGTTAATAAGCAAACTCACCCTCACTGAAATGTGTGGTTGGCAAGTTTTAAAAGCATGCCTGCAGAAGTGTGGGTGGGACTCCTGCGGGCCCACAAGGAGGACCAGGAATCCCTGTTCCCTGTTCCTGTCCCCATCCCCATCCCCATCCCCATCCCCATTCCCATTCCCCTTGCTCCTACCGGCTCTTGAGTTGCTCTGGTAGTTGCCTCCACCCCCCACCCCCCACCCCTTTTCCCCTTTGTTCCTTCAATTAACCCATTGCTTGCCCCCACAAGGGTCAGTGATTTCTCAGAGCAAGGCTGCCTTGACAATTAGCATAGCTATAACAGGAGCTATTAGCTGGAAGGCCATCAGATAGAAGGAACATCTATCTGATATCCCCCTTTTCTGTTCACCCCTCAATCTTGAGGGAAATAGGGCAATTGGGTGTTACAATCTCACATGTCCACTTCTTTTTCCATGGTCCCTGTGTCTCAGAAGGGGCATTTTCCATGTTCAATTTATAAGCAGAGACCACAGCAATGGTAAAAGAAGCAGTAGGTCAGGATACCTGTACCTAAGTAATGATCACAGCAAAGCTTATGCCAGTCTCTGAGTCTGTAAGGCTGCCAGTCAAGAAGACCTCGCGGTGAAGGCTCAGGGCTTCATATTTGCTGGAAAGAAAGCAGGCAGCGACAATCTGACAGATTATCCGGGACTGCAGCCTAACTGCCCCTGATGATGTCACCAGGTGCTCAAGCAAGCTCCTTGTGTGGTTTACACAGCATCCTCTCTGAAAACTTCCAAGCATGAGCTGTTGTGATCATTTCTCTGATGTTTACGTTATGTCATCTAGCTGCAGTCTGCAACTGCAAGGCTCAGAAAAAAAGTTTTAGTTCTTAATAATTCCAAGGCAAAGGATGGGGGGAAAAATGAAACATCAGTCCATAGGGTTGCAGCCAAATACTTTCACTAGAAAAGTTCAGGATTCAGTCCAGTCCACCGGTGAAAAATAAAACTTTAAAGACAATTACCAAACTAGAATCTGTAATATCCAATTGTACATTATGGTTCCTCTCGAAACAATTTTCCTCTCTAAAATCAACCTCACTTTATCAAAGATAGCCAAGTTAAGACTAATTAATTGCATAAGCTTAGTTTCAATAAATTTGGCCTGTTATTTGCATAAGTATGACAAAAATAACAATTGATCATGTAGGCTCTTTTAAATCTGCTTTGCTGTAATTTCATAACAAATCTCCAGATTGAGCTTTACTTAGCCTCTCAGGGCTAAGAAGCCAAGCTACAATACATCTTTGCCATCAGACTTTGCCTGCAACACCTACAGATTTGGGTGAATTACTCAGGTTCTCGAGGTCCTCCCAAATGGCTGGAGGTTCTTTGTTTGCCATCTCCCAGAAAAAGCAACCTTCATTCCTTACCTGGAAAGACTGCCATGAACCATGTAAGCAAGATACCAGGCTATTTTTCAAAGAGGCTTTTATCGGCCTTAGAGCTTTCCTGGTGACATTCAGAATCTGTGCATGTCTCTTTCAAACATGACATTCCAGTCAAAGCCTCATCAAGAGTATCTAATTGTGTCTCCCACAGATAGCTGGCTGAAGTCCAAAGATGTTTTCTTACTCCAAATGCTACATGTGCCAAGGGTGAGTGGTACCCAAAGCTAATTCATATGTTTTCAATTCCTTCCTTTTTTTTTTTTTTTTTTCTTTTGATAAGTTCATTTTAGGCTTTAAGTTTTCCTTTGGATGTCTTTGCATTCCACAGATTTTATTATGTAGGGATTTTTGTGGTCTTTCATTCTTAATTTTTAAAATATCATGCATATTTCAAACATAGAAAATCATGGAAAACAGGAAAAAAACATGTAGCACACTATTAAATATTAATTATTATATATTTTTTTGAGTTATTGATAAAAAAACCAAACATTAGGTACAGTTGAAGCAGCTTGTATATACTCCTCTGATCCCATCCCTCCCTCTCCAGATGTGGCCACTGTGCTGAAGATGTTGTTTAGCATTTAATTTCATGTTGTTATACAATTAATACATATGCACTATCCAGAAACAAAATGTAATGGTATTCTTCATGTTTTCAAATGTTTCATAACTCATTGTGCCAGTTGTTTTATTTATTCAATATCAGCTTGCAGCTTTTATTCATTCATTTTTAATTGTGGATATGCCACAATTTATTTGTACATTTCTCTGCTAGGGGACGTTTAAGTTGTCACCAGCTTATAAAAATTTTATGTAACTTTTATTTTGATTTCCTTTAAGCTAAGAGATCTTTTTGGAGTGTGTATTTTTCACATCATGGATTTTTAAATGTAGTCTAGTCTTGTTGCATTTGTGTCAGTGAACATAACCTCTATGACAGCAATTTCCTGAATTTGTGGAGACTTGAGAAAAAAGAAAAACTATCAACAACAAAAAATTCAGTCACAGTTTAGAATAAAAGAGGTTATCAGCAAGAATGCTAAATTTTGGCAAGAAATGATTTTATTATGTGAAATAGTTTGAATTTTCAAGTAACTAGGCTGGCTATTATACTCCTCAGTTAGAAAATGAAAAAGAGTTGGGGAATATTTATTTTTGATGATCTAAGGAACACAGGAAACAATTAAACAGGTGGGGAAGGTGTCATGTACATTTGTTTACATTAATGCATGTCTCTTTCTTTTGCTATGAAGGTTCAAGAAGTTAAGAGTTTTTGAAGTATGAGCAGGTTCCTCATGAGCTATTATTACTCATGCAAAGTTCTTGGGTTTGCATTCAATGCCAAGTACAAGGTTTCTGTTTATCTGCTGAATGTTGTATTCATTTAAAAAGTATCTGGAATACTGAAATACAGTATTATCAATTTAATCCATTCTCTATAGTTGTAGAAAATGAAAATTTGCTTACTTATTTCGATGAATTGTGTTAAGTTCCATCACCACCTAAATTGTTCAGGCTCTGCTGACTCCTGTATCTAGTCTTCCTCCTTGCTAGCTGATCAAGTAAAATAAGAATGTGGCTCTAGTAAATGCTAACGCAAATACAATAATGAGTTTTCTTTAGCGATTTCTTTGTTGCCAAGTACCTGGTTAATATTTGTAAATATTCCAAGCAATTGAAAAGTATGGATAGTATATATTTGCTTAATTCAAATTTGTCAATGATACGTTTCTACAGTTCCCAAACTGTGTTTCTGGTTCATCAGGTCTTGGGTGGGGCTCAAGAATTTGCATTTCAAACAAGTGCCAAGTGATGCTGATGCTGGTTTGACGGCCACAGTATGAAAATCATGCATTGTCGTTTTCAATTTCCTTTCCCTCTTCTGCAATTTCTTCACAGTTTCTTGTTAAATAACAGTTCTTTTTGTTTTCAAATATTGCTTGATATTCAATAATTATTTTTATACCATTTCTAAAGGAGAGAGAGAGATGGACTCAGTAAACCATGTTGAAAACGGAATTCTCCCAAAATAAGCCAAAAAAAAAAAAACAAAAACGGAAGTGCTAACTGGTGGTTTTCTTGGTGTTCTTTGTGTTATCTTGATATTTCCTGTTATGCCATACAAGGAGTTTTTAAAACAAGTTTCTTAAGTTTTTTCCTCTTCGGTGGATTTTTTGTATGCTCTTCCCCCACCCCTGAACTTGTGTGGATGCTCTTCTCCCACTGTTATGATTTTGATCTCCTTGGACAGGATGATGTCTGCACTGAACAGCGTGAGGACAATATAAAGGCCCAGCTATGAGGATTCTTACAGAGTCTTTCCCTTGATGTTCCCTTCGTTGACAGTCTCTGCAGACTTGTTCCTCTGTTAGAGAAACATGTCCAGTCAGGTGGAACAGGGTTTTTCTAACAATCAATCTTGGTAGCTTTTTATCCATAACTTGATACCTATTTTGAATAAGCTAACTGCATTTTTTCCCACACTTGCATAAGATGCACAAAAGTTTCTTTCATGTGCCGAGCACCTGGTTTGAATGTTATAAGTAGCCTTAACGGACAACTGGCCTCACACTCCAATTATTCTCAGAATGGCTTAGGAGTGTAGTGTGAACTGTTTCACCACCTTAGAATATATCACCCAGCATCTTAGAATAACACTTACTTAGAATATCTCACCCAATTTTTAACTAGATTATAGCTGATGTTCATATAAAGCAACTAATTAACCATGCACTTTGGATCATTTTATTAATGATAATATCAAAAAAAAATGGGAATCCAAATAATTGCAAACATTTATTGAGTGCTATTTTCTAGGTACTGTGCCAAGTGTTTTAAGTGTATACTTCATTTTTTTACTTTTAAAGGTTATCTGGAAAGATGTACTGCTGTTGGAGTATATTCTTTTGAATTGTTATAGAGTTTTCCAGTGCCTAAGTTGAGTTTTTGGTAACTCAAAGACTAGACTTTCTAGAAGCTGAAAAAGACAAAGAAAAAGATTCTCTCCTCTGGAACCCAGGTATAGCAACACTTTGATTTTCTACCAGTGGGACCCATGTGGAACTTCTGACCTCCAGGACTGTAAAAGAGTAAGTTTGTGTTGCTTTAGCCAGTTAGGTTTGTGGTCATTTGTTACAGTAGCCATAGGAAACTGATACAAGTGCTCCTTGCTGTGATTTCCTGTCCTCTGCACCCAGGATGGGCATTCGGCTTCTTCAGTGACTGAACCAGCTGTGGTGCAGAGCAACCCAGTGAACCTCTCTGCCAACCTGGGCGGCAACCACACCGGCCTCCCCTCCCAGGTCTGTTGTTTCCTATGCTTTCTCTCAGCCCTAAGCTGTTCTTTAGAGTGATTTTTACCCTGTTATAGGACACCCCCTGTTATAATTAATAACTCATTATTTAAAGCTTGCCCTGTTCAAAGCCCAGCTTCTCTGCCTCACACTGCCCTGTGCTTTGCTCAGCCTTTCTCCTTGCTTTCTTCTCACCTGAACCTTTCCACTCCTTCCTCTGAAAACCCTTTCCCTTGGGAAATGATACCCCTCCTCCACTGACTCTCATGCTATCTGGAAATACTGCTTCTCTTCGCTCCAACCAGACACCTCCTAGTCACTCCTCCCATTTGTTAAAAACAGCCATCCACCTGTAGCTTTCTCACCATTGGAGGGGATTGCAGCCTCACCTCGGTCTCCCATGGGCTTGCAGAATTTAGGCCTTGACTGCTATGGAGAGTCTCATGGCTGCTGTGTAAAACTGTTACAAACTTTGTGGCTTAAAACAAGCTTCATTGTCTTGTCTTACAGTTCTGGATGCCAGAAATGCAAAAACAATTTCACTGGACTGAAGTAGGGGTGTCAGCAGAACTGGTTCCTTCTGGAGGCTCTAAAAAAGAAGAGAATCCCCTCCGTTGCCTTTTCTAGCTTCTGGAGGCCTCCTGTGTTCCTGGGCTGGGAGCCCTTCCTTGCATCACAATAGTCTGTTGCTTCACTCATCACCTCTCCTAATCCCTCCTTTGGCCTTCTTGCCTTCCTGTTACAGGGACCTTGGGATTATGTTTGGAGCCCCCCTGGATAACCCAGGATAATCTTATCTCAAGAAAGTGCCCCTTGCCATGTAACAACATACTACCAGGTTGCAGGGATCAGTATGTGGCTATCCTTGGGGGGCCATTATCCAGACTATTGCCACTACAATAACCTTCATCTCTTTTACACCTATGACCACACCTCGAACCTTGTCATTTTTCTCCAGTATTCTGCCCCCTAATGCAGTCTCTCATCAGTCCACATCTCGTGGCCTCTAAATCCCACTATTTCTGTCATTTGCTTTCATGGAGGCTTTCACAGCATTAAAAAAAAAAGTAACATCTATTGATTTTATCCCTTCCTCTATGGTCCATCGTATCTACATTTCTCCTGTGAATATGTTAAATTCTGTTACTCTTCATCCCTTACACGCGCTTGGCAAAGAGCTCCAAATCCATGTCAGTGACCAAACTGCAAAGTGAGTGGGACTCTGAGATACGCAGGACCCTGAAAATAGGAGCTAGAAAAAAGGGTGTTACTGCTCTTCATTCCCGCACCCGCTCTAATGGCAGACAAGGGAATATTTCAGAGGTTGCTGTTAACATGCTGAGTCCCACCCCCACCAGGGGGAGAAACAGGGGATCTGCCATCTCAGTCACGAGGGAAGGCCTTCGATGGCACCGTCTCCAAGGCTTGTGATGCATCCTCTGCGTGTGGAAGACAGAGTGGACTGGTGACTGACTCTCTCCTGGAGAACCATAAGCCCGATAGAGATGGGGGCCTTGATGGCAGATGAGGGAGAGTGCTCTATGCTGGTTGGCTGACGTCGCCCCAGTTTTCAGAACAAAGGACGTGTGGCTGTCTGCCATGGGCCAGACATGAGCCATGTGAGGGAGAAAGACAGTGTGACCGTCTTGGATTCTGTCCAGAAGGACCATCTGGAGGATGAAAACGCTCAGCAGACAAGAGCTGAAGCTACCATGAGACACCTATGGGTTCAGCAGAAGGCTGGAAAAGAGATGTTTTTGACCTCATGGCAAGTGCAGCTGAGAGATCTCTCCAGCTGGAACTGAAGGACTTGGGGTTGGTGGAGCCACACCCAGGAGCTCGGAGCCCAGTTACTCACTGCTCAGAGCGGGGCCATGCAGAAGAACGCCCACCTCACAGAATGCTGTGTGGCTGAGAAACCATCTTCTATGGAGGTTAGCCACGGGGGGGCTTATTAGTTACCACAGCATGCTGCAGCCTTTTAGCACATTTCCACAGGCAGCATAGCCATTTCCCTAAGAGGGTGGGGGTGGGGAGGAATGGGATGACATCTGTGAAGTGCCTGGCACATGTGGGGCCCTGGGCCACATGAATCTCATCTCCCTTGCTCCCACGGTGAATTGGAGTGGCCCTCAGAGGGTGAGCCCTCCAAGGGGGTCAGCACGTGTGCCAAGCTGTGTTTGTGGTAGGGGGACTGGGCCCTTGTAACCGGGAAGCCAAGTTAGGTTCTTTGAGCACCATTTCTCAGCCTAATTTATTGGTTTGTCGTATTCTTTCTAATTTAGGTTCCAGTGTTGGAGTTACCTATGGACCTCACCATGAAGTAGCATCATGATATTGGGCCATGTCAAGGTTAAGCCTGTTCCTTCTTGGCTTTATTTCTAGTGTGGTTTTTGTTTGTTTGCTTGCCAACTTGTTCTTTGGCTGAGAGTAAAGGCCCTTCCCTAAAAATGTGGGTATGCTATAATAGGTTTATGGAGGATATGTGACTTTTATTCATTCCACAGCTTTTTATTAAACATCTTCTAGGACTTGGGGACAAAGTCTGGGGCTGGGACGCAGCAGAGAACAGGAGACATGATGGTGTCTCCACGGAGCTTAGAGGGATCATGGAAATCCACTAAAAGGAGCACTGAGGCAGGGGCAGCTCCCAAGAGGACACAATATCTAAGCTAAGGCCTGCAGTGGGAGGTGCAGGTAAAGAAGGGAATGTAGGAGGTGGTGGGGAGGGCAGATGGGGCGGGGGGCAGAACGTACAGGAGAGGCTGTGGATAATGTTAGGTGTGTTCAACCGGTATGTGATCATGGTAGCATAGCAATTTTGTTCATGGAGTTTTACTCAGAATGTTTCTGCGCAAGAACAGAGCATCAGTCATGGTACTCATTTATGGGTTATGAGTTAGGAATCAAATCTCAACTTAAGCATGTCTTGGTTCTGTTCTGGCTAGTATAACAAAATACCACAGACTGGGTGGCTTATAAACAATGAAATTTGTCATAGTTCTGTAGGTAGGAAGTCCAAAGTGAGGGTGCCAGCATGGTGGGGTGAGGACATGCTTCCAGGATGCGGACTTCTCATTGCATCCTCTAATGTGGTAGAATAGAGCAAGGGAGCTCTCTCAGGTCTCTTTTAATAAGGGCCTTATCCCTTAGGACCTAATCACTTCCCAAAATCCTAGCCTCCTAACACCATCATGTTGGAGGTTAGGTCTTAACATGAATTTTGGGAGGACACTTTTAAACCACAGAAAGCATCATATCTGCTTGGAAACCTTCCTGACCATATGTGGCCTGGCTATCCAAAAACCACACCCAGCCCCCTCCTTTGCTGCCTCCCACTATAGGACCTGAAAAGTCAAATACTTTTTCAGCTTCCTTTGCAGCTAAGGATGGCCATGTAATCCAGATCTGGGCTATGAACCCTAAGCAGAAGTGTGCAGAAGAGGCTTTTGGGAAAGCGAGAGCTGTCTGGATTAAAAAAGAAAGAAAGAAAAGTAATGCATGAGCTGGTCTAGCCCTTTGGCCTTTCCTCTTTTCCTTGCCTTGAACACAGACACGATGGCTGGGGATGCAGCCGCCATCATGTGACCATGAAGGACAAGCCAAAGGGGTTGCTGAGGAATGGGCCATGACATCATTGAAACTTTGACCTACCCCTGCAACTTCCCACCTCCAAACTTCTGATTACATAAAATAGACAAAGAAATGAACAAACCCATGACTTTCTTTGAATCTCTAGCTATTTGCAGCCAATATCACTCCTAATGGTTACACCATATTAGACGGAAACTTGTAATCCTTCCTCTGAGTTTCCATCTTACATTTTGTACTGTCTTCCATTCCATTATCACCGAGTATTTATTTATTTTGGTTTGTCTGTCTGACTTCCCCAATACAGTGAGCTCCTTGGGGACAGGGACTATCTTACCATTTTGTTGACCCCCAAAGCTACTACAGTGCCTGGCACATAATAGCTGCGTAGTAATACTTCAATAGGTGAGTGAAGGACTGAATGTGGAATGTGGTTGTGTGCAGGGTGGTGTTGGCAGTGAGACCAGCAGAGAGGTTGTAGGGGCGGGGATCCAGGCAGGAGGCAGTGAGAGCCAGTGCTAAAACAGGACCGTGCAGATGAGAGAAAGGAAGGGACTGAGGGGCAAGTTAAGAGGCAGAAGGGGATAGGACCTGGTAAAGACTTGGGGAGTCGGGGGAGCGCGGAGAAGGGCTCAAGGATGGCTGTAAGCTCCTTAATGCGTGGTGGGCGTGGGTGTCCACTACTTCTGTGATCTTGGATGAGGTTAGTTAGTCACCTATGCTGATGCCTTAGTCACTGCATGTGAAAAGTAAGGATAACAGTCATATGCACTTCTTAGGTTCGTGGTGGGAAGTCAATAACTTCTCATGGGTAACTTGTTTACACCAATGCCAGCACCTAGTGAGTGTCCCATACATGTTATCAGTTGTCACCATCATATCAACATTGGGGCAGGGGAGTAAGAAACTTGGGAGATTGTTTGACAGAGAGGAGGGTGAGAATGAACCAGAGGGGAGTCCAGGAGGAGCAAGGAGGAAAAGCCAGGTAGCAGAGTGTCTTTCGGGTGCTAAGCATGTTCTCAGTCTCATGCCCTGGGAAGAAGACTTGATTTGTAGTGGGACAGAAACTCATTTAGGGAGCTCAAGAGGGATGGGATTAGGGACAGCCTGTTTTATTCAAGACAGAGTCAACTGGTTACGCTGCTTTGATGATTGTTTTAAAAAAACATGTCCCCAGGGGGCTTAGGGTAAGAAATGAAGGCTTGAGGATGCTCATTTTTTAATGGGAAGAATTGTAAGCTCTTCTGGAGCACAGCAGAAGCCTCAGGAGGGCTGTGTCTAGCCATTTCAGAAACAATTAATGAAGCCCAACAGCAAGAATAGCATCAGAGTCACCATGGGGGGACTGTTAGCCCACAGGGCTGAGGGGGACCCTGAGGGGTGAGGCAGGGGGAAGTGCAGGGCAGAAACCATACTCTAGCAGATTCATCCTGGGACTTCTGATGAGGTTACATGGCAACAATGACAAAGCCCCACTAACTACATGCCTCATGATGTTAAGTCTTCTACACATGTTACTTTTTTTTTTTTTTTTACTGTGTGGTTGCCTCTCACTTGCACCCCCAACTGGGGACCTGATGTGCAACCTAGTAATGTGCCCTGGCTGGGAATAGAACTAGCGACACTTGCCTCGCAGGCCGATGCTCAATCCACTGAGCCACAGCAGCCAGGGGGTACACATGTTACTTTTATTGTCTTGATTTCCCGCCAAGTGTAGGATATTATAATGTCCATTTTAAGGATGAGAAAATTGAGGATTGAAGAGAAGAAGTAGCATTTCCAAGATCCACCAACAGGAAAGAGGTAGAACCAGGATTCATACCCGGTCTGGCCACAAAGATCTGGCTATTTCCTTCCCACTGTGTTGCTGCAGCTCATGACAATGTTGCTCAGGAAATTTCATTCGGGCATGGGTGGGGGCGGGGTGGGGCTGCTGCTGTGTTACAGGGGGAGCTTTTTGGCTCATACTCAGTCTGGAAGTTGACTTGCCATCAGAACAAGCAAGTATACACCCTTTCTCATGGCTAAATCATGGGCAGAAGATGGAGGAGTCAGGGCGGGGCACAACTGCAGCTCAGGGAGGAAAACCTGTACCTTGCACATGGTGGTTAATGTCGCGTCGGCGTGATTGGGCCACGGATGTCCAGGTGTCTGATCGGACATTATTCAGGGTGTGTCTGTGAGTGTGTTTCTGGATGAGAGTAACAATTAAATCAGCAAACTGAGGAAAGCAGATTGCTCTTCCAAATGTGGGTGGGCCTCATCCAATCAGCTGAAGGCCTGAATAGAACAAAAACGCTGACTCTCCCAAGAGAAAGAGGGAGTTCCTCCTGCCTTACCGTCTTTGACCTGGGACAGGGGTTTTTTCTGTCTTCAAGCTTGGACTGAAGCATCAGCTCTCCTGAGTCTCCAGCTTGCGGACTCTTGGGACTTTCCAATGTCCATAATCATGTGAACCAATGCCTTATAATTTCTCCCTCTATTTCTCTCATTACAAACACACACACACATGCACACACACACAATTTGTTCTGTTTCTCTGGAGACCTCTGATGAATACGCTGTAGCAACTTTTACATACATATTAACAAGTGGTGGTAAAGAAAGAAACTATCTTTCCCTTCAAAATTCAGTTGGTGGTGGCTATATTTATAGTTATATATGGACTTGGAGCCCATATTAGTTATTTCTTGCATTAGTATTAAGGACTGAATCCAGGATGGGGACCAGTCTCAGAGGCGAGGCATGGACGAGTAGGCCAGTTGGTGGCTCTCTTCCTCAGACCCCAGAGGTACTACTGCCAGACTCCATGGCAGCCCCTAGGAATGCTCCAGTGATCACGCTGGTGTTCACTGACCAGCCTGGAACCTTGGCCTTCCCCCAGGCACGGGGAGGGAAAAGGGCATGAGCCACATGAAACAGGAGCCGCATAAAGGGCAAAACCCAGGAAAAGGAAGACCCTTCCCTTAGCCATCCCTGATCAAGGCTGTCCATCAGTTCCTAGCAAGGAGAGATCGGACGTTGATGTCAGTGTCTACCCCACTGTAGATATTTTATTGTGTATAATTCTGATTGTTAACTGACTGAAAGTAATAGTAGTGATGAAAATTTATTGAGTGATTGCCATATTCCGGCTGCTGTGCTAAATAAGTATATCATCTTATTTAACTTTCACACTAAATGGAGTAGATTCTATTATTATCTTATACAGATGAGAAAGGTGAGACTCAGAGAGATTCATTGACTTTCCGAGGGTCACACAGCTACTGAATTGCCCAACCAAGGTTTTTCCCAGGCAATGTGAGGTCAAGCCTAAGTTCTCAGCTCCATTCCCCAGCGTGAATGTGCTTTATCTGCTTCTCTTGCCTGGCTTCATGAAGTGAAAAATCCCTTCCCAGTTTCTGACTGGTGTGGTTGCCCACCTGACAACTGTAACCAAGATTTTTGTGCCCAGACTGGGCTGACCCAGTGCACAGCGGGCCTATCATCAAATGCTGCATTAATCAAGCTTGTCCCTGACTGGGTGTACCATCTTTTTAGGTGACAGTTCTCACCAAGAGCGACATTTACCACCTCTTAGGAAGTCAGCATTGTAATCAGATCACTTCAAAGTAACCAGGCTTTGTTTCCAAATCCTTATTGTGCCCCTCAAGCTATGCAGTTGTGGGTAAGTGATCTACACTTTAGAGCCCCAGTCTCTGCGTCTGTCAAGCAGGAATCCTAGCTCCTCCATAGGACACTGTGAGGACTAAGGGTACCTGTGGGTCAAGCACCTAACACTGCCTGGCACTCAGAAGGTGCTCAGTGAACGTTCACCTCCCAAGGCAAGAGTTGCAACTTCTTGGTCTTTTATTCTTAATCCATCATCACCTAACACTTGGAGGCATCTTAGGTTTTTTTCAATACATGTGAATAGAAACCTTCAGTCCAATCTAACAGATATCTGTTGAGTTCAGACGTGATGATCTCTGATTCCCAAGTGTTCCTGGCTCCTGGGAGTGGATCTGCAGAGTGGGTCCTTGGTTTGTTATGTTCTGCCAGCCCTTCGCGTGCACTCGCAGGGCTGACTGAAGGAACGGAGACTGCCCTTTTTGGGACTGGACTCCGAGCTCTCTAACTTCACTGCAGAAGATTCCAGTCCTCTGCACCCTGGAGGTGGAAGGGTAGTGTTTTCTTCAGCAGAAGGAAGGAGGCGTTAGGTACAGAAGTTTCTACAGTCTCTGATTTCCCTTTTTACTTCCTCCCCCATTAGCGTTCTTGTAAGACCCCACGGGGACCTGGCAGAGTCTTTGATTCTGGACTCTTCCATGAAGTGGAGACAGAGGCCAGCGCCGGTAATGAGGGCGACCTGGGTGACTCCTGTTGTGTCAAAGGTGTTTGCTCAGGAACAAGCTGCTTGCTCTTCATCCTGACACCTGCTTGGTCCAGGTGCTGGAGCTATTTCTGGTGGCTGACTACAGGAGTTCCTTCCCACCTCCCCCAGGCCGATCTCATGAGCCTATAATTGCTCTGAACCTCTGTGGGTTTGTGGTGTGTACGCGCGCATTTTATAAGCTTGCTCAGTGATAATAAGTCTGATTTAGAATCTTAAGGTGCTCCCTGCAGATTTTTCTGCCCTTTTCTCATAACCACTTGTTCCTCTTTATCCACCAGGGGATGAAGTCTCTGAGGAAGAGAATTTGTTCTGAACAAAGCCTGGTGTGAACGGGCTCTTCTGGTTGTGCTCAGCTTCCTGGGTGTCAGGGGGTGGACAGAGAGACCCTCCTAGGAGCCGAGGGAGCCCCGGGAAGGGCATCCTGTGGGGTTTGCCCGGGCTTGGGCTGAGACCGAAGCTGAGGGATGGCGGGAGAGGACTCTTACAATGCCAAGGTTCTCCTTAGAAGCGAACTATACAACAGGTCATAAGCCAGGCCAAAGGGAGAAACAACTGGAGGATAAGGAAAATGGAACAAAAGAAAGTAGATTTAAGTAGTTATCGTCACGTGTTTTTCAGTTAGATACAAGGAAGAAATGCCTCCTAGCAGGTGCAGAAACCATAAATGGGCTCCCTGGGACGTGCACAGCCCTCCTCAAAGGTGCCATGCCCAACAACAGTAGGAGTGGCAGCAAACAACCCTCACATTTCTCCCGGCCTCACCTCGCGCCAGGCACAGAGCTCAAGCTCATGTTCGTTGAGCCCTTCTGGCCTCTCAGCCCCACTTCACACCCATGGAAGAGGAGGTACAGATTTGAAGCCACCGGCTAGAAATCACAACGGGATGCTGGCGGCACCGGGCTTCAAATGCAGTGGCCCCCTTTCTCCAGCAATGTTGGCCTTTCACAGGGTGGTTGTCAGGAAACAGCAGTTACACGTGTGAAAACACTTTGGGGAACATTGACTACTGTACGAGTATAAAGTGGTATTATTATTTTCATTGGGTCATTCTGTTTTCCAACTGTAATGATGGGTTCTTAGTGTACATCACATATGCAATCACTAGGGGGAGGCAATGGACAATGCATATAAGCAAACTTGGTCTTGGAAGGAAAATGTGTTGGTTTTTTTTTCCTAAGTGATGCTCAAGGATTTAAAATAGAAAAGCAAAGGTTTGTCTTAGGGACTGGCTGCCACTCTCATCAAGGTTTGATGCTGTGCTATTGTTGAAGTGCTTCCGGAAAGGTGTCTGAGTCTATCACGAATAGTTTGGGTAGTGGGTCGTCGGCAGCCGTCCGTCTCGAGAGACGATGGTGTAGCTTCTTAAGAGTCTATCTGCACCGCCGAGAATGGTTGTGCAGTCTGACTCGGGAGTGACACGGTATCTGTCTCCTCCCGTGTTGAATCGACATCTTGCGATGACGCTGGAGTGTCCTCTCCAGTGAAGCTGAAGCTACAGAGCCTGGGCAGGGTGATATGGAGGGTCTGCTGTTGCCCATGCAGCAGACCCCCCCTCTCTTCGCAGCTGAAGGGTCCAAGGGAAAGACGGAGTCAATACAGCTTGGCTTCAGGTGCGCCGCAGGAGTTGCCGGTGTTGACTACAACGTCAAACTGCCTTAGGGACTCCGGCTCCGGATTTTCTGTCGGGGTTTACTCCCTTAGCCTTTCCCCTGAAGAGGTATGCCGCAAGGCAGCGGAGGTTTTTTGGAGTCAGAGTTTTCCTTCTCTGATGTGCCCTGACTGGAAGATCGAACCAGCGACACTTAGCTCGCAGGCCGACGCTCAATCCACTGATCCAAATCAGCCAGGGGAAGGGTAGTGGGTAATGCCCAACAAATGAATGGAAGATACTCAAGGCTAAGCATGGACTCTTTCCCATTGTTCTTGTTGTCTTTTGTTTGCTTTTTAGTCATTTTTGTATGGCTCGAGGTTCAGTTTCTTCTTTATGCTTGCCACTCCATTTCTCTGTAGACCACATTCATTGTACATGTGAGGCAGAGCTAGCAAGGCATGTCCTGACCCTTCACATCCTTCCATGGTGTTCTCCTGAGCTGGCCTCTTGTGCTATTGTATATGGATCATTCTATGGCTATTTCTAGGTCATTTTCATCCCCATTTTTTCCTATGGTGATTTGTGCTCTTCTCTTTCCATTCTTCTACAGTTCTTCACTCTCCTTCTGCTAGCTGCAAAGAATGTTGGGCTAGGAAGTCAAGACTTATGAATATTGCTAACTAGCTAGTTGACCTTGAGACATAGCAGGATCCCACTGAGCCTTTGTTTCAGGGGTAATTATAATTTTCATTTCGCCATCCAGGTATATTTCTTTTATACATTAATCTGGTGTTTGCCTCTTTTGGGCCTGCAGAATTCCCTTAGTCTCCTTCTTTCATTTTGAATACCATCATAATGTGTTCAAAACTGAAAAGGATGTGTTAAAAGAACAGAGACTTTACTTGAAGGGCCACCCCCACACCAAATTTGGGACAACTTGACCATCCAAGTTAATAATAACAGCAATGGATAGTAACACATTGCACTGAAAAAGAATCTACCAGTTTACATTTATACTAAATAAAAAAGGGAGGGGAGAAGGAAAAGCCCTTCTTCTTTTTTTTTTTTTTTTTGGTAGAAGAATGTCAATTAATAAACACAGAGGAATGATACAAAACTACAAAACTATTATTTTTCAACCACCATAGTAATAATTCAGATAAGAATTATTAATGGATGCTGAAACCACTGGCGAAGGGTTTGGGGGAAGAGAATATTCATATAGTCTCACAGGATCATTTTTAGATTACTTATGAATTGAAAGGGGAAGGATACTTTTATGATGGAGAACTCTGGCAGCACTACCTTCACTAAGTGATCAAGCCTCATCATCACGCATGGACAAATTGGCATGCCAGCCTCAGTGTGACGTAGGAGGACACAGCACTCTCTGTGTGGAATGCTTGCCAGAAATGTTGAGCCTGAGTCTAATCAAGAAGAAACAATTAAACCTCCAAATCTGGGGACATTCTGCGAAACAACGGGCCTGGATTAATCAAACATTAAATGTCATAAAAGACAAAATATCTGGGAACTAGCCCAGATTAAAGGAAATTAATGAAACATTTCAACCAAATGCAATGTGTCATCCTTGACTGGTTCCTGGATATTGGGGGGAAACCAGACTCTAGAGGACAGCATAAGGACAATTGAGGGAATTTTGATATTGATGGTAACAGTATTACATCAATATTAGAAATCATAGTTTGTATAATAAAGGAAAAAGTAAAATGACATTAGTTATAAAATAAAATATCATCCATTATGGATGCATGTGTGTCTGAGAAAAATAATGTGTGTTTTTCTAAAAGTTTCCAAATTTTATGGGTTAGTAAATAGTCTTATGACTCTTAGTTGCGACTTTTCTGATCTTCTCTCAATTTTTTCCCTTTATTTTTCAGTTAGAGGGCTTTCACAAAGAAGAGGGAAAATAATCAAGACATGGCAGTTGCCAGGCACCATTATTAGCTGGTGTGTGTCCCTTTGGGGCACGTGAGACAGCCACAGCCTTTGCTAGCAGGGGCCGCTTGTTTCCGTTGGACCAGTGCTTGTGCAGCCCTGGTTTGGGGTAAGACATTTTTACTTCCTCTGGGTTCTAAGACGTTGCTCACTTGAAAAACACAGCACCTCCCTTTGCTCTTTCTAGCTCAACACCCAGGGCGGACACCTGGAACAGGGGAGGCTCCATCAGTGGCCACGCGCTTGTGTATCTCCTTGGGCTACACCAGGTGCAGGAAGCCCCACAGTTCCTTGCCTAGAGGGGGAGAGTTGTTGCTATTTAAACATTATTATTGTCATTATTATTGTTAGTATGGTGTTATTGTTATTTGATTTCCTAAAGTCAAAAACCTGAAGGAGCATAAGGTTGACTTCATAAATTATAGAACTGAAAGGAATGAATAATTAAATAAGAATGGTCTTTCCTGCCAAATAACAACTTTTTCTTGGCTTTGGAGAATGTCTTTGGCTTTGTTTTTCTTTTCTTTTTTTTTTTTTTTTTGAGCTAGGAAAAGAGATAAGTTGAATTTGATGTCGGGAGTATTTCAGAAAAAGGATCAAACCATCAGAGCCAACCACTGGCTGGGGAGATGTTGATAGAAACCTCAGATAGGAGTGCATGGGAGACTGTTCCCTGTATGCGGTATCCACAGAGGTGGAGAGGCCACAGGTGACTGGCGAACATCCAGAGGCTCTGAGGGAGCCTGCTGGGGTCCTGGCGCCATCTTGGTACAGAAAGAATCCCCAAAGGTCCTGTGTGCCCTGGAAGGGCAAGGAGGGCTGAGAGGCCCACAGTGGGGCTGGGGAAGATACAGTGCGCATGGATCTCTATTTAAATTTGATCAGATGAAGTTTGCTACCATCAGCCGAACAGGGCCTCAGATACAGACATTCAATTGATTTATAGAAAATCGATGTTAATCCTTGGCAGTCTGAGTCAGAGGTTATAAAACTCAAATGGCTGTGCCTATTTTGTTGGGCTTAGCTGGGGCCTAAACAAGTGAGCAGGCCTGGTTCTGGTGGACGGCATTTTGTTTGTTGTGTTCTGGATTAAATGGTTTCCCAGGTCCATGAGATCGTCTCTATTTTAGCCCATTTCTCCTGGCCTGTCTGGGCTTCTGGAGAGCAAGGGCTCTGGGTGGTCTGCAGTGGCTCTTCCTCATCTTCCCGCGGTTCCCCTCCTGTCCTCAGTCTGCATCTGCAGCCCGATGGGTATGACTGTAGAGGCTGGGGCGCGGGGACCCCCCAGGAGAAGCGCATGGGCAGTTCCTAGGAAGGAGAAGGCTTTTCTTCCACTCCATAGGGCAGGAGCTCTTGCTGCCGTTTCTCTTTCAGCGGCCCACAAACCTTCCTGGCTGACTCGGTGGTCAGACTTGGAGACTTGTGGGGCGAGCTTCAGGGGGCACAGAGCACCCTGGGGTGAGAGGCATCCCCTGCGGCGCCTCAGAGGATCCCTCTACATCAGGAAAGGCCGAACTGGTAGGCTGCCAGCTCAGGGAAAGCACCGAGAGCTGTGGGGACCTTCTGATAGTTGTGAAGGGGTCACGCAGGTGAGTGTGACCTTTTGGGACCCAAAGAGCCATGAGGAAACTGCAATGGTTTGTATCCTGAGGCTCTGAGTTTTAAATCTCAAGTAATAAGCTGCCCATTGCTGGAGAGGCTCCCTGTTCTGGGAAACAGAATGCAGAGGAGGTAAGATGGGGTGTGGTGCCTCCGACACCCCCAGAGTGTTGGCTGGTACTTAATAGCTTGGGGGTGGTCGTGGGCTTTCGGGGGCTGCCGCGGTCTGATGAGTGATCTGTGCATGTTCCAGGACACTTCCTCCAGCTCTTCCTCCTCAGCACTCCCTGTCCCTACACTCCAGACGGGACAGCTGGATCCTATGTGCCTGCACTCACCTTTTAATGGAGGGCGAAGCCCTTTCCAGACACAAACCACGAAGGGGTCAGTACTCAGCCAGGCACTCACCCTGGGAGGGATGTTAGGTGCAGGACACAAGCCAGCTGCCAGCTTCTTTGTCTAGAAAACTGGGAACGGATGGGGCTGGTTAAAGGAGGGAAACGTGATGAAAAAGGAGGTGAAAAATGCTGCTCTTACAAAGGATGCTCACATGACAATGCAAAGGCAGCAGAGCAGGAAACCAGGAGAAATAAACAAGTTTGTAAATGGTGCCATCGCCATTTATCTCCCAACGTTTTAGCAGCTAGGACAGAAAAATTAGTATAATAATGGGCAAGAGAATTTCTTTCTTTCTTTCTTCCTTCCTTCCTTCCTTCCTTCCTTCCTTCCTTCCTTCTTTCCTTCCTTCCTTCCTTCCTTTCTTTTCTTTCTTTCTTTCTTTCTTTCTTTCTTTCTTTCTTTCTTTCTTTCTTTCTTTCTTTCTTTCTTTCTTTCTTTCTTTCTTTCTTTCTTTCTTTCTTTCTTTCTTTCTTTCTCTCCTTCTTCCTTTCTTTCTCTCCTTCTTCCTTTCTTTCTCCTTTGGATTATAATGTGCTTTTATTAATATTAGAGGCTGGCAGTCAGAGAAGGTGGCAGGTAAAAACCCTAACACCCACCTTCCCCTTGAGATTTCAGAAGCAACTTTATATAGGGGGAGCGTGGGAATTTGGGAGGGGAAGTTCCTAGGGGGAGCGCGGGGTGGGGGGGGCTGAAAGGGAAGTCCTGCCACCTCTTCCCAAGCTCGTGTCCTTTGTTCCTGTGTTCTCTGTCCATTGGTGCTGGCATTCCTCTCTTCCCTGACACCTGAGGTTGTGGCCACAGAGGCTATGTATTCTCTGGTCAGGGAGGAGAGGTATGAACCATTCACTCTCTCTCAAGTGTCCTTGGTTAAGGGAGGTAAGGTCTTGCGATTTAACAGCTGGCTGTAAGTTGCTCAAACTGTTGGGCCTTATTTAATTTTCTTGTCTCAGTTTCCCCATTCCACTTGCCCAGGAATTTCCTAGCTTCTTACTGTCCTGTCTCAGGAGGACCCACCCCAGCTGCACACATAACCTCATTCACCCCTACTGTCCCATACCGGGTTACAGGCGGTCTCATCCACCACCCACTTTAGAGATGAGGGGCACCCAACTGAGACAGGGGTGAGGGGTGTTCAGTCAAGGAGGAGTAGATGGAACACCTCACCTAAGCTCTGTCCCTTTAGCTGAGTTGCACACCCCTTCAAGGCTCCAGGGCCCATTCCTTCTGGAAACCCTTCTGGATTGATGCTTCCTCTGGGCTCCCTCAGTCCAGCCCTGACTGCAGGGTGACAGGCTCATCATTGACCGATGCTTGCTCCTCACTGAGTCTGGGCTCCTAGAACAGTGCCCTGTACTCAGGTGGGCTCTGGTTGATCCTCTGGGTGAATGAACAAGGGAAGCACATCTCTGCTGTGGAAGGCCCTTGCCTAGAGGGGAGGCAGGCAGGAGCTGAAAGGAGTGGGCGCAGGGTGGGCAGAGGGAAAGGGACTGGCGGAAGTCTCATGGAAGGGTTGGGAATGGACAGGACTGGCTGTTTCCCTGGAGGAGTGGACCATGGTCCAAGGAGGAGGCTGGAGCAGGGCAGCTGGGCACAGATGGGAAGCAGGTGTTAGTGAGCAGGGGAGGGATACGGGAGGGAAGGGTCTGTGTGATGAGCCCAGCATAGCCTGCCTGCAGGCTGGTCATCGTGGTGCTCATCAGCATGAGCATGGCCTGGGTCCCCGTCCTGCAGGGCTCCAACAGTGGGCAGATCTTCATCTACATGCAGTTGGTGACCAGCTCCCCGGCTTCCCCAGTGACTTCGGTCTTCATCCTGGTCATCTTCTGGTGGCATGCCAATGAGCAGATGGGGTGGGGAGGAGAGCTGGTGGACTCTAGCTCCGGACCTCAGAATTTTTATTTACTACTAATAATAGCTAATATTTCATCACTTCTAGGTACCAAGTTTAGGAACAGGGAATGTCTTCCATCCCCACAACAGCCCGATGAGGAGGCTCTAACTTTATGCCCATTTCTACATATGAGAGAACAGAGAGAGAGAGAGAGAGAGAGAGAGAGGTCATATAACTGGGACTCAGTGGCCTCAATGGCATTAGGCAGTCAGATTTCAGAGCCCTGCCTTAATTCCTCAACCTAATGCTACCCTGTTTTACTATATGGAAAAGAAGATGCATAGTTCTTTTCAGCTTCTTGATATGCATCATTAAGCCAAGAACTAGCGAGGAGTCCCACAACTGCCCAATGGGCCAAACCCGAGCCCATCTGGTCAATAATATGTTTGTGGAAGGAGAATGGAAATCCTGTCTTGGAGCAGGTGCAATGAGACATTAGGCATCTTCCATTCCTGAAGGTCACTTGGAGAGGTGGAGAGCCCCTGGCTTCACATTAGGTTTCCTAACCTTCAGCTTCTGTCAGTTCCAGTTATGGATTCAGATTTGACCACGGCTTTGTTGAAAATTAGGAGTGAGGTGTAATGATGTCCTTTAACCAAATATCATGTCATTTTATCTGCCACATCTCAGGTGTCCCTTATTCTCTTGGACTCACCTGCCTCCTAGATGCAGCTGCTTACTCCACCTGAGCTGTTGCGGTGGGGATTGACTGGCAGTCCTCTGGTTGGTTCTGATGCTCAGAGTCTCTGCTTCCTCCCAGCATTTCTGGACTTGAACAAGCATTAGAGCGCAGGGTGGGGCTCTGGCTTCCCCAGGGGAAGGGGGCCATTTGATGCAACTCAGGAAGTCAGGGAAGTGAAGCCCATGGGTGACATTTTGGCCGATGAAACTGGAGTGGGGTAGATACATTCTCTCTTCATTTCCCCCTTTGATGGATAATCCCTAGGTACATTGTTTTTCTCTTTATAGCCTGATCTGTGTGGCCAAGAGGGCTCATCTATTGGGCAAAGGCTGCATCTCGTTAAGACTGGTGGGGAAGCAGAGAACAGCGCAGTAGGATATAAACCCGCATTCACTTCCCACCCTCCCCTGGCTCACCCTCTTTTCCCTTCATTTTGTACTTCCCAAACAGAGCATGAGCCTTTAGCCCTTGCCTAAGGAATGTAGGCTAAGAATAATCTCTCATGAGCATCAGAGTTCAAAGTGAGGTTCCTTCTGAGCTTTTTCTCTAGCTCACTGTCCTATGCCATTGGGTTTTAAAGGAAGATGACTCTGTCCAGGGACCAGACTGTCTAAGAAGCAGGGGCTGTATGGGAGATGTGGGCTCCGCACAGGGAGTCTGCTGCCAGCATCTCCATGGCAAGGTGATCAGGATGGGGATTCAGAACCAGAGGACGATGACAGTTGCTGCCATCTTTCACTGCCTTGCTGTTTCCCAGGTCCTGCCCTGATGGTCCCTTCTTCTCTCTTGTCTCGGCACCGGTAGACATGGCCTTCAAATCCTATCGTACTGAGCTGAACCAAATTCCTCTGACTGAACCTCATGTCTTTGCTTCCTGGCCAGCTAACTGATGGCTCAGCCCCCAAGGACTGCAACTCTCTGTTGTGAATTAGTGATATGAGAAAATCACTGCTCTAGCTTTCCATTCTAATCACTGAACAAATTCTCTTGCTCTGATGTGACTGCCAGATTCCTGTGGGACTCTTCCCAGATGAATTCTGGACAGCTGAGCATCTTGTTGGCAAACAGAGAAAGAAGGACTGGAACTTCTTCCCCACTTGGTCATCTATTGGCCCCTGCCCCTGGCTGTAGAGAATTCTCACTATGAAACACCATGTGGTCACCAGAGACACGTATTTCAGATCCTTTCCTATTGGCTCTCATTCAACAATGACATAACCTAAGATTTCGTGAGCTAATGAATCTCTAAAAATCTAATTTAAGACTTTAGGGTTTGTAAAATATCCCTAAATTTTTCTGTAGATAAAATAAAAATACCAGAGCAAAGCTACCCCCTAGCAACGCTGCTGAGCCTCCTTCCAAGCTAAAGATGGGGGGCTGCCTTGGTGATGTCGGTGAAAGAAGCTGCCTTAGTTGAAGAGAGAAAGGGTTAGTTCATGACTTCAGAGTCCCATAGCTGGGCCAGATGGGAGGAAGTTCTCTTTGTGTCAGAAAACATAACACTGTGTACAATCCATATAACTCTGTCCTTTTTTCCCCTCAAAATCCTCAGGTAGACAGCTCTGAGGCAGAGGTGAAAACTATGGCCTGAAGCTTCTCCTGAGTTACTGCTTGGAGGAAAAATCATTTAAACTGACCCTCCCTGAGCTCTTCAGAGAAGCGCCTTCGGGCAGTTGGTGTTGTGGCGCTGTGGCCTCAGAAGCAGTGATCCCCTGGACTTGCCCTGAAAGGAGCTCAGCAGTGGAAAAGCATCAGGGGTGATGAAGAGCATGAAACTCAAGTAAAAGTAAGGCAGGGAGATGTGCCAGGATCTCCGAACAGGGGGAGCCCGAGTTTCTGCATGGGGAAGCTGCTCTGGCCCGTGAGCCAGAAGCAGGCTGAGAGTTCTGAGGCCCCATCGCCCAAGCCTGGTGTCTCTTTCTCCATCCACCAATAACTCTGTCTCCCATTCTCCTCTCTGGCTAGTGAGACCCCCTTCCCCTCTCTGGTCCCCATGAGGCTGAAGAGATTAGGGGATCTTCATAGACAAAAGGGTACCCACCCAGGGGCTTCTAGGATTAACATGAACCCTTCAGATCTTGGAGTTTGGGCTCTTCCGGGAAGATATTCCTGCCCCACCACCTTGGGTAGCATTTGTTGCTTTATGGGGAACATTAAAACAGCACGAGTCCACCTCACTTCAGGCTGTGTGTGCTGCTGGAGAAAGCCAGGATGAAAACCGTCTGATGCGTTTGAAGTCAAACACTTTTTGCTGTAGATTCTTTTGGGATCACAGACCTGTAAACAGATCTCTTGCCAGTGTTTTCTTGGTCGTGTCTTTGGTGCCAGGGTGTCTGACTGCTGTTTTGTCTGGAGATACATCCAGCATTGACTACGGATGATTCAGCCTGGGGTCCAGTTTCTCTCTGTCTGTAGACTCAGCAAGACTGTCAGTGGGTAGGGCACTACGGCCTTCTGAAAGCAGCCTCGACTCAGCCTTTTGTCCTTCCATGTCCTTCAAACTGTGTGAAGCTTTCAATAGCTGGACCTGAGTGTTCCTGTAATGGCTACTGTGTAAATTCCCATGAAGCAAGGGAACAGAATAGCATTTCCATGGTGGCACAGTGCTGCTGTTTTTCTACTGGTTTTGTTCATGCCTCTTCTCCTTTTTTTATTTAATTTTTTTTTTAGACTGTTGAAGAACTCGGGGTTGCTGGTTTTTCTTGGAGAGCTGAGGGGTAACTAATGTTCACTGTCGAGAAAGAAACATACCTTACTCTGGAAACTCAGGACTCTGCTCTACACACAGCTTTGTCTCTGTTTTTTTTTTGTTTTTAATTTTACTTATTGATTTTAGAGAGAGAGGATGGGGGAGAGAAAGAGAGAAGGGGAGAGAAAGGTGGGGGGGGAGATACATCAATTTTTTGTTCCACTTATTTTATGCATTCATTGGTTGCTTCTTGTATGTGCCCTGACCAGGGATTGAGCTCACAACTGTGGTGTATTGGGATGGTACTCTAACCAACTGAGCTACCCAGTAGGGTGAGCTGCTTCTCTGTGACGGGGCACACTAACTACTGATTTTATTTTTCTGATAATTGAGACATCTCCTTGGTTTTCAAACTTTTTAAAGAACCACACCCCTTTCCAAGTGAAAAACTATAGCCCTGATGCCTTAAACAGATGAACTGTCCTCTCAACCTTCCCTTCCCCCGTTCTCACCTTGGCAGCAGTCCTCAAGCCCCTCCATGAAACCCTGGCACTCTGTGGCACAATGAAAAACCACTATGCCCACAGGAAGTGAGAGCTGATATACCTTGGTAGTTACTGGCAGGGCCAGGACACCATTAAAGACAATATGTACATGTATCATCAGTTCGACAACAGTGTTTTAGGGTATTAATGGTACAGGTGCTATGGCTACTACATAAGGCCATTTGATAGTTAGTTCCTGCTCAGTGGGAAGTAACCACTTAATTCCCATAACAGATACATAGGTACGGGTAGGGTGGTGGTACTGAGTGCCCATTTCCAAAGTGGTTACTATGACTTAGCTCAGAAAGACACAAAGGTGTGAGGGAGGCCACTTGTAGCCTTGAGAGCTACAAGTCAGCTCAGGACTCAAACAGAAGAAATTCTTCCATAATTTCTAAGTCAAGGCTCATTGACTGTCAAAAAGGAAAGGGGTTACCTTGACTCCGTTGGTGTAGTGAAGCTGTTTTCTTCCATTTGACTTGAGGATCACTGATAACAAATCAGTAACTTGAGTGACTGTAACATAATTGTTTCAGGGCCTATGTGTTAGGATTGACCTCTACCTCTCCCACAAATGTTCAATGTCCTTATGTTTCTGATGCAATTGCTAGAGCATACCAGGACCACTTAGCAACTTACTGGGGCTGAGTTTTTCTCAGCAAGCACAAGTAAGTGGACAGCAGGTGGAAATGTGTGATCTGAGGGTCTTTGACTGACAGGGCCTTGTCTGTGATGCTAACCTGCTCTGGCCAACTGCTGTTACCCCTGCAGCTTCCACTTAGCCATAGCCATCATACACTGTGATCACAGAAATGGTTAATTGCAGCCCACTTTGTCATACGAGGAAAAAGAAAAAAAAAAAAAAAAAGAACAAGAGCTTAGAAATAGCTTATGGGCTTAGTCTGATTAATCGCATCCTGTTAATTTCCAAATATTTCTGAGAAATCAGGAAGGAGAACCTAGTAAGTTCTATTAGTTCATGACTCAGTGATTGCTAATTGGTTATTCATTTAAAAACACGCAGAAAATTATATTTAATGTTGTCTTCATCTGGAAAGTGATTTGTTTTGTTTGACAGAGCATTAGCCATAGCATCTTGGGGGTTAGCACAAACCACTCGATTCTCCCTGAAAATTCATAGATATGGAATTTAAAAAATGTCTTTAGGTGAGTATTAAAATAATAGGTACTAAATTCTCTCTCCAATATATTGGTTCCATAACACTGAAATAGTACCTCTCAGGCCTGATGGAGCTCACCTGCTCCCTCCATGGGGTCTCCCCTCTCTCCCTGGAGATAGGCATGAGTTCCCTCTTCTGCCTCCACCCTATGTCACTCCCCTAAAACATTGTTTCAGAGACCATCTTCTTTGGTTTATGAAAAGGCAGTGGTGCAATGAGGCTTAATGTCCAGAATCTGGCATGCATGTCTTGTGTTAAGGGGCTGACAAAATAGAAATAATGACCTTCATCATTGAAACGGTTGCTGTGGACTACCCACTGCAGGAAGAGCATCTGTTTGAGTTTTCTTCAATAATGATGATGGATTTGCCATTTACTTATTCAGCAAACATCAGTGAGTCATCTGCTGTGTGCTCCGACCTGCCCTTGTCTTTTGCTCTTTCCTTGCATGTGCAAGATCTTGCTCATTGGTTCAGGAGATGCTGAGTGTTCTCGTAGACAAAAGGAAGACAATGTGTCTGAATGAACCTGCACTTCTTAGCACAGCCCTGGAACCTATGAGACAATTACATCAGTGGCTAGTCCCTTCTTTGGATAAGCAGGACTTCAAAATAATGACTATATATTAATTAGAGCCATAGTGAGGAGATCAAGGACATGGGCTTCAGAATAAAGTTGCCTGGGTCTGACTCCTGACTTTGCCACATACTGTTCAGGAGACCTTGGGTAAGATACTCCACCTCGTGGTGCCTCAGCTCTCTCACCTGCCGAATGGGGTAGTGTCACCTTTCCACCTTCCTGGGTTAGTGTGAGGATTAAATGAGGCAATTCTCTAAATGTTTAGCCTAGAACCTAGCACAGGGAAAATTCTTAGCAAATGTTAGCCATAATCATGATTATTATAGTAGTAATGATTTTTTTGGATCTCTTTATTTTTTCTTAGTTATTATGGGAAATACGGCTGTGTAATTTTTCTGTTTGTCAGGTAGAAGCAGCAAGCTGAATCATCTTGGGGGAAATAATGATTAAGCTTTTCTAAGTGCTAACAAGGCAGGTCATGAGTTGAAAAGAATCTTGTATCATAATTTTTTTCAGTGTTTTCTTTCTGATCAATTTCTTTTCCCTCTTTTGCCTTTTTTCTTCTCTACCTTTCACCTCTTCTATTTTTCACTCTGGGCACCCTTTAACTCTCTATACAGATCAAATGCCTAATGCCCAGTTGCACTCAAATATTTTTTGAAATAGGAGGGAAAATTCAGAATTTAGAAACAAAGTGTTGAATTCCAAATTCTCTTCTCTTTTGTTGGCAATTTGGTTAAAAAATGATGTTTAAGAAGTTTACCTTTACCTTTAAATAAACAAGCAATTACAGGACTCATTTTTTAGTTTTCACATATCTTCAAAGTTCCTTTCACCCCTTTTCTTTTGGTACTGCATCTGTGCGGCCTGAGCGGGACCCTTGGCTAGGATGCTTGTGCAAGCAGGTTGAATTTATTTCTGGCTGAGCCCATCCCTATCTGTCATCCAATTATCATCAATAAATACTTAAATGTCAGGGCAGCAGCCCTTGCATGGAGTCCTGGGTATTAGGCTTCTGTGAATTCTAGCTGATCGTTGTTAATTCAAGGAATGTAGTTGTAAATTGGCTAAGTACACACAATGGAAGCGATTACAAGTCTCTTGTCAATATGGGCTCACTCCATCGAAAGATGTTTTAGATTTGCTTTTGTCTCATTCCAAGAAACTATGAGATGTAATTTGCTTCCAACTAAATGCTCCTTTAGTTTCTTGCCCAAATAGTAAAGAAGAATAAGGCAGGTTGGAAGAGCCATCTTCATGTTGTTCTGAATGATTTGGAAGTGAGCTAATGGCAATGCAGGCAAAATGCTTTCCATTGAGATGAATTATGTGCTCAGGGTTACCTGTTTTTTAATCTGAGTTAGACAGGGAAGTCAGAAGTAGATAGAAATGAAATGACCCATTATCAAATAATCAATGAAAAAGCTACACTCCTGCAATGTTTCTGGATCAATATACAAGTTACCTTTCAGTTAGATGAATTATTCTTGTGTAGTTCAGAGCAGAACAAAGCCCACCTCCAGCCAGACTCCCCAAATGTATTGTGGGTGAAAGCAGAGAAAGAAGGTATTAACCCACCAAGGACACAAAAGAGAGGTGCTCTCTGTGCAGCAGCCTTTCCTAAGCAGTGTCCAGTGGGAGTACTGGGAACAGTTTGCTAAACACTAATCCAGAGGCATAAGCCGTGGAAGGTTAAGGGAATAGCATAGATGAGACTCTGGGGAAGAGGCATGTTCATGCCCTGTGGGCAGGTATATAAATCAGCAAAGACTTTCTGAAAGGCAATTTCAGTTATCTATCAGAATTTAAATTTCTATATTCTTTGACCTAACCATCAAACTCTAAGAATTTATTCTACAAATGTTGTTACATATGTTTAAAAAGATATTTGTATAAGGATATTCCTTCATTGTTATTATAGACACATAATGCAACTTGAAAATGTCTATGAAAAAGGGACTGTTTAAGGAAACTGTAATCTGTCAATATTGTGGAATATCATCAGCCATTTAAAAAATGAGGTGCTGACATGTGACCTAGGGGAAGTTATTCAGCCTCTCACTGCTTGAGGTTTCTCATTGGTAAAATGAGCATAGTATTTAGTAACTATTAGTTGAATGACAGACTTAAATGAGTATGTTTATGTGTGTGTATATATGTGTGTTATGCATACAAATTTTTTTTATTTTTGGAAAAACCAAAATGTAGAAAAGTAACCGAGAAACCCAGTTTAGAGTCCCAAGACCCTCATATGGGAGTGGGGGGTGGGGTGGGAGATGGGGGAACAGAGGGGAAAAAAAAGTAGTCTTTATTGAAAATACACACTATGCTAGGCTCCATGCTATCTACTTTAAATAGTCATATCATTTAATTCTCACAATCATCTGAGGTAGGCATCCCCATTTTACAGAGGAGAATAATAAAACTCAGAAAGACTTGCTAAGGTCACAGAGTTGTGAGTGGCAGAAGTAGGCTTCCCGTCTAGATCTCATGTTAAAGCCTCACTTGCTACCACTTGTCTTCCACGTTACCCATCCCTAAATATTCAATGTCTAACATAGGTCCTGACTCCATAGTGCTTGTTACATTTAATTAAATATTTGCTGAAAAAATTGAGGATGCTGACATTGATCATCCCTGGCTTCATATTCTTTAATATGTGGGAATAATTACCCTGATACTTTATTTCGTATGTAAGTTTCTCTGTACTTATTGTACTTTATCGCACCTTTATCAGTCACCATAGGCTAAGGTATGCTGCAGTAACAAACAACTCCAAAAATCTCAGTGGGCGACTACTTTGTAACACAGATTTTATGAGCTGACTGCTACTCTGCTTTGTGCTGCCTTGTGAGCCTTATGGGAGAGGATATGAGGGAATGAAGAAATCATGCAATGCCCCTAAGGCTGCTGCACAGAAGTAGCACATGTCACTTCCACTCACATTTCTTTGGCCAAAGGGAGTCAGATGACCAGACATGAACACAGTTGGGTAGGGAGAGTATAATCGTCCCTTAGGGAGAGTCTCTGCTGGGAGGACCCACTTAGGAGAAGCTGGTGAGAGGAGCTGCAGATATTCTGTGGAGTAATGCAATATACCCCACTGCTCTAATTGCAAAATAAATTTTAACCCCCTTCAAATAGATACTGTGTTTTCCACTTCTGTTTAGCTTTTATATGCCCAGTTCTAGTGCTTTCTTCACTAGACGGTTAAACTTAAGTTTGTACTTATGGGAGTAAGTCTTATCCAAAATCAGCAGTTCTCAAAATATGTTGGTGGAACCCTAGTAGTCCCTCCGACACTTTCAGGAGGTTCACGGGGTCGAAACTGTTTTAGTAATGAAAATAAATTGTTATCTCCTTTTTCACTTTCTTTCTCTCACAAGTGTATAGTGGGGTTTTCCAGATGCTACCTGACCTGTGATACTGGAACAGATTGAATACAGAAGCAGACATGAGAATCCAGCTATCTTCCATGAAGCGAGGCATTAAAAGATTTGCAAAAATCAATACCACTCTTCTCACTAATGTTTTTGTTTTAGAAAATATAGTTGTGTTTTATATAAGTGTTAACATGTAAAAGGTTTTAAAAAATAAGATTAATGAATACACTTAAACATTTTTAGATTTAATTTTCAATATAGCACATATCGATAGCTGTAATATATAAACTATAGCTCTTCAGGGTACTTAATAATTTTGATAAGAGTGTAAAGAGATTCTGAGAACAATGTTTGGAAACCTCTGTTCAAATGATGTGGCAGGCAGGCGCTTTCTGTCTCAATGAGTTTTGGTGGAAAGATGTTTAAACACAGTTCAAGTTTCCATAGTTGTACAGAAGATACCATGGAGCCTAGTGGGTTTATATAAATACTGTTATTTTTCATAATCATCACCAGTGTTCCACATCTTGTACTTCCTGAAGGGGAGAGATGATTAGTTTGTTAAAGAAGATTGGTTGCATGAATTATTTTCAGCCCTGCAGAAGTTCACAGCTTGACATTGTATCAGGAATGAATAAGAAAAATGGCGGTGCATAACCCTGAAAAGAAGAATACTGCTCTCTAATAAGAGGCACTAGTAATTTCATGTTGTCTTGAAACTTTACCATTGTGTCTCACAATCTTCAATATAGAAGAATTGAAAACAAGTCACATACTGACACTGATGAGTAATAACAATGAAGAATATATTGCGGAGAGCTTTTTTTCAGACTTAAGAGTGTTTTTCACATATGAACTAATTAAGCTTACTTTCACATTTGTGACCAGGATCAGCTAATTAAAAAAAAAATCTTCCCCCTGATTTTGCCTTTGCACTATGCCAGTACACTCTTCCACCAGGAGGTATCTTCCAATAAAAGGACTTAAGTTTATGGGCAAATTCTTGTATTGCTATTGCAGAAGTTTTATCAGATAATTTTGTTCCAACATTTTTTTCTGGAAGGATGGTTCTGAAGGAGCACCTGGATGTGAAATGCTGTGTGCGTGTGTATGCCACGTGCATGCGCATGTGTGTATACTTGTACATGGGTGCATGTGCAATTTGGAATTTAATGCCAGGAAGAACTTTGCTTTGAGAAGCCTACAGTGCAGTTTACGAAGCAGTGGGAGGTATGGAACATGCTGCATTTCCTTTTCTGCCTTGGCTTCCAGGAAGCACAGTCCTCACATGATATTTACTTGTGGTGATTTTTATTCTTTTTTATTGTACGTGACTTCCATTTTGAAAGTGGACACAACAATAATATTAAGGAATGAACAATAACAACAACAAAAACCCAGTCAGGTGCAGGACAGCCTTTAGGTAGAAGCAGTATCTATAACATTCTGAAAGGCTCAGCTAGGACAGCAATTCCTTCCTGAGCATCTGCCACTGTTCCCTGCAATTCCCTCCATTAGGTCCCTCCTGTCAGGGAGGAGATGGTCTTTAGAAAGCTGCTGTGTTACAAAGAAAGCATGCTGCTGGGAAGAGTCATACCTCAAGCCTCTGGTCCTCATTAAGGCCATGGCAGGAGTATGTTTCTCTAAGGGCTTAGTCCTTAGGAGGTAGGGCAGGAGCTTGGAATTATTGCGAAGGACAGGTTGGTCTTGTGGGGCTATGGACATCCCAAAAAAAACTGAAGAACTGGTATTGGGGCATAAGGGTGGGAAAGAGAATGAGTATCAACATTCATTATTTCATGGTTGTACTGATTAACAGGCTGTGATGGTGTGGACGGGGTGAGAGTCTGGAGGAAGACTTGCTGATTTAAGACTTTAGTCAGCGTTCTGCTGATTCCATAGAGGGTCTATGAGAGAAATGACTGACAATTATAAGGAGCTTTGTAGTTGCTAAAACTCATATTTGTCTTCATCTAATTGCATTAACCACTGGACTATTGCTAAACAATAGTAGAGATAGTGGACAAATTTCCATCATCCTGATTTGAGCAAATATTTCTATAGTTCTTCACCATTAAGTATTAAGTTGGCTCTTTTGAGATCTGCATATTTAGCTCTTTGTTCACCCCTCTCTAAATATACATAAAGTGTTTATTATGTTACAGATATGATCATATATTTCTATTTCTATAAGTCCTACTCCCTGGCTGGTTTGGCTCAGTGGATTGAGCGTCGGCCTGCGAGCTAAGTGTCGCTGGTTCGATCTTCCAGTCAGGGCACATCAGAGAAGGAAAACTCTGACTCCAAAAAACCTCCGCTGCCTTGCGGCATACCTCTTCAGGGGAAAGGCTAAGGGAGTAAACCCCGACAGAAAATCCGGAGCCGGAGTCCCTAAGGCGGTTTGACGTTGTAGTCAACACCGGCAACTCCTGCGGCGCACCTGAAGCCAAGCTGTATTGACTCCGTCTTTCCCTTGGATCCTTCAGCTGCGAAGAGAGGGGGGGTCTGCTGCATGGGCAACAGCAGACCCTCCATATCACCCTGCCCAGGCTCTGTAGCTTCAGCTTCACTGGAGAGGACACTCCAGCGTCATCGCAAGATGTCGATTCAACACGGGAGGAGACAGATACCGTGTCACTCCCGAGTCGGACTGCACAACCATTCTCGGCGGTGCAGATAGACTCTTAAGAAGCTACACCATCGTCTCTCGAGACGGACGGCTGCCGACGACGACGACGACGATAAGTCCTACCTTATTAAGAATTTTTATGAGGAATGAGTATTAAATTTTACCAAATTCCTTTTTTTAGGCATATATTTATATCATCATATGGTTGTTCTCTTTGAGCTATTAATATGGGGATTCATGTGAAAAGGTTTCTTAATATTGAATTATTTTTGGAATAAAACTTGCCTGATACATTACTCTTTTAATGTATTGCTGGAGTCTCCTTGTCAAGGTTTTGTTAGGTTCTGAAGTCAGAAGTATTCAGATTTTTTTTAAAGAAGTGGAAAGCTCTAGTCTTTGGAACAAGCTTGGGTAACCTTCAATTTTTCAGTTTCTTGAAAATGTAAGAGAATTCATCTATGGAGCCAGTGAGGCCAAGTATTTCTCCCCTGTTCCCACCCCAGGGCAATCTTTGCAACTCTGTAATTGTTATCAAACTTATTGATCATTTTTTCATATATCACTTCTTCAGTGAATTTTGATAATCTTTTTCCTAGAAAGTGTTTTATTTCAACCAGGTTTTCAAATTAATTAGCATAGAGCTGTACATCATATTCTTTTATACAACAGTATTTTAAGAGTTTGCATAATTCCATTGTGTGAGTAATTTATGTAATCAGTTCCTGTTATTGGACATTGAGGTAGTTTCTGAATTTCTTCTATTTTGAATGATGGTCTGAGGAATAAACTTGTAGGTCAGTTTTTGCACACGTTTTACTATTGAGTTGGGCAAAAGTTTGTTTAGTTTTTTTCTGTACGATTGCTCTAGTAGGGCTTAGTTATCTTTAACTTCATTTGAAACAATTTTGTTAGATTGTATTGTGACAACTGTCATATCAGCATGCATTTTAAAAAAACTTAACAAAATTGGTGAATTTTTGTGTAGCTATTTTAATATTGAAGATAGGAGAAGATATGCAACACTTTTGGCACACTATATTTTATTATTTCAAGAAGAGTAAAAATACAACTTAAACACACAAAAATATCTGTGCAGTGTATGGAGAAGGCGCAGTGACTGATCGAGTGTGTCAAAAGTGGCTTGCGAAGTTTCTTGGTCCTATTGACATTCTGGCCAAACAATTCTTTGCTGTGGGGTTGCTTATGCATTGGAAGATGTTTAGCAGCACCCCCGGCCTCTACCCACTAGAAGCCAATAGTGGGAGACAGTTGACATACTTAAGATATCCAAACCAATAAAGTTATTGGTGAAAATGAAAAATGTGTCTTTTATTTTACAGAAAAAAACCATATGGACTTTTTGACCAATAGTAGTTTTAAGTAGTTGACTGATTAAATGCAGTCATTTTTTTCTTCTTGAGTTCTACTGCCTACTCTGCTCCCACCTCCCTCAGCTTGTTGAGGGGAAGATAGCAAAGAGCTCTGGCCTTTGAATTCAGTCTTGTTTCTGCCACTTCATAGACTCAATCTTAAGGAGTTACTCTCTCTACACCTTAGTTTTTTTGTTTGTTTTTTTCTTTTTTTTTTTTTCTGGACCATGGAGGTAATGATAGTATATTCTGTAATCTGTACAAAAAATAGAAAATGTTCCAAGTATTTTTAGCAGAACGGGATTTAATACAGGGCATTATCTACTTATACAGTCATTGGCAGGGCTGGAGGAACCATCACTGCTCTGGGCCTCCTGGAGCAAATACGGACTCACCAGGGGAGCTGATGCCTCTGAAACCCCCAGGGGAACTGTTAAGTTCAAGGACACACTATTGAAGTGGCACATGGACACTGCTTCTGCTTCAGGTGCCCCGGAAGGTAGAGAAAGACTTCAGGGCTGCTCCAGAGAAATCTCACATCTCCACACCCTTGCTTGCCCCAGTGAAACTGCCAAAGGGAGCAGGAAGTGGCCTCGGCCACTGCCATCTTCCCAAACTCATGCAGATACTTACAGCTAGTGACACCTCATTTATCCCTAAAACCCTAGCTAGCTCCACAGGAATCTGAGACACACTGTTTCAAGCTTTGCAGCCTAGAGGTTGGGCAAACCATTCCACAGTGTTCACCCCAACATCCTTCATGAGGTTGTTGTGAGATGAAATACATAATAATTCATGTGAGTGCCTGATACAGTCAATACTGTTATTTATTGTTGTTTATTGAGAGCAAATTGAGTGCAGAGACTGAACTCATTTATTAGGGATGGAAAAATGAATATTCCTTTGCTGTTTTCAAAATATTTTCAGTATAAATAGAAAGTAGACTTTAAATAAATGATTATTATGAGAAGGTAGGGGATACAGTCACTGTCCACAGCATGTGTTACTTCACTTATTCATTTGTTAAAAAACAGATTTATTGCCCTGGCTATGTAGCTCAGTTAGTTGGAGCATTGTCTCATGAACTGAAAAGTTGCCGGTTTGGTTCCTGGTCAGGGCACATGCCTAGGTTGCAGGTTTGATATCCAGTTGGGGCACGTATGGGATGCAACCTGTCAATGTTTCTCTTTCTCTTCCTTCCTCTCTCTCTAAAATCAATTGATCAATAAAAATAAATAAATAAGTAGATTTATTGATATAATTCATTATATGGGCCAGGGCTAGTGCTAGGTGCTGAGATGCAGAAGTGAAGCAGACAGGTGTTGTCCCTGCTGTGTGCGTGTGTGTGTGTGTGTGTGTGTGTGTGTGTGTGTATGTGTGTTGGATGAGGGTAGTAAGGGTTTGGGGGAAGTCACAAGGCAAGGCTTCACAGAGGAGGGAACATCTAGGCTGAATCTTTAAGGATGAAGGAGAGATGGGCAGAAAACAGTAAGAAGACAGGTACAGAATCACAGAATCCAGATTGATAAAGGATTTTAGGCTTCAGCTTAGGGCAGTGTTTCCCAAAGCGTGTTCCACAGAACACCAGTCCCTGTTTCCTTGAAGAGGTTGTTCCAGGGTCAGGCACCATTTAGAGATCATGATGATTATGGACACATAAACATGTTGAGAAGGTTCAGAGTAAAATATCATTAATTTTGTTAAACTCAATATTTCTTAAATTTTTGACCATGGAAACCTTTGATGTAATACCTATTAGCGAAGAGCACACTTTGGGAAACAGTCCCAAAGTGATCAACCACTTCATTCTATGAATGGCAAAATGAGGTGCAGAGAGGCTCAGTCACAGAGCTGCCTTATAAGCCCCAAGAAGGCAGGGACCGTGTTATTCTCTGGCATCTTTATTTTCCCAGCAATTCATCCAGTCCCTGGCTCAGAGTTGGGATGAAACTCTGACTGAATCAACGAAGAGAGTGATCCAGAGGGCAACTCAAATATCTCAACTCTTGGACTTACGTTTTTATTAATACATACCTCTCAGCTAATGGGAAATATTTCCAAAAACTCAGACATTCTCCCCATGAGAGTTATGCAGAGACTTTTCCCTTTCAAGTAGAGTTGCTGGGCAAAATGCAGGATGCATGCATTGTTTGGGACATGCTTATACCAAAAAGTTATTCATTGTCAATCTGAAATTCAAGTTTAACTGGATGTCCTATATTTTTATTTGATAAGTCTGGCAACCCTACTTTTCAGGAGAACGATATGGAAATCTTTCTACTTGCTAACGTTGCTTGCTAATCACCTTGAAAACTGATTCATAAACAGACATACTTGTATTTTACTTTCCAATATATCACAGGGTTGGTCTTTTTAAGTGGCTCTAAGAAGATAAACCGATTATACACAACTTTGTTTCCTTCCAGTTCCTGCTGAGAAGGAAAGCTTTTGTGTGAACAGGGAAGTGATGAAGCCTTTATCTCACCAGCGTGGGCCCCAGCACGAGTGTGAGCGCACCCAGAGCACTCTTCCAGCCAGAGGTCTGCTGCCTTGCATGAGAACTCACCCACAGGAGACGCTTACGGACCAAGACGACTGATGGCTGTGAAGCCACAGGGAAGACAAATCTCTCAACAATGAGGCTGATCAGCCTTTACAGAGAGGGGACAATTGCTATCACACATCCCAAGCCAGGTTCATGCTTCCAAAAGGTGATACTTTAAGCTATAAAATTTCTGCTTGGACCAGGTCCTTCATTTTGTGCAGCTCAGACCTGGATGCAGATCACAAATTATTGTGCTTTAAAAAGCCCTCTCGTCCCCCATCTATCTTGGTCCTGCCCCACAAACATGCACTGAGACCTCTCACAAACCATCCAGTACTCCTTTGCCAGGAGGATCTGACCTTAGGAAAATTAAACAATGAAAAAGAGCAGTAAAAAAGAAAAGCACCCCCAAACCTTCTCTGTTCTTTAGGCTGTGGGTGGCATAGGCTGTGTACTTGGCTTTCACCTCAGCTTGGGGTGAATTCTATACGCTTCTGTAAACCCAGACTTAAAACTCAGTACGCCTTTATGTCGTTCTTTGCACTGTACTCTTCCCTGGGGTTATTCCTCCTGATACTCTGGGGTGATTCGACTCCACGGAGAAGGGCAATAACTTGCTTAAGTATTCATTAACTGCACTTTTGTTATTAGTTTGTTTATTATAAACATTAAAAAATACACCGTGTGTGCCAGGAACTGTGTGCAAGGCACAGGTGAAACAGAGAAATAAAGCAGTCTGTGCCTTCATGGTGCTGACGGGTTAAATATTTGCAATTCAGTGTAATAAGTCAATGGAGGTGCCAGAGGGGCTGACAGGAGCCTTTGCCTGTGGAAGGCAGGAGGGGAGGCAGAGCTGCACAGAGGGGAGTTATGAGCCGAATCCTGAGGAATCCTCACTTTCTAAGTGTACAGAAGGCAAAATGGAAATGGCATGTGCAAAGGCAAGGAAATATGAGGAATTATAACTTCTTGTTCAATGAGAGGCCTCCACAGGCTAAAGATGATCCACTGGGATCCAGGAAGAAAGTAGTGTAACTTCTTACCTTGACTTACTTTTTAAAAAAATATTTTATTTATCTATCTATTTTTAGAGAGAGGGGAAGGGAGGGAGAAAGTGAGGGAGAGAAACATCAACGTGTGGTTGCCTCTTGCGCGCCTCCACCTGGGGACCTGGCCTGCAACCCAGGCATGTGCCCTGACTGGGAATCAAACCGGCGACTCTTTGGTTCGCAGGCTGGCACTCAATCCACTGAGCCACACCAGCCAGGGCATATTCACTTATTTTTATGCAAAAATAAACTTTACTAATATTCAGTATATGATTTATAATTGGGCAAACACAACTTTTTGGCAAGTATACAAGTATTCCCTGCTTTTTGAAAGTTTGTTTTATCCCACTTCTCTTTTATGAAAGACTGACGTTAAAACCTATTTTCTCTAACCAAAATAAATCTGAAGAGGGGTTTTGCTTTATGAAAAAAGGTGAAAAGTGCAAATAGCACGTTCAGTGTTTGTTCTACAGTGAGCTCTTACAGGGGCAGTGCACAACCTGGGCAGCGACACTGGCGCCGCCCGGCTCCCTCGCGGGGAACTACACTCAGCGCCTCAGCATCAAGCCACCTAACCTGAAACTGTGTCTGTGAGTTTCTGTGCTTCATCTCGATTAGTTTTGTGCATCCGTTTACAACATGTGTCCCAAAGTGATTGCTTCTGCACTTTACACCATTTCGGTTTACTGAAGGTTTCATAGGAACACTCAACTTTCAGGTAGTGGGGGAAATCTGTACATTTGGCAGCTCGCATGCATAGTAAAAAACGCTTTCCCAAAAGGGGGCGCTCGGGTTCAAACTAATTGGGTTACCACAGCGGCAGCGGTAGAACTGGGGATTCAGTTCTTGGCCCCCAACTCAAGCTGCAACAGCGCCAACAGGAGTCTAGGTAATTACAGTTCTTTCAGTCCAGGGTACCTGCAAGTGTAGTCCATGGAGCTAGAATGCCTAGACTGCTCGTTTAAAAAAGGCTAATAGCCAGGCCTATCCAAGATCCATAGAATCGGCATCTTTCAGGAATAGAACCCAACAACATGTACATATTTCTGAAGCGGTCAGGTGATTGTTATTGCCCTAATCTGTCCAGGCTGCTATAACAGAACACCACAGACTGCGTGGCCCGAACAACAGAACTGTGTTTTTTTTTTCTCACTTCTGGAGTCTGACAAGTCTAAGATCAAGGTTCCACCAGGGTTTAGTTTCTGGTGAGGCCTCTCTTGCTGGCTTGAGATGGCTACCTTCTCAGGGTGTCCTCTCATGCTGAAGAGAGAGCTCTGTAGTCTCTTCCTCTTATCAGGGCACTGGCTCTGTTGAATCAGGGCTGCACCCTTATGACCTCATTTCACCGTAATCAGCTCCTTAGAGGCCTTATCTCCAATTCAATCACATGAGGGTTAAGGCTTCAACATATAACTTTTGGGGGGACATAGTTCAACCCGTAGTACTTATGTTCACTGAAGTTTGAGGACCACTGCTGCAGCATAACCAATAAAGAAGCACTAAAGTCAGAGATAACTTGTGATGTAGGCCCCTTGGCTCCTAAGCCTGAATCCAGGGGAGGAGCCTGAGAAATGGGGCTCCCCACCTTGCGACTAATGCAATTCAACACAAGTGTAATGAGGGCCACATTATAAAGACATATGTAATTCAATATTTTCTAATGACCACATTGAAAGAAGTAAAAAGAAGTGAAATCAATTTTAAAAATTGTTTAGTTTAATCCAATATATCCAAAATATCAAATTCAACATAAAATCAATATACAGATTATTAATAAGCTATTTTACAATCATTTATATTAAATCTTTGAAGTCCTGTGTGTATTATTTTACGCTCACAGCACATTGCAATTCAAACTAGCTGGATTTCAAATGCTTAATGGTCACATGTGGCTAGCGGCTGCTGTATTGAACCATTGGTACTAGATTGTTGCCACTTTCACGTCAGGGCTGAAAAGGCAGAGCAGACAAAGTGTGTTGTGAACATGTTGTACAAGTAGCATCGTTCCTAAGAGAGGCTTTATGATTATGATTAGCCCTGAAATGTTTTTGTTAACATGAGTCTCTTCTAACCGGCAGCTTAAGATGTCAAGTTTCAGGGGAGAAAAGGAGCTGACGGCTCAAGCCAGCAGTTGAAGAAATTGTCACCATTGAATGTTCTGTTTACCATGTACATGAGAAATCACACACTGCCAGAGCCGGCTGATGACTGAGCCAGGCTGACTGGATGATAGTTTGCCCTGAAATGAAAACCGAGCAGCATTTGATTTATCACCCTTCGCTGTCACTTCTCACCTCCACTGAACCTTTCCCAAGACCACAATATATGTCACTTCAGATGTTCAGAGCTGGATTTTAGCTGTGAAGTATGTATTAATTCTAAAACAGTCTCCTTCAAACAAAACAGCATCTGCAGTCAGTGTTGGGGGTGGGGAGCGCATATGGAAAAAGTTCCTTGAATTTTATATAATAAAGAAAACGCTAGGATAATCATGAGGTTAACTTTCTCCATATCCCACAAGACCATGTGTAGGCTCCCGTGGCGCTACAGGCATGTTATTGGTGCTGAGATGTGTCTTGGGATTCACTTCAGCCCAGATGCTTCTAGTTACTTTGAAGACAACAAATTCTTGTCTTGTTGGAGGAAATTGAGGTTTGGGGAAAAGAGAAAGTTTAGTGGGGAGGGTGTAAGAAGTTACTCTCATCTATTGAGGGCTTTTTGGAAGTGAGATTAGACTCATTCTGTATAGTTAAAATGGGCAGAATTAGAACACAATTTAGCTCGAAATAAAGAAAACATTTTAATGAGATTGTGGCATCTTTAATAAGACACATACATCAGATTGTGTTCTCCTAAGGCAATATTTATCAAACAGCTACTTTGGGTCAAGCATTGTCACTCATATTATTTTAATTAAAATTTACAACATTTTCGTAATGTAGGTTTCATCCCCTTGTTCCCAGAATGGCCTCTCCCTGCTCCAAGACCATGATGACAGCATCAGGGCTCAGGAAGACATCTGTCCTGTACCTGTGATCTGCTGAGTGCTCAGCTTTCCTGAGCAGGCTTTCTGCCCTAGACAGGAAATCATATGTAAATGTCACTTGCTTTCTGTGTTGGGTTGGAAGAGACAACCCATATGTCTTGTAAAGTGGAACTTGAATTTCACATGAGAGAAAGTCATTAAAACAACCGGTACAAAATTGCAAAAGATTTTTACTTAAACCAGAAATTCCCATTCTCACCAATGATAATGTGTGCCTTGGCAGAGTGTAAAGTCTTTTCTTTATGTGCATTGAAAAGGTTTCTTTCCTATAGCAATTTGCATGTCCATAGCAAATGTTTTTGCTAAGATATATCTTGCTGTGTCCATGAAAGAATATGTTCAGAATGCAGTTCTAAAATGGATATTGGTTTTTCTTGTGTCCTACCAGTTACCTCCCATTTCTAGGGCCAAGAAGTGGATATAAATATCTGTTTGTGATACAAATGTATAATAAAATATTAAATGGTTAATATTATTGAGTACTTACTATGTGACAGACATAGTTCTAAGGGTTTTATTGTTCCTGACATATCTCCCATCATGTAAATACTCTTAGCATGCCCCCCACTTTATAGAAGAGGAAACTGAGGCACAGAGGTTGCATAACTTGCCCTGGGTCGCACAAGGTAGTAGTAAGTGGCGAGTTAGGACCCAAATCAGGCAGTCTAACACGAGAGACTGTGAGCATAATGGCTATATAGTCTCTTGGTACAGCATAACATCATTTTTCTCGCCCTCTGCCAGAATTCAAGCTCACTGGGAAGGCCCTCGTGGTGCACAGACCTGCTCTGTCTACTATAATATGGTCACCACATGTGGGTATTGAGCTCTCGATATGAGGCTAGTCCAGATACAGGTATGCTGTTAGAGTAAAATATGTACTGGAGTTTGAGGCTTAGTATGAGAAAAAGAATGCAAAACATCTCTTTTGTAATTATTTCAAATTGATTAAATGTCAAAATGACAATATCTTAGATATAGTGGGTTAACTAAAACATTGTTAAAATTAATTCTATTGTTTCTTTTTCTTTTAAGTTTAAAAAAATCCTCACCCAAGGACATATTTATTGATTTTAGAGAGAAAGGAAGGAAGAGAGAAACATCGATTGGTTGCCCCCTGCATGTGCCCCGACTGGGGATTGAACCCATAATCTAGGTGTGTGCCCTGACTGGGAATCAAACCCTCAGCCTTTTAGTGTATGAGATGCCACTCCAACCAACTGAGCCACCCAGCCAGGGCTAAAGGTTTTCTTATGTTAGTTTGTTTTTCAGTTACAGTTTACTTTCTATATTGTTTTGTATTGGTTTCAGGTGTTCAGCACAGTGGTTAGACAATCATATACTTTACAACGTGTTCCCCTTCATATTTCCAGTACCCATCTGGAATACTATTGACTATATTCTCTGTGTTTCAATTTACATCCCTACCCATTTCTTTTTATTTTAAAAAATGTGATTTCTAGAAAGTTTTAAATTACGCACGTGGCTTGCCTTTGTGACCAGCATTTCTATCGAACAGCACAGACAAAGACAGTTTGGTTCTTCACTTGTTCACTCACTCACTCAACACGTCCTGCCAGCAGGGGCGACAGAGTATAGCTACCAACCAGACACCTCTGGCTCCTGTTCTCATGTCGATTAATACTCGGAAAGGCTGATGGATTGGGGGAAGGAATGAACCCTAAGAAATAATCACTAAGTAGTTAATTAATACCATCAATATTGTTCAATAGGAGTAGTTTGCTATGAGAGATTACACCTAGGGGCACCTAAACCTTGGGGGCCACTCAATAATTATTATTCATTCAATAAATATTTGTTGAGTGAACAAATGCATCTGGGGGATTGGAGGAGCTTGCTTACCCGAGGAAACAACTTTCAGATAAAGTTGCGCAGAATGAGGAGAGAGTCAGGAGGCATAACGGCAGCTTACGCTGTGGCAACAGGCCCTGCCGTGCCAGGTGGCTTTGGCTCCTCTGCCCTTACACCAGAGTTGTCTCTGGTCAGGGTTTAGCTGCACAGCTGTGCCCAGGCATTTTGTCGGATGAGCAGAAGGGCAGGGAGCGGTGTTCCTGGGGTGGAGAGGAGTGTCTGCAGGCACCCGGGGCATCTTGGGGAGCCAGGCAGGGGAGGGGGAGGCACATTAGCACCCCTCCTCCAGCGTCAGGCAGCACCCAGCACTCCCAGCACCAGGACTTTGATTTCTTCCTCGTGGCCGCTTTGTGTTGCTGCCTCTGCCTTTCCTCTCCGCCTCCACCGGGTTTGCCTCTGCAGCCTTTGCCTTTATTGTACAATCCATGCAACAGGTTTTTATTCTGTTGTTGTTGGTGCCAGTGGGGAGAATGACTTTTTAATCTTTTGTGACCCTGTATTACAAAACGTTTCCAACTTTTCCCCCTGAGCGGTTTTCATTTCTGTGGCAAGTTACAATAGAGTGCTTATTCTTGTGGCTGCCTGGGGAGGAGGAGGAGGAGGAGGAAGGGGAGAATGAGGAGGAGGAGGAGAAGGACAGGGATGGGAAGATGGAGAGAGAGGTGGAAACTGTGCTGGGTGGCTAGGTGGCCAGAGTCAGCCGCCTGTAGCTTGCCTGAAGTGGGAGGGAGCCGGTAGCAGGGCTGGGCTGGGGCAGAAAGTGGCTTCCGGCAGCCTCCAAGGAGTGCTGGGTACCTGGCCACAGGCTACAGGCAGTGCGGAGCCTCACACATGCAACTCCCCCTGTCCAACCTTGCGTGTGGTTCTTGGGTGGGCCTCCATCAGTTCCTTGCATACCTGATACCATTTTTCCAAGTTAACCAGGGAGCCAGAAAACAATAAAACCACCATAACCCCAGCAGGGGTGGTTTGCTGGGTCTGAGCCTGTATATCTTGCGTGGATCTTATATTGGGCTTGAACACAAAGAGGGCTATCGCAGGCTGGGGTATAGTTGCAGCAGGGAAATTAGGCACTGTGCCCTGAACATACTGGGCACCAACAAATATTTGTTAAGCCAATGATTAAGAGTCTGAGGTAAGGAATACCGTTTTTAGTTAATTTGCTACACATACCTGGGTAGAATGTGAAGTTGGCAAAGCCAGTGTGGCTTGGTAAACATTTTGTAGTTTTGTTCTTGGATGGTACTAACAACCCAGCTGGGTTCCAGTTGGTCTAGCTGACTCTGGGTCTCTTGCTGTTCTAAGGTTTTGTGATCCTCTGAAACACGCCCAGTCAGGGACAGGCTTCTGACCTGGAGGGAGGGTTGTATTCAAGGCTTTGTGTCCACCTTGTGGTGACTATTGCTCTTTTAAGTGGGGTTTTCAGCTTTAGCACTATTGTCATTTGAGGCTGGATAATTCTCTGTGGCAGAGGTGTCCTGTGCATTGTAGAATGTTTAGCAGCATCCCTGTCCTCTGCCCACTAGAGGCCAGGACCCCCTCCCCACCCTGTTCGAGTGGTGAGAAGCAACCATGCTTCCAGACTTTGCCCAATGTCCCCTGGAGAGCTACACTGTCCTTTCCTGAGAACCACTGCTCTATGGGAATCAAGGGAGACAGCGGGACACGCTCTGTGGAAAAGCCCATGACGTAAAAGCAGTTTCTGCTGGCATATATCACACAGCATGCAGGCTTTGTGGGTTTACCTTCCCAAAGCCTTTTAGTTAGCACACATTAAAAGGGCTCCTAGTGCTCCCTGGCTGGGTGTGGGGAGGAGGACCCCCGGAGCACAGTGCAGCTCTGGGGGTGGGTGCCTGAACACGGGCAACATCTGCCCCCTGCGGCGTCCTCCTGTCTGCGCGTCCCTCCTCTGCTCCTTGTGGAGGGCAGCGGCTCTAATCCTGAAGGTGCACCACAATCACCTGGGGGGATTTTACAAAGGTAACACGCTCGCTCCACCACCAGGATTCTGATTTAATGGGTGAAGACTGTGGCATCTGTATCAGGTGGTCTAACTACCTAGCCAGCCCAGGGAGCCCCAGGGGTGGCAGAGAACGCGGTCTTTGCAGTGGGACAACCTGGCTTTGGTCCCAGCTGGCCAGACTCCTTGAGCTGATTGTTGATGAAATTGAAAATAATAAAAGCTCCCTCCTGTGGTGACAAGGGAGGTCTTAGCGTGAGGTGCGTCTTAAGTGCTCAATAAAGGCCCTCTCCTTTTAGGCCTGCCTTCCCTGCCCTACTTCCGGTCTCCCTTTCCCGGCCCCTTTACTCTCTGGGTCCCAGCCGGATCTCAGGGCACTCTGGTACCTCCATGTGGCTGATGCGGGGTTGCCTGTCTGAACTCACTGTGGAGCCACCTTAGTTCCCTGCCCCTGGGAAGAACCAGTTTCTGCACATTTTCCAGGTATGAGGTTATGAGGGGCTCAGAGAGCTCTCCCAGTGTATTTCTGGAGAAGGTGATCTTAACAGGTGACAGGGAGCTGCTAGGGGTGGGGGAACCAAGAAACACCCTTTTGACTAGGTATGTCTGAGTCACAGCCCATTACTTCTATTTATCTACATATGTATGTATTTGTTTGTTTGAATGGAGAGGTGAGTGGCTGGGGCAGAGCTTATACGTAATGAGTCTGAGTCACAGAGGTCAGCAAAAAGTGACATGAAACAGAGAGGTTCCATTCATTCTTTTATTTATCCTTCTAAGTTATTTTCCTTTTAAAGGGCCTTGTGAAGATGAGGCCCCAGAATTGGAACAATGCCTTGGTTATGTTGGACTAGAGAGTGATAAATACCCTGGGAAGAATGTTCTTGTGGAGGTCTACTGGCCCCTCATGGGGGCTACTGACCAGTCACGATGTTTAACCAGGGACAAGGGGCTCCTGTGAACATACTGTCTGTGTCTGAGGTTTAGAAAATCCCAACATTCTATCCACAGAAATTCAGTCATAGATGTGTTAGCAGGGAGTCGAAATAGCCTTGTAAATAGGTACACATTTTACATGTTCACCAAACTATTTCCCTAGTTTATTCTCTTCCTTTGTAAAGAAGTGTCTGTGAAGTAGGTGAGAGGAATGTTCTCCAGTGGTTTCCTAGAAAAGGTAACCCTGGGCAGGACGTTTGTAACCAGAAACTCTGTAGGTCCTCTGACCCCGCCTCAGAAACCCGCTGTGGACATTTCACTAGACCAGTGGTTCTCAATCAGGGATGATTTTTGTCTCTCAGGGGACATTTGGCAATGCCTGGAAACATCTTTGGTTGTCACCATCAGGGGAGGTGCTACTTGCATCTAGTGAGTAGAGGACAGGGATGCTGCTAATCATGCTAAAAGGCACAGAACAGGACTCCCAACAAAGAATTAGCCAGTCCAAAATGTCAGTAGTGTTGAGACGGAGAAACTGTGCATTAGACAAACCAGTGTCCGGGGCCGGCTCTGTGTGGGCACTCTGATGTGAGGTCCTGTCCATCTAAAGCCTGGCTCTCACCTGCTGAAATGCCACCTGCTTAGCTTGGTGGCGGTCATGGTTAGGTCTGAGCTCAATGAGACTGGACCATGACGGTGTTAACAACTATTTCATTAGTACCTACTCTGTACCTGTTCAGAGTTGAGGCCCTTGCAGACATTATCTGAATGATTTCTCACAACAGTCTGGGACTAGGTAGATGAGAAAGCAGAGCCTCAGACTAGTGAATTGCCTGACCAAGCCCCTACAACTAGTAAGCAAAGGAATCAGGGTTTGTACCCAGGTCTTGTCCTCCAGAGCTGGGGTTGCCTGTTCCCAAGATAACCAAGGGGAATGGCAGTGGTTAAGCATTTGGATTCTTTTATGCAGCTTTGGGACAGATTTTTGTCCAAGAGTTGGTTTCCCCCTTTTAAAGGTGACTTGTAGTGAATTGTTTTCACCTTTGTTAACATTTTAACCCTACCTTGATTCATTTATTGTGAGTACTGATTTTGGCTGGTACCCTTTTATAAGTAACAGTGATATCATGTCACTCAGTGGGCAGAGTGACTTGATGGAGTTTCTCAATTCCCAAGGCTATATCCAGGGAAAGTGGGCTACAGATGCTCCTCATCCAGGCAGGATGACACAGCTCCTAACTACATCAGGGACATCCAGGCTGCTCATATCTGGTGTCGGGGAAGACTCTTGTCATCCATGTGGCTGGTGTGACTCTGAGACGCCTCTGGGCAGCCTTGGAGAGGTCCCACATGTACTGGGGTACATGAGTAGGCAGGCCCGATAGATACTCAATCCTGAGACAGGTTCCAGCAATGCCTCTCTGCTTCTCTGGGTCTTGGTTTCTGCGTCTGAAAGTGAGGAGAGGAACTCTTTGTACTTCTCTATGATTCTATGGCTTGAGGCAGAGAGAAATTTGAGTTCCAATTTAAGGAGTAAAGGGGGAGCAAAAAACCCAGAGAGGTTTTCAGTGCCAACTTGGGAGGCAGAAACCTGATCAGGGCTCCCATGGTCAGACTTCAGTAAGTGTCTGTGAGCTCTGCAACTTCCCACTGTGGTTAATTTGCTTTCTCTTTGTCGATGAGCAGAAAACCCTGAAAATGGGGTATGAACGAAGAGGGAGAAGGTAGACTGATTCTGGGATCCTCAAAAACACTACCCTTTGGGTCTAACTTCATGTCTTGCTGCTCCCTGGAGTAGCTCTCTTTTGGAGAAGGCCAGGAGAAGCGTTCTCTAGTTCTCTGGCTAAGTACGCCCGAGGGACTGTCCTCTCAGCACTCCCCCACATACTTCGCCTGGCTTTCCCGCCTCTCCCCCCGCAACCTCCTCACACTGTGAACCTTGAGAAGGAATGCATCTGCCAAGAAGGACTCCTCGTGGTTAACTGACACAAACTAATAATTGGAGTCTAGTAGCTATTGCCGACAGAGGTCTTGCACAGATCCTGCATTTCAGGGAAAAGTCACAGACCTTTCAATCTTCTGCACTCGGCTCCTGCTGCCTAAGTCAACCCTTATAAGGGAGTTCCTGGTTTCATCTTTTGACTAGTGGACTAAGATCTGTCCCATTCAATCAGAATTGCACAACCATATCCTCATTTGCATCTACACCGAACAATTAGAACTGCTCCGTAACAACTTATTGGAATGCATGATACTGACCGATCAGGACCGTGTAGACTTTGATTCCTCATTTGTATAAAAATGGACCAATCGTGAACCAGAACAGAAACTTTCTCTATAAAAAGGGGCCTCCCCTTTGCTCTGTGGAGTGCATGTTCAGTTTCCCCTGGTGGCTGTGTTTCTCTGGTTTGCAAATTGTTTAGCTGAATAAAGTCTCTTGTCTTTCTAACTTCAGATTGGGGATTTTTGTTGACAACAGAGAACAGAATCTGCCCCTATTTACAAGCCCTGTCATAGAAGCAAGCATGCTAAGACCCTGCGTTGCCTGAATCCCGCTTACAGGTTGAGGGCTGTATCTCACTTAAGAGGGAGTCCCAGTGAGCAAGCTCAGTCAGACTCCCTCTCTGGGAAAGGCTGAGTTAGTTAGGAATTACAGGGAAACAGAACAATAAGGCTAAAATATCCTGTCTGCTCAGAGGCTGGGGTGAGTATTAAGGTAATTCCATTTTCTAGGAGAGGAAACTGAAAGATAAAATGTGCTCACTGAGGGCTAATATTTGCATTCATGACAAAGTCTGGATGGGCTGGTTTCTTCCGGGTAGACAAGTAAGTTAGGGCCCTGCCCTGGCAGTGAGCACGGAGAGACACAGCTATTAGAGGAGGCTCCAGTAGGATTGGTTTTCTGACTTGTTCTTTGCTTGAAAGTCTTACTTAGTACAAGTGGGAATTCGGGTTTCATGAGGAACAGTGCAAGTGTAAAATTTATTCTTTCAAGCTCAGCTCGAAGCAGGCTCTAGGCAAGATTGTGATGTCTGTGAAGTGTGCTTTCTAGTTCCACAAGGCCCTTCTTCCTCTGTTTGCCCAGCTATTCCCCAGCTCCACAGGTGCCTTTCTCCTTTACAAAATTTTTCTATACAGTAAAAAGCAACTGTTAACATCTTACTAAGTGAAAGAAGCTAAACTGAAAAGGCTACATTCTGTATGATCCAACTGTATGACATTCTGGAAGAGGCAAATCTATAGAGGCGGAAAAAGATCAGTGGTTGCCAAGGGCTGGTGATGGAGGAAAGGGATGAATAGGTGGAGCACAGAGGACTTTTAGGACAATGCAAATAAAATGTACGATACTATAATAATAAATACATGTCACACATTTGTCCAAACCCATAGAAAGTACAACACCAAGGGTGAACCGTCAGGTAAACTGTGGGCTTTGGGTGATATTGTGTCAATGCAGCTTCATCAGTTGTAACAAATGTGCCACTCTGGTGAGGATATTGATAACGGGGAAATTATGCGTGTGTAGGAGCAGGAGGTATACGGGGAGTTCTGGGAGACAATGTGGACATGCAGACAGAGTAGACTCAGAATTATCCCTCTGATGGGCAAGGGGGCTAGGGTATTGACCCAGCATTGACAGTCATTCATCGAGGGCTGCTAGGTAAAGCACACATTCCTTCTCACTTCCTGCTTGTCCTGCGTCCTGCGTCCTGCATGAGCAAAGTGGGGACCAGAGAAAGCCCTAGGCAGCGAGCCATAGGAGCTGGCCCTTGGAAGTCTGACTGTGCACAAGCCCATAGCATTTGCCACCTCTCACCAATACTTGCACAAATATAAGAAAAAATTTCAGAAGCTGGGTACCAACATATCAACCTCCATCATGGGGTACTTGTAAAATCATGTCATATAGGCAGCCACACTGTGTAGGGGACCCCTACAGGCTCCTCTGGGTGCCCCCAGCAACTGAGGCCTAGTCCACATGCTAGAAATGTAGCTGGTGTCTCATAGCTCCCTATGTGTCATCTCGTCTCTTATGGGACCATAAGCTTATTTATTTTTTTACTTTTAGATAACAATTTACTTTCAATATTATTTTGTATTGGTTTCAGGTGTATAGCATAGTGGTTAGACAATCATATGCTTTACAAAGTGTGTCTCCAATACCACCTGACACCATACATGGTTATTGCAATATTGTTGGCTATATTCCCTCTGCTGTACTTTACATCCCTGTAACTATTTTGTGACTACCAATTTGTACTTCTTAATCTCTTCATCTCTTTCACCCACCTTGACCTCTTTCAATCAGTACTCCAACCCTCCTCCCCTCTGGCGATCACTAGTCCACTCTCTGTGTCTATGAGTCTGTTTCAATGTTGTTTGTTCATTTATTTTCTATGTATTCCATATGTAAGTAAGATCATATGGTATTTGTCTTTTTTGGTACTGGCTTATTTTACTTAACATAATGATATCCTCTAGGAATTATTATCAGAAATGGTAAGATTTCATTCTTTTTTATGGTTGAGTAATATTCCATTGTATATATGTATCGCCACTTTTTTTTAATCCACTTGTCTATTGATGGGCACTTGGATTGCTTCCATATATTGGCTATTGCAGATAATGCTGCAATAAACTCAGGGGTGCATATGTTTTTACAAATTAGTGTTTTGGGTTACTTTGGATATATTCCCAGAAATGGGATCACTGGATCAAAAGGAAGATATTTTTAATTTTTTGAGGAACTCCATATTCCATAGTGGCTGCACCAGTCTGTATTCCCACCAATAGTGCCCAAGCGTTCCCTTTCTTCCTCATCCTTGCCAACACTTGTTTGTTGATTTATTAATGGTGGCCATTCTGATAGGTGTGAGGTGAAATCTCATTGTGGTTCTAATTTGCATTTCTCTGATGATTAGTGATGTTGAGGATCTTTTCATACGTCTATTGGCCATCCGTATGTCCTCTCTGGAGAAGTGCCTATTCAGGTCCTCTGCCCATTGTTTAATTGAATTGTTTGTTTTTGTTGTTGAGTAGTATGAGTTCTTTATAAATTTTGGGTACTAACCCCTTCTGAGATGTATCATTGGCAAATATGTTCTCTCATTCAGTGGGTTGTCTTTTCATTTTGTTTGTATGGTTTCCTTTGCTATGAGAAACTTTTTGGTTTGATGTAGTCTCATTTGTTTATTTTTTCTTTTGTTTATCTTGCCCCATGAGATAAAGTAGAAAAAATACTGCTAAGAGAAATGTCAGAAATTTTACCACTTATGTTTTCTTCTAAAAGTTTTATAGTTTTGAGTCTTACATTTAAGTCCTTAATCTATTTTGAGTTTATTCTGATATAGGTGTAAGAAGGTGGTTTAGTTTAATTTTTTGCATGTATTTGTCCAATTTTCTTAACACCATTTACTGAATAAACTATCTTTACGCATTGTATGTTCTTGCCTCCTTTGTCAAACGTTAGTTGACCACATAGGTGTGGTTTATTTCTGGGCTCCATTCTGTTCCATTATCTATGTGTCTGTTTTCATGCCAGTGCCATGCTGTTTTGATTACTGTGGCCTTGTGGTGTGGTTTGGTACCAGGTAGCATGATTCCTCCAACTTTGTTATCTTTGTTATCTTTTGTGGCTTCATATAATTTTTGGATTATTCGTTGTAGTTCTGTGAAATGTGTCATTGGTATTTTGATAGGAATTGCTTTGAATCTATAGATTGCTTCGGGTAATATGATCATTTTAATGATGTTACTTCTTCCTATCCATAAACATAGTATATGCTTTCATTTATATCTTCTTCAATTTCTTTCTTCAGTATCTTATAATTTTCTGAGTACAGATCTTTTACCTCATTGGTTAAATTAATTCTTATATATTTTTAATGTAATCGTAAATGGGATTTTTTTTCTTGGTTTCCCTTTCTGGTAGTTCATTATTGATGTATAAGAATGCAACTGACTTCTGACTATTTATTTTGTATCCTGCTACTTTACAGAATTAATTCATCAGATTTTTTTTGTGTGTGTGTTTGTGTGTGTGTGTGTGTGAAATCTTTAGGGTTCTCTATACACAGTATCATGTCATCTGCAAGTAATGAGAATTTTACTTTTTTCTTTTCCAGTTTAGATGCCTTTTATTACTTCTTATTGTCTAATTGTGTGGATAGGACTTCTAGTATTATGTTGATTAAAAGTTGTGAAAGCAGACACCCCTGTCTTATCCCTGATCTTAAGGCTGGGACCATCATCTCTTTGAGGGCAGACACCATCTTTGAATTTTTCCTCCCCTATCTCTTACCAGTTGCATTTTGACAATGCGAGGCACATAGCAGCCACTAAAATTGAATTCAGTGTTTTTGTAAGTACTATCATTAGCAGTCTATATAGGTTGATGAAAAATTAATCATAACTATTTGAAAGGACCCTGTAAGTAATACATCTTTTCTACCTCAGAAGATCATCTACAGTGTGCCTGTCATGACTGGTGGTGGTCACAGCTATTGTCCAATGACTTAAAAGGGATCCATATATTTGCATGGTGAAGAGTAGGGCTACAATCACCTCACTGCTGGTGGATCCTGGCTGAGCCTTTTACTCTACATGTGCCCTTGGGAGCCTTAGTTTTCTTATCTACAAAATGGGGATAATGATAGTGTCTCCTTATATAAGATTGTGAAGATTAAATTTAAAAATTGCATTTAAACATAAATTTATGCACACAGAACATATATACATGTATTTTATATATCTCTGTCTGCATGTAAATAAATAGATAATATTTATTTTAAAGGTTTATTTTATTCTCATTCAATGTGGGGGATTGGCTGCCTCCTGCTTGTGCCCCAGCCAGAGATCGAGCCTGCATGTGCCCTGACTGGGAATCAAACCAGCAGCCTTTTGGTTATGGGATGATGCTCCAACCAACTGAGCCATGTGGAGTGAGCAAGAGCAAATACTTTATCGGGGTGGCTATTATCATTACTCCAGAGACAGGTTATTCAGTCTCCTTAAAGATGGACTTGACTTGGGAATAGTGGCTATTGTTAGCAAGTGCTTCAAAATATCAAGTCTGGATCTTTTGTTTTCTGTCTTCCATGCCAAGGTTCATATTGAAACTAAATTACCAATTTTATTCCCCCAAAGGAGTAATTTTTAAACTTGTACTGATTTTTAGTTTGCCTTCTGAAACAAGCGAGAATAACCTTTTTCATTTGCAACATTTGTCTTCAAATAAGAGAAGTGAGTTACCGGTTCTAAGCCAGTGTTTCCCAAAGCGTCTTCGGAAAACGCTGCTCTCCTGAGGAAGAAGTTTCTCTTCCAAGTCTCTTAAAAGACATTAAAGGCTCTGAGAAGTCCTGCAATAAATCATTTCCCAAACCAAGATGAGCATGAAATCTTTTTGTCATGTGACATCTATTAATATCCCTCTAATTTCCTGTACACATTTTGATCTGTTTGCTCTCTCTTCAGCCAGGTTTTGGGTGTTGACTGAAAACACTACTGATCTTGAAATAAGTGCCTTATTTTCACAAAAAATAATTTCATAATTTTTTAACTTTAAAACTTCTTTTTCTACTTTTTCCTTCTGCTCTTTTCAGAAAGACTTTTTTCACTGTTGGCCAAACTGGGAAGACACAGAGCAGGAGGCGAAAGAGCGTGCTCTCCCGAACTTGCTCTCACCTCTCCTTCTTGTCTGCTCCGCCCTCTCGGAAGTAAAGCTGCTGCTACTTGCTACCAGCTGCTCTCCTCACAGCGGTAGACCGAGGCAGAGTTACACGCACAGGCAGAGACCTTGCTGCCTTTCATAGCTCCCCACTGCTCTTGGAGATGGGGTTTCCCCACAGTAGAGGGATGAAAGTGTAGCATGAAAAATTAAAACCTGAGAAGAAGGGCCTGTTTTCACCAGAACCTTCTCCTCTTCAACCTTTCCCCAATGCTCCTACAGACTGGCTCCAAGGAAGAATACCTGCTCTGTTTAGAAGAGGTGTAATTGGGATCCTCACCCGGTTAAAGTCCGAGGCTGAGAACAAGGTCAGTTCCATGTGTGAATGACAGCAGCTCCTCCTTATTGTTTCTGCCCTGAGAAGGGAAGTCCCACGCTCTGTTTGCAGGTACACTGTGTAGTTCGGTTTGAGGGTCAGTGCCTCGGAGAAGCACAGAGCCACAGGTTCTCGGCGCTAGGTCACCAAGCAGTTGTGGCCCAGAGAGGGTAAGTGTTTCGACCTATGTCACAGAGCAGAGATGGCTTCCTCCTACCACTCTAATGGTACCTTTCTTTGCCTTCCTTTCTGCTCTTTTCTGTGTGTGGGTTGTGAGGACGAGAGGGAGCAATTGGCTTCACAAATCTGATTTTTACCTTTCCTCACCAGCAACTAATAAATATATTGCTGGGCTTAAGATCTTTCTCATTCATTCAATATATATTTATTAAGTGCTTACTGGATGTCAGGCACTGCGCCAGGACATTCCTCCACTGCATCTGTTAAACACACGATTTATTTCCCTCTAACGCTGGTAGAATGAGGCCTGAGGCCAGTTGCCCTAGTTACAAAATATATCACTCTATATTTTTTGTTTCCTGGCACCAGACACTTTGGCCCCAGTCACCAGAGAACCCCCACTGATGTTTCTAGTCCCTTGGTGTCCCTTGAACAAAGACAGTCCGTGTCTGAGACCTTGGGCTTGAAGCTGTACAGAGGTGGCCTGCAGAGCCTTTGTGTACCCATTTCCTTTCAGGGGACAAGGAGTGGTCCTCTTTTTTGAAGGCCGTGGTAGAATGGGATGCACTGAGGCTGGTGCACTTGCGCTAGCCCCTCACCTCCTCAGTGCAATGGACCTGGCTAAGTTGATTGGGGGTGATCCCCAAATCCTTCAGGCTCCTGCGGGTGCTCTGAGACTGACGTTACAGAAAGGGGATGGGAATGGAAGGTGCGTGCTCTGGCCTGTAGGAGGTCAATATCTGTGGTCAGGTTCCACCTCGAGCTATTAAAATGTAAATTCAACAAATATTTACTGAGTGCCTTCTACAGGTCAGTCACCGTGTAGGTGTTTGTCCATGGCAGTGAGCAAAACAGGCGAGGTCTCTGCCTTTGCAGATGTGTATACAGACGTGGAACATACAGGGTGGGGCAAGAGCATGTTTACAGTAGCCGGTACCTGAAACAGAGTTTATTCGTATATAATTGTGTATTAATTATTGTATTATTTTCCATATGAACAACTGTAAACCTACTTTTGCCCACCCTGTCTTTGTGACTGTGGAATGTATGTGTGAATGTGGAGCCTGCACGTGGCAGCTTCCTGTGGATTCACTAGTAACTCAGTCCAGAGACAGAATGGGACACAGGTCAGGCCCTCGCGGCTGTTGCTTAGGCTGGAGTAAGGGAGGGACAAGAAGGGCCCTGAAGTTTGCTATGCTCTTGGCATGAGTGGGAATTGCCCACGTCTGTCCTTGTGACTGAGAAGGCCAGTCACCTGACAGTCTCCCACCGCGATGGGCCGCAAGCGGCCGCGCCAGCCCACCCAGGCACCGTGCCTCTGTCATTCCACCTGCAGAGAAAGGGGGCTCTTTGGTGGCACAGGCCGATATGTCAAATGTATTTCTGCCATCAGTGTGATGAAAGGAGTCTGAAAGGATGCCCCGTAACATTTTAGGACTCAGAAATACTGAAGACCAGCATTTGCCTGCCTGGTCAGTTCAGAAGACTGAAGAAGAAGCTGCTCCATGAGAGCCAAGGTTTTCTGAGTATGGCCATTGGACCGGCCGCCTCAGCATCGACTCATGTGTTAGTTATATACTGTTGCCTAACAAATTATTCAAATCTGAATGGTTTAAAACAACACAGTGTTGTCTCAGAGTTTCTGTGGGTCAGGAATCTGGATGTGGCTTAGCAGGGAGCCTCACAAGTGTCTCATGAAGCTGGGGTTAAGCGGTCAGCAGGAGTTCCATCTGAAGTCTTGACTTAGTTTGGGAGGAAATCCATGTCCAAGTTCCCTTTTATGGTTGTTTTGGGGCCTCAGTCTCTCACCACGTGAGCTTCTACATGACTGCTGGCTTCCCCCAGGGTCAGTGATTCAAACGGGAGTGATCACCCGGGATGGAAGCCACAGTCTTACATAAGATGAAGCTGGAATTGTCATCCCATCACTTTTGGAATATTGAGGGGCGAGGATTACAGGGGGGCTGCTCACTGGAGGTGGGGATGATTGCATGCCAGGAAGAAGAGGAGCGAGGGGGTAGGATGCTGTGAGGTGATTTGATTGGCTGAAAGGTCTTGCTCCTTCCCAGCTGCTGAGATATGAATTCTCAGCCACAGAGAAAGGTTCAGCTTGTAGTTAGACAGAAGATCAAAGAGGACTTCAAAGAGAGGCTGCTTATTGGAGACCCCTGAGAAGTCCCTTTGTAAGGAGCCATTGTGGAGTGGGGGGTAGGATGTGAGGTACTGCTGATTAGTCAATTTCCACTAGACATGTTCCTTTGAAAATGAGCAGCCACCAAATTTCACAACCAAAGAAAAGTTGACTTCAACTGGGTGTATAGTCTTATTCCAAGTTAGAATAAAAGTTTCAGGAAAAAAGCAGCCAGGCAAGTAACATGAACTAAGTGGCAGGGTGAAGTACAACAGGGACTGGCGAGGACTAGGGAAAAATGAAGAATGAAGGCCCCATTCAAGGGGACAGTCACTATGTATCTTCACTTGCGGCTACACTGGCAATATTTGCTACATCTTTACATTTTTAAAGAAATGCTAAAATACTAAAGTCCAGACTTCTTGATTTAAATTTCTCACTTATAAGATGTTGGCAACCAAATAAAAAATTTTAAAAGATTTTATTTATTTAGTTTTAGAGAGAGGAAGGGAGGGTGAAAGAGAGGGAGAGCAACATCAATGTGTGGTTGCCTCTCACGTGCTCCCAGCTGGGGACCTGGCCTGCAATCCAGGCGTGTGCCCTGACTGAGAATCGAACCTGAGACCTTTTAGTTTGCAGGCTGCACTGAGCCACACCAGCCAGGGCTAAAAAAAATTTAAAGCACTGTATTGGTACATTAAACACACACATACTTGTGGACAAAGTGTGAGCAGGATCCTGCACACTTTTCCTAAGCAATATTTCTTATCGTTGTAGCTCAAGGGCCATATCACAGAATAAATAGGGGAAATAGGGCAGGGAGGCATTGAATATTTATGGAATGCTGTGGGGCAAACTAGTTCTAAAAAAGTCATACTTATTAAATTACAGAAATAATGATGTCACCTTGTGTGAATGCTGACCCCTCAGGAAATGATTAAACTTAGTTTTGATGAGCTTCATATAAAAAAGCAAAGAAATGTCCAAGTTTTTTCAACTGGCTGTTTGAGGGTAAGGAGTGTTCTTGCTGTTGTAAAGAGGAGCACGTAGAGATTCACTGAGATTCCTTTCGGAGCTGACTAGAAACCCTAAGGACATCCAGTTTTTGAAGGGAGACAGTACTAAGAGTATCTGTGCTTGTATCCAGGTAGTCTCTACACGAATAAAAGAGAAATACGTAACATCAACTGGGAAAACAAGAGGGATTTAGGTTACACATAAGGAAGTACTTAGAGAGGAAAGGCAACTGGAACCATGGAGAGAGGCTCCAAGTTGTGTGTGTGTGTGTGTGTGTGTGTGTGTGTGAGCCTAGAATTTTTAAAAGGAAAAATTAATAGCTTTCTGCTTGATATGCTCTGTAAGCAATCTTACTCAGCAGGGGGTGAGTGGAGGAGGCACTCTCTGCATCCTTTTCCATCCTGTGATTTCCTTTTGGCCTGAGCAAACAAAGGCCCCCCCAATTTACCAACTCACCCAACTGATTTACCAGCTGTCTCTTCCCCCAGGAGGTAAACAGGCAATAAAATAAATGAAATTCCTACTCTTCATTACTTGACCCCATAAATCATCACTCACTCTGGGTGAGCACTTATCTCTAAGGCATCACAAAATATTTAAAATACTCTCTCCTTTATTATAAAAGAAGCAGAGGAAATGAGCAAAAAAGCCAATGATGATGTACCTTAGTGCAAGGACAAATCCATAAGCGATAAGAGCCAGGGTGTGTGAGTTTGTGTGTGTTGGGGGGAGCGAGGGTACTTGGGGGTTTCTCCTTTTCTTCCACTCTGTTCCAAACTTTTTCTAACACTAGATTCACTTTGGGAAATATATGTCTTCACAGAGCATTGGCTAGATAACATCATACAGAATACAACTTTCCATATTTGCTTACTTATAAAATCTATCTTGAACTAAAAGCCGATTGTGCCAAAATAGGGGGCTTTTGTGTGGTGCTGGTGAGCAGGCGGGTGCTATCCTGTCACCATGACAAGAAGCATTTTTGCATTAAAGCAGGCTCCTCAGACCACAATACAGTCATGTGACCTGCAGGGACCCTCCTTTGAAACTCTTGACGTCTTTTCCCTAAGTGTGATTGTTAACATCTTCTGAACAGGATCATTAACCATGCTCCCTAGCATTTCCTATCCCTGACTGCTCTGTGAAATTCACAGAGTGCAAGAGCTACTCTTGTGTTCCTTTGCTCAAAAAAGAAAAAAAAAAAAAAAAGCAATTTGTCTTCTTGAAAGCTAAGAGAGTTTGCATTTTACACAAAAATATTGTGTTGATCCTGGTATCATGTGCATCTGTCACGTGTTCCCAGCTGTTCTCCATCCCTGTCTTTGAGTCTCTGAGTCTCTGAATACCTCCTGCAGCCAACGTCCTGGGCTCTTTCCTCCCGTCTGTGTCTCCTCTCTTTGCTACAATGTCTGCTCACATAGTGAACTTCTAGTTCTAGCAATTTGTGCTTTATATTTATTAAACTCTCTGGTCGGGATGTATGAGAATTTTGTTTCTCTTTATAGAAGTTTTCCCCGTAGATTTCGCTTTATCACCTATCATCATTCCTGAAGACTTGCAAAGCTTGTGTTATTACCCAGAGAATTCATGTTTCCCTCTTGGCTCTAGTTTGCCCAGAAAAGTCTCTTGCTTAGGAGAAAGCCCCCATTTTATCTTTGATGGGTACATTTGAAATTTCAGGGAATTTAGATGAAACATGCTGAAAAGTGAGCATGTGTGAAAAACAAGGGAAGAGAAAAGAAAACTTCAATCTCCAAGCCATGATAGATTGTTCTTTACCAGCATCTTTCCAAGGCTTTGATTAAATCTTTGCACTAGGTTACCCTGTTGTTACACAAACAGGATACAGAATGGTTAAGATGACAAAGGGGGCTTAGGTGCTCTAAATGTTACCTTGCTGGGGCACCTGGATTCTAAAGCTGCAGCAATAACCCTTAATAACCTGGGCTGTCCCTTGCAGGTGAGGGGTAGGGCCAGGAAGAAGAATGTCAAGCACACAGCATGTCTACTCTGTGTCCTGCTCATTTCTTTGCCAGTTAAAGTGACTAAAACAAGCTTCCAATGCTATAGGGTGCCACGTTCTGCACTCTATGTTTGCACTATGGCTAAGCCATCATACTGCGTGAGTGGTGGGATCAATGCCTGCAAAGCCATGTGACTGAGGAAGTAGTCAAAGCTCTACTCTGAAATGGCAAAAGGCTCAGGCGAGGATACGAAAGGTCAGCCTGCTGAATGATGGAGTGGGGGGTAACTTGGGGAGGGGCTGTCCCATGCTGAATACAATATAAAACGTATATACACCTATAATATATATAATATTTTAAAAAATAAGCCAGTCAAGTTTCTGAAGCGGCAGCTGACCAGGCCACATCTATCTCCTCTATTTGCTCTTGGTTCCAGCGGCCTGTTTCCTACAGCCTTACAGCTCCCTTCTGTCCACCCTCCCTCCAAAAGGCCCAGGAAATGGGGCCAGTCCCCTTGTGCTTCTCTCCAGGCAAAGCTTCTATCATAATGAGCTCCCCTGTGAGGCAAAAACCTCTGCCACGAATGTCCGATAGTGAACCGAATTATACTTTTCTGTTTTCCAGTTGAGTATTGTTTACTTTGTATGCTCCTGCCTTTCTAATGACAGGCTTAAAATTGTCATGTGTATGGGGAAAACATACTGCGTTCTGATTTTGTGTGTGTGTGTGCGCGTGTGTGTTTGTGTATCAAAACTTGTCTAACACCTCCATGAGTAAAGTTTCTTTTAGGATGAGGTATTGAGTTTGGGGTCACTGAGACCCCACCCAGTCATGTTTCTGAAGGCCTAAGGTGGAGGAAATTCTTGACATACAGAATATAATTATCCCAAAATGGAAGATGGCCAAGGTGCTGAAGTTAAGATTTCCTGTTCTTACACACAGTGGGATAATTCAAGAACCTCCTTGTCATAACCGATTAAACACAATTGCCAGGGATGAATGACAATGTGCTGGGACAGGAAGATAACAGCTGGCTGTTTGGCCAAGCTATTGCTCTGCATTAATTTGACTTTTTCTTTTTTTTTCGGTCAGAGCCCTGGTAATGAACTTATTTAGAATCACTCTGCCTGCCACATGTCACTTCAGAAATAATCCGACACAATGTGGCATTAGTTGCGTGGTGGTGTGGGATCTGGGCCAACCAATGGGAGTCAATGAATGTGGATAAGCTTTATTCATTGGCAAAATTAATAAACAGTCGCCGTGACTTGAGCCAGTCAGAAGGCATTCCTTGGCTGGCTTCAGCCACACAGTAGTTCTGTTGTGTACACCAATCAGTATGCTCTGGTCCACAGTGGCACTGCCACAGCTCTGCATGGAAGTCTGTTAGATAAACTGATTAAATCTGCATTACCCACAAGGCCCAATGCAAGTGCTGTTGGTGCCCTGAAATATTGTGGAAAGGATCAATTGCTTTGGCTTGCAAAAATGAATGCATTTCTGTAATTGATGGGAGCTATTACCTGGTGACAACATTCGAGTGCATTAGTATTACCTTTTCATTAATGAGCCCTGAGAAATAAATTCTGACCACAGCTGCACATATATGCTACTCAGAGATGGAAGCAGATAGAGCGACTGAGGAACATGCAGTCTTTTCAGTGGCCTACAGGACTTGACATTATTGAGTTCTATCTCTCTGATAATCCCCGACCCCTCTCCCTCTATGCCCTCCACTCCCTCTGTGCCCGTCTTTCCTGCCTGAGGATTTTGCACTTGATATCTTCTGCTTGGAATGTGTCCCCACCCCCACTCCTCCACCCCCTCCCTATTTGCATGACTGGCTCTTTCTTGTCATTTATAGCTCAGTTTAAATGATGCCTTAGCAGGGAGACCTTTCCTAATTACCACATAGTAAGGTCCCTTTCCTTTACTCCACATTTCATCATGCTGCTTTATTTTCTTCATAGCACTGTTGCCACCTGAAACTCCTGTTGAGTAGATCATCTGTCTGTAATGAGGCACAGAGTCTGGCATACAGTCGTTGGCAGCCGTCCGTCTCGAGAGACGATGGTGTAGCTTCTTAAGAGTCTATCTGCACCGCTGAGAATGGCTGTGCAGTCCGACTCGGTAGTGACACGGTATCTGTCTCCTCCCGTGTTGAAGTGAAGCTGAAGCTACAGAGCCTGGGCAGGGTGATATGGAGGGTCTGCTGTTGCCCATGCAGCAGACCCCCCCCTCTCTTCGCAGCTGAAGGATCCAAGGGAAAGACGGAGTCAATACAGCTTGGCTTCAGGTGCGCCGCAGGAGTTGCCAGTGTTGACTACAACGTCAAACCACCTTAGGGACTCCGGCTCCGGATTTTCTGTCGGGGTTTACTCCCTTAGCCTTTCCCCTGAAGAGGTATGCCACAAGGCAGCGGAGGTTTTTTGGAGTCAGAGTTTTCCTTCTCTGATGTGCCCTGACTGGAAGATCGAACCAGCGACACTTAGCTCGCAGGCCGACGCTCAATCCACTGAGCCACACCAGCCAGGGCTACTTCACCGGAGGGTACTTCTAGTCTAGACTTGGCCTCTATCTAACCCAGAGGTGGCTTTGGGCAAGTCACTGAGACTTTCTATGCTCATTGACCATTTCAGAGCTCCTCAGATCTAAGACAATGTTTCCAAATGCTGGGTTTTTGGTGAGAGGGGAGCAAATTGAGTAATTTCTATTTTAATCATTAGGGTTTTAACCTTGAAGGAGATGGAATAAGCTATGCCCTAGGAGTTTAGCATAGAATGGCATGGTAAGGGGATACCTACTGGGGACCAGACTACAAATCATTTAATAGCTCCCACACTATTTAACAGTCAACAGAGACTGATTTTCTGTCTTTGGTGACCTGTGGCCCAATGAGCATTTACAGGCCAATGAAAGTAGATTATTAGTAAATGAAAACATGAACACTCCCTGTAAAATAGTTTTTGCCTGGACTCCCACGTCCAGTTCCTCTTGTGGAGCTTGTGAAGGGAGCGTAGGCAAAGCTACAGAGAGACACTAAGCTGTGAGAAGGATATGAAAAGACTCCTGTGCCCCTCTCCTTGTGGGGGCAGGAATCTGCTCTTTTATCCTGTGCTGTTGTCAGCTTTTGCCCCTCATTCTTACCAAACATTTTCAGATTTAGGTAACCTGGAGGGCAGAGTCATGAGGCTGGATGGCCATACTGTCCCCAGCTTTAAAAGGCACTTCACCTTAATATGTTTTAAAAGGACCCAAGCATTTGAAAATCAGCAAAATACAAGTGGCAGAGTACTTGTGTGAAAGTGGAGATATCACTCCCAAGGTTGGAGACTGTTGGAAAAGACGGAAAATCCAGCATCAAGGTCAAGCGAGGTCAGGAGCAGCCTTCCACCTGAATAGATCTTGCCACACCACCATCTCCTGTATGTGGGCTGGTAAAATGCTTTTCCCTCCATCCCAGGAAAGAGCCCGACTTCCACCGGCAACAGTCTGAGCATCTCACCAGCATATTCCCACCAGTGTGCCTAGGATTCTATCCCAGAATTTGTATTTAAAGGGAACCCTACTTTCCCTGGCTTTTCATGTTCAGCCCTAGAATTAAAAAAAAAAAAAAAAAAAAAGTCTCCTTCATTCTAAATCAAGAACATACTTAATAATCTTTCCCAAATGAAAGAAGTGCCCATAGCTCACAATTTGAGTCTAAATTAATTCCTTTCCTAGAATGAAAAACAAATAAAAATAACTTCCCAGGAAGATGAAGGCCAGAAAAGACTCTGAAGAGTTTGGGGGTACCTCCAAAGTTCCGTGGTTGATCTTTTACCAAGGTAGGCAGGACTTACCTCACTGGTTTCAGAGCAGTTGGTGGGAGGATATGTACCAGGTTTCAACAGAACGCTGTTGTGAGGCCAAGTGCCAAGTGCTGAGTGTGAAGGGCAAACCTGTGCGCGTTGTAAGGTGTGCGGCCGTGTATGGCGCAGATGCCTGTCGTTTGGAAAGAATTGCGGCACAATTAAAGGACTCTTTGAGACTTGGCAATATTGTTAATTCCTTTGCCATTTTATGTGAGCAAGAGGATTAATTAGCATTGGCTTTATAGAGTTATATCTAAATGCATATGTTTTGGGTTAGATATTTCTCTTCACTAGACTAGAGAGACTTGTTCCCAACTGTGAAGGCTGCCTCACGGGATTCATCTGCGCCTGCCTGAATGCTTCTTATTTGCTGGAGTGTGTTATCCAGGGCAGACACCAGCCACTGGCAGTGAGGCCAACACTGTTCCTGCCTTGCAGTATTACTTTGAGGAAGAAATCGGAAGGATAATGAGTAGTGATGTAGAATACAGAAACAGACTCGGTCACATAATTTCTTCTGCTATTGTCCATTTCTTCAAATGACTTTTTCAAACAGTCTTCTTTTCCCAATTGCCCATTTCTGTGCTTTCAGACTTTTAGAGGTGAGAAAAAGAAAGTTCTTAGCAGCGGGGCATCTTTTAACAATGCTCAGAATAGCCCTGCAGAGCTACTTATTCAAACTTCTTCAGTGTTCAGATGGGAGCTCATGAGGGTCCCAGCTCTTCCTTTTGTCAATTAAGCCATCATTAGTAGAAGAATTTTTCTTGGATATTTTGGTGACCTTGGAAATACAGGATATTCCAGAAACAGACGTATTCACGACTCCCTTTCTTATTGCTCGTTTAATGAGGGTAGTTTGCCTTACACATCTCCCAGCACTGGGCCTATAGCAGGCAGTGTACAGTAATGGCTGCTGAATGAAGAAAACGTTTGCCTTGGTGCTTGGGCCATTGTTTTAGTATGCACGAGGTTCACCGAGGTGGCTCATTAACAGTCATTCCAGGCCCCAGCCTCCCGAGTTATGATTTGATAGGTCAGAGAAAGGGATCTGTATTTTCAACAACTATTCTGATAGATCTGGACACGGGGGCCCTCTGAGCCTTGCATGTTAGGGAAAGAAACTGCTCTGGGGGATATGGCATTTCAGAAAATTGGAGGAAAAGTTTCTCCTAACCAGCTTAGACTCCTTCCCACTTCCATCCACATCGAGACCTCCCCTGAGAATCCCCTGTGGTAGCTCCCTCCCTCCTGCTCCGTTGCTCCGACAATGTCTCCAGGTGCCACTCCTCAGACTTCCACATCCCGACCACTGCCAAGTCCATTTGCCCCACATCAGATTCTTGCTGTTCCTCTGGAGCCACCTGAGAGCGGAAAGCTGGACTTTACTCTGGAATGTACAAATTTACCTAGTCTGATTTAGGTGACCTTTGTAGGCACCCGTGCTGTGTGTTTGGCACAGGACGCTGAATGAGGTTAGTTATATGGACTTAGGCATATAAAGGAGATGATGCATTTAAACTGCTTAGCCCTGTTCAGGATATATAATATAAGTTCCATACATTGTAGATTTTTTTTTTTTTTTTCTCCACGGATTATACACTTCTTGAAGGCTAGGACAGTGTGCTCTTCTAGGGAGTCCCTGAATGAAACCAGATTTCCCAAGGCCTGGAGCCAGAGCTGGCATTCACCTGAAAGTTAGACATCAGTCTGACATAGTCATAAAATAACTGAATAGCCAACCCCCAGAGAGGCATCAGGTGGGCAGTTCTTAGCAACAGCTGATGCCTGCCAACAAGAGCAGTGTTGATAATGACATATAGGAGGTAGCTATGCACAAAGGCCTCCTGAACAGACTCAGCAGGACAATGTCATCTTCACACTCAAAAGCTGGAGATGCTTCAAAACCCCCCCTCCCCTCCTCCCCTCCACCACACCCATGGTAGCAGGCAGACTTTGTTGGGGCTCACTCAATGAGAGTTATACTTTCTACAGTATAATAGCATAAACGTGTGCAACAGTGAACAGAAGCAGGGGAGTAAAACAGTAAAACTGTAGCTGCTGAAGAATGTCTTTTAAAACCGGAACTTCCGGCCACTGCAGACAGAACCTGGGGACTTCCTCTTGTTCGGCCAGCTCTGGCTGTCTTGCTCCCAAGGCACTGGGTGGCACAGCCCAAGAAGGGAGGGAGGCTGCGTGCGGGACAGCCTTTCAGAGCCTGTGGGAGATGTTCCATCAAGGTAAGGCATGGGGCAGGCTTCCTTCCTCTGCAGATCGCTGGTCTCCTGACTGAGAGAGGTTTAAAGCAAAGGGAAACTTACTTGGGGCAAGGAGTTGGTGGTCAGCAGTTTCAGAGCGTGGTCAGCAGGTCAACTCCCTGGGTTGGTGATTCTTAAATTCTTTTGGATTTTTTGTTGAGGTCACAAGACGGTTGTCACAGCTCTGAGATTCGAACAGGGCTCTACGAAGGAAGGACAAGGCTTTCTCTTTCTTTCTCTCCTTCTATGCCTACCTCCATCCACCACTCTCTTCTCTCTCTCCACCTCTGCCCTTCTCTCCCTGCTGTCTCTCTGTTCCCCTTCTCTCTCTCTTTCCTCTCTCCCTATTTCATCTGGAAGAAAAATCCTTCTCAGAACCTTCCAAAAGATTAATTTATCTCTCTGGGACTAGAACCAACTTACACGCTCACCTCCAAAACTATCACTAGCCAATGGCTATGGGGTTACCATTTTGGTTTAGACCTTTTTCGGGTCTAGAGACGGGCGCCCTTTTTGGAGCCGGTAGCTGCCTGAATGATATCAAGACTCAACAAGCTAAGCAAGAAGAGAGGAATGACTGTCAGGTTGGCAGCTGTGTTAAGTTTCCAGGGCAGTCATAACACAGTGCCACCAACTGGGTGGCTTACATAATAGAAATTTGTCTTGCAATTCTATGGCTAGAAGTTCAAGATCAGGGTGTTGGCAGGGCTGACTCCTGAGGGCTGTGAGGAACAGTGTTCCTTGCCTCTTCCCTGGTTTCTGGTAATTTGCTAGCTATCTTTGGTGTTCCTTGGCAAGTGGAAGTATCGCCCTGATATCTGCCTTCATCTTCATGTGGCATTCTCCCTGAGGATCTCCCCTTTTATAATGTCACCAGTCACAGTGGATTAGGGACCGATCCTACTCCAGTATAGCTCCATTTTAACAAACTACATGTGCAACAATCCTATTTCCAAATAAGGTCACATTCTGACATGCTGAGGGCTAGGACTTTAGCACATGATTTTTTTTGGGGGGGAGGGGCATACAATTCAACCTGTAACAGTGGTCAGTAGTGTCTGCCACCTAAAGTAAAGTGTCTGGGTTGACCTGACCATGACAACCTTAGCTATTCTACTTTCTCGTTTGCACTTAGCATTTAATTCAGTCTAAAGAGAACTTGTGTTCTTTAAATGTCACAGAATAAGAAAGAAAGCAATTGCAAAGGGCAAGCACTAGAAGCTTCAAAGGACATAAAAAATTAAAAATATCATCACTGTCATTATCATCATCATCAATCTATCCATTTATGCATCTACCTACTTCCTTGTGTAATAGCAGGAGAAAACCACAGCCACTCAGCTGGTCAGACCCCATGAAAGCCCTCAGAAATCTAAGAAGCAAGAGCACCGTGTAGTTACTAAACTCTGTACTCATGAGAATCATTAAGTAACTCTGATCATTTATGAAATTTAGTCTAGTGGAGTCATAAAATTGATTTTTCAAACATTTATGTTCATTATTTAAACATTTCCCCCCAAGACTTGGCCATGGAGAACACATAGAAAAGTCAGTTTATTCATTTCAGACATTTTGGGACTACATATATGTCAAAATTTATAAATATTTAAAATAACTTTTAGAGTTATACATGTGGTTATGTATTATAACATTCTTCTCTTAAAGTAAAGGAATCTGTTTACTTCAACTTTTTATTTCCATGGAAAGCTCACTTTGAAGAAGACAAGAGCATGACATTTTCTCCCTAAAATCTTTCTTAAAAAGTTGTTGAGGTAGCAAATGAAAATCATAAAGCGCTCTGAGATATGATTATTTTGAACTCATTGCAATAACTTTTCGGTCACCACCACCACCACTGTCTGGTACTCTCCGATGGGTACTCCTGTCTCGTGGGGCGGACAGGGAGGAAGAGGTGCCTGACTGTGCCTGACCCTGGTCCAGCAAGAGAGGACATGCTGGTCTGCTGTGCTGTGTGCTGCATTTTATGGGGAGAGGCCCGATTCTGCCACTGCTGCACCCGCACCAGGAACCTGAGAAGGGGGCTGGGACTTCACCTCCAGCCGTTGGACTCTGCTGTACCCGGGCGCAGTCCATCTCTTTCTTATAAGATGTTATGCAAGTGAGGTCTCTGTCTAGCGATGCTGCTCTGGGTGCCTGACAGCCAGGGTCATCCCTTCTTTGTCTGCGCTGCCAAGAAAGGGGCTGGACTTCGGCAAAAACACATCTTCTCAAGCTCCTCCCCTGCCAAAGCAGAGCTGCTAAAACTCTTTTCACGGGATATGCTCAGGGCCCTGTCTGGGCCGCAGAGCCTGGGAAATGAGTTCCCTCTTCCCAGCCGCCTACTGTCTGATGCGTTCAAGGGTCATCAGTTGCTTTAGCTGCTCCTGCTCTCATCACACCTCCCTCTGCACCAGCAGCTGTGTGAGCATGGAGAGCATCCATTTACTAGGATTTAAAAAAATTAAAGTGAAATGCATGCAGTTAGCCATTTTAAAGTGTCCAGTTCAGTGGCATTTATACGTTCCCAATGCTGTGCAACCGTTACTTCTATCTAGTTGAAAACGTCCTCATCACCCCAGACAGAAACTTGTCACTCCCTACTCTTCCCTCTCCTCCCTACCTCCCAGTCCCTGGCAGCCAGTAATCTGGTTTCTGTCTCTATGGATTTACCTGTTCTGGATATTTCATATAAGTGGATTCATACACTATGTGGCCTTTTGTATTTGGTTTCTTGAGCATATATTTTTTCAAGGTTTATCCATGTTGTAGCATGTGTCAGTACTTCATTCCTGTTTATGGTCGAATAACATTCCATTGTGTGGATGTACTACACTTTATCTGTTCATCTGTAGATGGCCATGGGGATTGTTCCCCTCTTTTGGCTATTGCTACAACTTTTAAAAAAGGCTGTGTTCTTTCTTTACATCCTTTTTTAAGCAGAGAACCCGTAGGCTAAAATCATTAACTGTGGACTCATAAGAGTCTTTAAAATGTGGCATGGGCAGTTTCTAGACTCTGGGGTTCTGAGCTTCAACTGTTCCAGGAAGTGTTTGCCCGTCTCTTTCTTAAAGGACTTTATGGCTCTATTGGCCACCTGCTGGGGACTAACAGCTGTTGCCACAAGGATGCTCTTCCTTGTATCAGTAGCGCTTGTATGTCTCCCGGGTGAATGAGTCTCGTCTTCCTTTCCATGTGATTCACCATCTCTCTTGCAGGGGGTCCCATTAGCTTGCCCAGAGCTTATTTTTACTGTTGTTAGCTTTTTCCAGGGCTCCAGGCACAGAACTAGGCTTTGGAGGCAATGATGTAACCCACAAAGTGACCAGCTCATTTTGGCATTTAAGTTTTCCTCACTTGAAACTGGGGCCCCTGAGAATGTTAAACTGCCTCCTGGTTTTATATATGCCTAGTGCTAAAAAAATTAAGTGCAAAATGGAAGGCCTAGGTGAGTGTGATTTTTAAAAACCTCAGCCGTTGGGCTCCCCATGGCTAAGGGCAATAACAAATTGCCCCCTGCCGGCTTGTGAATGACAGGCCATAATTCTCCTTGGCCCTCTTGCTGACTCCACAAGCCATTGGAGCCCTGCCTTAAGTTTAATAATGTCACCAGGACCCCTGTTGGTGTTATAGCCCACATCTGCCGGAGAATTCTCCTCCACCAGTTACAGTGAGTGTGCTCCTATAGGGCTGTCCCCTGGATGGCCAGTCCTTACAGCTAACATGTGTTTTGGCTTACTTTCTATGTCAAGACAGTTTAGGATCGCCTGAAGTGACCCTACACATTTATAAAGCCCCAATCTGCTGACATGATTAAGTGATAATTCTTTAAATATGCAGAATGTTCTTCTATCATGAAGCCCAGACGGGCCTTGCTGACGCGTGGAAAACACAGCGCCAGCTGCAGAGCGTCTTTGGGGGTCGTGCTGGCTCTTGTTCCCCACGTCACCAATGCCCTGTCTAGTCTGTATGTGTAGCATTATGAGAATCAGAAGATCACAGCACAAAGGAAAAGCGTTTAGCCCCTGTGTAGATGAAAGAAAAATTTATCATATCCCTCCCAACCTAAACATGCCTAATGAGTTAGAAACAAAAACCCATAAAGCTTTCCTGTCACTCTGGAGCTTGATTCACCTGTTTATTCAGGCTTTTCCTGAAGCTGGGGTAACTGACATGGTGGGTGTGATGGAAGGGCCTTGTGTGTAACGTCTGGGACACTGTGATTTAGGATGGTGCTGCCTGTGAGCTCCGAGCTGTGCGGAGGGCGGGGGGGATATGTTCATTCAAAGCCTTTGTGCAGCCTTACGAGAAAAGGAACCTAGGGAAACCTTCCCTCTCCCAAGCTACACTGGGGGCATGAGTGGAACACAGCACTCTTTCCTCCACTCCCTGCTGCCCGCCTCCCCCATGAGGATCAGCTTCCAGAATTGCCAGGCAGCAAGCTTCACCAGGCCTTCCACCTTGTGACCTGCAGTGGAAGGAATTTTGGGCTTGTGCCTACATACTGATGGCAAAAAGGTTAACTAATATTGAGGACAGGGTGGCGGATCCCATCAGCAAACAGGAGGAAGTAAGATTTGTGACGGCTTTCGTGGCGTGATAAAATGGGGAGATCTGTACTGGAAACCATACACCCACATGGGGCTCACCCAGCGTCCACAACGCAAGCAGAATCCTCTCCTCACACTGCCCCCTCCCTCTGTGTGCCTGTCTTTCATGGATGATGGGTCCAATATCATCCAACAAGCTCACACCATGGTGGTCTATTCTGGACAAAAGCAACCCATGAGCAGTGTTTCTCTGTGAAATGTGATCTGAGTTCCTGAGATCCTTATGCTTGGAATGGAAGGAGGCAAGGTTAGTGGGGAGGCTCCCAGCCCCCGGCAATCCCCTCCCTGCACTGCTCCAGGCCCTCCACTGGGCTGTTAGGCAGGCTAACTTAATCTATCCTCCCCGCTATCCTGGGAAGCATTTTTGTTCCCTTGCTGTTCTTTGAAGGACCTGAGGTAGTTAACAAAAGTGCTTACAATTCAAAAGGAAACCAATAAAAACTGGATGGGGAGATGTGGAGTGAAGGCAGAGCATGAAGAAATAATAACCCACCTAGCTATGCATACCACACCGAGAGTTGATGCAGCTGGCCATAAATTTGGCTCAGGGTTTCCCAGGAGCCAAGATAGAAGGAATAACAGTATATAGTCAGAGAAGCTAAACGATGTGTGTGGTAAGTGGGGGAGCCGAGATTTTAACACAGTTTTGTCTGTTGGCAAAACTCATTCATTCATTCATTTACTTGCAGGTAGGTAGCTAAGGCCCAAGTCTGAAACAATAAACTAGGCACCAAATCCTGAAGATCTGGGTGAGACACTCCAGGCAGGCTTATTAAGAAGCAGCAGGATGAGGCGCATCATCAGCGCTGCCTTCCCACGTGCCCCTCCCAGGCTATGCGGGAAGAGGACTGGGTGGCAAGGGCAGGACTGATCTTCCTGAGACTCAGGCTATGTGTGTAGTGAGAGGTCGGAACCTCCCCATGGGGGAAGGGCTGCTTCCCCTTGCTCTAGGCTGTGTGCAAAGCCTGGAGATCACAGAGCGGGGAAGCCACTGTTGGAGGTTTGCTGGGCTGCACAACCCACAAGCCCACCTAAATTCAGTACGAAGAGGAGTCCTTGGAAAGGCCAACCTGAGTCCCTGAAGGTGAAGAAACGTGGACATAAAGACTCTTGCCCACATGAGCCTGGGGAGTTCCACTGCAGTTGCTGTTGCCAGTGGGACTCATGGGATCATGGAGCAGTGTCCTGGGGAGAGGAGGGAGCAATCCCCGCTCTATCTCGTTCTTTATGGCCCTTGGAGAGTAGGAAAAGGACCCCTAAAGCATATCTTCTTATTCGTTCATTCTTAGAGAAATTACTTGGGCAGGTAAAACCAAAACCCAAAAACCAGCTGAACAAAAAACCCCTTTAACTTGGAGAATGAGCAAGTTGCTGAAATCCACTAGGTCCTCAGTTTTGTCATTTATAAAATGGGCACAGGCTTCACTGAGACCAGCACAGTGTGTGTCTCACAGACCTGGCTCACACAGGACACTCAAAACATGACGAGGAATCTGTTTCCTGTGGTCATTCTTTTGTCATTTTCCTTTCTTTCTGAGTCTTATTTTGTCTTGAGGAATCCCCAAGGTGTCCTGTTCCTGAGGATTGTGGCCCACTCCCTTCAGGCCTACTGATTACAATCTTCAGGAGAACTGTAGAATCACATTCCTGACTCAGGGCTTCTGACTCAGGAGCCTAAAGAGCAGCATAGGAAGATGAAGTTTTAAAGGCTTCCCACGTGATTCTGATTGCTAACCAGTGCCAGCACTTCTGCCTCAGGCTATACCTGAAAAGTGATTTTTGTGGGCTTTGTATGGCTTGAACAGGGTGTCAGCTACCTCTTGTTCAAATATCACTGGTCTGGCTCTACAAAATGTGTGACGTTCCCATGAGGTTCTCACCCATGCCTGAAAGGCACAGTTATTTCTAAAGGTGGGTGCAGATAGCCCTGATTAACTGCTAACACTCCAGCTCAGACTGGTTTATAAGATTAACTCCCATCAACCTCATGGGTCCCTGCAGGAAGGGGGCTGGTGAGCAGGAGAGAGGATGGTTCCAAGTCCAAGAATTCTGCTTGGGAGACCAGAGCACCACCCTGGGAGGTCAGGGGACAGCCAGCCAGAAGTGAGAAAGGGGAGTGAGAAGGAAGGCAGACCCTCCTCACTTAAAATTTTTCACAACATTAATATTTTAAAAACTTTTTCTTTTGGTGTAATTTCAGACTTACAAAAGAAGTTGCAAAAATAGTACAAACATTTCTTTTTTTTTTTTTCAGATTTAATGTGTTTTATTGATTAAAATATTACATTTGTGCCAATTTCCCTTCCCTCTGCTCCCCTCCACCCGGTGGCCCCCCTCCCTCCAGTTGTCCCCCCCTTTTAGATTATGTCCATTAGTTGTGCATACAGTTCCTCCCAACCTCTCTCCGTCTATTCCATTCCCTCCTACCATGATCCCCAATTCCTATATCATCTCCCTCCCTCTCCCCACTCCCCCTCCCTGTTGACCTCCCCCAATATGCTTCCCGTACCCACAGTTCCTTTTCCACTCTCGTTGCCTGTTTAGTTTGCCTTTGTTTCATCTCCCTAGCTTCTGTTTTTTAAACCAGTCCCTTTAACATCTCATATAACAGTGGTTTGGATCTAATGAACTCTTTCAGTTTTATTTTGTCCTGGAAACACTTTCTCTGTCCTTCTATTCTGAATGACAATTTCGCTGGATAGAGTATTCGTGGTTGTAGGTTTTGGATTTTCATTACTTTGAATATTTCTTGCCAGTCCCTTCTTGCCTGTAGGGTCTCCCTTGAGAAGTCAGCTGATAGTCTAATTGGGACCCCTTTGTACATAATTCTTTTCTTCTCTCTTGCTGCTTTTAAGATTCTCTCTTTATCTTTAATTTTTGACATTTTGATTATAATGTGTCTTGGAGTGGTTCTCCCTGGGTCCAGTCTCTTGGGAACTCTCCTTGCTTCCTGGACCTGCAAGTTTATTCCCTTCCCCAAGTCTGGGAAGTTCTCCTTTATTATATTTTCACTCAATTTTTCAAGTTCTAGTTCATCTTCCTCACTCTCTGGCAAACCAATGATTCTTATGTTGGGCCTTTTATAGCTGTCCCAGAGGTTTCTGATCCTCTCATTGTTGCTTCCCATTTCCTCTCTCTGCATTGGTTGACTGCTTGTTCCTTCTCCATATTCCAGTTTGTTGAAATGAACTCTGGATTTTTTTTCCTCACCATCTGTCTCGTATGTGGTTTTGTTCCTTTCGTTATGAATGTTTTTCGCTTCTTTCTTATCTTTTTCCTGCTCTTTTGTGAATTCTGTAAGCCACCTGATAACAATGGCCCAGAACTGAGCCTCTGACAGGTTTCTTATCTGTTCATCTGTCAGGTTCTCTATCTGTTGCCTGGTGAGCTGTGCCACCGGGATTTCTATAGTTGTCTGCCTCATTTTGACAGATGTACAAACATTTCTTATACCCTGGACTCAGCTTCTGCAAATATTCACGTCTTAGAAACCATAGTCCAATGATCAAAACCAGGAAATTAACATTGATGTGATGTGATTAATTAATGTACAGATTAATTCTGTAGAATTAAATTCAAATTTAATTGCAAATAAAATCATTCACATTTCTCCGATCATCTAAGGTTCCTTTTCTGCTTCCGAATCCCAGCCAGGAAGCCATAGTACATTTAGTTGTCATATTTCCTCAGCCTCCTGGAACCTGGGACAGTTCCTCAGAATGTCTTTGTCTTTTGTGACAGATAACTTTTGAAGAGCGCTAGCTAGTCATTTGGTAAAATATCCACCAGTCTGTGTTTGTCTCACTTCTCCTCATGATTAAATTCAGGTTATTCATTTTGGCAAGAACATCCCAAGAGATGATGTGATTTTCATTTCAGGACATCAGTAGGAGGTGGTAGAAGATTAGAAGTTTGCTTTTTCATCCCCCCCCCCCCCCCCCCCAGCAAACCACCTTAGGAGAAGATAGACTCATTTTAACAACTGACAAGCAATTGCAGCGATAACGGGGAAGAGGTGGGCCCCCCTGCGCCTGGGCTGTGCAGGCCCCTGCTCTGCCATCCTGCACCACCTTAACCTGCGGGCCCAGCGCCTCCTTCCACGCGCTTCCTTTGTCGAGCCTGTCGGCCTGGTGTGTGTGGTCTTCTCTTAGGGAGGTGAAGTACTTTGGGAAATATTTGTACAATCTCTCAAAAAACAGGTCCAAAAAGTAATAAAAGTGGCTACTACCTCTACTTCAGCACAGTTTTTGGGGGGAAGAAAATTAGATGTTTTAAGAATTGAAATGTGGTTGAATAAATAAATTTATACTTCTATGTCTGTAATATTTATCAGTGAAAAAAAGTACACAAAATGCAGTTATTGATACAATACTAGCTCATGTTCTAAGGGGATAGGAAAGGAATACTTCAAAGTAGTATAAGGAGGTAGGAAGCCGAGGGGCACTGTGAGTGAAGGAAGGGGAGCCAGGACTTCATTTTGCTTGCCCTGCACAGTTAGAGGTCATGTAATTTCAGGATGACCTTTGCTAGACGGACAACATCCAGAATGTGCTTGTGTTACATGGATACAGGTTTTGCTTTGCTTCTATTTTAATGTCCCATCTCCTCCTTGAGTCTGTCTTTATTCTCAGGCACACATCCTCCCCTCTCTGCTCTCACTCCCCTGGTAGTGCAGTGGGTTTGTTTACACCTGCATCACCACAAACGTGGGTAATGCCTAGAGCTAGACCTCAGGACCTGTACAACATTGCAATGGCTGCCATGTCAGGATGGACGTCAGGACGAGATGTAACCATGGCTACTCAGGACGGCCACAGCGGTCACTAGGCAATTGGGATTTTTCAGCCCCTTTATAATCTTATGGGACCGCTATGATATGTGTGGTCATCATTAACTGAAGGGTCGTGATGCCGCTCATAACTGCACTTGCTCAGAAATGGCTACTGAAGTGAGCAGCGTGGGACAGAAATCTGCTGGTTATTGGCTTCTTGTCTCCTGCTTCGGTAGTTCTGAGCACTGCCTGAAATGACATTTATTGCTTGCACCTGAGCTACACATTAGACCCAGGCAGAAAGGTTATTTTCAACCATATCTTCTAGTATGTTCAAGCAAGTATGAGGACATGCATGTGTACCATGTTGTAAAAATAATAAAAAGATAATATCTAGTTTTGGCTAAGTGGTGAAACAAAGTATACTCTTAGCTCCTGTTGGTGTTGGCAGGAGTTTGAGTTGGCATACTTTTCTGGAAAGCAATTTGGAAAAATGCACCCAAAACTCATAAAATGAGCATATCTTTGATCTAACAATTCCATTCCTAGCAATGTATTATAAAGGAATCATGATAGCTTTGGACAGAGATTTAGTACAGGGATGTTGATTGCAGCATTCTTTATAATAGTGATGGAAGTTTAGAAATGACCTGCGTGTCCAATAGTAGGAAATTGGTAAAGTAAGGTATGGTTTTCCCATAGGATGGCAAATTTAGTTGTCAGTACAAATTGTATTGTAGAAAAAAATTTAAGATACAACATCTTGCTAAGTGAATTAAGCAGGCTATAAGTAGTATTTTCAGATTCATTGCAATTTATTATTTAAAAAGATGTGTGAGACTGACTTTCAGCTTACCCCAGCCTCAAGAGGCTACACTTGCCTTTCATATTCACATCCAGCAGCTCAATCTCCCATCCAGCTTGATTGGGAGAGGTTCTTTCTTCTAGAAGTGTCCCCTCCTCTGTGTCTCATCACCTTACCCTGGCCCTTCACGTCTTTGCAAGTCACCTCTTGAAGTCAGTGTTTTCAGGCTGTCTCTTTCCTTGTGAAGCTTTGCGGAAAGGTGGACAGCAATTGGTTCTCTTAGCGCCCCAAACGCAGGTTAAGGTTGAGCTGTGATGCTTAATAGAGCGTTCCTGAGTGCGTGGGTGTACATGGGAATGGCAAAGCCAAAAAATAAGAACTTAAAATTGGATGCTAGATATGTTTGCTCCCAGAAAACTTAGGCTTGGATCAGCGTCACACATGTGTTTTCTATGGGTCGTTTCTCCCCTTTCCCTCCAGCACCATTTTGCAAGAACTGGCTTATTACTCCCCTCTCAAGGGTGTTTTTAAGCTTATCTTTCCTCCCAGGACCCCTTGCCACCAATCCCACTGAAGAGAGGAAAACTGATTTCCTAAAAGGAAACATAATTTGTAGGAATTAATTCCACCCACACTAAGGATAATAACATTTACATTATTATGCCGAGTGATTTAACTTAATGCCTGAAACCGTCCCATTTCCGAATGGGATCTTATGATTGCATGACCAAAGGGCCACTAAAGGGACCTTCCCCTCTACTCCCCTTACTTTCCAGAACAAAGGACAATTTGACTTAAAAAGAAATACCAGCTATCATTGTGGAATGTAAGAATTTCTTTTAGTAATAAAAGGAAATATTGTGCCTCTCCCCTATGCCTTTGCTTTATACAGTTAAAAAACAACAACAACTGTTTTAACTAGAACATTTACTTTACATATATATATGGGTGTAGAAAAACCCTTTAAGATGTACACCCTAAAACATAAACGGGAATGATCTCTAGGTGAAGGATATATTAGTTATCTGCTGCTGTGTAAGAAAATACCATAACACTTAGCAAGTTAAAGCAACAAACACTTATTATCTCGACGTTTTTCTAGGTTTTGGATTCTAGCTCAGGGTGCCCTGGGTCAGGGTCTCTCGTAAGGCTGAGGTCAAGGTGGCAGTGGGGCTTAGTCATCTCAAGGCTCAACTGTGGGGGGCAGGGCAAAAGAGCCGGAGGGAGAGAGATTATACTGTTTTGATAGCCTAAGCTGTCAGGGGTGTTAGGGCCCCCCAAGCCCCCCACCCCCTGGTTTGATGACTCTCCAGGAGGGCTCACAGCACTCAGCACAAAGTCATACTCTATACAGTCATGGCTCCATAAACACGATTTAGGGTGGCGGAAGGATACAAAACACAGTCAGCCGAGGGAAAAGGTGCACGAGGTCGAGTGTGGAGGAAACCGGGCCCTAGCTTCCAAGAGTCCTCTCCTCTCCCGGTGGACCCTTGCCAGACACACTGCATTCCCCCAGCCATGAGCTGTGACATGTGTGTAATGCTGTCCAGCAGGGACCCTCACGAGAGATGCGGTGCCCAGTGCCTGGTCACGTAGGCACCCTCTGGCTAGCACATGTCAACATCCCAGACTCCCAGAAGGAAGGTGGGCGCTCAGCATCCACATTTTGTTTGCACAAACAGTTCAGGCGCAGTGAGCCCTACTTAGCAGGGAATGGTGGGAACCTTTCCTCCTGAATTCTGAGTTCCCAGATGTTAGCCAAGGGCCAGGCAAGCAGACAGTTCTAAGGATGCAGGTCTCAGACCTGCTATGGTAACTTTTGTGCACACCTAAGTGCAGAAGTGATATCCATGACTTTTTCTATATTCTTTTCATTAGGAGTGAGTCACTGGGTCCCTTAGACACTACCCACTATAAGGGGTAACTTTTCTTTTTCTCCTCTGTATTTTCCATGATCTTTCAATGACATGTAGTATTTTTATAATAATCAAACGCTATTTTAAAACCATGATTAATTATATGTACAGCAGTAGGTACTGCTGGTGCAAGAAACAGTATATTTCTTGGTGGAAGTAAAATGGGATTTCTTTCGGCCCTATCTACACTCAGAGGTATGGGTTCTTACAGCCTCGTAACTCTTGGTGGTGTTTGAGATGTGACGTCCCCCGAGAGGAAAAGTGGGACTGTTTCTAGTTATATTTATAAGAATGAATGCAGGACTAAGAAAAGTTTAGTGTTTTAGGAACAGCACCGACAGCCACTGGAAAGCTGAAATAGACGATACATTTGCGAAGTGGCAGAATGTGGAGGCTAGCGGAAACTTCCCCAGGTGTCAGGAAGCTTTAGGCCAAGGTGAACTTTATGCCATGAAACATTTGGCGAGAGACAGATCTTTTATAAAGGCACAGAATGGAGCGGGGAGTGAGGGGGTGTGCGCAGGCGGCAGCAGGGCACTTCTGCCCAAGGCTGGGCCGATAGCCTTTCCACTGCTGCTCTGGCAAGAAAAGATGAGGGGAGTAGGAACTTCTTTCCTTTCCTGAGCTCAGGATTTCAGTGAGGAAGGGAGCCTGGCCTGGGCGGAGATGCACCTGTCATAGAACAAGGCAGAGTTGCTGCCAGCTGGTCTATTACCCACGGTGGGAAAGATGCCTACCAACCTTCAGAGGGGCACAACGGCACAGGGATCCTGGGATACTTGCTATTGTTAGGTATCTGGAAACACAGGGGGCGTTAGGACAGCACCACCTGAGTCACAGCTAGGCACGTGTGTGTGTGTGTGTGTGTGTGTGTGTGTGTGTGTGTGTGTGTGTGTGAGAGAGAGAGAGAGAGGGAGAAATGAGAAATGTATTCTGGCGGCTACTCAAAGGACATCAGCATTCATTATTCCCCCAACCCTCACCCAAACTGCTCTATCCTTTTTCACACACAGTAATTAAGATATTCTTTAAGTTAAATTATTTAAAATTATATGTATTGGGGTGATATTCTTTATAAGATTATATAGGTTTCAAGTGTACATTTCTATGATACATGATCTCCATATTGTATTGTGTGCCCACCACCCAAAGTCAAGTCACCTTCCACCACCACATATTTGACCCTAGATATTCTAATGTGCCATTACTATTACTATCATCTGTTTCTCCCGACCATAGTATAAGATCTTTGAGGGCAAGGATTTTGTTTGTTTTGTGGCTGGCATGTAATAGGCACTCACTAAATATAGTAGAATTGAACTAAAAACCATGCCAATGTCAGTTCTCCATGTTCTTTGTTTTGCTTCTGTTGCTTACTGGTTTTTAAATGAAACTGCATAGATTTGCCTTTCAACTTAGTGGATTTTATCTCTAGAATGCCATGAACTTTAAAACAGTTCTGTCAATATTACCCTAAGTAAAAGAAGCCAGACACAAAAGGCCACCTGTTGTATGATTCTGTGTATATGAACTGTCCAGAATAGCCAAATCCATAGCAACAGAAAGTGTTTAGTGGTTCCCAGAGGCTGCAGGGAGGAGGGAACAGGGAGTGGTCGGCTGCTAATGGGTGAGGGTTTTTTCTTGGGGGGCGGGGGGGCGGTAATGAAAATGTGCTAGAATTAGATAATGGTAACAGTTGCACGACTCTGTGACTGCACCAAAAACCATTGACTTGTACACTTCAAAAGGTGAATTTTATGGTATGAGCATTATACCTTGAAAAAGCTGTAATTAGAAAAACACAGATTTGTCATTAAATCCCCCAAGAGGCAGGGTGCTGCTGCTTTTATAGCCAGTTCCACAGATAAATAAAACAAGGCTTGTTGGCAATGTGGTGTGATGGAAATACTGTGGACATTAGAGTTAGACACATCCAGATTTATATCCAGATCCTTATCACTGTGTGACCTCAGGCAAGTTACTGTTCTGACCTCCTGGAGCCTCATTTCCCTCCTTTGAAAAGCAGTATATGAATACCTAAGGCACTGGGCTATGTGAAGATCAACTGCATTAACCCGTGTGAAATACTGAGCTCCAGGCTTGACAGCTTGGCAATGAGCTTAGTTCTCTTCCTTTCCTCCCCCTACCTCAGAAGACCTGCTACATGACTAGGTGAATGGCAGAGCAAGTAATTAGAGTCTGATTATTGGAGTAGGATCTATTTTGTGACATCCAAAATGATGAATCTGGCTTTTTTTTTTTTTTTTTTTTTAATTTAAAGTTTTAGAGAGGGGAAGGGAGGGAGAAAGAGAGAGAGAAACATTGATGTGAGAAACATCAGTGGGTTTCCTCTTGCATGCATTCTGACTGGGGACTGAACCTGACGGGGAATCAAACCAGTGACCTTTCGCTTTGTGGCGCAATGCCCAACCAACTGAGCCACACTAGTCAGGGCTGAATCTCCGTTTTGAAGCCCATTTGTCTGTAGTGGTTCAGCACTGTTGTGTGCATCATTTGTCCTGCACACTCACTGTCCCTTGATCTCCTTTCTCATTAAATTCAGAACAAGGGCCCTACAAAATGTCACTGAACATACCCCACAGGTTCTGTGGGTTGGTGCTATGTCCCTGTCCTCTCTGAGAAGAAAAGAAGCAGCCAGACAGAACTCATTCCAGTGCTTCTTGTTTGCTGGGTGGTTCCGCAGCCTTCCTCTTCACACAGGGGTGGGCTGATACATGTTAACATCAGTTCTCTGGGACATAAAAAACCTCTGACTTGGAGTGTGTGCCAATTTCCATGGTGTAAATACTTTCACCAGGGCTGACTGCTAGCTACCAATGTGCTGTCGCAGAACGTGGAGTTGAAAGAGATGTACACACTCAGTCCTCTCAAGATGTGGGAATGGGCTCTGGCATATCACTGCCTTTACAAGGTAATTATAGCAGCACTGCTCAGCAGGCACTCCAGGCAGCTTCTAGACATGGCTGCTGAGAAAGGAAGGGTTTCTTCACATGGCTTTTCACAGCATGACACCTCTGTTGGGCCTTCTGCCTCCTGAGAACTCAACATGTAAGGCACAGATCTATGAGCTGAAAGCTTGGGCTGAGATTCTGCCCAGGGATTTTTTGGAGAGTGGCAGGAAGGGCTGGTTAAGAGAACCAAGCCTGTTTGGGAGATGTATTTTTTGACCATGTGTGAAGTTGTATTGGAATCAGCACCTTTAGGCCACTCAGAAAGCCACAGATACTATCACCCGTAGCCTGAAGGAACCGAATGCATGACATCTGACAAGGTCAGAGTCACATAGTGATGTGTAAGGGTTTCAGGGTGCACATTAAGGAGAAAAGCAAAAGTATCTGGTGAGTTGGCAGCCTTAAAAACAGAAGCTATGCAAACCCAAACTGATGAAGCACTTTCTTTTCTGGTGGGCTGATCCTTCATCTCCTTTTGGGTGGCAGCTTACAGAGAGAATACAGTCCTGGAATCAAAAGCAAATATTGATCAAGGTGATTATGGAAATAATTTGAATTCTGGGGCTGTTTAGAGCTTGCAGGATGGAATGTGGGGTGGAAGTATGCTGTTGGTCGCCGTGACAGTGACGACAAGGCTCCTCCTCTGCTAACCAAGGACAGCGGGTTAGTTAGAGCAATCTAGCTGTTGTGACAAACAAACTCCAGTGATTTTATACAAACATTTTACTTCTTAGGACTTCTTTCTGGTTGGCTGAAAGTGCAGTGACTCTACTTCCTGTGGGCATTCAGGGGTCCAGGCTGACAGAGGCTCTGCTGTCTTCAATACCTGGCTCCCATTGGTGCCCTGCCGCCTAGACCCAGCCAGCAAACAGGGAAGAACATGTAAGTACCGAAAGCATGTCTGCTTTTTAACCACACTATGTCACTCAAATATTCCTTGATGGGCCCCGATTTGCAGGAGGGACAATTTCTTGAACAGGGTAATCATTAATTGAAGACCCTCTGCATTTATGACAAGTTCTTTGATTGTAGTCTCTGGCTGGGCAGCCACTTGCCAAGAACAGCTCTACACGATGAAGGGAGCAAAAGGTTTGGCGGGCAGCAAGCTGTCTACCATACACAGGAACACTTCTGCGGTCAAAATGATACTGAAAAAGAGTTTTCTTTGGTTAGGAGTATTTTTACTCACACAGGTTAGGCAACTTAGCATTTTGTCCCATATATTTCCTTTCCAGAGGTGGTCAAAAAACACAGTACTATGTTAAGCCAGTTGGCCACCAAAAATTGCATATGTTCTCTGTTGGCCCAGTGGAATAGTTCTTGAGGTGTGGGGAACACTGGGGGCCCCCCTGCCCTTCCTTCCATAGCAGCTTCTCTGATTCTTAGATTCCTAGGCTCTTATTGCACCCACTGATTTACTAATTCACTACCCTGGGGATTTTAATTGAATCCAGCATGAGTGACAGTTCAAATCTCCTGGCAATTATTGGGCAAATAAAGTAATTTCCAACTGCCCCTCCACAGAGCCCCCAACTCCCCCTCCCCCCCAAATACACTGAAGCCACTTGCTAAGAATTCAAACTTCACCTATTTCTTTTCATGCCCAGAGATTTCTAGATTTATTTCTCCAGGTTCATGCCTTAAGAGAAAATGAACAGTAGATGAACACATTGAAAACTGGCTTTTTGACTAGAGGGAGCATTCATGCCTCAAAGCTTTGCATATGTAGTGGGAAAGTGACCTACTTTATTTGTTCCCACTTTACAGAAAAGCAGACTGTTAATTTAGCATGTGATAAGCAGTGCAGACTTCAGTGTATCACCAGGCAAGGGCACAGTGTCAATGGCAAAAAATGGTGGCAGAGAAGGGGCACAGTCATGGCTTTACCTGCATGTGTACCTCGCAGAAGAATGTGAGTCTTCAGCTCTCTTCAAGAACGCCATCAGCTCTGTGTTCAAGCCTCAAGATTAGCAACTTCACGTAGCCAGGGTTCTTTTGATGATGTTATGAAAGCCCTTGATGAGCTGTAATATTTGTGCCTTGAGACAAAGTCTTTCAGGCTTCCCAGAGGGATCATAGATTTGTGCTATCAAGTATTCCAGGCAGCTAGTGCAGTGGAGACTGAAAACACGGAAGGGTCTATATTGACAATGCACTGTTCCTGCTCTTGTGGCTATGGCTCCGTTGGTTGGGCATCATTCCACAAAGCAAAAGGTTGCTGGTTTGATTCCTGGTCAGGGCACATGCCTCAGTTGTGGGTTTGGGCAACTGACTGATGTTTCTCTCCCTCTTTTTCTCCTTCCTTTCCCCCCTCTAATAAAGAAGTAAATATTTGAAAATGCAGTGTTCCCATCCCATTCTGTAATATCTTTCTGTGACTTTTCCCCTTTTATATCTGTCCTTGATATTTGTGATAGTTTTATGTGTCCATTTGACTAGACCACAAGATGCCCAAATATCTGGTTATACATTATTTCTGGATGTGTCTGTGAGGGTGTTTCCAGAAGAGGCTGGCATTTAAATCCGTAGACTGAGTAATGGGAATTGTCTTCCTCATTGTGGGTGGACATCATTCAATCTATTGAGGGCCTGAGGCAAAAAAAAAATGGCGGAGGTAGAAAGAATTGGTATACTCTCTCTTCTCTTTGCCTGACTGTTTGAGCTGAAACATTAATCTTCTTCTGCCCTCGGGTCTCCTGGTACTCAGATTTGCAGAGTCTGACAAGAATCTACAGCATTGGATCCATAGCTCTCAGGTTCTTAAACGGCGTGAATAGCTCTCCTAGGTCTCCAGTTTGGAGATGGCAGATCGTTGGACTTCTCAGCCTCTGTAGTCACATGAACCAGTTCCATATAATACATTTTCTCTAATCTCCTGTTGGTTCTATTTCTCTTGAGAACCCGGTCTAACACAGTATTTCACCCGTGTGAAATTGGTGGGGGAGCACGACATGCAGATGACGAAGCAGATCCCAGACACTGGATAATTCTAGTTACTGCTACTCAGAGGTGTCTAACGGCAGGGAGTGGGAGTGGCATTTGCCTCAGAGCTGGTTTTCTTCTACATGGTTGGGATGAGAAATTTGATGTCTTACTCAGGGATCTAGAAGTATGTGATTGCCTGTCAAGACTCCTAGTGGCCTGATCTTATGGGGTCTTTACTGATCAAATGCATTTTCTACTCTAGACAGAATGATAACAATCCGGATTCTTATGCAGACTAGATCAAAATATTCAGCTGCATTTATATTTATCTTCTCTGAGTGACAAATTGTTTACCCTTTAGTATTTCCCTTACTACAAAAATTAAATGTGAAAAAAGTGTAAGAGTTTAATCAGGCCATGACAGATATTTTACACAGGAAGGCCAGTAGATTGGTTGTGCCTGTCAGCAGAGTTATGTTGAGAAGAATTTTGATGCTGCATCCGGTTTCAGGATGAAAAGCCATCACAATTGATTGGCAATGTCTGCCAGGGGTGCAAAAGTCAGGAGTAATGACATGTTTGCCACATGCATTCATTCAACCACCAACTATCGAGTGCCTTTTACATGAATAGCACTGTCCTAGGGGCAAGTGCACTGTTTTAGTTCCTGAGTCTCTATTTTAGGTATAGGGGCACTGTTCTAAGAGCTCACTCTAATTGCTAGCCATGACTAACCTATAGTTTTCCAGGTCTAAATAGATCAAATAATTCAGCTGAGACCACAACATTGGCTAGAAGATAGTCAATGAGAACACAGGACTCTTGACTTCCTCGTTGTCCATCCTGTGACCCTCTCATCATCCTGGGGGCTAGCTGATTGGAAACACTTTTGTTCTAGGGTATGAGTTGCAGAAAATTCCTTGACCTTCTTGTGTCTTTTTGATAAGTTGACCCTATACTTGGGCTGCAGCCCAGGAGTAAGGAGACTTTTCCATTTTTTTTGGAATCTTTCATGTCCAATCACCTGCCACTTTTGAGAATGTAACAGAGTCAGTAATGCCTGTGGAAAATTCTTCTTTGTTGGCAAAGATCAATGTGCTGTTTAGTTGAAGCAGGATATTATCCAAAGACTCTACAGGGGTTACAGAGTGCCTGAAGGGGGTGGGAGCTCTATGGATCCAGGTATCAAATGGTAGTTGGGTGAACTTTTCCATGGCTGAATTCCAGGAAAATTCTTTCTGATATGGTTCTGTTGTTCAAAGTGAGCATGTTCCTGCCCAGGGCTTGTGAGAGTAGGTTTGTCCAGATGGGTGGGTGGAGGGGTACTTGGGAGGAGAGATTATTTTTTCTCATTAGGATCCAGTTTATTCCAACAGTTCCTGAGCTCATTTTACCCCATAGTTGGGGAAAGGGTGTGTGCCTCCCTGCCGTGTCTTTAATCTTAACTTCAAAACTTTGCAAAGCTGGCTTAACTCTATCTCTTTTCCTGCTTGGTCTTAATGGAAAACTGGTGGGATTGGACCTCCTCCCAAAGTGTCTACTCAGAGCTCTGTGGGTCCTGATTATAATTCCGAGGAGCACAGAACTCGGGCCACTGGTGGGAAAAGCTTTGCTTCATGTTCATGAATCGTTTTTTTCAAAGAAATCATATAGAGAGACTGATTTATATAACTATGTCTATTTAAGCGTTGTTGAAAGGATTTCTGGGAAGTTCAGACAAGTTTGAATAGATGTTCTAAAATGCCTTTACCCATGAGGCATTATTCTAAGAAGCTCATTACTGGTCATTAGAAAACCTGATGTAGAGTTGTCTAGTCCAGCTCACATCTCCTTGGCTCACTTTGAACATTACCCATGGGCAAATCCTGTATAGGCCCGATGGCATCCTGGGCTCTCTGCCTGAGAACATTCTCTGGCAGTGTTTGCTGGGGAGTTAACACCCCAGGGACAACCTCAGTCAGTTAGGGACAGGAGTTGGTGGGTAAATCCCCCAGCTTCCTGACCCAGCAGTGAATTGGGTTCTACACAGTCTCTAAAAGGGTCCCAGGGGGGATGGAGCCCCCAGCTCTCTTCAGGGGCACGTTTCTCATTTATGTCTCTTAACTGGTTTGCCTCCCTTCCCTGTCTCCATTTCCATCCCTGTCGTGGTGGGTTCTGGTCACCCCCAAATAAACAATTGCACCCTAATCCTCATCTTAGGTTTATGAGACTTCATGTCTCTTTCTGCCAGAGCTAGAGAAGCTGAAAGGTGGAGGGGTGTTTTGTGTAACAACTCTGGAGACCTCACAGTGTCATGGTGGACTGAGCTGTGAGCCTCAACACTGTTTTGTTTGTCCAGCAGGAGCTGATTTTCTCTGGGGTGGGGAGGACAGCCCACAGCGTAAATAAAGTAAGAATCACGACTTGATGGGGAAATCAGATTGGTCTGGAGAATTAACATTAGTACTAAACCCAGCTTTGCCCTAGCAGTAACAACGGACAAGGGCTGGGCCTCAGGAGCCGCCAGGAAAACCCACACCCCCCTGCTGAAATGCCAGCTGGTATCTGGATCAGAACCTGAGAGCATCAGCTAGGTCTTGACAGGGGGCTCAAAGCAGCTGCTGGTTTGGGAAGGAGAAGGTCTTGTAGTACCCTCTCTTCTGGGGTGGGGTATGGGAAGAGGGTGATAGAATTTCTAGTCTGGAGGAGCACACAGTCCATTTTCCTTGTTAAAACTGGTGTCCCCATTCCCTTTGGGAAGCTGGATAAACCATCTCCTAGGAAATGCCAAGTTCTGGGGCACGGTGGCTTTGTTTCCATGGTGCATAAGGTATTAACAGTGTCATAAGCTTGTGCCCATGCTGAACTGTGGCCACAACTAAAGGAGACTGACCTTTCTCCTCTTCTTGTTATGTCCAAGGTTAAATAATGTGACTTCTCAGACATTTTTCCTGCCCTGTTTGTAGGTAGCACAACTAGAAGCAGATTGTCCCTTGTCCTCTCATGTCAGGCAAGGTGGTGGAACAGCTCAGGTTGGGACTCTAAGCTGCTCTGTTTATAGAGCATCACTCTGACCTCCCCACTTTAAGCTTGGAGATCAGGAAGGCTTCTTGGAAGGGGTGACATTTAAGCTGCAATGAAGGACAAGAAGCCAGATTCCAAAGATGATGGGGAAGAGAGGCTTAGCTGAAACAACAAAACAGTTAAGACAGGAACAGAAAGGAGAGAGAGAGAGAGCAAGCGACAGACAGACAGACAGACAGACAACCCTCTATGACAGGACGGAGAGGCAGAAGGAGCCCCTTCCAGAGCCTCCCAGTTAACAGCCTTCATCTGAGCAGGATTCTTCTAATCTCAAAGGAGTCCTGTGGCTCCCCTATAGGAATTAGGGGGCCACAGGGCCTGTTTACTTTGTAATCTGAGCCATATGGATAACAATGTGACTAGGACCAGGGCGGGAGGTGGGTGCACACCCAGCCTGCTCCCCTGCTTGGCACACTCTGACCTCAGTGCCGCAGGGTGGGAGCCACCCAGGCATGTGGCAGGAGGGCTGGGTCAGGCCTGCCCTGTCTCCACTCGCTGGCAGGCCAAGGCCTGTGCAGCTGCCTCCAGGCTTGGTGCCAGCACCTCTCGTTGAAAAACAGCAGGACTGATTGCACTGATGTTTTGCAAAGGAAACAAGGGAGAGAACGTGACGTGGGCTGAGATTACAGCTTACATTTCAGGTCCAGGCCAGTTCTGGTCGTGAAGGTTCAAACTCCTCCCTGCGAGTGTTTCCAAGAAACCCCACGGTATGAAACTCTAGTGCCAGATGTTCTAGTAAAAGAAAACCCCACTCAGAACAAATAACAGTAACAGAAGGGCAAGTTAATGCTGCAGGTAGGCGAGTGAGAGCGGGGCCAGCGCCAGGACTGTGACTAGCAGGCCTTCGGGGTGTTCAGGGTGAGTTCTATGTGCCATATGCCTGTTTCTTCTCATTCTTTAACTCTTCCCCTCCCTATGATTTATGGGATCAGTGCTACCAGATGAGGAAGGTACTGGTCACAGAGAGCAAGTGGCTGGAGAAAGGGGATTTGCAGCCACCCACAAGCAACACATTTCACACATTAATAAAGATACTCCTGATGGCACGTGTAGATCACATGGCCAAGGGAAAGCTCACTCTAGCCCTGGCTGGTGTGGCTCAGTGGATTGAACACCGGCCTGTGAACTGAAAGGTTGCTGGTTCGATTCCCAGTCAGGGCGCATGCCTGGGTTGAAGGCCAGGTCCTCAGTTGGGGATGTGCAAGAGGCAACCAATCAATGTTTCTCTCACACATTGACGATTCTCTCTCTCTCTTTATCTCTCCCTTCCCCTCTGTCTAAAAATAAATAAAATAAAAATCCAGAGCTCACCGGACTAGAATTTTGTGCTGTGAAGGTGAGGATGTGTGGCATGTTCAGTCAACAATATGCCAGGGTACATGGATGGTACAGCTGTCCCAGAAAAGGCAGGGGAAGTTGTGTGAATGGTTCTGGAAAACAGATGCCCCGAGAAAAGCAAAGAACATACATGAAAATGGAAGGACGTGGAGAGCATTAATCAAACCTTCGAAGTCGGTCTAGGAAATTATGTCCATACCAGTCCCAGGATAAGCCTGGATTTCCCTTTATGCTTAAGTCTCATAATATTTTGACAAATTCATTGCAATTTGGGCAGAGGTTAGGGCTGTGATGATTTGGCCTCTCCTGCTCTCTGTGTCTTTGGTGATAGGAATGGCAGGGAACGTGTCATGGATGGGTACAGGGTCAAGTAGGGTCTCCATGCACAGTGGTGCAGGTTGGACTTGGCACAAAGATGCTGGGTCAAAGGGGTGTATGGGAAGGCCAACATTCAGTCAGCTCCAGTGGCAAAGCTATTTGCCCTGGTGTGCAGCTTTTTTCAGCACAAAAAAGGTAGTATATTTTTAAAATTGCTTCTTCTAGCAGGATATGGTCCCTTGGGAGCTCAGGATTTTGGTGCTATTTTCAAGAAAGCCTAGGAAGAGGTAATAGAATAAGGAATACACACTGAAAAAAACAAACAACCCCCAAAATCCCAAGTTTTAAGCTTGCTGGCAATAAGGAACCATCCAGACAGTATCTTTGATATGGGTCTTCCCACTATGGAGACATGTCTGTGCCCAAACAAACAGGATTGGGATGCTTCATGCTCCTTTACTTCTTTCACACATCCCTCACTAGAGTCACTATAGGACTGAGAGAAGTGTGTAAAGGACTCAAGAGTTTCTAACCAGACCCAGGCACCACAGCTCTCCCTGTGGCCTGGCTACCCGGTACGTCCCGTCCTCACTGGCACAAGCTCTCTGTTCCACTCTAGTTAGTTGAGGGGCCAGCCTAGACTCCAGCAGAGAGGGGAAGTTGGGGATTGGGATCTGGGGGTGCCATTACTGCACCTGGAAAGCTGGAGAAGAGGTTTTCAATGCATCTTAGGACCTGAAAGCTGAGATAAGCCTCCAACTCACCGACATGTTCCGGTCATGTGGAATATCCTTTCTAAATTCAGATAGACTTGCTTGTTATTTATTTTGCTCATTCAACTTTGTGATTCATGCAAACTGGAAGCAACCTGATCTAGAAAATCATCATAAAATATAGCAGCTATTGCTGTAATTTTTTGGCTAAAGATATTTATTCTAGTTTGTTCTATATTGATCTGGAGGTAGTAAAAACAATTTTAAAAAATCGCAGAATCATAATAATCACAGCACACCAGTGAGAGGTATGTCTGCTTTTGTGCTTTGAGAAGGGAAGATTTCTTCCTGCTTGAAAAGCAGATGAATTCAAATGCAACCCCTTTGCCTACACATGGGAATAGAGAAGGGTCTACATTATCACAATTTGAATACTCATTTAAATATTGCTGTATTTGTCTTCCCAGATTTTTACTCACATCTGTCCTCTGTGTGTGTGTCAGTCAGATAATGAAGAACTCGGCGAGCTTTAGAAGTGATTTCCCTTTTTGTACCTGGTTCTATCCCCATGGAAGGAGTTCTACAGATTTATGTGCAGAATGGACCATACCGTTTAGTTTGCCCAGACAGTCTGGCAAATTCTTTTTGATTGACTAACAATTGTTAATTGTTTTTAGTTCTCAGTTTCAGTATCCTAAGTGTCCCATTTGAATGATGAATTACAGGTCTCCCTCCTCCTGAGTGGGAGAGGTGAGTAGGTGGGAAAAAAATACTACAGTTGGTCATTCTCCCCTTTTAATCATTTTAGCAATCACCATCATTTTAAAAATACATCTTTATATACACACATCGACATTTATTTCTTGAGTCATCAACTTTAGACAGTGTTTAGTAATTCCCTACGGTGTAAAATGAGGCTTAGAGAACATCTCAAATTTCCTCCTCCTCCCTCACCTTTGCTCTCACCAAGTTTTGGTCAGTTACTTTCACATTGTCAAGATTTGCATTTGTTGCATGGATATTCTGTTGCAGAATTGCAACCAAGCTTTCTGCTTTGTCTGTAGGTAAATTCTAAAAGCTGAAATGCAATGAATAACATTTGCAACATTATAATTACCTATTATTCCCAGTAGAACTAACTAGCAAGAACGAAGCCTTAGAGAAGGAAATGACATCCTATATCCCAAAGAGGAGAATGTTTCAAGTCAAATGGATTAATTTTTCTCACACTGTGGTAATTGCTCATTTTCCCACCCCCACATTTTAGTTTGCGTTATATCTGAAGCGATTTGTGTGTGTGTGTGTGTGTGTGTGTGTGTGTGTGTGTGTGTCTGTGGTACAGGCTTTTAATTTTTTTTTTTCCCCCTGAAGTTCATTCTTTTTCGTTTTCCTGTTGACTGAAGAAACATGTCTTTGAGAGCTTCCAGGTTCTTATTTATAACTGGAACCATCTTATTCTTAAAGATCTTCGGAGCCCTGTGACCTCCTGTTTTAATTTGGATCAGTTGCTTTCTAAGTTGATTGCAAAATAGTCATCCCAAATTTTGTTTTCATTGTTTTTTTTTCAGAAACCACTTATTCTTTCTAATATTTTTTTGTTGTTTTGCTGAAGAATATTGTCAAATAATTACTGGAAATAACCTATTGAATAATGTTCTGCATTGTTAGGTTTCTAAAAATGTCTTCATTTTGCTCTTACATATGACTGATACTTATCAAGATCTAAAAGTCTAGTGTATTGGTCTGGGTCCCATCAGGAGACAGAAACCACACAGAAATTTAAATAAGAAAAGTAGTGCAGAGAATTATTAACTATAACAGGATTGGAGTAGTGAGGAATTGTACAGTAAGAAGCAAAGAGAGTTCTAAAGAATATAGAAGAGCGGATGTAAGGAGCACTTCCATCTCAAGGGCTGAGACCGAGCACCCAGAAAGAGCCATGCTCCCCTGCCCTTGTGATCCAGATCTTATTGGAGAGGGCATAGCCATGGCTCACTAAACAGCAGCAGAGGTTACTGTGGTGCCATACCATTAGGAAATCTATCCTCTGGATCTTGCTGGAAACTTATCCGACAAGGTGCTGGGGAAAACTCTTCATGGGGAAGTGTTTCACCAGGGTTGCTGGACTACAAAACTACTTGAAGGATGATTCTAGAAATTCTGACCCCTGAGTCCTTTTGTCGGCCTTGCACAGTAGGAGTTTGGTGCTGCAGCAGTCTGCTGAGCAAGCAAGCCAAACCCAGGGCACAAAACCCGTGGTGGCTCTCCAGCGCCATCTACTGACGAAGCTTCAGTGACAGCGGGCAAGGTAAAATAGGTAAAGGGCCCAGATTCATTTTCACAGAACAAGCGAAAAAGGATAATTTGGACCCAAGAGGCAATAAATAAAACTGGCACATTTAGGTTTAGAAGCATGTCATTATAATATTGAAGACTTTGCTCTGTTGCCTTCTGATAGCTAGTGGTACAGATGATAAGTCTGGTGCCATCCTAATTATTTTTTGTGGGTGAATTTTTTTTTTTTAACTTGGAGGTTTTATTCATCTTCATTTTTTATTTTATGCTTTACTTATTTATTTTTATTAAAAAATTCTTTTTGATGTTTTAGAAGTTTCTCTATCTTTAGAGTTGTAAAATTTCTCAAGGCGTGTCTATATGTCATTTTTTTTCACAGTTCACCTGCTTGAGACACTGTGGATCATTCTAATCTAAAGTTCTGAGTCTTCAGCTCAGAAAATTTTATATTTGTTTATATTATTATTATTATTTCTCATACCAATTTCTGTTCACTCTCATTTGAACTCCGACTAAGAAGGTGTTGGACCTCTGATTGACAGGTCTGTCTTTTCAAGTTCTTCCCAAATTTTCTCTTTGTCTTTTGGGCTGAAACTCTAGGAAATTTCCTTCACTTTACATTGCACGTTACCAGTTCATCCTTGGCCACGACTATGTTAATATTACATCTCTCTGTTAAATAATTATTTTGACAATCATATTTGAAATTTCCATGTACTCTTCCTTTTTTTCCTGATGTTTTCTTTTCATAACAGTGTTCTCATTTTATGAATGCAATATCCTCTTGAATATTGCTGAGGAAACACATTAGAATTTTTCTAAGTTTTCTTCTATTGCTTGAATTTTCTGTTTCCTGAAGGACTCAATTATTTTGTATGTTTATTTTGGTCCTTCCATTTCATATTGCTGATTTTCCTCAGAAATCTAGCTTCTTTGCAGTTCCTTTCATTTATGGATGAAGGACTAGGCAGATTAATAACAGGGCCAATGTGAGCTTCCTCTGTAGTAGGATAGAAAAGTTTGCCCATCAGCTCCTTTCCCTGAATAGGATTTGCGTGAGTCCGTGAGGTGTGCCGGAAGCCAATCTGTATGTGCCCCACTGCAGGAGATACAAATTAAGTCCTCTGAGGGGCAAGTGGTCCCCATCTCAACCCTTAGCAGGAGATGATAGTTAGCATAGCAACAGTTCTTTCCTGAAATCGTTCAACGGAATTTCCATTTAAAGCCTCTTTTATACTTGCAGCGTGTATGAGGGGGTTATTAGTTGATTAACTTGTTATCGGCTACTTCAAAAATTGCTGTATCTTGTTTGGTATCCTAGTTTGGAAAGTAAGGTCTAAGTAAATGTTGTCTGTATCAAAATTTTTACTTTAATATTATGATAGAAATTTCTCTGAGTATTTATGAAAATACACACATAGGGTAATATTCCTAAAAGTGTGTCCAAGGGTGTTCAGTTTTCACTTTGCGAATCACTGGCTTTATGGTCGGGAGTAGTTGATGCTGATTCACTTATTAACCACCTCAGGGCTTATTAAACAATTGCCGTCATTGCCTTTCCAACCTGCGCCTCCTTAAATCACTGCCCAGAGAGACAGCTCTATGGCAGGGCCAGGGAGACTTGCCGTCATCGGCTTCACCCCTGATTGGCTGTGGGATCCTAGGTAACAGCGTAATAACTGCTCCTGCAGGCAGGGGGCTGCCTGCTGATTAGGCACTGCGCCAAGCCCTCTACAAGCAAAGCCTAATCACTTCTTGTAATAACTCCATGAGGACAGTGCCATAATCACCCCAACCTTACTGAGACTCAGAAAGGTATGCCATGATGGCTCTACAACTCTAAGACTATACTGAAAACCGTGGAGTTATCCACTTTCAAGGGGGGGAATTTTACAGTATGTGAATTGTGTCTTAATAAAGCTGTTATTATTTTTTACCAATCTAAGGTAAAGTGATTAAAATTATGAATGAGCTCAAGTATCTTTTCTTATGCATATTTTTTCTTTTGTGGTAATTTTTCTTTTTCTTTTTATATCTTTAATTTACTTAAAAATGGGGTTGTTGGTCTTTTACTTACTGATTCATAAGAGATTAATATTGTATATATTTTCGCATGTTGTTATTTGACTTTTGACTTTGTTTACTTTATTTTGCCCAGCAGAAAAAGCTAATTTTTGTTGAGATAAATTTATCAATTTTCCCTTTATGGGTGTGAGGTTTTATGATTATAAAGTCTTTTTTAACTCCATCACGAGTCCCATGATGATTTGATAAAAAAAAAGAAACCCATGCTTTCATTTAGTACATTTATGATTTCCTTTTAAAATGTTTAATGTTTTATCCATTAATAATGGCGGTAATGTGTATGAATCTAGCCTATTTTTCTTCCAGATGGTTGGCCAAGTGTCCCAACATCATTTCATAATTAATATATCTTAGCTTCATCCATTAGAAATGTCACCTCTATCATGTACTAAACTCCCATATGTACTTGGATCTAAATTTATACCCTTTATTCTATTTCATTGATGTTTCCATCACCTCATTCATCAGTACCAAACTCTTTTTATTTTTCTTCAGATAGTTTTATGTACTTATTTTTAATATGTGCACTAATAAAACAGCTGTAATAGGCACTTGGGTTCCAAATATAAACACTTCTTTGAACAGTTCTCTAAATATATATGATGCTATAAAATTTTGAAAATGCCTTAGAAATCCATGTACCTTTATATTCAATTTAAAATGTGGCAAAGTCAGTTTTTGTTCTTTTTGCTTTTGTTTGTGGGTTTTCATGACTTGTCTCTTACATTTATTTTTTTTAATTGGTGACTTTAGGTCAGATGATCGAGTTCCAATAAAGATTTGTTGGGTATTTTATTTGAGAGCATGACAGTTATACTTTTAATTAGGAGCCTATTCCCTGCATAAAGATGCTCTCCTTTCTGCTTTCTTCCCACCTCTGAATACCCCTTCCCACTTCCTTTGTTCTTCGTTTGATGGTCCCCGTAGCTGGGTAATTGGTAAGAGGACCATATAATTTATTGTCCAAACTGTGACATTTTTGAGATTAAACAGGTTGCTATGGATAATTATATTGGTACAACAGATGTCAACCAAAACTGCCCTGGGCAAACTGGGATGGCTAGTGCCCCTAGTTATCAGCCGCTTTCCAATTTATGATTTTCCCCTTTGTGGTCTTATCCACTGCCATGGTTAGCAATTGCAACCCACATGTTAACAATCCCCAAATTTGCATCTGACTTGCCTTTGCCAAACATCTCACCCACATGCCTCGCAGTCATCTCAGACTCAAGTTGGATCCACTTTCCCTTCAAAATTGCCTCCTCTCTGCTGGCCTCTCGATGAAGTCAGTCATCCAGTCTTTTGCGCTAGATACCTGGTGATCTGGAATCTGTCCCTCTCCCTCATGGTCCCCCATTAGTCTCCCAATATTTTCACTTCTACCACTGAAAGAGCTTCTGAATTTGACCCCACTTCTTACTGCCACTGTCTTGTCTTGATTAGGGGCCTGATTATCTCTCTTCCGGATTATCATACCAGCTTCTTTTACGGTCATCTGGCCTCACAGCTTTCTTCACTTCAGTCCAGCTTCCAGTCTCCTATCTGAGTGAAAGCAGAAACCCAACATTGCCATTCATCTGCTTAAAGATCCATGCTAGCTCCACCTGGACAAACCCGTTATCATGGAATGCAAGACCATTATGGCCTGGTCAGTTCTCACCTCTCCTGATCCAGATGCTCCTCAGTCATGCTGAAAGCCATTCCATTGCCCAAATACACTGTGTCTCTTCTGTAACTCTGACTCTGTGCAAACTGAGCTCGATAAAATGCCCTTCCTGCTCTTCTTTATCAAGACAAGCCTCCTTAAAGACTGAGATGCAGCCTCGCCTGCTTTGTAAAGTCTTCCCTGATTCTCCCAGGCAGGAAACTCCTTTCCAGTGTTCCTGTAGCTCCCCCTTCATACTTTCTACCCTCTCATCCTATGGTGACTCCCTCTCTGTTTACAGGCCTCCCTCACTTTCCCACTGGTCACTTTTTAAGGCCACAGACTTACTTCCCCAGAGTCCGGTGCTTAGCAGACATTCAATACATTTTTTTGAATAGACCTATGATCGATACTGGGTGTGATGCTTTATGGACACTTGTAATTACATGCAAAGTCCATCTGGAATGCAGCCAAGGGCAAACTTATTATTATTATAAATCGCCACAATAAATTCAAACTATTAATAGTAGGAGTTATATAGGAAGACCTATTTTATCTAGGTATTAGTCTAATCTTCAAAATAACCCAGCAAGATAGGTTTTTCTCTATGCATAATACTGTAAAAAAGCTAAGGTTGAAAGAGTTTGAGTAACTTTTCCCAAGGAGCAGTAGCAAATAGGTAAGGTTAGAACCAGCTCTATGCGACTCCAGAATTCATGGTTTTTCTCCCTTCCTAAGTACCGTTGGAGGCAGCTTTTCCCTCCTAATGATTTTTTTGGATCACATCTCTTTGTCACCATTCTTGATCTCCCCTTTTCTCCCCCCTGCTTATTGTAGGAAACTTAGACAATTCTGCAAACATAAGGAAAAAATCACTTATAATCTTGCCACGGTATATATACTTTAAACCACTTTTCTTTCTACGCACTTTACACACACACTTTTCCTTTTATAAAAATCAGATCCTATTCTGTAAACTTTGATACACATATTTCATGTTATCGAACAGTCTTCTCCCACACGTTTTGCCTCATTCATAGCAGCGGTGTGAATGCCACGCACATTGTTTTTGCACGGCCTCCCCATGGTTTGGAAATGAGGGAGAGGGCAGAGTGGTGATAAGGAGGCTGGGGGGGAGGGGCACCGCGGCTTAAATGACTGACCCGACCCACCTGTAACATCTGCCTTAGACATTATCATAAGTTAGGACGAGAAGAAACTTCAGAAATGACCAGCTTCATGCAGGTGCAGCAAGCCAGGCCTCTGCTCAGGCTCACCTCCTGCCTTTCCCAATGCCTATTTCAGAGCGTCTTTATTGATCCTCAGCTGGGCAGCTCTCCACTCAGCTCTCAGTTTGTGTCATCCAGAGCAGTTCAGGCCCCGCCCTCCAGGTGGGCAAACTCCACAAAGCACGTTTCCTTACTCCGCCCTCCCCGCCCGTCTCCTTGGGGTCGCACCCACTGAGAAAGCGTGCATTTCTAAGCCTTTGCCTCAGGTTCTGCTCTGTGGGGAGCCTGGGTGGGCATCTGTTTCAGCGCAAAATAAAAAATGTCTGACTCATTTCCTCTGTGATTGCTTAGTGGGAGAAAGGCAGGAAACAAAAGAGTTCTTAAACTGGGGTAGATGGGCCAGGCTTCCAGAGGTTTGAGAACTCTCTACAATTGTATGCAAAATTGTGTGCGTACATACATCTTTTTCGGAGAGTCCATTGCACTCTACAGGCCATCAAAGTAACAGAGAGAGGAGGGAGAGGACAGGAAGGAGAACAGTGGGCCTAAGGCAGTGTTTGAGAGAGCAGATAGGGATGGAACACCAGGGTATAGACTCTGGGCCGGTGGGGTATGATGGCTCCAGGGAGAGGGAACGGTGAGTAAAAGAGGAAGGAGGACTAGATGCAGAACATGTTTCTCTGATTTTATAGCTGTACTTGGGCTAGAAGCTGCCGGATCATACACTCCAGGCCTTCAGCCCCATCCCGATGGCCCACGCTGAACATCTGTAACAGAACCTTCCTCTCTCCGAAGCTGGGTTTCTGTTTCCTGTTTGATCAGAGGAGGGGGCTGACTTTAGTGATTTCTGAAGAACTTCCAGCGACAAAATCCTCGCATCTTCTGGTTCATGTCCCTGTGGCTTGATTCTAGCAGCTGCTACCCTAGGAAGACCTAACCTGTCTTGGTTCTGCCAGGGAATGAGGAGCTCCAGCCCCATCCTCACAAGGAGACCTGCTCAGCCCTCATCGCCTGAAGTGCCACACTGGAATGAAAATTACATTAATTGAATGTTGGAAGGTTGTGCTTTTGGAGCGGCCGGTCAGGTTCAATCTAATTTACATACTGATAACAGTTGAAAAATGATACTGTCTAATGAACAAAATGCGTTGGTCTGGCTCACTGTTAGCATTAACGTGTTTATCACACTGGCGTACCATTAGAAGGCTGGGTACACTTCCATCTAAAAATCCACTGCTGCAGAGGTCCCTCTCCAGGTTTGGTTTCCTATGCAGCTTATAGGCATTCTGACAGGCCTGTATATGGAAAGCAGAGTCTGGTTAGGGAACAGTGTTTGATGCTCCTACCGGCTGGCTTCCATTGCTGTGACTGGTGAGAGCCCTGAGGGGTGAAAAGGACTAGCCTGGATGTCTGTCTTTGAAGTGGCAGCTCATAGCGGCCTTGGCTGGACAGTTGGGGTTTGAGAAAGACTCGGTTTCTCACTTGTCCCCCATGAAATGTGAGGCTCAGCAGCTTTAGGCTGGCCAGATGTCTGCAAACTTCACAGGACTGTTTGGAAACGGAAACTTTATTTTCATAATGCCACCCAGCTGCTTTGGTGGACTTCTGCCACCACCAGAATTGACAGGATGCTTTAGCCTCAGGTTTCTTTGGCCTTCCCAGTTTTTTCCCCATCTTCTGTTAAGGGAGGGAGGTCATGATCAGGTGTATATGTGGGGGTGTAGGGGTGTAAGATAACTCTGAGTTTGTACATGAATGTTTATGACAGCATTATTCACACTGGCCTGAAGTGGAAACCACCCAATTCTGTCAACAGATTAATGGATAAACAAATTGTGGTATATCCATAAAATGGAAATTACTCAGCCATAAACAGGGATAAAGAAGCCAGATTCAAAAGCACAAATATTTTATGATTCTTGCTATATGGAATCCATAGAATAGCTAAATCTGTTTAGACAGAAACCAGACTTGTGTTTGCCAGGAGCTGGGAGGGAGGGAGATGGAGTGTGATTGTTTAATGGATATGGCGTCTCCTTTGGGGATGATGAAAAGGCTTTGGAACTTGGGATAGTTGGTGCCCGCCCAGCATTGGGAATAACTAATGCCAATGTGCTTTAAGATGGTTAATTTTATGTTATGTGAATTTTAACTCAATAAAAAAAGGACAAGATTGCTTTGACTGCAATATGGAGGCTGCTAGAAGGGCTGGTTTCAGGGCTATGGCAATAGTCCAGGTGAGAAAGGCTGACCTTGGACTAGGGTGTTGGCTGTGAAGGTGGGAAGGAGTGGAGGGACCCAAGAGGTTTTTAGAGGGAACTGTAAGAGTAATGATCAACCCTCCCACCAAGGAACCCCAATGTGGTGTGAAAATAAATGGGAAAAGGGACATGGGAGGCACCTTCTCTGGGACTGTCCCAGGTCTGGTCAATGGCATTGAGTCAGGGAACCCCAGTCTGAGGTTTCCCCAGAGCAGGAAGCACTCCAGGGCGTGGAACACTGATTGGATGAGGGTCTCAGTGCCACTGGGTCTGCTCGGCCTCTAAAGCACATGGCTTCCAGCCCAAGGGCTGCTGCTCCCAAGGGCAGAGCACCTGCCCCGGGAGGACTGAGGCGTAAGGGGTGGGGCGCTCCTGACTGATGCCCTTATATGAGGTGTAGTAAGGATCACATAATGAAACCAATCAGAACCCAGCACTGAAACCTAAATATATGTAAGAAAATAATATGGTAGGAGAGGTGTTTTCAAAGTACACATTTGGAACATTTTAGAGAAAGATATGTATTTTCTTTCTTCAAATTTTTAAAATAAATCATAGTTATTAAAATTTTAGTCACCGTAGATGTAGCTATTTGCATTTATTGCCAATAAAGAGGCCATTCCACACTCCCCTCCCAACCCCCCTGTGCCACCCCAATAACTTCACTAAAAATAGAATTCCTGATCAAATTATATATGCATGGAAGCAATTTGGACCTTGTTTGAACTTACCACTAGCTGAACTTTTTTTTTTTCCTATGAAAACTTCATGTTATTCCACTTTAAAGAAACCTGGCTTAATGCTGGCATAGAGTTTTATAATGCCCTGAAGCTTTTAAAAGAATAGTAATGTTATGGAAAATCCAACAGCGTGATTAAATCATCGAAGTGATGAAAGTTTAAAAGGAAAGACAAAGGAACTTTTAGATCACAACAACACAAGTAATAACATTCTGGCTGTGAGAAATGGGCTAAACAAACCTTGGTGTGGTCTGCCGCCCTTTTATGGATGAGGAAACTGAGGTTTTTCTGAGATAAATATTTTCAGCATTGACACTGCTGCTGTGCATTTATTGTCCCTGATATTTAAGTGGTGCTTTTTGCCAATCAAATCTAATTTTCTGTTACCTACCGACTGACTCAGATTCATCATCCCATTAACTTCAACACACCCTGCTAATTCACTCAACAAACATTAGCTGAAAACCCCTTGTTGCCAGGGCCAGGGGCATCCCGATGCCAGCTGGGTCTGTTCCCTCAGGGACTCGCCAATTCCACCATAACAACAGTAAGTCCCGTAATCAAGACAAAAATAAATACGCCCTTATTTTTATGTGTTTGTGTGATATTTTTCTTTTCTTTTCTGCCTTTAATTTTCTTCCCACTCCTTTGATCCCTTGCATTACCTTTTATAACACCACTATCTTTCCAGAATATTCTAGTCCACATTGATTTCTCCCCCTTATGTCTCTGTTAAGCTTACAGGGAAGGGGCCAAAATTTTAGAAGATGATTATTGTATCAGTCAGGATAAGCAAAGTTACTCTTGAGTAACAAGCAACCTCCAGATCTCTGTGGTTTTATGTAACAAAATGTATTTCTCATTCACACTAAACCTCCCATATGGGTCAACAGGGAGCCTCTGTGGGTGTTGCAGAGGGGTCTGGGCTGACAGAGGCTCCATCCTGCCCTGTGCTTCCAGGAGGAATGAATGCCACAGGGGAAGGGAGGCTGGAGCTGAGCACCAGTGATAAAATGCCTTTTCCGAAAAATCGCACCCATCGATTTCATTCACATACCATTGCCCCAAACTAGTTCTGCGGACACACTTCTCTTCCAGGGGGTGGAGAAGGATAATCTTTCCTTGTGTATGGAATGAGGAGAATCTGGATACTTGTGAGCATATAATAATTATCATTATTACTATGCTAGCATTTCCACTATGTTCATCTTACGTGGGAAGTAGAGCATTATGTCTTTCTTATTTTGTAAAAACTCAGTGTCCAGCAGAGGGCACAAACTGGGCACTTAGTACATTTATGTTTGACTCAAGATTGTGTGAAATTCTGTCTAAGTAAACCCAGTTTATATTTTCTTCAGGTTCTGGTCTTAATGTGGGGATTAAAAGCTTTAGGGAAATCTAGGGCTCTGGCCTGATTCGTGTTCCAGGGAGGAAACCTGAACCTACCGAGACCTTTTCTAGGTCTGAGACCCATCTAAATGTTCCCAGTGATCACCAGGCACTTAACACCACTCCCCAACAGTCGTTTGTTCAGCTTATAGCAAACTGGGGCAAAGCGACAACTCATATTTATCAAGTATCAGAAGGAGTGAACCTACCAGGTGACCTTTAAGATTCCTTCTGAGATTCTGTAAAGTTCCTTTCAGGGACGGTGATGATGAGATAGCGCCTGCATCCTGAAGCTTGCTGAGATGCCCCTGAGCCCCAGAGGCAGTGGAGAGCTGGGCGCTTGGCTTTAGAATGAGTCTGTATCTTGGGCCCTTAAGTCCCATCTGTCCTTGTTCCCATCCACCTGGGCCTGTTCACAATCACCCAGTTCCCGAGCTCCCACTTCACCTGTGGTCCGTGATGCCTCCCAAAATTGCAGACGCTTCAAACACACTAATCATTCAGTGCTCTTTCAAACTGACTCGTAAAGTTTTTGTTTAACATGGGTTTTAAGGAGAGGCTGTCTGGGGAAGAAGCGAGAAGCAGGATGACTAATAGTAGCCCTCAACTTCTCCTCTGTTGCCCTAAAAAATTAAGTTCTGGCCCTGTATCAGTTACGTATGGCCAACATAATACCGTGTAACAAAACACCCCCAAATTAGCAGCTTAATACAATAGGCATTTATTATTTCTCACATGTCTATGGGTTAGCAAGTCTCACACATGCATCTGTTCCGCTGGTGAGTCAGATGAAGCCTGGCTGGTCTGGCATGGCCACAGCTGGGCTTGCTGAGATCTCCTCTGTGGGTCTATCACATGCACATGTCCTGCTTTTCCCCCGGACAGGCTAACCTTGGCATGCTCTCAAGCTAGCCTTCACATGTTCTCATGACAAACACAGAAACAAGAGAGGAAGCAGCAATGGTCACTTTGTAAAGCCTCTGTAAAGGAACTCACAGAGGACCATGTGGTCCAGCCCAGACTCACAGTGGATGAGGCCTTTAAAGCTATAGGACAAAAAGCATGGACAGAGAGAGGACATTAACTGGGGCTGTTAATGCAACCGATTTACCACAGCCCCCAGGCATGCGTATCCCACACTGCACATCGACATTCTATGAAGATCAGGGCCCACTATCTCAGAAGCCAGCGTATCGTGAGAAGAAATCTATATGCCATGGCTGCACATTCAGGAAACTACTAGGACTTTACTGTAGGTGACTGGGCACCAGCTGGGAAAGGCAGGACTCAGGGCAGGGAGGGGGACCACTGGACACATCGTTTATGTTTGAGACCCTCGCGCCTCTGAATTAAGAGAATACTCTTGTGGAGTGTTGGGTAATCTGTCATTATTATTATCATCACACTCCCACATTTACAGATAGATGGCGCAACTGATGTCTTTCCTCTTGCTAGGACTTGAATTTACAAGGGCAGGGCAGGGAGTGCAGTTCCCTATGTTGTGGCTTTCTCCCCTGGGGAGATGCCATCAGTTTTGGACAGCCAAATAACGTCCTTGGTCAGAATTCAAGGGCCATTCGATGATGTAATGCAAATAGTTTTTTTATCAAAGGCTGCAGAAACCAGTTTATGCGCTGTGCCTTGCTGACCCTCTCTACTTTTTTATCCACAGGAAATAAATGATAAATATTATTCAGCTATTACACAGTTCCAGAGGAAGTCCATAAACTCTTCAACACTGCATTTATATCATGTTATAAAACTTCTCTTTAATATGGCAGGAAATGTGTTTGGGTTTTTTATTTTTAATTTTTTTAAAATAGTTTTCAGAGTCTGCAAAGAAATGTCTTGTTTAAAGCGAGTTCCTTATTTCATCTGAACTGGGACCTGCCTGCCAGCGAGGCGTGCCACGCTAACTGCATCTCACGTGCCGCGCCATGGGTGAGCAGGCTGTTGCTTCACAAGGAAGCATAATAGCTAATTGCATTTTAGGCCATGGGTTTGTCACTGTGACAGTGCCAAGGAACGGTTTCAAAAGCAAAGCAGTGAGGCCAATTCTGATTCGCTTATGAGCCTGAAAATCATAGCACAGCCTGAACCCCAGGAATATGATATTCCCAAGGATTTTGGCTTGTACTGTAGTGTATCCCGTGCCCTGCTAAACTTGCCTGAAATTTGTATCTGGAATCCGTGTATTATGAATCCTCGATGTCAATCATCCGTTGTCACAATCCTCAGATGCACTTGCTTAGTCTCTTCTCACGTTCTGCGTCAATAGCCTGTCGGGACAAAGCCTGCGTATGAGGAAGGCAATGTTGAACCTCCCTAATTAACAGCTTTGGATGAAAGAGCATCTCCAAGGTCCTCAGAAGGAAAAGATTCTATAGAGATTTACACAGCGCTCTTTTGAGACGCTTTGCATGCTGATATATAATTCGCAAGTACATAAGGAAGTGGATGCTCAGAATATAATATACAGAGCTCATCTATTTATGTTTGTATTTATTAAGTTCTTTGTAAATCTCAATTTAGCAGATGTCTTCTGACTCAAAATAAAGCTCTTCATGAGGGAGTCAGTATGGCTGTACAACAAAAGTCACATTACCATCTGAGTCCAAATATTTGCAAGATAGAACAAATGGGAAAATAGATGGAAAAATACCCACTGGGAGTTGTGACTCATTAAATTCTCATGTGCATGACATATTGTGAAAAACTTTTTTAGTCCTTGGTTCAAAGGGTCCTTTCCCTCCTCCTTTCTTGGCTTTTGGAACTATAAAAACAAGATGGGAGTCTGTGTGTGTGCGTGCGTGCGTGTGTGTGTGTGTGTGTGTGTGTCTATGCACCCATGCACACGTGCATGTTCTCATGGCCCTCTCCACCCTTTCATACTAGTACGTATTCCCTCACTTACTGCAGGTATTACATTCTAGACACCCCCCTGCGAAGTAGGAACCTTTTATTTATTCTACACTCTTAAACCTACGTAACTTTAACAACATACGTATACAATACCGCAAAATCATGTGATATAGCAAAAAATCTGCAATAATTAAATATAATATTTTTAAAAATCCCACGATACAGTGAGGTGTGATAAGTGAACCAGGATATAGAGAGGGACTACTGTATATGTTTCCAGAGGCTGTTATAATGTGTGTGTTGCATTTCATGTTCCAAGGCCCAAAAAGTATACCAAAAGGTCCCTGTTCCACTGGCAGGTATTGTCTCTGAAGGTATGCCATGCGTGGTGCCCGTGACAGCCTGCTCCTCAGTCATGGCCAGGTCCTTGCCCCCGAGGCATGGTCCTATATTTGGATCTTGAGACATCTCTCCAGCACCACCTCTTTCCTCTCTTCTGAACTTGCTTGTTCTGTCTTTTGGTCACTAAAGGTCATTGTGTTACTGTACATATGGTGTCCAGGTTATCTCAGCTGTGGTTTTAGTCTAAGATGTTGACATTCAGCTCTTTATCAGCTCCATGTTCTGTAACCTTTGGGCAGTCTTGTTTTACCTCTGCCTTTATCTGAGGCTTGGGAGGTTCTGGCCTCTCCTGGAGGTGAATTTAGGCAGAAAGGGACATCAAGAAGGTATTTAAAAATCTTTCCAGGGCTAAGGTTATGTTTCCTCTAGTTATGTTTCCTCTCCCACCCCCTAAATAAAAGTCTCTTGCTGTGGTGTCTCCATCAAGGAAAGGATCCAAATAATTTTCAACCTGATTTATGTTTTTAGCCTCTGTTACCTCTAGAGCTAAGAATTCTGTAAGTTTGCTAGTGACTGTGTAAAGTAATAATTACTTTTATGTCCTGTAAGATATCCTTCAGCCCTTGAGGCTGTGTACCCTGATGACGCCATCATCACTGTTCTGGATTTATAAATGTATATGTGATTTTCCTTCAGTCTTTGAGTTTCTGGATTTGAGAATCTTATTTTTGATTTATGATTCTTTGACGAGGTTCCTATTCATGGGTACAGATCTGGCTGGTAGGACAGAGGCCTGCTCAGCAATTCTTTCTGCAAGGTATGCAGAACATTATTACTTATTTTTGCAGTTACCATCAACAGGAAATATTTCCGTCAGGGTTCGGTCTCCTAACTCATTATCTTTTCTGAATAAGCCCCTATGTCTCATGTCCAAGTTTCTTACCCAGCTAGTATTTTCTCCCTTTGTCCTGAATGTTGACACTTGGTTCATCCTGTCTAATAGTCTACCCTGTTGAAGCATAGTTTTCCTGTATTGCCAATTATTCTCTCCCCATGGACATGTTAATAAGGGAATTCACATCTTATGAATCCTCCAAATAGAGATGGGATATTAAGTTCTAGAACTCAAAGGGGAGATTGCAGGCAGAGATATAAACTTGGAGTCATCAGCATTAGGTAGTATTGAAGCCATGGGCACAGATAAGGTCCCCAAGGAGATAATGTAGAGGGATGAGGGGAAAATGTTGGTATAACTCAACTCACAATGACATTTCAGTTCTACATAGCTGATGTCCTGCTTGTCATGGGATCACACTTATTTGTTCATGTCTTCTCTTGCCTGGCTCTGCATATCTGGTATAGAATTTCTTAATTTCCTTCAAATGTATGATTTTTAAGTATGAATATCGTTTCTTTCTTGGTGTCCAGAAAGTCTTTAAAAAAAAAATTTGCCTCTCCAAGGACCTTTTTCCATCTTTCTCTTGCCTCCCTCCATTCTTTCCACCACCGCTTCCTTCCTCACCTGATTCAGAAGTCCTGATAGAGTTATATCAGACTCACTGGACCTCAAGATTAAGAGGACATTTCTCAGGACCATGGTCAGCAGCAGGCTTATCGGATTCCCACTCCTCTCTCTATTTTTCAGTCATTGCTATACCTAAGTCTCCACCTTCAGCTCCTGGTTCCATTGTTTCTGTCTTCCTAGGGGAATGGAACAGTGTCTGTTCTCTCTTGCTCTTATCCCACCATCATGCCTTCCTTCACATGAATCTAAAGTCTAGGGAGAGTTGAACTTGAGTGACCCCCAATACAGTAAAATGCCAGGTAAATTGAGAAAACTATATTTAAGAGCACTTAGGGGGCATATGTGGTAAGTTCAAAACTTACCTAAGAAAATGTGTCTTCTCTATCTCCTAGTAAGTCTTGAGTTTGTGTGAGAGAGAAATGGACAACAACTCTTGAAGAAAACTGCCAATGATAGATTGCCAGGGAGGGGAAAAAACAAACAAACTTTGGGGACATTAGTTTCAAATGAATAATTTACCAAGAAGGAATCATATACTAACCAGTAATGCAATATGAAAATAATCCTAAGGAGAGATGAGAAAACACTCAAGAAGGAAAATGTAAGATCTATAGCAGGTTCTGCAAATAGGAAGAGTTGTTCTTAGTCCTACCCAGTTAGTGGTGGAGCTTGATGTCGCACTTAGGTCCCTAAGAACATTTAGACTTTCTGGAGCATGAGCAGTGTGGTACCTCAGAGGACGTATTCAGTGATAGCTTCAGCTTTGAAGCCAATGGAAGATGTCCAGTTGTTCTTAGGGTTGCGCTAATGTGGACTGGTGTATAATCTTGGGTTTCGTGTTTGTGTTCATAGAGAGGCTGATTCTCCTAAGTGATTCAGAATTGTGTGCGTGCTATCATGTGTGTGCCTCTGGAGGTATCTCATGAAATTACAGAACTGTCTTAAAGACTCTCTTTAAGAGACTTGGTGAGGTTTATAGGTCAAAGATTTGATTGTATGATAGCTACATGCTCTATTCCTATATCCTAAATTAGAATATGTTCTAACCTATTTTTAGGACATGGCTTCTGCATGTGTGTCTCTCTGTGTGTGTAAATTTTTATGGTAACCCCTACCTAGCTGGTGTGGCTCAGTGAATTGAGTGCCAGCCTGCAAACTGAAAGGCTGCTCATTCAATCCTCAGTCAGGGCGCATGCCTGGGTTGTGGGTTTGGTCCCTCATCCAGGCGTGTATGAGAGGCAAGTGATGGGTGTTTCTCTCTTCTTCTTTCTCCCTCCTTTCCCCTGTCTCTAAAAATGAATAAATAAAATATTTTAAAAGTTTTATGGTAGAGTGGAAATGATTATTTTTAATGTGACACAAAAGACCATCCAGATCTCAAAAAAACATTAACTCTAAATTTACTAAGTAAAAGCATTAGAGATTAAGTGTGGCTGAAGAGTGAGGTATAAAAAAACATTTTTCTGGAGTCAGAAGATTGCCTAGCAAGCTTAAATTTATTGCTGGTACTCACTACCCAGATTTCACAGGATTTCATGGAAGAGACTGGTTCCTATAGCCCAGGATCCTGGCACTCTGTGCTCTCAGTTTATGGCAGTTCCTGTTTGCCACACCTGAGGATCCTGTGGCATTTATCCTGCAGGTGCAGTCTCAGTGTGTAATTGAACATAGCCAATGAGAGCCGACTTCGTAGCTCTATCAGAGTAAATGTCTACCTGCAGATGATGTGTGGATTTAATCTGCAGACTGAGGGGATAATCCTTTAGTTCTCTCAAGGGTGCTGGGTGCCCAGGAAGCTGTAGCCTTTCCCCTGTTTATCCTGTCTGTGTAGGGAAACTTCTGTCCCAGTTTCAAGTGTGTCTACCATGATGGTCTCAACATATCTCATAAGTCTTCTTGTATTGATGATGAGTTTCATTGGTAAGTGTATGTTACAGGCTAAACCATGGTCTATCTCCTCTAAGTTTCTAGCAACAATATTAGGTGGGGAAAAAAATCTCTGATAACATTACATTATTGATAGCATAAAATCAGTTTACTGATTCATTGCATGAAACAGAACACACAGTGGGACAGCAACAATTACATATTTTCTTGAATGTGGCTCCCCTCCTCACCCAATTCCCTTTGAAGGGAGGGAGGTATGCTGGGCTTTTTGGGTCAGCTTCTCTTATGATATCACAATGGCAGGGGAACTGAGTCTCTCTGGGCTGGGTCTTACATGTAGTCTATTAAACTGGGGAGCCAGGTTACAGGCACCACATGCTACTTACTACCTTACAAAGATTAACTAGGCACAATTACCCATCTCTGCCTCCCTCCTATCAAAAGTCACCTGCCTCTTTCTCCACAACTCTGCTCCTTCCTTTGCATCCATTCTCTCCCACATCACCAGTTTTTCCCTCTTGGCTGACAGCTTCCACGAGCATGTGAATATTCTCTAAGATCTGCCATGTTGAAAAGCTTTTCCTTGACCCCACATATCTGCTCCCCTGAATAGCTGAACATTTGGAATGCATTATCTACACTCACTGTCTCTGTTTCTTGACTCTTGACCTCTCATTTGTATCAATCCTTTAATCCTAATTATATTTCTGCCCCTGCACCCCACTAAAGCTGGGGCTTTCGCTAAAACCATTCTCCTTAAGGGTGACTGACTTCACCTGTTTTCCTCCAGCACCACTGGCCATTCTTTCTCAGCCTCCTAGCTGGTTTCTCCTCCTCTTCCTATTTCCAAATGTTGGCCCACCTTGGAGTTCTGTCTTTCAACCATCCTCTTCCCCAATATTTTGATACATTCCCTGTGAAATCTAACTTAGACCTATTTCCTGACCTCCTTACTCACATATCCGGTTACCTACCATTTCTTCCCATTTGAATATCTAACTGGTGCTTTCTCCAACTCCATGTGTTCAAAGTAGTTTGTCCTCTCTCGCAAACCTAAACTTCCACTAGTAATAACCTCCTCAATAAATAGCATTCCCAAATTCTCAATTGTCCAAGCCAAAAGTATAAGAATTATACTTGAATTTCCCGTTTCCTTCGACCCTCCCCACACGTAATCAATCAACACGCATCCAAAACAGACTTAAAATCTGTCTACTTCTCTCTATCTTCATTTGAACCATCTAGGTCCAAGTCATCACTCTCTTTTATCTGAATTTCTACACTTGTCTTTTAACTGGTGTCCTTGGGTCCACCATTGCTCCTTTCAACCCAACCTCTAGGTACCAACCAGAGTGATTTTTTAAAATAACAAATCAAATATGTCTTGTCCCCACTTAAAATTCTTTAGTAGCTTCCTATTTCTTTTGGAATAAAATTTGAACCCTTAACCTTGATTTATAAGGGCATGCCTGATTTGGCGACTGCACTTTTCTGACGTTGTTTCAAATTATGCTTCCCTCTCACTCACTGTTCCCTAGTACAATGGCCTTTCTGTTCCTCAGATACACTGAACCCTCTCCTGCCTTCAGTCATTTTCATTCCCTATTCACTGATCCCATTCCTTCATTTCCTCACAGCCCCCCTATTCCCATCCTTCAGGTCTCAGCTCAAATCTTACCTTGAGTGGGCCTTTCCTGATCATCCCTTCTCTGGTCACTTCCCCCCATTACTCTCTGATCACCTCACCTGGCTTGACCTTTCTAATGCCTATTATAATCTGTGACTATCACTTATTTTGCCAATGACTTGATTATATTTGTTCTCCTCTTCCCCACTGAATTGCAAGCTCTACGAGTCGGAACCGTGCCTATCTTATTCCTCAGCATAATGCTTATCACCCAGCTGGTACTCTGTAACTATTTGTTGAGTAAATGAATGAATTAATAAATGTATGAGTGAATATCTCTGGAAATGATACTATTCTAGATTCTCTTCCACATCAATTTGCTTTTACCATGCTCAAAGATTTTTCTCCCACACCTGTCACTGATTTTCAAGCAAGAAAAGTAAAGCATTAAGTGCTCAAATATCACATTCTGTATAAAGCTTGAAAGCACTATATTTAGAAAAAGTTGGCAAGCATAGCTCTCAAGTCCAATTAAATTCTGGCATAGTAAAACTACTAATGGAGACAGCGGGCTGTAGTTGATATCAGTACAGGGAATTTCTGGCCATTTGTGTTATAGATGTCTATTAACAAACAAGCAGTTCTTGGAGAATAAGACATAGCAAATACAATTTAGTAGATTAAGGAAGACTGACTCTTTTAGCCAACCTGGCTTCAGTCTCTTTATTATGAAGACTATTGATCATAAAATCCAATTCGATTTGTCCTATCATATTTTCAAGAGGTAGCCTCATAAATATCTTTAGACAATCTTACTTGTGATAAATTAAGACTTCTGTTATAAAATTCACTATGATAAACAAATACCAACTAAAGATTGTGATCTGTTTCCTTGCCCTAGGCCAATAAATAAAGCTCAGTCATGCTTATGTCCACATTGTCATGTTGTATCCAAATCTGCATTTTGATTCTGGACACTCACAGCATTGTCATTATAATACAGTTATCAAACCCCAAGGAATTTGGTCAAAATGATGCCATGTTCTTATTTTTCAAAGTTATTATTTCAGTTTAAAAAATTATTTCTTAAATTAATATACAGTAAAATTGACTTTTTTGTATGTGTAGTTTAATGAATTTTAACACATATAAAAATTCATGTAATGACCCTTGAAATCAGTGTATGGATGGCTGTACCTCTCCAAGAAATTAGATTTTGTACATATTTTGCTAGCTTTATACTTAAATATTTTATTTTTGGAGTTATTGCACATGGTATTATATGCTTAGTTTTTTGTTTTCATATTCATTTTAATATGTAGAAATATAATTGTTTTTTGTGAGATGACCTTTTATCCTGAGGCCATGCTGACTCATTTATTAATTCTTTCTTTTTTCCAGATTGCTTACATTTATCTCTGTAGACAGTCATGTCATCTATGAATAGGGGCAGTTTTATTTATTCCTTTCTATTTGGTATGTCTTTTATTTCTATTTCTTGCCAGTTGCACTGGCTAAGACTTCCTCATATTGAATAGGACTGGAGAAAGTGGACATCCTTGCCTTGTGTCCAGTGCTAGGGATAAAACATCCTACTTACATCATTAACTATGAGGTTAGCTGTAGGCATTTTTGGTGGATGCCTTTTATTAGGTTGAGAAAGTTCCTTTATATTCCTAGTTTGTTATAATGGATGTTGATTTTATTTCAACTGTCTTTTCTTCATTAATTGATAAGATCACGTGGTATTTTTTCTTTAGAAGGTTAACATGGTAGATCACATAATTGCATTTTAAATATGAACCAGCCTTACATTGTTAAAATAAACCCCACTTGATTGTGGTATATTATTCTCTTTATGTGTTGCTAGATTCAGTTTACTGACGTTTTATTAAGGATTTTTACATCTACGTTCATGAGGGATATTGGTCTTTAATTTTTTTTAACTCTCATATCTGGCTTCACTAGCAGGGTAATGGCCTTTGTCCTCATAGAATGCAGTGGAAAGTTTCTCTGCTCTTCCATTTTTCTAAAAGAGATCTATAGAATTTGTGTAATTTATTTTTCTTTTTTAATTAATACATCTATTTTCATTGAGGTATAATTCACAAATAGCACTATATTAGTTTTAGATGTACAACATAATCATTTGATATTTATAATGCACTGTGAAATAATCACCACATTGAGGCTAGTCACTATGTGTCATCATAGTTTAAATTTTTTTTCTTGTGATGAGAACTTTTAAAATTTACTCTCTTAGAAACTTTCAAATATACAATACACTATTACTAACTATAGTCACCATGTTGTTCATTATATCTCTATGACTTATTTATTTTATAACTGAAAGTTTTGACCCATTCACCCATTTCCTCCACTCCCTTACCCCTTCTTCCCCTCTGGTAACCACAAATCTGTTCTCTGCATGTATAAGCTTGGTTTTTGTTGTTGTTTCTTTGTTTTGTATTTTAGATTTAGGTCATACAGTATTTGTCTTTTTCTGTCTGACTTATTTCACTTAGCACAATGTCAGGATTTCCTTCTTTTTTTATGGCTCAGTAGTATTCTGTTGTATATACATGCCACATTTTCATTTATTCATTCATTGATGACACTTAAATTGTTTCCATATCTTGGCTATTGTAAATAACACTGCAATGAACATGTGATTTCTTTTTTGTATGATTTACCAGAGAAAGACATTTGAGCCTGAAGATAATTTTGTTTTTCTTTTTAAAAGGTATTTAACTATTAACCAATTTCTTAATAGTTATAGAACTGTTCAGTTATCTATTTCATCTTGGATGATTTTTGTTTTTATTTTTTGAGCAATTTGTCCATGTCATCTCAGTTGTCAAATTTATGTGTGTGGAGTTGTTGGCAGTACTCTCTTATTATCCTTTTGATGTCTGTGTGGTCCGTAGTGACATCCTCTCTTTCATTTTTGGTATTAGTAATTTGTATTTGTCTCTCTCTTTTTCTTTATGTCTTGCTAAGGTTAATAATTTTATTTACCTTTTCAAATAATCAGCTATTTTTTTCCACAAATTTTCTCTACTCTTTTTCTGTCCCAAATTCACGGATTAACTGTTTTCTTTTTCTTGTTTCCTTCCTTGGCTTTATTTTGCTATTCTTCCTAGTTACTTATGGTAGAATCTCAGATTGTCAATTTCAAACCTTTTTTTTCTCCTAACAGAAGCATTTAGTGCTAGAAATGTTTCCTCTAGCACAGTTTTAGAGGCATCCTACAAATTTTAGTGTTTTATTTTCATTTTAATTCAGCTTAAATTAAAAAGAAAGATTTCCCTTGAGACTTCCTCTTTTAACCATAAATTATTTAGAAGTGTGTTGTTTAATTCCCAAACATGTGAAGGATTTTTCCATTATCTTTCGATTAACCAATTTCTAGTTTAATTCTATTATGGTCACATAACTTATTTGCATGATTTCAAGTCTTTTAAATTTTTTGAGGTTTATTTCTAAATAATTGGTGAATGTTCCACACGCACTTGAAAAAATGTTTATTTTGCTGAGTGGAGTGTTTTTAAATATAATTAGATCCAGTTGGTTGAAAATGTTGCTCAGTGCTCCTATACCTTTGCTGATTTTCCATGTACTGATTTTATCTATGACCTAGAGAGGATTGCTGAAGTCTCCAAACATAATTGTGGTTTCTCTTTTACTGCTTTTTTCAGTTTGCCAGTTTCTGCTTCAAGTATTTTGGGACTGTGTTGTTAATTGCATACACATTTAGGATTGTATGTTTTCTTGCTGAGTTGACCCTTTTATCATTATATAATTCCTTCCCTATCTCTGAAAATTTTCTTTGCTCTAAAGTTACCTTGCATATTAATATAGCCACTTTATCTCTCTTTTGTTTTTCATTAGTGTTCAGATGATACATCTTTTTTTTCCCCATCCTTTTCTTCTAACCTACCAATCTCATTATTTGAACTGAGTTTGTTATAGATAGTATATAGTTGGGTAATTTTGTTTTCCCTTCTAACAATCTCTGTCTTTTAATTGGTATGTTTAGACCACTTACAATTAATGTAATTAATTATTAATATGTTTGAATTTAGGCCCACCCTTTTATTATTTGTGTTTTGATTTTCTCCATGTCTTTTGTTTCCTTGTTTCTCTTTTCCTGCTTGTTTTGGGTTATTTGACTATCTTTAGTACTCCATTTTAATCCTGACGTTTTTTGAAGGTAACGTTTGTTGATGTTTAAAGAGTCTCGACTACTTTTAATTGAAATAATAATACTACCAGCAGTTATGAGTTAGCGGATACTTGATATTTGCTCTTTCTATACCTAATCTTGTAAGAATGCTGCAAAGATAAATAATTTAAAAGGTTTAAGTGTCTTGCTCACGGTCACCTTAATGGTAAAAAGAGGAGTCAGGAGGCCAAACTCCATCTAGCTCCAAAACCTGTGTTATTTCCATAGCAACTTTCACAAATTTGGCACACATGACTTAAAGATGCAGGATTTTACTAATTGTCAAGATTAGTGACAGAAATGTGAAATGACCTGACTGATCAATGTAAGATACATTTTGTATCATGGCAGATAATCCATTTTTCCCCTCCATTTTATGCCATCTATGGGAAAGCCTTTTTTTTCCTCATGATCAGGAAACTCACAGATCTCAACTCAGTAGTTAAGGTTTCCTGACAATCCTCAGCTCTAAGTATTATCACACTACTAGTTTGGATCTACTACAGATAATTTATTTATACTTGATCATTCTCCCTTCCTTTTGCTCCAGATGGTGTGTCTCAGTGTTTCTTAAGCCTCATTGCTATATTGGGATTGTATGTTAATGCAATGGTCTGTTTTTTCCATTTTTATTGGATCACAAAGCTCCATAAAAGGCAAATAATATGTATTTGCTTTTGATGTTGTTAAGCTTTAAGACTCTAACAGTGGGTGTTTTATAGTGTCTGCGTATCAAGTAAACAGTTACCAAGAATCACCACTTGCTGTTTATGCCAGGTATTCAAACTCTAAGAGGTGCTACATCGATACACTCTGAGCTTTGCGTTTTCCAGGAACTCTGGGTTATGTAGTAAGAGATGGCCTATGCTCAGGCCTCAACTTGTGTGTCTCTAAACCCTCATGATTTCTACAGGCAGGAGAAGAGCTGCTGCCTGCCATGGGATTCCACCACCTTGTTCACTTTCAGCATCCTCTGCAGGTTTTCTCTCTCTGGCAAATCCAGACTCACTGCCCGTTGGCACCTCCTTCAGCTCAGGGAGGTGGGTTTTCTCTGCACGCAGGGAGTGTTCTGCATGTACATATGCGCGGCAGTGCTTCACAGGCTCCTATCAGGTCCCCGCATTCCCACCAGCCCGCAACTCTTTAAGGTTGAAGTGCATTCATCTTTGCGTCCTGCTGAGGCCTTGTAGAGTGTCTCTGTGTAGCATAGCAAACTTTATTAAGTGAATGCTTAAATGAATGGTAAATTTCTTGAAAGCACTGGGGAAATGTCTCTCTAACACGGATTCCTGCTGCCTCCCAGGGACTTGGCCTTCTGCTGGAAAGTTGGCTCATCCTTCTCGCAGCACTTCTTGTCTGCTGATTTTCCAACTGTGGCTTTACACCTGTTTCATTTTATGATACTTATTGGGAAAGCATTTTAGCTGCTTATTATAGTCAGATATCATCCACAACAAGCCATTTTCCTTAAATTAGCCCAATGAGAAATATTCCTAAAGGTGATAAGTGAAATCATCCAGACTCTTTCTGTGGCCAGCTGGGCTGGCAGCCACGCTCAGTCCCTGGGTTGGAATACAGGGTGGATTGCTGTTTCCATCTACTTCAAGCAGCAGAGCTGCGGCTAATTCTCATACTCATACCTGTGGCTTTCACAAACTCTACTAAGCAAAAGTAACAGGAGAATTTCCAGCTGCTTTCAGGGAGTTAAATGAGATAATGTATTGCCTGACATATAGTGAGCAGCCAGTAAATGCTAGCTGTTATGACCAGGAGCCACTACTAAGAATTGCTGGAGAAAAATGACACCAGAGAAAGATGGGGGTGGGAAGGAAATATATTTTCAAAGCTTAGTAGAGAATAAGGTCCTATAAATAATTGCTTTGTTTGAAGTGAGGAATAAGAAAAATAATGCTGAAAAAAATCATTTTAATAAAAAATCAAAGGCATGAAAAGAGAGTAGGGAAAATTGATAGAAAGTTTAAGAGGCAATGTGCATTTCATAACATGTGTTTAAAAACATTAATTACATGCTTATGCACTCACCCTGGAAAACTTCACACACTTAATCAAATCATATTGTCTCAAACTGCTGTTCCAAAAAATTTGACGTACATCAAAACAACATCTCCAACAATGTGGTTAGTGGAAATTTGTGATTACATCCCTACATAATTATTTCAAAGGTTTATGGGTAAATTTGGAAATCCCTACTGAAATTTGAATTATGAAACACATACTGCAGAGCTCTGTGATTCCATCTTGGCTCTGAAATATCACCTGTGATGTTTTCAAAATGCCTGAAGTTGTAGGACATGTGTTGATAAACTTTCATTAACTGCAAGATATGGAATCTTTTCCCAAGATAGCATTTCTTGGCTTCCAGATGTCACTATTTTGTTGCTTTTGTTATTAATATGAAAATATTGATCTTGACCAATTTAAAACTAAGTTAACAGCTTTGGGTTTAATAATGCCTTTTAAAGTACAACTTTATATTAATTTTGGATGTATTTGCCTTTCATAGCTTGAGTTTACAAGCCTGGAAAGAGAATTTTACAGCACACGATGTCTGTTGGTAATATTTTTTGTTCCTGGATGAATAAAATGCTGATTTTCACACAACCAGTGAGCCAGAGCAGTGATCCTGGTGGAGGAAAAATGTAATGTAATCTTTGCAGCCAGCCATGCTGGGTCATGAGCTGAGAGAGCAACATGGCTAGACATTCTTTTTCTTAACTTACTATTTTTATTAAAAAAAAATTTTTTATTGAGGTATGATTGACATGTGGAAAACTGTGCATTTTAATGTAAACAACTCCATGAGTTTGGAATACACCTGTGAAACCAGCACCACCTCCAAGGCCATAGACATACTCATATTGATCACCTCCCAAAGTTTCCTCTTGCCCCATTGTTATTATTTTGTATGTATGTGTAGTAAGAGTGCTCAACATGAGATCTGCCCTCTTAGAAAATTTTAAGTATCCAATGTAGTATTGTTATCTATGGGCACTGTGTTGGATAGGAGCTCTCCAGGGTAAGGTTATTGGAAGAAGAGTGAAGGGCAATCCAAATGGAAGGGAAGGTTAACCACGGCACAGGATTTCCAGCAGGGAGTGCTTTAAAAGTGATGGCCATGAGATAGTGCTGGCCAGTGCTGTGCGCAATAGACCAGTGATCATACAGAGCTGAAGCAACTCAGATGAATAAGGACAGTGAGTTTGGATCTGATCTTCCCTGGGCCAGTGTCAGGGCTCTAAGTAATCACCCGGAGACCATTGTGGGATCAGGCAATGGGTTTATTGAGGGAAAAAGGGGGAAGGGGGTGAGGGGAGAGGCAGCTCCCAGACCAACTCAAGGGCCCATAGGAGCAAGGGGAATGGAAAGCAAGGGAACAGGGAATGGGGAACGGGGAACGGGGAATGGGGACTCCTGGTCCTCCTCGTGGGCCCGTAGGAGTCCCACCCACACTTCTGCAGGCACCTTTTTTTTCTACTTTTGAGACACACCTTTCAGTAAGGGTGAGTTTGCTTATTAATATATTCAGTAGTTATTTACATCTCATTGCTCCCTCCCCCCTCCCTGTCCCCCACCCCACCAGGTTAGTTAACATATCGGGCTAAGTCCATTACCATTTCCTTTGGGAACATTTCAGTCCATCAGCATATCTTTTAGGAACAGCTAAGTCAATCAGCATATCCTTTGGGAACAGATAAGTCCAGGGCCAGGTTGATTAGCATATACCAAAAGTCCAGCTGTGCATTCTAGCTGCCTCCATGTTCTCTGACAGTCAGAGATGAGAGTGTGGCAAGATGGCACTTGCCCATCTCCATCCAGCAAAAAGGCGACAGTATTTCACTCTAGCAAAAAGCTAGAAAGAAATAATGTTTTTGTTTCAGAAAGGGATTTTTCAATAAACCCATCCTGAGTGGAGGCAGTTGTTGCAAGATAATTAGTAATATGACTTATTCATAGTATAAAGAAAATTCCTGCCCCCTGAATTTATTAGCTGACCAGAGCCAATTATATTTACATGTTTAACTCACAGAAAAACATCAGTAACTTTTTTAGATCAGGAAAACAAAAACAATTATAACAAAAATCCAGAGGCCTTTTTTAGAAGATGGCAAAAAAACAGTGTTTTAAAATGAAATTAAAAGACATATAGTTTATCTCAATGGACTGAAATTAATGCGAAATTACCTTTTTGACACTTACCCTATCACAGTAACATATTATTTAGCACAAACAACCCTCTTCTTTGGATTTAGAAGCAGTGCTCGCACAAAACTGCTAATTGACACTTAGTGAAAAACAATGTATGGTATTGTACACTTTATTTTCTTATTGCTATAAAACTGGTTTAAAATAATGAGGCTCCTAAAAGGATATGACCTGGGCCATAAAGTGTACTTATTAGAGTTGTTTGATAAATCAATTCTTAATAAGCATATGAGAGAGCAGAACATAGGTGGGACATGGCAGGTCTCCTGGCAGTGAGTAGCTAGCTCTCTCTGTCTCTGTCTCTGTCTCTCTCCACCACCACCCCTTTAAGGTGTTAGGAAACAGCATATTTCTGAATGCTGAGCCTCTCTCACATCTCCCACTTTTAAGTATTTGATCTGGTGTCCAGACACAGAGAGGCTTATATCAGAGTAGGCATGAGATCCTGGCCAGGGAGCCTGTCTGGATTCTGCCAGACCCAGAAGATAGAAAGGACTCCCCAGGGTTATAACAGTCAAGTTCTAGACCGGAACTCCCCCCTCTGGGACACATTGGTGTGGGAACCTCAATTATGTATTTATTCCTTCTTCTGTGTGTGTGTTCCTCAGATGTGCCTTGAGCATTTATAACATTTCAGGCCCTCTGCAGGGCAGTGTGAACTCAACAGTGAACACAGCAGATGTGGTCTCCACTGTCATGGAGCCTGCGGGTGAGAAGGGCAATGTGCTCAATGCCCTGACGGGAGTATAGAATACAGTGGGAACTCGATACCATGGCAACACAGGGCAGACATAATATCCCAATGACAGAGAACCCTGGATTTCAAAAAGAATGGGAGGCAGGTGATGGAACAGCAGAATCCCCTAAGGGACTTACGAACCCAACTGGAGAGTGTTTTACTGATAACAGGCTCTGCTATCAAAAGGATTCTGGGCCAAGAAGCACCAACCACTGCAAACTCAAGGAGCTATGGAGAGGCTAAGAACTACTGTAAATGAGCAGAAATTTGGTGGCAGGTGGAAGAGACTGCCAGATTTGAGAGCTTTGAGACCTGGATCAATTGGCTGAGAGTATGGCAGGTTCATCTCTTGAGTAGTATAACTGGGCAGCCACCCTAGGCTTGCAAAATTTCTTTTCTTAAGTATCCCAAGGGTGCAATGGAAGATGTCAAAAGTATAGCCTCCTTTCAAGTGTGTTAACCTGAGCAGCGCTAATGCTGGCTGAGTTGCTTGGGAGCCCCATACCTTTCTGGGACGGCTGAGAGCGTTGGGGTAGATAGTGGGTGCTATCGTGGGTGGGTTCATTCACAGCCCGAACAAAAGCAAGATGGCCTGTTGCATCTCAGCAGCCTCAGTTCAAGGAGCAGGTAAGACCTGCCACATCACTGAGGTCCCAGCTAGGGTTCAGAGGATGAGACAATTGAGATGCATCTGAGAATCCATTTCCCTTGTCACCATAATGTCACATAATGTGTACCCTTTCCTACCATACAGCCAGATGCCTTCTTAGTGAAAATCTCTGAAAAAGAAATGAATGTGAGACATTAACTATTTTGTCTAGAAAAAAATATTATCCTTCATGGACAGTTCACAGTGTAGGATTGTACTGAGCTTGCAGAATTGCACTAAATTATTTTTTTTCCATGAGCTGGTGAATGGGTCCATGCATGACTCATAAAGAAGCCATATTTCTTCATATGTATGAGTGTAAAGTGATTTTGTGACCCTCACTATTTGTATGATGGAACATTATGCAGCTACTTAAAATGATAATTTGGGTCTATATTCAGTAATTTAGAAAGCTGTCTAGGATATGTAACAGTGAAAAAAGCAGATCCATATCTTTAAGTCTGCTTGGATTCCATTCATGTAAAATAAAGATGTCTGCAAAATTGCTTACCAAAATATTAACATAGGTTATCTCTGAGTGAAAACATATTTTTTCACATCCTCATCCTTCCTCATGCTCTCCTGAATTGCCTTAATATATTTCTACAATGAGAATATTTTATTTTTTATAGAAGCTATTTTTATTTTTAAAAAGCCAAAAACTTTTAACTAACTTTTGGGAGTTGGGTTGTTATTTACTAAATTCTCCCCAGCTTATTCTTTAGCTTGGATAAGAAGCCAAAATCCTTTGGAGAGATAGATTGCCTCATTGAGGAGTTTCTATAAGCAGCTTTTTTCTCTTTCTGAGATGCTACCTGATAACTTCCTACAGCCAAGCAAGTTATGTGACAATATAACTCCCCCATATGAAGAAATAATCTTTCTTTGACATTATTGTGGCAGACATTCCATGGAGTCTTAAGATACTGGCCCTTCTCATATACTAGCAACTGATTTCCTTGGAGATATCAAGGGAGAAAATAACTATGAAAGCTGCTGATATTGTTTTAATTTTTACAAGTGTAGGATAAAGGCTAAGCCATCAAAAGAAGAGGTGGGAATTTGAAGAACACTGCTCTTTGGGTAAGGAAGACACTGGGATGGGTTTACTTTGCTTCCTAGGCCATTCACATTTATTACAGGGACTCTGTCGGCCTCAGAGCACAACCTTTCCAATGAATACTGCATACCAAGCTGTCAGCAGCTGGTGTAACAGAGAGCCTTCTGGGAGCTGGTGGTGCGACACGAAGAGCTCGTCAGAAGCAGAGGGGAATGCAGTACGCAGGAGCACCGCATCCTTTCCTCTCTCAGCCTGGGTAGCTGGTGGAGCCTTTGTTCGGTGAGAAGGCATCTGTGTACTGTGTCCAGCTTGCCATAGGTATCCCTGTGTAAAGTCACAGGATATTAGGAGGAAATTGCTGTTTATTCTAAAATGTATTTAGTGTTTCTAAACTTGGTTTAGCATTTTATGATTGAATTTTCTAGAAGAGTCATGGAGATTCTGAGTCCTGACTATATACTGAGCTTCTCAAGAGCTATTCCAGAACAAAAGCCTCTTTCAGGAAGTTCAGATAGAAGTCCTGGCTCACTCTCCAACCTTTGCCCCTTCCACACCCCTCTTTGCGTCTCCAGCACCAGGCCCCAGCCTCCTCGGCTGTTCTTCAGACACAGCAGCAAGCTCTGACTTCAAGCATTTGCCCCTTTGTTTTCTCCTCCTAGAACTTCACACCTAGCAGTGTGGCCTTCCCTATAAAGATAGCACCTCATTCGCTACCTTTTAATAGTTACTCTGACTCCCCCTTTATTCTGCTTTATTTTATATATAGCACTTTCCTCAAGCTAACATATTGTATATTTGCTCGTTATTTGTCTACTCTCACCAGCATGTCATTTCCACAAAAAATCTCTTTCCTGTTGTGTTCACTACTGTGTCACTAAAGCCTAGAACAATGGCTGACATCACAGTACTGTAGGTACTCAGTATGTTTTTGTTCGATGAATGAACAAATGTCTGAACTCAATTTACCCAATAGACATGTTCCTGAGCAATTGGCTATAAATCATATACAAATGGAAACATTTTAAATGCACTAGGAGAAAGCTGTTGTTCAAATGAATCCAATCTTTCATCAAGGTTGTAAAAGAAATTAGAATTCCCAGTTGGCTTTTTGATTAGACCCAAGTTTTAGAGTCAGATTTTCCTTCAAGCAAGATCTACCTGTATATGGCTGCGTGCATAGTGTAGAACATTCCAAGGGTCATCCAGATTCATCAGTCACTATTTCTGGGTCAGTTTATTGGTTGCTAATGATGACCAATTGGACTGAAAGATGACCATTTTGGCCTCCGTCTGCTGCTGTGTTAACCCTTTAGTTTATTTATGAATCTTGGGGAACTGATATAGCACGTGGCACATGCTGATACCTCTAGGCTGACCACTGGCCCCAGGGAAAGGAGTTTGCTGATTGCTTCAGACATGCGCATAATGTATTTCATTTTTAATTGTCAAAGCCACGTGTTAATAAACAAAATTTAAGTAAATGTGAAGATCTAATTGGCTTTATTAAGTGATTCACAAACTGGCCAGCATTTCATCTGGAAAACAAAGAGATACTGCAAGGATAATACAAGATGGAAGGATTTTATGGAAAGGAGGGTAGGACAAGGACGTTATCAGCAAAGAAAAACACAAGTTCATTGGAAGAAAGTTAAAAGTTCAGGTGAGGATCGCTTCTCATTGACTGAGATGTAGCATCTTCATTGGCTGGGCTTGTTGCTAGGCAAGAAGAAAGTCTTTTCCTCCTGATGGAGCAGTAGAGCAGTTGCACTTCCGTTTTTTTTCCGGTTGGGGTTTGTAACTGAATTAACTTGGGCTGTAATGGAGTCAGCTTCCTGTTTGGCGAGATTGACATCTACCTTTTTGGAGTAACTGGCAACTACTGTTTGGGTGTGAGAATCCTCTCCACAGGCCTTTCCAACTCCAATTTTAGTTGAGGTTTTCTTTATTATTATATTTTTCACACACATATCCCCCTCTTGGCTGTAAGGTCCTCTTGGCACCAGCCTGCACTTGGTGGGTGCTTAATTAACAATGAATTCATTATCTAAAAAAACTTGGTGTGAAAATCTAACTTGAAAGTGGTTTTTTTTTTTAAATCTATGGAGGTGTTTTTTTATCACTGGCACAGTTAAGGTTTTCTCACAATAGCAGCATGTGAGGCCTAGTTCTTTCTTTCAGTCAGCAGGGGAGTAAGAATAAGATCTGGATGGGGCAGAGCCAGGTGTTGTGAAGTCTGAACTGTTTACCATTTGGGTGGCCCTCTTTGAGAGAAAGAATGCGAAATTAGGCACAAGGCCTAGGAAGCAGCCTGGAGGCTTATGTTTCTGTAGTTTGACAGCCAATACGCTCCGCTCCCCGGGGCTGGGTGCTCCACACCCTCTGGGATCCAGCTTTGTCAGGAATCTTCTGGGTGGGCTCACAGAGGCCTGTTTGCAGGGCGCATGGGCACTCCCTGGGAACAAACCTGTCCTAAGGAAGGCAGGCCTACAAATAGCAAGGCCCCAGTTACCAAAGGACTGATCCTAAGATTGTGAAGACTTTTTCATTAGAACAGATTTCTTTCTGGCTCTGTAAGATAGGGAGCCCAGAGCAGCACCCAGGTACCCAGGGACAAAATACAGAACATGACAGGAGAGGGGTCCTTCTGCCTCTATAAGAAAAGGGCTTTAATGCCCAAAGAGTGCCAGTGTCACTTAATAAAGGTGAAGACAGCGTGACGCAGGCTCTGAAGACCGAAGTCCAAGTGTCTCCTGGTCACCTCACAGGAAGCAGTAGAGTCTGGTAGAGTTCATAAAAGCAGTGATAGTTGCCCTGCACGGGGCACAGGTGCTGGGTGACTTTATGTATAGTCTCTCTAATTCATACGAGAACCCTGCAAGGTAAATATCATTAACCCTGCTTTATAGCTGTGATAGGATGTAAATATCATTAACTCTGTTTTATAGGTGTAATAAGATGTAAATATCATTAACCCTGTTTTATAGGTGTAATAGGATGCTCACAAGACAGTCAATGCACAAAGACCCACAAAACAATAAAAAACAACGTATATAGACTAGTATTTTCTCTAGCTGACTTGAACCTCCTTATGAGTCCCCACCCTGCTGCGTAGCACAAAACTGAGTTTGTCAATTAACAACACCTCAATCTCTTCTGGTTTATAGTCTCTTTCCTGTTTAAATAGCCAGGGTTTTCTAAGTTAAATTCCCTATCAGTGCTGTTTTGATGAGTCTCTTTTGGATGACTCATTCTCCCTCGATGACCAGGTGCTCTTGCAATTTTCCTCACTTTCCCTTCTCCTCCAAGATGGTCCTAGGTGTCAGGCAGGACTCACTGGGGTCAGAGGAGGGGACTACTAGGCCTCACTGCTCTGCTCCACGCACCTGGTGACGAGGGAGGGCAAATGGACCTATCTGGTCTTCTGGGGTCACATGTGTCTCACTGATGGGGTGTGATCATCTGTGTTGTCCTGCAGTGTGTAGGATGGACCTTCAGCACCTTTTTGGCTGTGCCGCTGCTTGTGGGAACTTCAGGATTCCCAGCTGCCACACGGAGGCCATGGGAAGCCCAGAAGGCAGCCTCAGTGCACCTGTCTGGGAGAACGTGGCACTAACTCGCCACGCCCTCTGGTTGGAAGGGCTGTGGCTTCCATGACCCCTACATTACCTTGCACATTCTCTTCACTGTGAAATGTAGTATGGCCCCATGAGAGCCCGGTGGTCTTCAAACTTTTTCTGTGTGCTCCCTTGAAAACATCTAAAGGCTCTGACCTCATTTTCAAGTTGATATCAGATGTTTTATGTTTAAATTAAATAGTTACAAAGGATGTAATTTCTGGCCTATTGTAAATACTGACATTTTAGAATAAAAGTGTTATAGCATTTTAAAAAATTTACCCAGTGAAATCTAAATATCATCATGATTTAATACCCATAGTTCAAAGAGCACACAAACAAGCTCTTCTCAACAGTTAGAAGTTTTTCTTTTCTTCTTGAAATTATTCCCATTTTACTTCTACAAAACTTTATCCTAACGTGATATATTTTTATGCTGAAAGTCATTTATTAACACTCTATCACTTTTCTTCTCAATGAAAATATGTACATACACTGAAAATTTTAAATGGTGAATTTTTTTTTTTCTGGTCACACAACACTGTTAGAAAATGTAGTATGGATTATATTCTCATTAGAATCATTATCAGTACACAATTGTTCAGGGCAATATATACCCACATATTACATGTTTCTATGGTTGGCTATTAAACATAAACATAATTGTACTGGAAATGTATCTCTTTATGAAATGGATGGGAGGGTTGTTGTGGCAGTTCAAGTGGGCTTTGCAGGGGCAGAAATTTCAAAGTGGACTTCTGTTTGTTGCTCAGTGGTTTGGTACCTTAGGAAAATGCACCTTAGTAAGGTCTGAGGTGGCTTCCTTTGGTTTAGTTGTCTACCTTCCACTGTAGAGAGAGGGAGGAGGGAGGTCAGAAAGTGTAGCAGACATAACACCGATTTCCTTATAACTCTCCAGACTCCGGGTGCCTTGGAAAGGGGAAGTTTCTGGAAATTTAAAGACCACTCTTTGGAGCCTTGTCTCACCAAGTAGTGAAAGGGGCATGACCCCACAGGCCCCGCCCTCTCCTTCTCTGGGACCTTAAATCTTATGCAAAATAGTCAGGCTTAGAGGGCAGTGAGAAAATGCAAATAAAAATCACTGCTTTAAAACCATCAGTAGATCACAGGTACCATAGAGGTGAGGAAATGAGGCCTGGAGGTATTAAATGAGCTTGTCTAAATGTGTAGTCAGTGGTGGCAGAGAAGGAATTTGTCATCAGTTCTGGAATCCTTCCTCTTTCAAAGCACAGCCTGTGGTCGAATGGCCACGTCAAAATCACCTTAGTCCGGACTTCCGGCCAAGATGGAGGCTTAGACGGACACGCTAGGTCTCCCTCTACATCTATAGAGGAATACAACTACTTCAAAACAAAGGATAACTAGAAATTCCAGAAAATAAAACTACACGGAAGTCCAACATATGAAGTTATAAACCAGCGGTGCCATTTGGGCAGGTAAGAGTTAAAGTGGGCAGTGCTGTTTGCGGTGGCAACCGGAGCGGCGGGCGGCGAGGAGTCCCGGCGGGCCCCTGGCGGTGCGCGACCCCGGCGAGGAGTCCCAGCTGCGGCCAAACCCCTGTCGGTGCGCGACCCCGGCGAGGAGTCCCAGCTGCGACCAAGCCCCTGCCGGTGCGCGACTCCGGCGCTGGGGAGAGCGGCCGCCGCATCTCCTTGAACAGTGAGGCCCAGGGGGGCGGGAGGACGGATCCCGGTCTCCTAGCTGAATAACTGTGTGAATCCATCTTGGACCCCCGCCCCCAAAGAAAGCGCCACAGCGCTGCGAAATAGGTCGCGGACAAGCAGGCGCCGGTCGCTAATTTGTGACGCGTACACAGGCACTGCCCCCGACAGCCAGCCCAAGAAAACAAAACGCATCTGTCAAAATGAGGCAGGCAACTTTAGAAATACCGGTAACACAACTCACCAGGCAGCAGATAGAGAACCTGACAGATGAACAGATAAGAAACCTGTCAGAGGCTCAGTTCTGGGCCATTGTTATCAGGTGGCTTACAGAATTCACAAAAGAGCAGGAAAAAGATATGAAAGAAGCGAAAAACTTTCATAACGAAAGGAACAAAACAATATATGAGACAGAAGGAAAGGAAATAAAATCCAGAGTTCATTTCAACAAACTGGAATATGGAGAAGGAACAAGCAGTCAACCAATGCACCGAGAGGTAATGGGAAGCAACAACAAAAGGATCAGAAACCTCTGGGACAGCTATAAAAGGCCCAACATAAGAATCATTGGTTTGCCAGAGAATGAGGAAGATGAACTAGAACTTGAAAAATTGAGTGAAAATATAATAAAGGAGAACTTCCCAGACTTGGGAAAGGGAATAGACCTGCAGGTCCAGGAAGCAAGGAGAGTTCCCAAGAAACTGGACCCAGGGAGAACCACTCCAAGACACATTATAATCAAAATGTCAAAAATTAAAGATAAAGAGAGAATCTTAAAAGCAGCAAGAGAGAAGAAAAGAATTATGTACAAAGGGGTCCCAATTAGACTATCAGCTGACTTCTCAAGGGAAACCCTACAGGCAAGAAGAAACTGGCAAGAAATATTCAAAGTAATGAAAATCCAAAACCTACAACCACGAATACTCTATCCAGCGAAATTGTCATTCAGAATAGAAGGACAGAGAAAGTGTTTCCAGGACAAAATAAAACTGAAAGAGTTCATTAGATCCAAACCACTGTTATATGAGATGTTAAAGGGACTGGTTTAAAAAAAAACAGAAGCTAGGGAGATGAAACAAAGGCAAACTAAATAGGCAACGAGAGGGGAAGAGGAACTGTGGGTACGGAAAGCATATTGGGGGGAGGTCAACAGGGAGGGGGAATGGAGAAAGGGAGGGAGATGATATAGGAATTGGGGATCAAGGTAGGAGGGAATGGAATAGACGGAGAGAGGTTGGGAGGAACTGTATGCACAACTAATGGACATAATCTAAAAGGGGGGGACAACTGGAGGGAGGGGGGCCACCGGGTGGAGGGGAGCAGAGGGAAGGGAAATTGGCACAAATGTAATAATTTAATCAATAAAACACATTAAATCTGAAAAAAAAAAAAAAAAAAAATCACCTTAGTCCGTTTTTAAAATGATATACTACTTGGCCATAAAAAAGAAGAAAATTTTACCCTTTGGGACAGTATGGATGGACCTGGAGAACACTATGCTAAGTGAAATAAGCCAGTCAGAGAAAGAAAACATACCATATGATTTCACACATATGTGGAATCTAATGAACAAATTAAACTAACAAGGAAAATGGGAACAGAATCACAGATGGAGAGCAGGATGACAGCTAGTGGGTGGAGGGAGGTTAGAGTTGGAGGGATTGAGCAAAAGGGAAAAAGGACTCATGGACACCGACAACAGTGTGGTGATTGCTATAGGGAGGATGACATAAAGGAACAAAATGGTGATGGAAAAAATACAATAAAGAGTAAAATAAAAATAAAATAAAATAAAATGATTTTTCACTCTACTGTATACCTAACACTGATATCATTGTATGAGGTCTGTTCAGAAGGTATCCAGCCATGCAATATGAGAAATAGAGACATTTATTGAAAAGGATATAAGATACAAAAAACATTGTACATATAACAATGATGCCACAGTCCCCTTCAAAGTAGGCACCTTGGGACATCACACAGTTCTCCCAATCACCATTGACATTCTGAGATCTCTTCTCTTTCAAAGGCGATTTTAGTTTTGGGAAAAGTCAGAAGTCACAGGGTGCTAAATCTGGGCTGTAGGGGACTGAGTCACCTGGGTGATTTGATGTTTCACCGAAAAACTCTTCATGAGATGTGATGCAGGAGTGGGTGCATTGTCATGATGAAGCTGCCAGTCACCAGTTGCCCATAGCTGGGGCCTTCTGAATCATCTAACTAGTTTCTGCAGAGGAATGTTCAAGCTTAATGTAAAATTTATGCAGATTTGTTGTTCTACTCACTCAGTCATTTTGAATGTGGCAGTCACACAGTACACATGCTCCTACACTCCTCACTGACTAGTACAGTGAAGTCATCATTGTTCACACACATGCTTTCTAGTCCACTCTCCTTGGCTTCCAGGTGACATCAATGTCATGTAAACCATTTTTGTTATATTAACAATGGCGAATGGTTGTTTCTTTAAGAGATCCCTGCATGATTCTGGAAGGGGATCAGGGTTGAACCACGGATACACCCCAGGAGAGCCTACATTTGTTCAGGAGCAGAGAGGATCCCCCTCTCTGAACCTGCATTTGAGACCTAAGAGGGAGTCACTGGGTTGGAGATGGAAGTGGAAGGTTTCCTAACAGTGAGTGGATGAGAGCCAGGGAGACACCTTCTGGGTCTGCGGGATGGTTTGCTGTTACTGTTACAAAAACAGGGGAGTCCAAAAACAAACCCCAGAGTTTGTGGCTGGGAGGTAGGGAAAAGGAAGCAGCTTTCAGGATGCCTTTGCATGCCTGGGGCTAGTGGCTGGAAACTTTGTTACATAAAGATCCGCTTTGAAACTTCCAAGGCTCAGGAAGATGGGAGGGGTCTTGGACTGTGGGATGGTACGGAAGGAGCCTACAGAGCCTGCATAGGGTTCTGTGAATGGTCAGAACTGCTTGCAACACCCACTGCGTCAGAGGACGCAGTCAGGGATATATAAGCAGCTGTGGACATTTTGGCTGGTGCGCTCCCTCCATGTGGCTTGGAGGAGGGGGTCTCCAGGCTGCCTTAAGAAGAGGCTCTCGCCATGCGGTTTGCAGGAAGAACGCAGTTTACAAGGAGGCTGAGAATCCAGGCGGTCCTGCATTGAGAGCTGGAGGGCACCACAGCACAGAAAGGACCTCCCCAATCAGAACTGAGTGATTGGCAGCTACTGGTAAAGCTGAACTGTGCCTAGGAAGTAGGGAAACGGTGTTTCTGACTTTCCTAAGACTGGCCAGGTCTGGGAGGGGGAGGCAGAACTATGTGCAAATAAACAATTCTCTTTCTTTTCACTAAACTCTGGTATTGAGAGTTATGATTCTGGCGGCGGGCAATCGGGCCCCTAACTAAACAGCCCACGGGTTCTGTTTCAGTCGGAGCAGCCCAGGGGTTCTGTTACATTACCACTAAAATGCTGAAATGGCCCTGCTTGGAAGCCTAGGATTCTGAGGTGGCTATTCTGGGTCATGGGGATATCAGGAAGAAGCAGGAAGAAGCAAGAAGTGCCTCTTTCTTCTGGCAGCTCTGCGGGGCAGGGGTGGTGCTGCTTCTCAGGCACCTGCGCAGGACTCTGGGGCTGTCCTGACCTGCCGTGAGACTCTGTGGCCTTGAAAGTCAGTCTGGAGCAAATTCAAGGTTTTGGAAAAATTGGTTGCCATCTCTCTCTAGTATGGAGAGCAGAAAAGCCTGCTGTGAACCCATTTCTTTGTTAAATTCGGCGCGAGTCTATCATTTTGGCAAGATGACATCTTCCTCTGTGCTCCTCTCTGGGCCTCCTTCCGCATGCGGTTTACTCCGCAGCTGTTCTGGCTTTGACAGTCCCCGAGACTGATTACCTGTCTCACAGGGAAGCGAGGAGGGAGGGTTAAACTGTGTACTGACAGCCTTTGAGGTTTCTCCCTGGGTGAAAAGACCTTGAGGAAAATCTGGTCACAGGGTCCACATGCAGCTCTCTGCCTGTACTCTGCTTTGAGCTCTGTTTGGGAGAACAGGGGTAACACGCGCTTTTCTCTAGCAAGGTGCTTCTGGAAACGGTTTTCATATCTAGCAGAGCCAGAGGGAGTGTGCAACTGCGGGAGAGACAGGAGACCTATTTGTCACCGTGTTGTCACTTTAAGGGAAAACAAGCTTTATTCCTGCTTACCACAGGGCCCACATGGATGCCAACTGAGTTACTAAATTTCTATCTGAAAAATTGTGCCTAGTCCCAGAGCCTTCGGGGACACGCACAATGGGATTCACGGGCAGCGCAATAAATGTCGGACTGCGACTCTTGCCTGGGCATGCTGGTGCCAGCACCCAGACACACACTACTGTTTCCTCCTCTTCTTCTGGAGGTGTTCCAAGGACCTAGGAACCCGGGGATCCTCCCAACAGTACTTCAAGACTTCCAGTAGGTCTGTGCTGCGGAGCGTTAATGAGGCCGAGTCCCATAGCAGAGCCCACCTCTCCCTCCACATCAACTTGGCTTCACTCACTGTCCACCAATTCCGGCAATGGATTCATGAGAAATCCTGCCCTCGGCTCCTCATTTCCCTCTCTGGCTGCATAGTTTAGGTCTTTGTCATTTCACACTTAGGTGCCACAGTGTCTTCCGGCTGGTCCCTTCCAATCCACCATTCACGGTGCTTCCGGAGTGATCTCATTCTTTCCCCTGAAGATGGTGGGTGGTCGCTTCCTTCAGAACAGAGCCTTTTACACAGTGTGTAAGTCCTTCCATAACCCAACTCCTGCTGACAATCATTGTGTCATCTCATTTTTAAAGTCATTTCTGCATCTTCCTTCACTCCTGTCTCCTGGTCCTCCTGTGTTATGTGCCGGAAGGTCAAAAGGCCTCTTTTTCCTTCTTGACTTGACTCATATGCACCGTCCTTATTCATCGGACGCCTCTTGGAACTTCCCCCGAGGCCACAGGCTGACATGGGTACCCCCTCCCTGTGTTCTTATGCTGTCATTAGGCACTTTGTACCCTGGGCTGTCACTCTTAATTTTTCTGTCTGCCTCCCCTATTAGGTTCTTAAGAACAGAAACTTTCCTTTTTTTTCTTCTGTATTCTCAGCACTCGGCACCAATGCATTGTTAACTTTCAAGAAATTTAGTTGAATAAGTGAACAAACTAGTTTTTATGTATTTTTCAGAGAATATTTATGAGAAAAATCTATAAACTATGGTTCTGTCTTTTCTTGTTTTGAAAAAATCTATTATTTATTAATGCCCCTTGAATTGATTATAATAAAAATACAGAGAACCTTGACTGAATAGGAAGGAGTCTCAGCTGTAAAGAGTAAGACTATGGAATTCAAACATACTTCTAGAAATCACATACACTCATTAACCAGTATCCTCTCTTAATCTTCGAATAATGTCCTATTAGGCAAATGATTTACTGTATTTACTGTAGAAGTGTAAATAGCATTGTAAAGCATGAATATTAAACAGCATTGGTATGTCATAAGGGATTACTATCTTGGAAAGTTAGGAGTGGGAAAGTCAGAAAGCAGAAAAAAAATCAAAAAAGGAAAGCCAGTTGAGGAGAGCTCAAAATGTTTATCTTTTTTTCCACCAGAATGTAACCCTTCTGGTTCACTTTGCATTTCCAATGCCAACCTCCTTGCTTAACATTATACACGAAGAAGGAAGGAAGGAACGAAAGTAAAATAAAAGATGATGAAGATTGGCAGATATGGGAGCAACAATGGATTCGTTTTTAAATACATGTGCAGATTGCTCTTATATAAGACATGCAGAAAATTTTCAATTGGTGGTTGTGCCCGATGCTGTCTGTGGTCACTTAGGTCCAAACTTACCCTTCTTTGCCCATCTCTCTACTTCTGGGGCAAGAAGCCTATAAACTATGTTGCCCAGAATTTTTAGCCAGCTGGCTTATTAGATTCTGCCAGGGAGAGGCACTGATGGGAGAATAAAAAGTGCGAGAAAGGGAGAAGCTATTTTATTTTCCAGCTCCAGGCAGAAGAAGCAGCAATGAGAACAGCGTCTGTGCCACCACCTTTGTAACCAATTATGTATATCTTTCAAATCCCCTCTGAAATACCTGGGATACCTTCCATTGTCCTGGATAGTTAGATATTGGCTGCTACCCAGATACTAAGTGTTTGGCATCAGCAAACAAACCAATCCATACATGTACACGTCCATATAAAATGCATTTGAAATAAAATAATACAGGAAATAAAGAGACAAGGGTCAGGCAACAGGTATGTTAAATGTAGTCTCCATTCAACAATAGGAGATGTGTTTAAAATCAGAAGAATGTAGTGGTAAGAGACTGCGGAGTGTCGTGGTGGAGTCGGAAGGCTTCCTCACCAGGGCCTCTGCTAGCCAGCTCTCTCCCTTCGGCAACTCACATTAACTCCTCTGCCTCAGTTTCACTTTCTGTAAAATAAGGTCATATAAGTTCAACTCTCAGTATGCTTCTAAGGCTGAAATTTTAAGGACAAATGCCTTTAAGTAAAAGTCTTCCTTGGACAGCTGTGCAGGAAAATCCCCCATTGACATGGGGTGGCTGGGCTTGGCTGGGGCTTCCACTTAGCCTGACCCTGAAATGCGTGTCTGTGTGAAGACTCCGTTAGCCATCCTGAGTCCCATCCGTTGCCAGATGTTTGCCTTCACTGTGTGCACAGGAACTGTTTCAAAAACTGTGAATGCCAAGTCTGCCTTGGCAGTGACTGACCTCTAATGACCCTTCACATTATACTCACAAATGCAATAAACCAAGTTCACTCAAGGTGCATATCATGAAATTAACAGTCCTTTAATGAATAGGAGGATTGTGCCAGGAACCGGTCACATTATTAAATACAAAACAATAGTTCTAGACATGACAAGCCCATTTTCCACTGGTGAGTTTGCTCTGCTATATTATCTTTGATTTATGTTCCTTAATGTGCCCCCATCACCACATATATGTTGTTAATGTATTTATGCATCTTAAAATTGCTTAATTAATCCCTTGCTTTCCCAATGAGTTAGTTATATAACTTGGTGGATTTATAGGATAAATATTATAATGAAGAAAATACAACAATGGGGCATAAAATGCTAACTTAATTTACCACACTCATAGCAAAGAAGTTTAGGCTGTGATTTCCCTCTGAAATTAAAGAATATTTTTTATTGCTTTTCCTAATTAAAACTTAACCTTTCCTACATCCTATGGGGGTCACTTTTATTCCTACAAATATTTAAGAGCAACCATGTATTAAGTCACTATTCTGGGTGTTTTTGAGGATACGAAACTAAACAATAAAGAGTACTGCTTCCACCTCAAAGTGCTCTAAAAAAATCTAATTCAGGGTCTCTCAACCTTGTCACTATTGATATTTGGGGCCAGATAATTCTTTGTTGTGAGGATGCTGTATGCTTTGTAAAGGCTATTTAGCATCATCCCTGGCCTCTATCCAACTGGTAACAATAACACCCCTCTTCCCCAAGTTGCAACAACAAAAAATATCTCTAGATATTTCCAAATGTCACTGGAGTGGGGGCAACACTGCCTCTCACCTCATTTTGGTCACCTCTGTACACTCAGAACTTCATGATGCTTGGCACATAGTAGGTCCTAAGTAATACCTGTTAAATATTGAATGAATAAATACACAAATAACTACATTGCCAAATAGGCCTAAAGAGAGGTGCAAATAAAATGCTATAAGAGGTGTAGGTAAAACTCTAGAAGAGGAATGAGTTGCTTCTGGAGAGATGGGGTTCCAGGAAAAAGGGTTCCTGGAGGGCGTGCCATGGGGAAACAGGGTTAGGGGTGCATCTCAGCAGAAAAGCGCTGGAGTGAATGCGGATGCGCTGGGAGATCAGTTTCACGGGAGTGGAAGGTGGGCAGAGGGGCAGGCTGAGAGTTCGACAGAGAGGGCACTTAGGTCCTGGAGGGCCTGGAATGCCAGCTTTGTGTAGGAATGCGGCACACCAACAGGCAGATGAGCCTGGTGGCGGTATGTAGGGCGGAGAGACAATGCAGACGGAGAAACCAGTGGCGATATTTTTATAATAGTTTGAAAAAGGGGTGGATTAGGCTAGTAACAGACAGGAGAGTCCCAAGCGCGACTGAGTTGAATGGTGGGGGTCGGGAGGCAGTGTCTGGCTCCTTCCTTTGTAGGTGTGAGGTCCAAGCTCCTTAGCTGGGCACTTACAGCCCTTCCTGACTCTCTGGCCTCTTCTCCCACCACGTCCTTTTCATCACCCTCCCCTCTACTCCCTTCCGCTTCTTAGGATGATGCCTATTCCCTGCAGTATTGAACTGGTGTCTTTCAAACAGTATCTGTTCTTCGCAACCTTTCTGGAGCACTCTCTCCTCCTTTCTCAGCCTGGAACATGCTTGTTCACACTTCCAAATGCTGCTCAGGTGCCTTCACAAAGCCTGTTTGGACCCCTCAGGGTGGGGTAAACGCTCCTATCTTGGGCATGTTTATGTTTTTCCACAGATTACGCTGTCTGTCTCTGGCAGTTCACTAAACAGTGAGTTCCTTGAGTGTAAGAATTGTGTCTTTTTCTGCTTGTATTTTTTCTATTTGCTTGCTACCATGACTACAAAATAATGTTTGTAAAATTAGGTTCTTTGGGTTTGATGCTTAGAAAGTCACTGGTAGCTTTCCAGGGGTGTCAGTGGAATAACAAGGGTGGGCAGTTGTTAGGGGAGGTAGAGGGTGAAGAGGTGGGTTGGAGGGGAGGAGCAGAGACACCAGTGGAGGTGGCTCTGTTTAGACACGTGGGAGCAAAGGGCGACTGCAGTCATCAAGCTTGTTTGTAAACCCTGGGTCCAGCATGTGCTGGCTGTGTGATCTTTGGCAAATCACTTAACTTCTCTGCTTGTTTTCTCATGGGTGAATAATGGGCGAGATAACATTGTCACTTCTTTATGGAGTTGTCAGGGATTAAATTACTTAATCCATGTAAAGAGTTTAGAACAGTGCTGGACACATAATGAGCACTTAACAACTATTCATTTGCACAGAGCAGACTAGACACCATGAGATAATAGTCAGGGAAGTACTGGTAGGTGGATTGTGCTTTGTTTTGGCTGATTTAGAGTATTTGTGGGCTGATGGGAAGGAAGGAGTCCAGAGGGAGGGACTCAAGCAGCAAGCAATGGGGGCAGGATAACTGGTGGAAACAGACATCATTGGGAGAGCTAGCCTCCCTCTGAGACTGAGGAAGAGCAGAAGACCAGTGACGCTGCTCAGGGAAAGAAAGGAAGATGAGGAAGGACACTTTTCCTCGTTTCTCTTTTGTGAGGTGTAAGAGACCTGCTGAATCTATTGAGTTTTGCATGTAGGTTCTGTTCTTCCTCATATCACTTAAGATGTTTTCAAAAGCCATTCAAAAAATGATATCTGTATAAGATACTAACTATACTGGCGTCTACAATAGCAGAGTATTGGCATCAACCTAAATGTTGCCCCTTTCGGGGACTGGTTATAAATACATTATGGAGCTCAAGAGAATACTATGTAGTTGTAACAAAGAGTGAAGTACTCTTATGTACTGAGAGATATTGTTGAGGGAGAGAAGCAAAGTACAGAGTGGTGGCATAGCATGCTACCATTTAAAACCATTGTAATAAAAAGAGGAAGTCTCAAAGGATGTCTTTGTAGATGCCTGAAACATCCCTGGAATATACATAACATATTGATAAAATGGGTTCCCCTTAGGGAGAAGACACTCAGTGGCTGGGGGACCAGGGTGGAGGGAGACTTCTCATTAGATATATCCTTTTGAACTCTTTCTATGCACGGCCTATGCAAAAGAATTAAGTTAAAAATATTAAAACTGTCTACAAATTATTCCAGTTCTATTCTTGATGCCTGGCTTGGGTTCTTTGGGGATTACAGGTACGGTGACAATAAGAACCATAGCAACAATATCGACCAAACCTGTTATTTATAACCCCACTGCCTTCTAAGGAAAGTCCCTGCTGTGGAGGATGAGTCATCTTGCTCTGCCGAGCACCACAATCATTTTGTTCCTATGAATTTGAGAGGAGGTGCTCTAAAGAAGCAGAATTTCCCTGCCTAAGAAAGAGGTTCCTAAACTAACTACAGAAAGAATGAGTGAAAAGAAAAACCGGGATGGGAGATAATAGAAGCAAATAAGATGGGAGTGCAGGTGGGGTTGCTGCAGGGGATAGAGGTAGCTTGTAAGAAACTGAAGACCAGAGGAGCCAGATGGACCAACACAATTTTATGTTATTTTACTTTTATGCAGAATGTGATGTCACTTCCCTGTGAATCCATCTTAATTCTGCTACAGGTAACAATTCTGGATAGTTTTCAAAGGACCGTTGAGAGGGTCAAGTTGGGAGGGTCAAATGAGATAATATACAGAAGTGCTTTGAATAATGTTTGATATAGAGCTAGCACTCAACAAATCTTAATTGTTAATAATAAGTACAGTTACTTGAGTTTGCTGTGGAAGTGAAGTTTTTGGAGAGTGGGCACCCAGTGTGTGTCAATGCCAGAGTTTGAGGTCAATGGATGCAGAATGAAAAACAAAATCTTAGCAGAAGCAGGGAATTGGAGGTCAAAGACAATAGACCAGCATAAGCCTGTGGCGAGCTGAGTGGGTTTGAGGAGAAGACTTTGAGCTTTGGTAAAAAGCTGTGAATCCTTCTTATCTACAGCTGAAGTAGCTAGGAAGGCCCAGCTAACATCTGAGTTACAGAGGCACCTGGCACCCCCAGTTCATGTGGCTCTAGTGATTCCAGAGGGACAGCAAAAATGTCCCCATATGTATGACTGGAACGCAGCACCTGCAGTGACCTTGGGGGTGGACCTTGAGGAGGCTGTTGAGGAAGAATCTGTTCTTGCTGCTCATTCAACATTTTATAACTGGTTTTGTAATGTGATTCACCCTTGTGAAAACCAATAGCTTACAGACCTGAATTATTCAAATTTTACATAGAAATCAGTGCTATGGTTATATAGCTTAAAAGTGAATGTAGCTCCAGGAAGAGCTGACCCAAACATACCCAGCACTTCTAGGTATTTGTAACATATAGAAAATAGAGGTCTGATTAGCTTCAAGGTCACTGTTGATGACCAAAGGTCACCAGGATTTGATGCAGTTATTTAAATTTCTATCTTTATGAGGAGGTGCCTCTAGGGAATTACATAATACTACCAGCAGCTGTAGGGGAGACCTAAACTGAATTTGGGCTACAGGAAAATGGTTTTGTGAGTCAAAAAAAAAAAAAAAAAAAAAAAGTGGTACTGCCTTGAGTGGCTGAATCCTGTCTCATTGTTCCCAAGTTATTTAACTCATCTTTGATTCTATAGCAGGTTTTGCATCTAGAAAGACAATTTTAAAAGCAGGAGTAATAAACAGCCACATTTATTGTCCTAAGGCTCTATGATGCCATGTGCAAATGCAGCCTGGGATGATGATTCCGAGTCAGACAGCCTGTGTTTGAGGGCTGGCTCTGCTGTTGAGCTGGCACATTTGGGCCTTCTCAAGTCTTTCCACACAGAGGCTTTCCTTTGTAAAGGTTTATATTTTATTCTAAAATGTTTATACTTATGAAACTGGTCAGGCCTTAAAAACCCCTCCCTATCTCCCTTCTTTCTTTCTGTCACCCTTCTATCTCTCTGTCTCTCTATCTCCATCCCTGTCTCTATATCCACCCATACATCCATCCACCCATCCATCCATCCATCCATCCATCCATCCATCCATTCATCCATCCATCCATTCATCCATCCATCCATTCATCCATTTAATCTGTCTTCTACTGCTTATTATATCCCTTTCAAAAGCAATTTCTGGGTAAGGGGGGCAAGTAGATGAAGTGGCTGAGGCCTAACAACAAACTTCATAGCATTTCTATCTTTATGCTGGTTTGTTGCTGACCTTACTGGTTTTTATGTGTAGGCCCTGACCCTCCTTTTAAAGCTGGGCATCTACTGGCAGAAGGAGACCATGGTAAGGAGATCTCCGTGGCACTGGTTGCTTACTCCAGGTGAAAGGACTCATACGTTTTTGCCTGAGTGAGCTCCTCCTGAATGGATCCTTGGTCAGTCCTGGAACACGTCCACTACAGCAGCCTCATCTCCTCCCAGTTCAGGTTCCAGGCAGAATGAACTCCTGTGCTCCCAGATGTAGTGATCAGTGCCTCTGCTAGAGCCGTGAAACCTGATAGCTGGCAGCCTCCTGGCAGAGTGGGTCTCAGAAAGTCTGCTTAAGCTGGGTGATTAAGCGCTGGTCATTCCCGGCTGTGGCTAGGCTTGGGTGCAGCGGGTGGCCTGCATATCAGATTCACACATTTGCGTATTCCACACGGATTAAGCACCCGCTGTGAGCCAGGCACTTTGAGCCACTGACTGTAAGAAGGTACCTGCGACCACTCAATCGTCCCTCCTCAGTTGCTGGAGCTCTGTGCTCTTTTGGAGGTCAGTCTGAAGCCCCACAGCCTTTCCAGGGCCAACCAGGCACTTATTTGGTAGTATGAGCTGGCAGGGAACCCTCAGAGGCTCTGGAGTTGGCCAAAGGGTTGTATTTCCTGCCCTGCTGGCGCACCAGGGCCTACAGAGCTGTATTCTGCCTCCTGATTAAAAGGACTGCAGTAAGGTGGGGGAGGAAGTGAATTTCTACCCTTTTTGTCAGGGTTAGGAAGTCTGACATAAGCCCCTACAAGGGCTTTATGTGTCTGGTCTCTGTAGGCCCAAGTAGAGGTGATGATGCGTTGCAGAGGTCGCTATGTAGGAATTTGCAGAGAAGAGGGACAAATGTGGCCAGAGAAATGTATTCAGGGCTAGACACCAAGGCATAATTATAGACCAAGGCATAATAGAGGCAAAGTCATGGGTGGGATGAGGACCAGAAGAATGGGTGGAAAGTGTGGGTGCAGGGTCCCAGACAAGTCAGGAAGGATTAGATCTTTTCTACTTGTACTCCCTGCATCTAGCATAGCCCTTAATACAAACATTAGTTAATTTGAATGAAATTCCATAGACAATTATCCAACAGATGCTTTCTTTCTATTGTACTGTGCATTAAATTCAGCCGAGGCTGACACACCACTACCAGCCAAGCCATGAAAGATGGGGGAAGGAATCTTTGCGCACTATCTTCTGCCATGCATGGGGCCAAGCACCTAGCCTTTATTATCCCACTGAAACCTTTAAAGAACCCTACAAAGTAGAGATCATTCCTGTGTAGATAAGGAAACTGAGCTTCAGAGAAGTTATTTGCACAAGTGTGTTGTGGTGAGGATGAGACTCTGATGTGTGGATGTTCAAGGTGGTCTTATTTTTAAAAGCCCAAATCTACTTTCAAAATTACTCCTCAGAGCCCCTTGGGCCAGAGGTCCAGCCTGGGTCAACTTGGTGCTCCTGGCTTTGGGCCTGACCGTGGAAAGCGATCAATATGTTTTTGAAGAATGAGTGAGTGATGAATGAATGATGGAGTTGTATCTTTGTTTATGAGTATGTGTTTGATGAAGTTCACACACGTGGGATGGATGGACACTGTTTTTGAGGTCTTATCGATAATAGGCAGGAACCACATTTTCTATTTCTTTGATGTTCTATATTCAATAGGTACTGCGTTAGTACCCTACTGATAACAGTGCTCCTGCTAGCTGAACTCTATCAGGAACAGCTGAAGTCTCCAAAAGATAACACCAACGGTACAGACCCAGTGGAGGTTTTGAGCATTTGTTAAACTATTGGAAGAATATTTAAGACTTTTCCTTCCATTAAATGAGCCATCTTTACTGCCTCACAGAATTGAAAGACTACAAAGTCATTTCTAACTGTCTCAGGGACTTATTGCTGCTCCTTTCCTGAAAGCAATTTAAAATCTATTTGAACACACATTTTATGCAAACAAAAGTTTATTTGCTATATATAGAAAAATGCCACCGGAGGACTAATTTGGCAGTTTTGTTGATTACCCATTGTAATGAACCTTATTACATAATTAAAAGAATTTTTTTTTCTAACTTCAATTCACTACAAATTAACATTTTACATATTCTGCAGTGGACACTTTGGGTTGACTCAGAGACATGATTATGTCATTTCTATGCAAAAAGCACTGATGAATTATTAATTAATACTAAATCTGTTGATTAAAGGCTAATTCATAAGTAAACATATTATAGATCACTACATACTGCTCTCTAGAAACTCTCCTTTGCTATTTCTGTGGTCCCTTGTCTCTTGCTAAATAGCAGAGACTAAAGAAAGACAGCTGGCCACTCAGATTCCAAGGAATAAGAGTAACTCATTTTGAATTCTGAATTTTTAACTACTATTAAACTTTTTGACTTCCAGTTGCTTTTGAAGTTGTGAAGCAGGCTATGGAAAGCAAGTCACTCACTTCCTTTCTATTTTCTTAAATTCCAAAATGGAGAATTGTTCTCTTATAATGCACATGCCTGAGGCCACACCAGCCTGGGGTGCACTGGGGAGAGGCTCTCTGCAGCGTATGGGCAGCTCCTCCCAGGGGAATCACTGAGCCCCCAGCCAGCCCTCAGTTGGGGAGGGGTAGGCTCATAGGTGCTCCTCATGGGAGGCTGTCCTCATGCCTGGGTCCTGGCTGTCCATGCTCCTACCCAGCACCAGTCACATGCACGCCCCTCTCCTCACAGCAGGGATGGCACAGCTGTGGGCATTCTTCCCCTCAGTGACCAGCTGATAAAGCAGACAAGGTACTCTTTCCTTGACTGCACTCCATTTCAGGCCACAAATCTGTTTCACATCCTGCTCTTGGTTTCTGTAATACCTCCATGAGGCTGTCTGCCTTGGAATTAGCATTCTTGTTTTAGGACACTTGCTAATATTTATTAATTATTATTTCTAATTTCTGCTCTCTGTTTTACTTTAACTAGCAAGCTTATCAAAGTTATTTCTATGTGAGAATTTTTTTTTAATCACCAATGTGAATTTTATAAATCTCTGCCTGTTTTATTCATTTACCATGATTTAGCGTTGATGTGCGCCTTGGCCTGGCAGCTCAATCTCTAACTTGAGTTCCCTGTCCCACATGCATGTTCTGTGTGTGTACACTTTTCTTGGTGGAAAGAGATATTTTCTACTGTTTGGGGGTCCAAGCTAAGAATTACTGGGTAATACTGTGTTACTTTCTCCGTCACTATTTAACAAATTCACACACACACATACACATACACACACATTGTTGGCAACATTAGCATAATAATATGTTTTGTATTTGTATGTATTTAGTAGAATTGTCCATATTTATCATCTCATTTGATCCTTATTATTCCCATTAAGAGTAAAAAGTATTGTTATTCTGATATTATCCATAAATATGTCACAAAAAGGCTAACTGGCTTGGCCATTGTCCTATAGTTAGTTACTCCTGAAGGCAGGAATGGATCCTTGTCCCTAACTTGTACCTCATTGCTTTTCTAAATATATGTAATCCCATAAACCCTTCCCCCAACTCTCCCCCACATGTGTTCATCTGGTGAAAGGGGAACGTGTGGGAAAGCTCAGTTGTTACGCTTATGTTCTTGATCTCCTAATACTTCTCCAACCTGGTTGATTTATTCTTTTGAATAAAGATGTCTCATGGCTAGTTTAGGTATAAACATTCCTAGAATAAACAGCATATCATATCCAGTCCTAACCATAGAATGATTGAGCGTAATGCTTCTCTCTCAAGAACACATTTTTCTAGAGGTGAAAAGAGCATCATCGACCTGAATCATGCAAATTGGGGGAGCCTAGATGTCTCTTCACAGTGGATGTAGAGCTTCTAACTTCTTCAGGGGTGTGAAGTGCTAACCTGACATAAGCTGGGTGCAGAGCTGAATGAGTTGATCTTGCAGAAACATTGTTGGCAAGAAAGCTTCCACTTGAGATCCAGTGACAGATTGAGAAAGCCACATATTCCTGTGCGCTGGTTCTGGTTGTATGTGATAGCTCCTCTTCATCCCTCCTCTTAAGTTTCAGACAAAATGTTTCACTAGCTCCTGACCTGGAGGGCCAAGGCTTTGTCCTTAAAACTAGAACTTTAGCTTTGGTCTGAGAGCACCAGACCTCCTGGTCTTATGCTCAGGAAAAGATGCTGTTCATCAGTCAGCTCTGCCTGGATTTCACACTGCTGATTAAGTTGCTGCGGTAATAAAACTATTTAAGAACAGGTCTCAGCTCTATGATCTGCTGCCCTACTAGCTGTCATATTATAGACACTTAGCTGATAATTACACCTGAACATCCAGGTTGGGCATGCCCCTTTCTCATGGATTATGGCTTCACTTGCGCTTGTTCCTGCCTGCTTCCTAGCCATGGGCTGCTCAAGATGGGGCCTCAAAGTGGCCTAGTCCAAATATTTGCATAAAATGTCCACCATTTCAACAACCTTGTATTAGATATGACCATATATTAGTTTGCATTTGCCTTACAGAAAAAATAGACATATTTTTTCTTTTTATTTTTTTATAGCATCAAAGTTTTATATGCATAGTTCCTGGAACTTAATAAGTATTTAATAATTATTTATTTAATGAATGGGTAAAGCTGAAGTCTACAAATTTCAGCCCCTCAGTGCCCTAAAGACCCACCCTACTTCCACAGCTTTCTTCTCTGCCTTGGCACACCCAATGACAAAATGTTTCTCCAGTGCACCCCTTCACCAGCCTCTGAATTCTTCCTATGCCCACTCAATCCCTGGAAGGCAGTCTAATCTGGAGGTCCAGAATGGAATTTTATTCAGCTTTCTGCTACTTAGCCTGGCTTGAGCTGTCCTTGGCAATGGGACCGAGTTAAGGTGTTGGCCTGAAGCCCCACTCTCAGAACTCTGTCCCAACTTAGGGCCTCGGGGGAGAGAATTGAGGAGGGTTATTGTACGGACTCAGAGTAATCTACTTTGACCCAACCTTGTGCTGTCTCTGGGACATGGAATAGATAGGAAAATAACCAGGAACTGCAGAAATAAGACTCCCAGGAGTTTACCAGGTAAGTATGAATGGAAAGGTTAAGCTCTTCCAGACCTTACTATTCCTCAGACTTAGCAGTAATAGAACCAAACATAGTGAGAATGATAAATGGTGCTTTTTAATCCACTCTCTTAGCTTCTGCCTCATCTCTAGCTCTGACCACACATTATTTCTTCTGAAATGTCTTCCTTCTCATCTGTGATTCATCCTGCATCCCCACTCATGAGGAACCCCGGGGCACAGCCTTAGTCCATCTTCCTTCCACCTTCTGCTGGATTACCTGGTCCTACTCAGAGGCATGTCTGCAGCTTTGATTCTTATCAGGTGTAGTCTTGACTACTTGTACTGCTGCCAGTCAATTGAGTAGGGAATTATTTAGAGAGGGCTGAGCTGCTGTAAGAAGAACCAGTAAAATTTCAGTGGTCCCAGACACAGAAGTTTATTTCTCTTTCATATTCTCATCCAGAGAAATGTTCTAAGTCAGTGGCTAATTATTCCCATTATTTAGGGATTCAGGCTGGTAGTGACTTTGCCATCTTCAATGCCTGACTCCCAAGGCCACTTGGTCTTTACCTTTTCCCACCCCAGGGAAAACAGAAAAGAAAACATGGAAGAGGTATACCCTGGTCCTAAACCCCCACAGCCTTGAAGTGTCCCATATCACTTTCACGCACATTCCATTGTCTGTTAGTTAGTTACATAGACACACCTAGCTAACTGCAAAGGAGGCTGGGAAATGTAGTCCAATTAAATGCCCAGTTACATACAAAAAGAGGAACTGGGTTTGGTGAACAACTAGCAATCTAGGAGAACACACATACATGTGAGACTGCAGATCACACGTCTGAGACATGAACCTAGGAAAGAATAACACCAATTCTGAGTGGCAGCAAGCTGTGAAGGAGATCCATTTCCAAAGACTTTATGAACATATTTTGCTTTGATTATGGTGCTGAGAGACAAGAGTTAGCAGAGGAGAACTGAGCTGTAGGCATATGAACCTGTTCAATGTATCCACCCATTCATTCATTCAATTAATTCTTTTGAAATGTTAATAATAGGCACAATCAGTCTATTGGAGCCAGAACACAAATGAACTTGACTGTAGGATAAGACCCATGTTAGGGGTGGAACATGCACAAGAAGATTATAAAGCTGATGGTATGAACAGAACAGATCTGAGACCAAAGCCACACTGTGGAAATCAGACTTCATATGATGAAGAAGAGGCAAGTCTGTCTGATTGAGTTAGCAGCTGTGTATAGAATAATAACAGAGATAAGAGGAATCAGGACAACATGGAAGGGAATTATCAAAAATTTTGATACAGTAATGAGTCCTGGATTAAGGGTAAAGCTAAAGAAATAAAAAGGAAAATCTTAATAGCAAAGAAAATGAGTAGGACATGGTGGACTGATCTGATGTTGGAGGTGATGAAGAATGAATTTTTGAGTCTGGAAAACCCAATACCCCTAGTGGAAGGAGAATTCAGAAGAGGAGAGAGTAGTGAAGTAGTTCTTGGCTTATTATGTTTTCATGTCCAAGTAGAGATATCCCATGGATAACCAAAGATATAAATCTCAAGAGAGATTGAGAAATTAGGGCTGGAAATGAGAGGCCTGGGAAAGATCTGCATGAGAGTCATGTTTAGATGCATATAGTATCTTAAAGGATGGGTATAGAGACAGAGATGAAAGACTGTCTCAGGATGGAGCCAGATGAGCACATCAGTGAAATTTTGGTGTCTCTTGGGATATTAGTGACATTGCCAAAGGCATCCTGACCCCAGGAAACCAGCAATAAGCATGAGAAGCAGTTGCACATTCAACTTCTATTGTCTCTTTTACATGTGGACACAAATGTTTTCTTCATTGAATGTCCTCATTTTTCTAAATTCTGCCAAGAAAGTTTCAAGAGACATAAGGCACAAGGAGGTGAAGTCAATTGCTTTTAGTCACATGAGTTAATGGCTGTAGTAGTAATATAACTCGAGACCATGTCCATTAAGACAGTGTTCCCCAAGCCTGAGAATCGATAATCTATGGTTTCATTAAAGCAAAAGCATGATGCTTCAAGACAAATGCATGTCACTGTATTTCCTGACACCATATAAAGTTATTTTAATCTCAAACTTTCATCCCCATTGTTCAGAGAGCCTCACTCTGTATGTATTACAGAGCATTTGAGTCCTGAAAACTAGCCCCAAGAAATTTTCCAGGCAGTTGGATTTGACTGTTTTTGTCTCTGGTCAGGCTTCCATTTATTTCATCTCTGAAATCTAATAACATTATAAAAGATTCTAAACTGCTCAGCACTTAATCAGCTTAGTCCAAAAGAATTAAATCAAAGCCCTAGGTGTGTATACTTCATTGCTCAGATGAAATCTCACCCCGGGCGGCAATCTTATTATTTGGTTATTTATTATTTGGGAGTTTAGAAAGTTGCGGGGGGTGGAGAGAATTGTGTAAATTTCAAAAGATATGTCAAGAACCTCACAGGATGGAGGCAGCTTTGTGGCTTTACTTGTGAAACATAGTGTAAAGACTAAGGGTTTTAAATATTATATTAAAAAATATATATAGTAGTAGGCCCAAAGAGGTGGGGAAAGGCTCCTGGACACAGGGTGCAGATACATGTGTTCTGCCTGCATCCTGACAGGCTTCAAGAGGCCCAAAGTTGATCAATGTAGGCTTGTTATGTTCCCTTCCTAGAAGAAACAATAGAAAGAGCAGCTCTGGTGGTGGTTCGGAAAGGTGAACTTCACTGAGAGCAGGCCTGAGAAGTCTCTGAGGCCTGCCCACGTCATGCCTAGTTCCAAGTGTGGCCAAGACCATGTCTCCTTGGGTAGGACAGGGATGAGCCCAATATGGTGAGAATCCCAGAGCCTTGGGGGCACTTTCCTCTAGTGCCTGGCTTCCTTTGCTCACTGTGGGATGGGTGAAAGAGCTTTCCCACATCAGTCCTCTGATTCCTTTTTGACAAAGTTCAGTTTCTGAACTGAATTTCTTCAAATAGGGGGTCTATTCATAATCAGATAGCCTCTTCATGAAGTTATAAATTCATAATTGCGTTCCTTCATTGGATACCTCTTGATACCTTGCTCTGTGCCAGGCACTAGAAATGCAGAGATGAGACACACTGTTCTTCTGGGTTCTCAGGAGCCTCCTAGCAGGGGGAGCTGCCAGGACACAGACAGATGCGCTCACATTACAATACCTACTACAGTGAAGGCGAGCCTCAGATCCATGGCCTACAGGTGTGCAGCCCACCCACTCCTGACTGCTGGGGAATATTGATGAGGGGCATGTTCTTGTGTCCTAGAAGAATTGCTTTGAAATCATTTCACCACTCACAGCATTCCTTTCATGCCTCAGAATCCTATTGTAAGGTTTTGGCCCAGGAGTTATTTTAAACTTGTAACAGTGACTAAGCACTGCCAAGGTAACAACTGGTATTATGGGGACACGTATAAAAGGGCTTTGTCTTTTCTGAAGGGAGAACTGTTCAGCATTGCAGAAAGAGGTGGTAGTGGTACTGAGAACTGTTCCTTGTGCCTCCCGGAAACACAGAAAGTTTTGATGATATCTTTGTGCATCCCTGACAATACAGTTTAGCTTCGCACTCCCAGTGCTCTTGTAGTTCCCCGTGCATTGACAATGGCTCTGCAGTTCATGACTCAGTGACCTTTAAGGCTGCTGCCTATGTGAGAGGCACCCTCTGGATTTGTATGTGCACAGCTTGCACAACTGGACATGACAGCCCTTAATTCACGCAGTTTCAAATCACAAAGGAGGAGCTTCTGTTTCCTCCCCTAACATTAGTCAGGATTGACTATAAATATTGCAGAACGGAGTATACATTCTAGTCTCCTTCCAATATCATAGAACTTCTTACTATCTTTTCTCTCATTATCTATGATTCACATATGAGGAGTCAGGTCACTTGGATTTGTAACCATGTTCTATCTCTGTGATTTTGGGCAAATTATTGCACATCTTTGAGCTTCATTTGTAAAATGGGATAATAATGGCCAACATTTTACGAGCTCTTCCCCTGAGTCACATGCTTCAGGTGCTTTGTATGCACTATCTAATTTATTTATTTTTAGAGAGAGGAGGAGGGAGAGAGAAAGAGAAGGAGAGAAACGTAGATATGCGAGAGATAGATTGCCTTTCGCGTGCCCCCAAATTGGGACCTGTCCTGCAACCCAGTTATGTGCTCTGACCAGGAATTGAACCAGCGACCTTTTGGTTCACAGGCCAATGCTCAATACACTGAGCCACACCAACCAGGGCTGCATTACTGACTTTAATGTACTCAATAAAACACCTCAGTAAGATGTTATAACTTTTTTTTACAAAAGAAGTAACCAAAGCTTAAAGCTTGGGATCAAGATCTACTTAAGGTCACCCAGCAATTAAGTGCAGGGGCCAAGACTTGAACCTAGATCTGTCTGCTCAGATGCCCATGAATTAGTGTTACTACAGTCCCCATATAAAATAGATTTCTCACTTAAGTTAGCTAATTGTCATTCTGGTTCATTGTTATTTTAAGGCAGACATTGTTATGCTTAGATTTGCCTTGAGGGGTGTGGTTCAGTGAACAGGTAGCAACATTTCCTCCTGCACTACCTTTGACTTAACACACTCTGCAGGATTCAATAGCTCTAATGGAAATTTTACTTTATTTTTAATTGCACTTTGTGTTCATGCTAATAAATATTTAGTATTTGATATTTTTTCTCTACTGCATGGCATAGTCAACCATGAGTACCATGAACTTAAAGTACTATACCTTTGTCAGAGCTATTAATATATTCTAGTGACAGCAATTACTGAATCTCCTGGCTACCCACTTTGATTGTGTTCATCCAATTGGACAGAACACCAGTTGTAGCAACTTCAGGTTTTCTAAATGAGACATTAAAATAATCTAATCAGTTGTCTGGGCTTCTTTCCCATGAAGAACAGGTGTTGTAAAGTAATTGAGTCCCTGATGTTGTCCCTGGAATAAAAGAGGAGAAGATGAGTGAGCTTGGGTCCCCATAAAGATGTCCCCAGAGCTTTGTACAGGAAACTGAATGCCCTGAGGCTGAACTTGGTCTTCAGGGGTTCCGCTTCCCCAAACTAAGTCCAGCACAATTTTCACTGAGTCACATTAGGTTATGTTTCTCATATTCACCTCCTTTGACTTAATTTTTGAGTAATTTTTTCTGATTATAAAAGTAATACGTATTTGTCATGCAAACTTTTAAAAATTAAGAGCACAAAGAGAAACATTAAGAGACTCACAATACCAACCCCTAAAGATAACTAACATTTTGGTGTATTTTGTGTATGTGTATGTGTGTGCAATATACAGTTATGAAATTATATATACAGTTATGAAATGTAATAGAGTATGCAGTTATATAACATTTACATATAGTATAGACAGTATGTAATATATAGTATAGTAATAGTATATACAGTTTGCCCTGGCTGGTTTGGCTCAGTGGATTGAGCGTCGGCCTGCGAGCTAAGTGTCGCTGGTTTGATCTTCCAGTCAGGGCACATCAGAGAAGGAAAACTCTGACTCCAAAAAACCTCCGCTGCCTTGCAGCATACCTCTTCAGGGGAAAGGCTAAGGGAGTAAACCCCGACAGAAAATCTGGAGCCGGAGTCCCTAAGGCGGTTTGACGTTGTAGTCAACACCGGCAACTCCTGCGGCTCACCTGAAGCCAAGCTGTATTGACTCCGTCTTTCCCTTGGACCCTTCAGCTGCGAAGAGAGGGGGGGTCTGCTGCATGGGCAACAGCAGACCCTCCATATCACCCTGCCCAGGCTCTGTAGCTTCAGCTTCACTGGAGAGGACACTCCAGCGTCATCGCAAGATGTCGATTGAACACGGGAGGAGACAGATACCGTGTCACTCCCGAGTCGGACTGCACAACCATTCTCGGCGGTGCAGATAGACACTTAAGAAGCTACACCATCGTCTCTCGAGACGGACGGCTGCCGACGACGGCGAGTATATACAGTTATATAAGAGATATAATAGTATATAGAGTTATAAAATACTGTTAACTTCTTTTCCTTCCCAAGCATGGGCCAGGATCGATTATAAATATTACTTTCCTATTGCTGCCATAAAAAGTTACCATAAACTCAGTATCATACAACTGCACACATTTACTATCCTACAGTTCTAAAAATCAGCAGGTGTAAGTCTCACAAGGTGTCAACAGGGTCTTCTTTTGGAGACTTAAAAGGCGACTCCATTTTCTTGCTCGGTCAGGTCCTTGGTGGAATTCAGTTCATGTGGTGTAGAACAAGGTTCTCATTCCCTGCTGGCTATACACTGAAAGTCATTCCCTGCTTCTCGGGCTGCCCATAGTTCTTGGTTCACGGCTGCTTTCCACAAGCCAGCAATGATTGATCAAGTTCTTCACACAGCACATCTCTCTGACTGCTGCTGGGAATGTTTCTCTATTTTAAGGACTCATGTGATTAGATTGGACCTACCTGAATAATCCAGGATATGCTTCCCATTTCAAGATCCATAACCAGCAAAGTTCCTTTTGAGGTAACTTAGTCATGGATTCCAGAATTAGTACGTGTACATCTTTGAGGACCATTATTCTGGCTACCAGAATAACCCTGGGAGCATGGTTTATCGATGTGTTCTCAAATTTTAGTGGGCATAAGGTTCATGTGTGGAGCTGTAGGTTTGAGCTGGGGGCCAGGAATAATTTCTGCAACCTTTTTCTAGGACTCTGGAATAGGTGATCCATGAGTCACACTTAACAAACTTGTTCATGGCGTCAACCATCCTTGTAGCATATATTTTAATGAATGTATACCATAAGGTATCCTTTTCTCTTGTATAAGTAAGTCTTTCATAATCCTCTTGGTAATGATGCATTTGTACCATCCACGATGATTTCCTTATCACACTGTCCTTTAAATGCAAAAAATGTCTCACATTTATGAGCAGTTCTATGCTTGGGTGTGTAGTGTTTTGTTTTTATAGTGGAGGTGTTTGTTTTTGTTCATTTACTGGGATGTTGAGGAATCCCTGTGCTTCCAAACCTAAAGAAGAGACTGACAGCATTATTGACCATCTGCTGGTGGGAACTCGCCTCTTTCTGCCCCTGCAGCATTTGACCGCTACATTGCTGGCCCTGGAAATGGCACTGACAGCTGAGGGGCAGAGAATGCATTCTGCCAAGTTCATAACTCACCCAACCCTCCCGGGCTCAGCGTTCCCACAGGAACTGGAAACTTCTGATATTCAAGTTAGTTTGCCTTTAAAATAAAAATGTTCTGTTTTTTAAGAAAAAGGGCTTAGAAAAGTCCTTACAAGTGACTCTCAAAAATATTAAAGAGTTGGCGGCATACAGCATTTAATGACTTAAGTAGAAGGAAATCATGTCACAAACATCTTCCTTAAGTTACTTAGTTTTAAAATTGGAAAAGTATTTGGCAAAAAAAAAAAGGGGGGGGGGTTGTATTTTCTTGTATGTGGAGTTTGGAAAATAATTGTAAGCAACTCAAGGAATATAATCTGACCGCCCAAACATGTTCAGGAACCTCAAAGTCTTAGAGACACCATTACTTGCCTTTCCTAAGAAATCATTTACACATCTTTTAAAAAAAATGTTGGCACTTCTTAAAAATTTGTTGTTTCTTTAATTTTTTTAACCCTAGAAAAAGCTTGGTTATGTTGAAATCTTAGAAATTTGAAGCATATAAATTTTTTCCCTAAATCAAAATCTTTGTAATGAAATATCTTACATACATCCTTTCATTCTGCTACAGATTGAGACTTTATTTTCTACGACAGGAATTAATAGCATTAAATAAAACATAGCCCAGTCAATTTATATTTCATGAAGGGACAGTGGTCGGCTATTGTGAAATGAGTGACTGACATATAATGGGGGCCCAAAAGGGGCTCAAGAGTGACTGGAAACAAGCCCAGAGGGAGGGATACTACAAAAGATGACAGATGAGTCCACATTCAGAGGGGCTGTTGAAAAGAGGGTCTTAGAAACTAATAGTTTAGTGTATAAAGAAAGCTATTGTTTTCCTCTTTCCTTTGTCTGTTGTAAATAAATTATTCCAGAGCCACATTTGCCCAGCAACAAGGTGATTCTAAGTGTGTATAATTGCATGTGTGGGTTGTAGTGAAATAAACGAGGAATCCTGATGGGGAAGAACTTTTTCTGGCAGATGAGCTTCTGATATTTTTTGAGCATTTTTATTTTGTTTTAATTGAGATATCATTGACATATAAGATTGTGTAAGTTTAAGGTATGCAACATGTTGATGTGATTCATTTATATATTGCAATATGATCACCACCATAGAGTTAGCTAACATCTTTATCACATCATATAATTATCACTTCTTTTTTGTGGTGAGAACATTTAAGATCTAGTCTCTTAGTAACTTTGAACTTTATAATACTGTATTGCTGACTATTTTCACTATGCCGTGCAGTAGCTCTCCAGCACTATTCATCTTCTAGTTGCAAGTTTGACCAACGTCTCCTCAATTTCCCCACCCCTAAACCCCTGGTAACCACCATCCTACTCTCTGTTGCTACAAGTTCAGCTTTTTTAGATTTCACATATAAGTGAGACCGTACAGTATTTGTCTTTCTCTGTCTGATACATCACTTAGCTTAATACTCTCAAGGTTCATCCATGTTGTCACAAATGGCAGATCTTCATTCTTTCTCATGGCCGAATTACACACACACACAAACACACACACATTCTGCTATCTTCTCTGTACTCTTAGGTCATTTCCAGGTGAACATTTTAAAAATGTATTTAAAACAAGTTTAGAATTTAATAGTAAACACTTTAACCCTACTTCTGCTTTCAGAGACACTATATGGAAGGGTAGATATTCTAGAAATTAAAGAAAGATGGGTAGAGAAGAAGTTCTAGAAAAGTCCAAGTAAAATAGAACAATGACTCATTTACCATGTAAATGTAAAATGTAGTCACATTTAAAATGACTCCAAGTTGTTGGAGAATATATGGAGTGCCAGGAACTCTTATTGCTGGTGAAATAGTTTAACAGTATCGTATTGAACATATGCTTGTCATATGACCCAGCAATACCACTCTTAGGTATTTACCTAAGAGAAATAAAAATGTGTCAAAAGACTTGTTCATGAACATTACCAGCAGCTTTAACCATAATAATAAAAAATTGGAAACAACCCAACATGTTCATCAATATCGATTTTTAAAAAAGGTGTTATATTCATGTAATGGAATACCATTTAGTAACAGAAGGGAATGTGCAACTGATACATGCAACCAAAAGACTGAATATCAAAAATGTTATGTTGATTAAAAGAGGCCAGGACTAAGACTATTCATGGTATGTTTCTATTTAAATAAAACTAGAAAGAACACCTACTTTTCTACAGATGAGATCATGGTTGGGGCTGGAGGTGTTGGTATGATTGACTGGAAAGGAGCACAAAGGAGCCTGTTTGAAAAGTCACTTGATCTGGGTGGTAGTTATACGAGTTACACAATAGACATGTATCAAGATTCACTGAACTGATAGAGTGTGTTTATTTTCTTACATGCAAATTGTGCTTCAGGAAAATTAATTTTTGAAATGTAGTTATAGGAATTAATAACTACATTCAGTTCAGAACCACTTTACTACATTGGAATAATTATGGCAAGAAGTGAAAATGCTTCAGCGTGGTTTCAGAAGTGTTACTACAAGGCTAATTGTACTGTCATCTGTGAGTGAGTTGTTAGACACTTGTAATCCCAGTAAGGGAATTTCATCCATTTTTTTCAGGCAAAACACACACACACACACACACACACACACACACACACACACACACACTCTGAGATGTTCAAGGGAGAAAATGAAAGTGAGGAACGCCTTGTCTTTATTTCTAGATTTTAGTTCAACAGTTTCACTGGGCCAACATCTATTGGTTCTGCCAGGCACTGGGTGTCCTAGGATGAAAACATGGTGATTGCCTGTGGAGGGCTCATAGTCACCAAAAGGCCTAGTGATCTTAATAAGGACTCAGCACAGTTGGATTAGTTAACAATAATGATAACAATAATAACTATAGTTTTTTGAGTGTTACCCTGTGACATCGTGATTGATGTTTATCTCATTTAATCTTCACAACAGTTTTGCAGCATGGGTGCTATTAGCTCCCTATTTTATAAAAGACACAACAGAGGCTCAGAGATGTTAAGGAACCCACCCAAGATTCTGCGATTAGTGAGTAGTAAATGGCTGAGTTGAAGTCTGCTCAGAACCATTACATTGTAGCCCAACAGTAGAGTGAAGGGTGTTTATTTGACTTCAACACTTCAGAAAATATTAGAGTTTGTCCAGCTTGATCAGAGCCCTGTCAAATTCCAAGCCAGCCAGAGAAGCACAGGTTTCTTCCCAAATAGATAGTATTATTACCTTCATCCAAATTATCCTGTTTTTATGAACGACAGGCTGAGCACTGTAATTTCTTACACCAACATTCTTCTACCAGGGGACCGTGCAGAGCTGAATAATGTTCTTGGATTTGTGTCTCTCATCTTGTCACTGATTAGTCCTAACTCTTCCTGGCAAGGCTCCTGCCAGGCTATTTCAGGAAACAAAAATTCATTACATACATCCTTATTGATTTTCCCTCCCCTTTGCTTATTACTAAAATGTTTTTCCCTCCTCCCCCTCCTGAAGAAACAACATTGCAATTACTGGAAGCTCGCTCTCCCTGCAGCCTGCCCCCGGGACCAGAGAGCCTGGCTGATGCTCTTGGGAGGTGGGGGTGGAGAGGCCAGAGCACATGTCCCTGTTCTGTCCTCCAGCAGCAAGCTGGTTAATGGCCTTATTCTAACGTGGCTCCTGGGTGTGTGACTTAGTTGCATCTCATTAGATAAACTCCACAACTGTTTCTAGTGATTTTCTGAGTTTACTGGTTTCCTCAAGCTCCTTTCTCAGTCGTTTTGGGTGTAAGTGCTCCAATGAATATCCCAGGAAATCCACTTAGCTTTAGTTTCTAGCACAGAAATATTTGGCATACCTGCAGGGTCAAAAGAAGAAGAAATACTAATTTTTAGTGAGTGGATTCAAATGGCATTGAAAATATTCTATTGAATCCCTACTATGTGCTAGGTTCTGGGGACATGTGAGGAAGACAGCTGTGGCCTCTGCTCGCGTGGGTTATATAGTCTGGTGAGGGACAGCACCAACAGTAACAATAGTAATGACCAAGTCAAAACTCAGAAAAATAAAATCATTACGAGTCACTCCGTCTTTCCCTTGGACCCTTCAGCTGCGAAGAGAGGGGGGGTCTGCTGCATGGGCAACAGCAGACCCTCCATATCACCCTGCCCAGGCTCTGTAGCTTCAGCTTCACTGGAGAGGACACTCCAGCGTCATCGCAAGATGTCGATTCAACACGGGAGGCGACAGATACCGTGTCACTCCCGAGTCGGACTGCACAGCCATTCTCGGCGGTGCAGATGGACTCTTAAGAAGCTACACCATCGTCTCTCGAGACGGACGGCTGCCGACACAAGTCACAATAATTGCAATTTCAGAACAGTAGGTGGCTGAAATAGAAAAAAAATAACTATTGTTTTAGCCACTTTCACAAGCCATGTCACTTATCTGCCCAAACACCAATGAAGTAGCTATTCTCCCTGACCCCAGGCACAATAAGTAGTTCCAGGTGGCGTCCTGGGAACAGGAAGCAAGGCCAGGTGTCTGACTCCCACGCTAGCATTTTTTTTAAAAGTATATTTTATTGATTATGCTATTACAGTTGTTCCAATTTCCCCCACTTCCCCCTTCTGCCTGGTACCCACCTTCCCTCCAGCAACCCTGCCCCCTTAATTCATGTCCGTGGGTCATGCATATCAGTTCTTTGGCTTCTCCATCTCCTTTACTATTCTTAATGTCCCCCATCTATTTTGTACCCACCAATTATGCTTTTTTAAAAAAAATTATTTATTTATTTGTTTGTTTGTCTTTTATTATTTATTTATTTTCAGAGAGAGGGGGAAGGAGAAAGAGAGGGAGAGAAACATGACTGTGTGGTTGCCTCTCACTTGTGCCACAAACTGGGGACCTGACATGCAACCTAGTCATGTGCCCTGACTCAATTATGCTTTTTAATCCCTGCACCTTTTCTCCTGTTCTCCCACTTCCTTCTCCCTGCTGACAACCCTCCAAATGATACCTTTGATTCTGTTCCTGTTCTAGTTGTTTTCGTTTTTTAGATTCAGTCATTGATAGTTGTGAGTCTATTGTCATTTTAGTGTTCATAGTTTTGATCTTTTTCTTAAGTAAGTCCCTTTAACATTTCATATAATAATGGCTTGATGGTGATGAACTCCTTTAGCTTTACCTTGTCTGGGAAGCACTTTATCTGTCCCTCCATTCTAAATGATAGCTTTGCTGGATAGAGTAATCTAGGTTGTAGGTCCTTTTTTTTTCATCACTTTGAATACTTCTTGCCAGTCCCTTCTAGCCTGCAAAGTTCCTTTTGAGAAATCAGCTGATAGTCTTATGGGAACTCCTTTGCAGGTAACTCTGCTTTTCTCTTGCTGCTTTTAAGATTTCCTCTTTATCTTTTCCTTTGGCATTTTAATTATGATGTGTCTTGGTGTGGTCCTCTTTGGATGTATCTTGTTTGGGACTCTCTGTGCTTCCTGGACTTGTATATCTATTTCCTTCACCAAGTTAGGAAAATTATTTTTCATTATTTTTTCAAATAAGTTTTCAATATCTTGCTGTTTCACTTCTCCTTCTGGTATCCCTATGATTTGAATGTTGACACCTTAGGCTTCTTTATGTTTGAAATCATTTATCTGGACTCTGGTTTCTTTCCCTTCCCTATTAGTTCCCTGTGGATTTTTCTTTATTTCACCTAGTGTGGCCTTCATTTCTTCCCTTATGCCTTTATCATATTCAACGAGTTCTCTGAGCATCCTTATAACCAGCGTTTTTGAACTCTGCATCTGATACGTTGCCAATCTCCATTTTGTTTAGTTCTTTTTCTGGTAAACATTCAACCAGAACAGACTGAAGAAACAATTTTAAAAAAAAGGAGGAGAGAATAAGAAGACTTTGAAACTAGCATTCTTTCTGGGCTGTTTTCTAAGGCACAGGAGGGTCCCCCACCCCCAACCAGTATCACTGGGGATGTAGTTGAGTTTCCAGGGTCTTGTCAGCTCTTGCTCCAGTTCTGCTGTCCTGTCTACAAACTGTCTGTCTGCCAGGAGAAAGGAGAAACTCAAGTCCTCTCAACGAATCAGTCGTGGCCTGGATATAATTCACTCCCTGAGGAAGGCCTTATACTCCAGGCCAGGCCAGGTCTTGGTTTCCAGGGCATGAGCTCTACATGGGGGTGCCTTGTGGCTGGAGGTGACCTCTCTGCCTGGGGGCTGCCATTCTAGACCCAGACCTCATATTTATTCATACTTATTTGCATTTCTGCTTGGCCCTCTCCATCCCTTTTTTCTTTTCATGTGGCAGTGCAATTAGGGTTAGGGTCACAGATACATGGCGAGGCCAAGGGGCTGTAGGGAGATGATCCATCCATTCTCAGGCCCCCTAGCGAGCATCCTGGAGAGGTGGAATAAGAGTCAGGAGGTGTTGAGAAGTGTGCCTAGGGCTATGACATGCACAGGCTCCTGGACAATGCTGGGACATCTCAGGCCAGGGCCAGGCAGAGGGAGTGTGTGTGGAAGGGTCTGAAGCATGTGCCATGATATAGGTTTGGGGAACATGCACAGGTTTGCCAAGAGATGGTGATTCGCCCTGCCTGCCTCTCTCCCCGTACTCCATGACAACCAACAGCTGCCTCACTCCATTGCCCTCTCTTGTTGTAGAATGCACACACACACCACACAGAAGTGCTTCAGAGGTTACAATCTGATGTACGAAACAGAACCAAGGCCTCAATCTCCATGACAAAGGTCCCATGGTGGAAAACTGCACTGAGTTCTTTCCAAATAGGTTTTGTCACTGCAGTGGTTTTCAGTATTTTCAGGTTTAACTGCTGTCAATTCGGGATAGCTATCTCCATCCCCTTATTTCCCCTCAGGGGGACCTAAGAGCCCTGGCTTTACAGAATGTCAGGGACGAGGTGTGTGGTGGAGGAGTGGGGGCATGATCTGGCTCTTGGCTGATGTCTACCAGGTGCAAATGTTCTTGTCTGGTTTCTGGTGACAGTCTTATGTTGCATCAGCATCTCTGAGATGCTCACATCTCTCATTTAGTTTAGGCCAACAGGTTCTTACATATATACACAAATATATTGCACACACATATAAAGATCACTTGACTATAATAATAATAAATATTATAATTTTGGAGCTGTGGATGTGTAGCTCCATTACCTGTCAGCTCCCTAGTTTTGGATCCCTCTTCCCTCATTTTTTACCCGGCTAACTCCAGCCCATTCCTCAGCCTTCAGCTGAAATGTTATGTCACCTTCAATCTAAGTTAGATGGTTCCCCCTCTGAGCACCATGGACTTCACTTTCATAATATTCATCAAAGTCTATAAACATATATGTACATGTGTGATTCTATGTTTAAGGTTTATCTTTTTCTACACCTCCACCCCACTCCATCATAAACCCAGAAAAGCAGGGATTTTGAATGTGTGTGTGCTTTTTGTTTTTGTTTGGTTTTTGCTTCTGAATTCTCAGCACCTTGATGTAATATTTGATACAGGCTTACACAGAAAGAAAAAAAGGTTGCATCTTGAGGCCCTGGGCTCACCCAAGATGCCATGGCTAATTAGTCAAACAGCAACTTTTGCATCTAGGTGTCTGATGGCTCAGAACAGGGCTCTTTTCAGTATGCCATAATGAATGGGCTTGCCTTTGTCAAGGTGTTAAAAATCTGGCTAATGCCTTTCATATTCTAAAGCCCTGTTTTTCATTAAGAAATGACAGAGTGTAAGATTGTGGCCTAAAAGGGGATGCCCAATGCAAAATGGCTTTACCCTCAACTACTTGGAAAGTCACTCCTGTCTGACAGCATTCACAAGAAACCCTGAAGAAATCCTTGAAGTGGGACATGCTGTGCTTATGTCAGGAAGCCGAAAGGAACAGGAGAGAAAGGAAAGCCGCTGTCCACTGCCCTTGTCCCATCTGCACCCCTGGACAAAGGTTCCCAGTTTCCCTCTGAAGGAGAGCCAGAGTCAGAGGTGACTGGGCAGAGCTGATTCCTGGGGAGAGGTCTGTCTGAGCCTCTGATTATTGGAATTACTGTCTCAAGTCCTGCTTGACCCAATGGAATATTGAAAGGCTAAGGTGAAGGGGGAGAAAGTGCCACTGGTGAAAATATGGTCTCTGATCCCTCATCTTTTTATTATCCTGGTGATTGGGTCGGTTCTTGCCCTGGGGTTTGGGAGAGATGTGGCTGAATATCTAGATGAGTTGGGAAGGGCTGAAAGTAATTTGCTTTTCTAGCTAAATGAGGCTTCTTCCCTCTTCCAAGCTTGATCCTGGTTGTGTGTGGATTTTTCACCAGCTTCCTAATAATGCAAATTGGAACAGAGTTGTTACCGTGAGGATGGTTTGCTTGATGCTAACTTGGGTCATGGAGCTTCTATCTGATTCAGTTCAATGCAGGCTGTGCAGCCTGAGCGTCCAGGTGCTGAATTTAAGCCTGGAGGGAAGCAATAAAATAGCAAGACCAAGAATGTTAGCTTCCAGGGCATTTGAACTTCATCAAGCCATGCAGCTGACCTTCAACCCAATGTTCATGTCCTTCATCCTGCTGATGTTACTGCCTTGTATCCAACATCGTCACAATAATGTTGAGAATGGGAAGGGCTGATGTTTAATTTGCTATCAGACTCGCTAAACAGCTGTAGGTGTCTCTTAAGCTCTAACTACTGATACTACAGTTAACTCTAGATTATTAAATACAGCTAACTCCTAATTATTTGAAGTATTGGTAAGGATTAGTTAATGTTGTAACAGAAGCCTGACTATAGTAGATTAAGTACACAGTGGCTTAAATTCTTTCACTTAAAAAATTCTGCAAGAAAGCAGTGCAGGGTTCATGGGGCAGCTCCATGACGTCATTAAAGAAACAGACACCTTTATCTTTAACACATAGTTTTCATCACCAAGGTCTTCTTTAAGAAAAAAAAAAAAGATTTTATTTATTTTCTTTTAGAGAGAGGGGAAGAGAGGGAGAAAGAGAGGGAGAGAAACATTGATTGGTTGCCTCTCACATGCCCTCAACTGGGGACCTGGCCAGCAACCCAGGCATATACCCTGACTGGGAATTGAACCAGCATCCTTTTAGTTCACAGATCAGCGCTCAGTCCACTGAGCCACATCAGTCAGGCCACCAGGGTCTTCTAGAAGAAGGCTACTGAAGCTCCAGCCATCATATCTACATTCCAGGAAGCAGGAAGGAGGAGAGAGTGGAAGGAAGGACAGAGGGCTCTTTTCCCAGTAGTGTCAGATATCTTTAAACTTCCTTAAACAATCTTCATGGAAGTCCATACAATGTGGACCAGAACTTAGTCACATGGCTACAGCAGACTGCAAAGCAGATTGGGAAAGGCCTTTCAGCTCTGTGCTTTACTGGACCAAATAAAATCGAGGCTCTGTTACAAGGGGGAAAAGCAGAGTGACTATTAGGAGGCAAGTAACAGTTTCTGCCACATTCTGTTTGGATTTCTTGGGACTCTCTTTCTCTGTCTTCCTGTTATTGAGAATTTACAAGGAGGAAAGGAAATAGAAAGAACTGAAAGTCAACTAATCCATTTTATTACTTGCTATCAGATCTGATTTTTTTAAAAAGTGCTGGGCCCTGGCTGGTGTGGCTCAGTGGATTGAGTGCCGGCCTGTGAACCAAAGGGTTGCTGGTTCCATTCTCAGGGCATGTGCCTGGGTTTCAGGCCAGATCCCCAGTGGGTGGTGTGGGAGAGGCAACCACACATTGATGCTTCTCTCCCTCTCCTTCTCTCTCTTCCCCTTTCTTTAAAAATAAGTAAATAAAATCTTTTAAAAAAATTACAAAACTGCTGGAAAAGAGATCAGAATCCCTGTCTCTCTATCTGCATTAGAGTGTAGATGCTTCCATATTTTCCTGTTATGTGTGTTCTTTCCCAACCACAGGTGTGGAAGGGGGAGACGCTAGGTTTGGTTGTGGACATCTAGGGGAAGGGTTTAGTGGCAGGTAGACACATAGGTCTAGAGCTGGAGGGAGAGGTAAGGGTAAAACACACAAATCTGGGGTTCTGAGGGTCAGACAGGGCTGGGAGTCTTAGGAGGCAACCTCAGCAAACATTCCTCCTGATTGTTTATCTCCTACTTTCACTGGCCATTACCCCCATTGGAGAGTTTCTATGACAACCATGGGGGAAGTGTCTGTAACACGTTTTAACTCCCTAGAAGTCAGGCATTCAGCCAGCACAAAGAGTTGATATGAACTTCGAGCCAAACTTCAAGAGATTCTCAGAGAGCACATGTTATTTTCCCTGAAATACCCATTTTCCATGAATAATTTCATGTCCAGTCCCCAAGCTTCATACATCAACAGATTTCCCTGATGTTCAGTGTCCTAAAAAAGGACAATCTTGACTTTCAAGTGAGAAGAACTAGGAAGAACAACAAGTTTTATTTGGGTAAGAACTAAAGTTTCAGCATGCATATAGTGATAAATTACAAAAGCTCTTCTGCTATGATCTTGCATGAAGGGAGGTCCTCCTTCTCTCTGCCCCCCACTCCTGTGCACCCATCTCTTCCTGAGCTGGAGCACCAACTTGTCATTTGCCTTCCTCAACAGCTGTTTTTCCTACTGGACTGTAAACTCTTGGAAAAGAAGAACTGATCTTATTTAAATTTGATATCCTCAGCATTCAGGATAGTGCCCAGCATTTATCGGGTCCTCACTGAATATTTGTTGAATGGTTGGATGAATAAATTAAGAAACCCTCCAGATCAACTTGTTGTAGAAATTGAAAACACTTCTGTAAACAGGCAGAGATTGGCTGGCAAGTTTCCATGCATGGACTGTGTTGACATGACATAATGCTTTATTGTTGTGACTTCTGGCACCCTCATGTTGTGTAGAGTGCCTGGTATGGATCACGAAAACTTGGCCACAAAAAAGAGAATGAGAGAGAGAGAGAGAGAGAGAGAGAGAGAGAGAGAGCAAGTAAGAGAGAAAGAGGAGGAGGAGGAGGTGGGGGAGGAGAAGAAGCTTGTGGTTTCCTAAATTCTATGCCTGTGGAAACATAGGGATGTTCTTCATATGTTGTTATATCTTACAGATTCATAGTGTTAAGAAAGAGGAAAAACCTAAAGGAATGAAACAAACATCAATGTGTTTTGGGGAGGGATAACTAAATAAAGTGTATGTTTCTCTTGGTGGAAAATAAGAATCTATTTGTCCATGGTTAAGCAATGTGATTTTTAAGGAGGTAAGAAGCAGCAAATTGTTAAACTTGACTCTGGCTCCATAACCCTTGGCCAACCTATGTCCCATTCCATGTGTTCATCTCTAGTGAAACTCTCCTCTTCTCCGATTTTTTGTTATAAAATCCTTTCCTAGCCAACCAGTTTGTCAGCACTGAACCTTATTTTCTTCAGCTATAAACTTTGGCCACCTGTGCTCAATCTTAGCCATAGTCAGGCCGTCTCTCCATAATTCTTTCATGACCTCCCCTTTGGTGGTGTTTTACTTTAGGCCATTGTTACAGGTTCTTGCTTCAGATATCAGCGGCATTCTCTTTACCTCATGTCTTACTCCCCACTGAGAGTTGTGTTTTGTAAGGACTGGGGGTGGAGGGTATGAGAAAGGCTGTCACCGCCTTCACTATCAGGTCACCTCAAGTGCTGAACCTCTGCCATGGCTTCACATTAGAATCACCTGGAAACTACTGAAATTCTTGAAGTGAGGCTCTACCCCAGAACAATTAAATCGGAATCTCTGGGGGTGGAATCAAGATAATAGTATTTAAAAATCTCCTCAGGGATTCTATTGTGCTGCTAAGACTGAGAACCATGCTTGTCAACCTCCAGAGGCGTTTTCATACATGGCTCCAGGTATCCATGAACCTTCTGAAACTGTGTGCAAAATTCTGTGCATTTTTCTGGGAGAGGGTGTAGCTTTCACCAATTTTCAAAGGCACTCAGGATCCACAAACCCAGTAGCCAAAGATTATAATCCAAAAATCTAGGTAAAGATTTTTTTTTCTCACTTGGAGGAAGGCCTTGGGGAAGAGGTTCAAATAGAGTCTCACAAGTATTTGATTGATTGATTATTTATTTATTTATTTTAATTCTCACCCAAGGATATATTGATTGATTTTAGAGAAAGAGAGGGAGAGAGAGAGAGAGGGAGAGAGAACGAGAGAGAGGGAGAGAGTGGTAAGTGGGGGGAGAGCCTGGGCCAGGGATTGAATCAACAACATATATATGTACTCTGACTGGGGATAAAGCCTACAACCTTTTGGTACATGGGACCAGGTTTCAACCAACTGAGCCACCTGGCCAAGACCTCACAAGTATCTTAAAGATGAAGTTTTAGGTACAAGATTCCTTGCACTGTGTACATTAAGTACACACATCAGCTCATACTTTCTTGTCTCTAATATAAAAGCACTCATGGAACATTCTTCTACACAAGGTGTGTAAGACTCACTCTTGGCTCTACAGCTTTATATCTGAAAAAGACAAGCTGATTGGAACAAAGGGATGAACATGGCCCAGAGGGAAGGCCTGTGAGGAGCAGCAGCTGTTGAGATGGCTGGTTTTGCATGTGTGGGAACCAAGCTCTGAGATCTCTGCCAGCTCTGAGGCCCAGATGGCCCATTGATCAGAGACCAAGGTGCCCACCTCGCCTAGGCTTCTGTTGTTACAGCTGCACATACATACAAACAAATAAATGTACTTTGTGCCTTGTCTTGATTCATGTTGACAGAGGTAGTTGGTAAAGCAGGTGGGTAAGAATGATTCTCCCAGCAGGAAAAGTCTGCTTCTGCTGTTTCATGACCAACTATCCTCTGATAAAGAGCGTCACCCCGTGCCACTGGTAACACTGCTGTCCCCTGCAGAAGCAGCCACATTAGAGAGGTTAATGCATTCACAGTGAGCTCTGAAGGGGTGGGTGGTGTCCCGTGTGTGTGTGTGTGTGTGTTTACATTCAGAGTCTGACAGATACTTATTAAAAGGTGATGGCACCCACTAATTAATCTAATTAATTTTGCCCTCTCCAAGGACTACAAATTTATTGCCAATGGTTTGAGCTTCACTTGGACTCTAGTTTCCTCCTTTGCACAAATATGATAATGTCATGCCTGCTTAATACCTCCATTAGCTCCCCATTCCTTAGAGTCATAGAATCCTGGGGTTTACATTCAGGCACCATTAATGTTAACAAAGAAGGTCTTAGGTACTCCTCTGTCCCAGTCAGGGCAGACCTGCCCTTATCTGTTTTATATGTGGACTTTCCACAGGATTACTTTTGATTAAAGGGTAAACTAAAAATTAGAAAAATTAAAAAAAATAGAGTATGACAATTCTTTGTCCAGACACAAAACTGATAAAGGTTGGGATAACCCAGGGAATCTATCTCTCAGTTACTAAAATGGTGCCAGATCACTCAGGTTTCTACACTCAAGTCCTTACATGGCTGGGAAATAGTAATTTGATTCTATTCCCGTTGCAATGGATGGTAGCCCACGTTGGAAAACTTAGAAACAATCCTCCCTGGCTGCCCTTTCTCTGATAAGTACTTTGCTCCATACATGCAAGGTTTCAATCAGTGGGAAGTTGGCAGGAGGCTGAAATTTAGAAACCAAATATGCATGTCAAAGTATTGTTTACTGCATAAGAGTGATTCATTTTATCACTGAAATTTTAAAACCTTAATATGGTTCCCAAGACGATGTCTGATTTACAAAAGGCCAGAAGTTAACTGAAGAGAGAAAATGGATTATGGAGAAGTTAGAATTATTTAACTTCTTTCCAAAATTTAAACTTTGCATCGACTGGCAACAACTGATTGGTATAAGTATCTGTTTTGTCTATTTGCTTTATGTAGTTTTTATTAATAATTTTTCAGCTCCAGTCCCAACTCCACTGAATAACTGGCATGTTGAAAAAATATTTACAAACTACTGGTTTGAAGAGATGTCCGATTATTAGTCTGCCCAAGAAGCTCATATGTCTAGGTCTGGCTCTGCCAAGGAAATAAGAACTTGTTTCTTGATCTAGTTCATCGGGTTCTTCACAATTGGGCTTCAAATTCCATTTCAATCCTTTTCTACCATCATTTACCCCATGAATAGCTTTGGGTTACTACTTGTTATCTGCACCCACAATATGCATTCACCACTTCCCAGCCTTCCCATATTCCATTCACTTTATCAGGAATACTTTTTTCCCATCTTATATATCTGAGAAATTCCAAAACACTCTTCAAAACCTAGCTTTAATATCACCTATCCTTGAAACCTTCTATAGCATTCTCAGTCATTCACCCCTTCTTATATCCCTTATCACACTACACCTTAATTTTATTTTTAAAGATTAAAAAATTATGTATTGATTTTTAGAGAAAGAGAGACAGAGAGACACCAATTTGTTATTCCACTTGTTTATGCATTCATTGGGAGGTTCTTGTATGTGTCCTAACTGGGGATTGAACCTGCAACCTTGGCATACTGGGATGATGCTCTAAACAACTGAACTAACCAGCCAGGGCAATTTTTGAGTGATTTTTTTCCCCCTGAATCATGAACGCCTTGAGGTGAGAGGCTGTGTTTTATATATCCTTATACCCTCAGTGTGTAGCACAATGGAACCCAAAATTTTAGAGTTTTGTAAGACCGTCAAACAGCCAATTCTAAAGGCTGTTATCCGGGAATCAAAATAAAAGTATCCAGATGAGTCACAATTGCCTGGAGCTAGTTCCGTGATATTTGGCGTTACCCAAGCAACTTCTATCAATTTTCTTCTTCAGAATCCATGTATATTTTGTAAGGTCAGAAACCTACAGCCCCGACACCAATGAGCAGAGAAATAAAAGAAAATAGGTTTGGGATCATCAACTATCTTTAATTTTGGAAAGCACATGGGGGCTCACTGAGATTCAGCTGATAAAACCAGATATGGTGATTTCAGTTTGCAAGAAATTGGTTAAGAAAAGAAAAGAGTAAATGAATATTTTTGTGCTGTTGTTACCACGCAGTTGAAGTAATACTTTTATTTTCTCCTTTTAGTCATACCTTCTTTCCTCAACCTTTCTCTTCTTGCTGTTTCTAAGTCTGGCCTTTATGATAATGTGTTTATTCATGAATATTTTTTTTTGTCTGAGAAAAGACTAACTGGCTTTGAAAAGAGCTCTTACACTGGAGAAGCTAATTGGAGGGGCTATGGAGATAAGGAAAAATAGATATTTAAACTCAATCACCAAGGGATTAGATTCTAGGAAATCATGTAGGAATACAAAATGTTAAGCTTTTATTCTCACAAGTTTTTTCAAAGAAGAAAAACTAGATAATGTAGGTTCTGTAGACTCATCCTCTCAATAGCCTTCTGATGGGTTACATCAGCTGATTTATAGCTCTAGCAGCTGTAACAGAAACCCAAATATACAGTGGCCTGAAGGAGGTAGGGGTCTCTCTCTTGTCTAACAGCTCATTGGGAGCCAACCAGGACTGTCTGGGTAGCTTCCAGGTATCAGGTACCCAGGCTTCTTCAGTCTCGCCACTCCGTCATTCCTAGGGTGGGCCTCTTCCACATGATCCAGTTGGGCTCACAACCGCATTTGTGCCATAGCCCATGGAGGCAGGAAGGGGCGTGTGGAGTAGCTGCCCCCCGCCCCCCCCTTTGCAGCAATGCCCGACAGTTGCACATATCACTCATGATCATTTTGGATTGGCCAGAACTTAATCATATGGCTGAATGCTAGTTAAAAACCAGGGATTTAATTCCTACAGAACAAAGGAGCAGAGGTCTTAGGAGGCAATTGTCCGTGTCTGCCATATTGTCAATTTATGACTTTTCCTCAAATTTGGCTTTAATTACAGTTATATTTATTTTGTAATAACCTCTTTTTCTTGTAAGGGAAGCTTATACGTTGGCATCTAGGGACACATGTGGGTTTTCTTCTAGTAGCTGAAAGTTTCCTTGGTTGATTGATAGATTGATTTCTGTAATTTTCATAAGAATGACATCATCAAAATATTCACATACAAGAGCATAAGAATCCACTGGGGTTTTATGCTCAAATATATGAAGAGCAAAAGTGACTATGCAACACAGCCATCACATTTAAATTTTTACTTTGAAGAACGGGGGGACATTTTCTTCTCTAAGGGTCCATAGAAGGCTCTTATTGAAGGCTTACCAGGCACTGTGTTTCTATATATGTTGTCTCCATTAACCATCACAATAAATCTCCTGTTTTACAGATGGGAAAACTGAGGCCTTAGAGGTAAAGTAGTATTTCCAAGGTCAGAAAGCTACTGAGTGATGGAGCAGGGATTCAAAATCATGTCTGCCTGACCCTGAAGCATGGGTGCTTAGCAGGGCTCTTAAGTGTTAAGCAATAAACACTCTGAGCACCTGATGGCCATAGATCTTTTCCCCCAGCATTCAGCATCCATGGGCAATCTTGTCAAATCTCTGTCCCCCACCACTCAGTCCTGCCAGGCTGAAGGAACACATGCTGTGCAAAAGGATTCCACGCCCTGTAAGAATGCTCCTCTCTGCCTATGGGTGACATGAGGCCTGGTTTCCCCATGCCCTTGTTTACTGTGAAATGAGAAAAACCTTACATGTGGGTTTTAAAGTACTTGTTCATTTGGAGAACAAGGCTGGGGTGGAGGAGGGAGGCTGTAAGTCTGCCTGCCTAGAGGTCACACGGAATCCTTCACAGGCTGTTAGGAGGTCTGCAGGATGCAAATGGCCCCAAGAGGATGCGAATAAGAGTAAAACCACTGCTGCTCAGCAGTCTTACAGCCCAGGGCATGAGGAGGGGCTGTGCTGAGTCTGGGGGACCCATGGTAGTCATTGGGAAGTCTGGTTTCTGACCTGGAAATGCAAAACAGACCAGAGGGCAAAGGGCACTCAAGTGCCAGCAGCTGCTTTGCTGAAGACTGAAGATCTCTTTCCCTGGGTCCCAATTAACCCTGCCTGGACTGGACCTGAGGTCTTCTTAGGAGACTCAACCGTCCAACATCAGCTTTCCTGAGAACATGGAAACCTTTGGGAGTATATATTCCTCTTCATTGTGCCTATCATTTATTTATGTAATCATTTATACTACATACATTTTGACATACTCAGCCTTGTAGTAATTCTCCCTACTTTTCCTAACTTAAAAAAATTGTTTTGCAAAAGCTTTTTGAAATTTTTGGTATTTCAACAAACCTGCCAAGTTCCAGATATCTTACCTTAATGATAGGGTGACACTAAGTCCAGTTGCAATAATCAGTCCTCCTGATATAAATTATCCCTGACATCCATCGCAGACTTATTCTAAGTGATGGCATTGGTGTGAAGAGGCCCGTACCAAAGTCACCCAAGTCAATGAAGAGAGGCGAGTGCCCTACTGTCTTTGGAATATGGACCACATCTGGTCTGCACCTGGTCAGAAGTTGTGGGAAGTGGAGTCAGGGCAGAGCAGCCAGGTGGCAGGGAAGCCCCAGTGTGGCAAACTGGAGAGGTTTGAATTGCCATGAGAAAAAGCTACGTCTCAGATGACCTTGGAGATGACTTGGAACACTGTTTTTCTCTCTCTGCAAGGAATTGGTGATTTACACAGGAAGATTTCTACGAGGAGGACCCCTCCCCCCAAAAAAACCCAGAACGTATTTATAAAAAATTGTGTTTACACTTTAGTCACCTTCAAAGTACTGTCCATTTGATGCAATACACCTATTGAGACTTTTTTTCCACTGCTCAAAACAGTTTGTGAACTCGTTGATTTTGATGCCTTTTAGTACTTCTGCCATTTTTTGTTTCACCTGTTCCTCATAGGCAAAATGTTTCCCTTTGAGGTCTTTTTTCATCTGGGGAAACAAAAAAAAAGTTGCTTGGGTTGAGTTTGGGTGACTAGGGAGGGTAGGGCACAGGGATCATACAGTTTTTGGTCAAAAACTGCTGAACACTCAGTGCAGTGTGGGCAGGTGCACTTGCAAATCACCTATCATGAAATGGGGAACCACGTTGAAAGAGTCTTCAAAACACACTCACTGACACTGAACGCAGCCTCCCACAACAACAGCAGCTGGTACACTGATACAGATGGGTTCCTAGAACACTCACCTGGTGGGGAAAGCCTGTTCTATAAGGAGACTGCCTTACAGAAGATAATTCTGGGTTTTGGGGGTCCCATTTTGTAGATTGTTACTTCTGGGTCCTTAGAGTGATGGAATGTATGGCTCCTTATAGTCACACTATAGGGTTGGGAACAGAATAATAGAAGTTTAGGGCTTTTAGAGAAATTAAATTTGATGTTTAAAAGAAAGGCTGGGCCAAAGAGGACCCTGTGAGATATGATCCCCTAAGTGAAAAAACTTAAGTCATTTAGAAGAACTGGATTCAGAAGGGAAAAGAAAGCTTAACATGGGGGCAGCTCAGGGGTGCAAACATAGGAGGTCTAATTAACCTCTTCAGAAGCAGGGGATGAGGTGGAACACAAGTCATTAGCTTTTACAACTTGTTACTCTTCCGAGCCAAAGTTTAATGGGAGAAGGTGATCCTCGCCACAGTATGGAGCGACTGGTTGTGAATGTTGCGTTCCAGGAATTACTCAGAGTTTTTACCCTGCAATTAGAGTAGTTGCCGTGAAGTCTCACTTCTTTGCATGCTCCACATGTCAGGGCTCATCGGAGAACTGCTTCATAACAACATTCTCTCCATTCTTATTTTATATCACAAGTGCTTACTAAATCACTCAAATATTAAACAATAAATACATCGTAACTGTTGAAGCCTTTTAGGTGGGATCTGGTAGTTTTCCTAATATCATCTCTTTTAAGTTCACTTTTTAATATGAAATATGTTACATATACAACAGAGAATATATATTGTACATATATACAATTTAAGTAGTTTTTATTTTAAAACATATGTGCTTTATTTTAAAGAAGTTTTATTTTTTACAAGAAACAAGAAAAGATGATAAAAAGCAAGGTAGGTTCTTGATCACAGTTCTGTAATGACAAAGATTTTTAAACTGATCATCTTTTCATTAATATGAGAGCGTATTTGTTTCAGATCAGAGGAGGCCGTCCTTCAAGCCTCTTGCATGGGTCCAGGAGCTAAGAGCACAATTAAAAAATTTATACTAAAATTAACCTGGATAGTCACCCACAATAAAACATTGCTACAGTGCATCTGAAGCCTTCTTAGTCACATCTCTCCTCTCTCCCATGAAGAAGTATCCGTTCTGTTGGATTCTGAATTCATTATTCTCTTGCTTTTCTTTTGTTTTTACAGTTTGTATGCATTCTCTAATATATATTATTTAGTTGTTTAATTTTATATAACTTGAATCTTACTATATATATTCCTCTGTGTCTTGTTTAATTCCATGCTATATCCCAAAATAATTGTATCTAAATTTTCAGTTTGAGATTTTTTTTGGTGGTGCTAGTACAGATTCTTGCTCCAAATCTCCATGAGGGATCGTCATGGTGGTTAGGACTTTTCAGCAAAGACTTTTTTTCCCCACATTTTCTTCTCTACAAATATTCAAGGCCAAAACAAATAATAATTTTAATTATCTTCCTATGAAAAATTGTCCTCCAACTCTACTCCAGTCTACCTCTGAGGGTCTAGTCTTTTCAATATTCTGACTTTAATGGGTGGAAGGGGTAGGCTCTAATCCAGCTTTCTGTTGTGCTGGGGCCCAGGCTCTACTCCTTTCCTCCACTAAAACCAAAGTTTGGGATTATTGGGCATTACCAGATGCCAGAGACAAGTGCTCCAGTGCTCTCTTGCCTCTTAGATTTATGTTTTCTCGTTGATTTGAATTTCTGAGGACTTCTCCTTCTCCTCCTCCTCCTCCTCCCCCTCCTCCTCCTCCCCCTCCTCCTCCATCTCCTCCTCATCCTTTTCTTCTCCTTCTTCTTCCTCTTCTCCCTCTCCTCCTTCTTCTTCTCCTCTTTCTTCTTCACAGGCTCAGCCATGCTTGTAAGGGATCTTTTTATGTACTTTTAGATGTTCTGTACTGCCCAACTTGTCTATTGCTGAATTTGGCAGTCTTTCCTAATGCTTTTTAGTTTTGATCCTTAGAATTTGTTTACAATATTACTTTGTAACAAAACACAAATCCTTAGAGTCATATTCTCTTAAGAATGGCTTAACATGACCTTCATATGCTTTTAGCCTCTTTGGTTCAGCTATTCAATACTATTCATCATAAGCAATCTATCTGCCTGAACCAAGAAAGGCAAAATGGGTCATCTGTCCTGCCAACTTCGAAATATTGGTGCGGTGGGCAGAGTCTAAGGTAACCCTCATGATCCCCACTTCTTGGTGTTCACACCCTTGTGTAATCCCTTCCCTTGAGGGTGGGTAGGATATGTGACTTACTTCCAACCAACTCATTTGTGTCCTTGCTGATGCATTAGCACAGCTAGTGAGGAATTGACTATCACTGTCAAGTTCTGATGTTGAATGACACAGGGCAGAAATACTTCCTTTCTTTTATCTTTCACCTGCCCGTTTGGTTCTGGTTCTCTTTTGGTCCCACTGGGAATTCTGATTTGGAGCATCTATTCTGAGCAGCCAGGCCTGCTCTGTGCTTTCTGCTCCCTGCTTTTGTTTAAGAGCACCAAATCACCTAAAATATCCACTGTGAGGATGTACTCTCAGAAGTGAGGACTGGTCAGCTAGGTGATTATTTGCTAGGTTGGTGCATGGAAAGAAACCTTGTCTTATATCTATGGAGCTAAAGGTATGAAACATTCACTTATTCATTTATTGATTTCTTTATTCAATTGCTGTCTATTGAGTGCCTATTAAATGCAAGGTGGTTGCTCAGGAAAATAGAGGTGGGCACTGTGTCATTGAAGTCACTTGTCTTCCAGGAAAGGACCAGCTGAGTTGTGTGAAGAAGTATAGTGTGCAAGGAAGGCCTCAAAGACCCTTCATGCCTGAGCCATACTAATGCACGGCAGTTGTGGTGGCCTTGTTATTTGGGTAAGGGTAAGAGGAGACACTTAAGAGCCATAGGGCAAGGCTGTGAAGGAGGAATGGGAGCTGTGTCCCTATTTGCCACCATCTTGCCATGTGATGTTGGGCAAGTCCCCTCAGTTCTTCTTTGTTCTTAGTGATATTCTGCAGTCCTCTTTCCTTCTGTCTGGCAGAGAACCCAAATCTGGGGGCCATTTCTGGCCTTGCTCCCACTGGCCCAGCTTTTGTGCCTGCTTTTCTAGGTAGGGTTGGGCCCAACACATGGGCATGGCTGGCTGTTTGCTCTAATGAAAAGCAGTTGATAGTGAACAGAACACAAGGGCTTGTCTATTCCCTTCCAAGTCATGTCAACTGAAGAAGTACGTATTCAGAAGAGTTCAGAATAGCCTCATGACATACCCAGGAGTGCCTATAACTAGCTGAAAAGAGCTGGGGACAGCTTACCACATCTGGATGCCAGGTGCCAGCTGTTTAACATCTGAGCTGAGTTACTTAAGCTTGGCTGTGGGCCCCTGGGTAGAAGATTGTCTTCATACCTAGAAAGAGCTGCACGCAAACAATGAATCAGTGTCATGGCAGTTGGCAGGAGGAACGATGGCCGCCTCCAAAAAGAGTACCAACAAGCTGACACAAATAGGCAAGAAAAGCTTTGAAAATCAGAGGGTTTAGAGATCAGGGAAGGGAACTTTAAACCCTGTTCCAGTTTTCAATTCAATTTAATTCAACAAATAATTTTTGAGTGTCTACTATATGTCAGATCTCTTAGAAGCACATGGGATATGTCAGTAAACAAAACAAAGTTTCCTGCCACTTTGATGTTTACATTCCACCAGAAGAGATAAATGATAAACAATAAACATAACAAATAAAGACATTCTATCGTATAACAGAAGGCAAGTCTTTGGAAACCAAGAAAAAGAAGGGTAAAGGGGGCATCAGAGTGTGGGGAGAACACAGTAGGTTGTAGTATTATCCTTTATTTACTTTTCTTTACTCTTCTTTTGTAACCAATGGATACCTCCAAACAGAGCAATGAGCAAACTTCTGTAGGACATGAGTAGAACCTTAGAGAATGTCAAAAGACCAGACCAAGGTAGAGTCCTGTCTACAGAAATCTCCCAGAACACTTTTGCTCTCATTGCTTGGTCTACTACCACCTGTAGGCTGCGCCTTATCCACTGCGCCAAGGACACCTCTGTCCCAGCATCTGGGGGAGTGGAGGGAGATTGGGGGAAGAACAATTTTCATATTAATCAGAGCTGTTTTGGAGATACAGTAGTCCCTCTCTATATCACGGTTCACTTATTGCAGCCTCACTGTATTGCAGGATTTAAAAAAATATTATATTTAATTATTTATCGCAGATTTTTCGCTATATCACAGGATTTTGTGGTACTGTATCTGTATGTTGTTAAAATTATGTAGGTTTAAAGTGTAGAATATGTTTAAGAACATAACTAGTGTTTATAAAAGTTAATAAGGGAGTGGGAAAGGTTAATAAGGGACTGAGAATGGTTTATAAGTGTGTGGGAAGGGTTTATAAAGCCTTAAAATATATGTAAATACTAAAATAAATGTAAGGTTCCTACTTCATGGATTTTCACCTATCGCGGGTGGGGTGGGGGTGGGTCTAGAATGTAATACCTGCGATAAGTGAAGGAATACTGTACACTCCCAAATTTTCTTCACTCTCATAACTATTCTGAGTTAGAGAACTGTCTGCAAAGAATTGTGTACCTTGTGAGCTGCAGGGAACTAAACTTGGAGCCATCCATTTGATTACCTTGCTGTGAGAAGAGGAGACAAAAGTTTTAAAATTGACAGTGGCTGAGAATACTATTGCTAACAGTTGTTTGAAGAGGTAAGCATAAAACCCAAGTTTAAGAAAGAGCTTGAAATTCTAAGACTGAAAATATACATCAAATCTCAAATGCATTGCCCCTGGAGACTCCTCACAGAAATCTTGCCGAAAAGTTTAGGAGACAAATATTTAGAATAAACAGTTGTTGGTTTTGTAATGGCTGGATGGTGAGGAACACTGAAGGTCAGTGTTCTGAAGCCCCACCCCAGCCTGACCACTGGGCCAAAGCCCCGGCTGAGGTCCTGCCTCCTCCGTGGCTGAGTGCAGGTGAACACTTGCTGTACTGTGGTGCCTGCCTTGTGGATTGTGAAGGTTGTGAGGGAGATCTGGTTCTCCCAGAAGAACAATGATGGAGCCCATTGGGAGTGACGAAGGGAGAGACAGAGGTTCCACAATGGTGGTTGAGGTGAGAACCAGAGTAATACATCTGTTTCTGTTTGTCTGATGATAGCAAAAAATATATATAAATAAAAAAATAAAAAAATATTAAGAAAAAGAATATCTGAAGACATAAAGGAGAAGGATTAAGAGCAGATTAGTTCCTAAACTGAAAAGAGAGTTCAAACAGACCTGTAAGGCCAAGTAGAAAAGTCTCCCCTATTGGTCAGCAACATGGATGAGAGCATGTCCAGGCCTAGCGCAGCAGGGTCCTGTGAGTGGGCTTGTTACCAGCGCTAAGAAAAGAGGGTCTGGCTGTCCAGGGCAAAAGGCCTGACCTGCGAGAGAGGTGAAAAATCAGCAAGGGAAGCTTGAAGGACAGTTTCAGCAAGCCACCCCATCCCCCACCCCCACCAGCAAGCCTGGAAGACTTCTAGGTGGAACCATACCCAGTATCATCCTAGAAGAGTTTTCCCACCACTCAACAAGACAGGAAAGCACCTAGCCCCTTCTCAACAATAGGATGGGGAATATAAGCCAGAAGAAGGGATGGCACATTTTACCAGGCTTTGGAGCTTGAGAGGTCTGTGCTAGCACATGCTGCTCTGAGGTTTGCTTAAGGTGAGCTTATGTTTAGCTTCTTAATGGGAACCTTGATTTCTGATGAATAAAAAATAGGGAAATTCCTGGTCATAAGTGTCCGGGGTCTCCAATAACGAGTCCATTCTCCATCTCAGGGTTTCTCAATGGTAGGTCATCATACTGAGGGGATGAAACAATGACTAAAGTTTTTGGCCACAGCCTCCTCCCGCAGCAGGAGTGGTGGCAGCTGGAAGGAGTCCCACAGTGTTGTAGGTGGAGTGGTGAACAGACGGGTCATTCTAGAGACGGTGGTGTGCTTTGGTTTGTGGCATAGAGCAGAATGTTTGGACGGGGGAGTCAGCCCAACCTGGCAGCAGATCCTGACTGTGTCATTCCCCTGTTTTTCACACCTGCTTTTCTGGTTTCTTGTGGAAAATATTTCAAAGAACCCCGTAGAGCAGAAAGTTCAGGTTCATCCTGCACACCCGCTCCTGGAAGCATTGTTAAAATTTGATGTTTATGTTTTTTTTATGGCAATGTCAATAGCTATGACTCTGGCTGTTAATATGGATTAAGCAGATGCCTAGTTCTGAGCTTTTTACACAAAAAATGAAATTATATTAAACAGACTGTCTGAATTTCTCTTTTGCTTACTACATACTCTTTAAGGCCTATATCTATAGAAATATTGCCTTTTTAAAAGCTGTGTTGTGTTTGATACTGAGTACAGGTCATAATATATTTGATAAGCTCTCTACTAATGGTTATTTTAATATTTCCACTTCTCTTTTTGTTGTTAAAAATGATGCTGCAAAAAATAATCCATGTATACCTATGTATTTGTGCATCTGTTGAGTATTTCTATAGGATATGTTCCTAGAAGTCGAATTGCTGTACTGATAAGTATACATGCTTAAATGATTATCATCTTGCCAAGTTTCTAAAAGCAAGTTGGGCCAATTTGTATTCCCACCAATAAGAACAAGTGGCCTTTCCTGTGCACCATCACCAGTGTTTTTATTGCAGTTTTTCACTTTATGTTATGGGCATGTATGATATAGCTCAGCACCTAGTGCTTATTAGATACGAGGACTCAGAACATGCTCTTTACTGTTGTCACAGGAACTTCCTGTAACACCAGCTCACTGCAGCACAGTTTCAGATCCACAACCCAGAGTGTTCTGTTCCAAAGATAACCATTACAAGCAGTCAAAGCCTGAGGCTATAGTTGCTTACATGACAGCTACCATTGCATAATCCTATAACCTAATTTTGTGCCAGGGAAAATAGAGGCTATGTATTTTTCTTCCTTATCTACCTTCAAGCCTGATAAAAACCATGGAAATTTTTAATGTTCTTGTTTGTCTCCCGGTGTGATCAACATTGTCAAGATCCTTTTTATAAGACTCAGCATGCACATTTGCTTTTTTCTTGAATAAGACTAAGAACAAATGATTAGAGGCAAGAGTTTTCTAACTTAGATCTTTCTGAGTTGCACTCAATGATGGGGTAAAGTTTGAAATAATGGTTGAGTGGCCTCTGAGACCCCAATGGTTAACAGAGAAGCTAGGGGTGCCTCTCTCTCATCTTTAATAAATAAAAGGGAGCCCTATGCCCTGCTTCTCCTTTTCAACTACTGCAGCATTCCTTTATCTGTTATATATTGGCTTATAGTAAGATTTCATATTTTTGAAAATGTTCCGATGATTTAAAAAAAAAAAAAAAAAAAGGATTGATGGAACATGGAAAAGAAGGCTGCCTCCAACCTTGGTCCCAGTTCAGCTCTAGCCCTGTTTCAGGTCTGATCTGACATGACATTAGGACATTCCACTCCAGGGGTCAGTGGACTCTGAAAATAGTATTCAGTGCTGCGTAGTAACTGACTGTCAACTACCTCCTCCAGCCTTTCTGTGGTGCTCTCAGAAATTCATTGAGTGTGGAGGCCAACTGCCTGCTCCTTGGTGTCTGGAGGGCCTTCCCTCACTGCCCATCACCCCACTTCTTCATCCAGCCTCCTCCTTCACTCCCAGCATGCCATGTCATGAGGTGCCCTATTTAAATCCTGTCTCAGCAGTCAGTGGAATGCTAACTCTTTCCTCATTGGGCCCTCGTCTGTATCTCTCTCTGCTCTGTGGATCTCTAGGCCCTGGCCCAGTCCTGCCTGATGCCCCAATACCTAGCTCACCTCTCCAACCTGACTGACAGTTGAAGAGTTCCATGCCCCCTTCAGTCAGACATGAGAAAGCTGTCATTTATACTAAGACAGGGAAGGAAACCACAAATGTGGAGAAATGAATGAGCTTCTAGAGAGCTCATTTCATATCCTGACTTTAATGCAGCCCAAGATTGATTTAGCTAGCATAGCTTAAAGGGTATTCATAGCCAGTCTCTAGACTCTTTACCTGACCTCATTCTTGACCTAAATATGAGAAGTGCAAGTTCAGGAAGAGCTCAATAGTAGATACACATCAGGAAATCTTGGGTGGGTCACCAATAATTGCATTAAGAGTCCCAAGTTCTTAAAAGTCAAGTGGAGATTTTTTTTTGTGTGTGTGAACATTCAAGACCACTTTTGAGAGTGGAGTAGACTGCTTCCAGTTACTTGGTTTAAAAATAATAATTCGTTAAATTTGCAAAGTCAAAACATTTTTTCCCTAGGTCTTTGAGTTCATCTTATAAATCTTGTTATCCTATTTATAAATTTGGTAAGAACAACCATCTTCACTTTTTCTTTGATTAATGTTAATATTATTGTTGTTTGCTTTGGGTTTTTTATTTTTGTTTTGTTGTTTTAGATCTCGTACACTAAAAGGTATTTTTGTAAGTTCCGTGTAAAACAGCAGGTTCCAGGGGGAAGCCAAGAACCAGTGCTCATTAAGACTTTTCCATATGTTTCTAAAAGTGAGTGGAACTTTTCTATGCAGGTTTGACTAAGAGCAATGAAACTTACTGCCTGGTAGGGGTGGGAGAATCAGTTTGTTCTTGATCAAACATCATAAGAACATTGGCAATCTGTTCTTCTGATATGAATATAAAAATTGTGATAAGAACACAAGAACTTTGATAAGAACCTGAGAACTTCAACAAAATCACTAGTTTTCTCCATCTTACACATTGGCTGCCACTTGGTAAAATGAACCTTGCAGCAGGTCCCAGGAAAGTCAAATTGTCTAAGTTCAGACCTACAGTCCATTTTTATGGGCCATCCTCACTGGTGAGTTTTCCATATAGAGAAGTACATGAACTACATATACCTATTACAGACAAGCAATACTCATCCCACTGAGACTGCTTTAGTCAACTATCAGCAACCATAAGAACCTTGGATGCTAATATATAATGCTTGTATTTATGACCGAATGTCCATGTGGATACCTCCTAAAGGGTAAATGTGTACATATGTTCACTGTTGTATCCTCAGCTCACCTCCTCTTCACAAAACCAATCAACTTGCTTACCTGTATCTACACTGCCCTGAATCTTACCCATAACCCTTTGCTTGGTTGTCCCTATAGCCCCTTTCTTCTATTTTACTATCACATCAATCATACCTGAAAACCAACTCTCTTCAAGAAGCTTCCTCTGAAGCTTCCTTTGGATCTTATTATTTTAGAAGATATATTACTAGGTCAGTGCTGCATTATTTTGTACTTGTTTTTATTTTACTTGCTAGTTTTTATTCGTTTCTGTAGCTCAATAAGATTCTTGGACACATGACTACCATTGTTTCTGCAATCTCTCAAGTGGGCCTAAAATTTATTTAATACCAGATTGGTACATTTAAAAAAAATCTTAATTCTTTTTCTGTTATATAGCTAATACTGTTGCATTGTGAAAAATTATAAAATATAGAAAACAATAAAATTACCCACAATTCTATCTGCAAACAACAGTATCTTTTAGTATGTTGGCATATATCAGTTTAGAGATTATTTGATATAACTATGTAGATGAATATAGAGATAGATATGCACATAGACCTAAATATAAACACAGACATATGAGGTCTGTCCAGAAGGTATCCAGCCATGTAATATGAAAAATAGAGACATTTATTGAAGAAGATACAAAAACAAGAAACATTGTACATAGAAGAATGGCACCTCAGTCCCCTTCAAAGTAGGTACCTTGTGACCTCACACAGTTCTCCCAACTGCCATCAGCTGCCTCATCATATTTTCCTGAATCTCATCAATGGTCGGAAATCTCTTTCCTTTCAAAGGTGACTTTTGTTTTGGGAAAAGCCAGAAGTCACAAGGCAGCAAATCTGGACTGTAGCGGGGTTGAGTCACCTGGGTTGATGTTTTACCAAAAAACTCTGTATGAGATGTGATGCACGAGTGCACGCACTGTTGTGATGAAGCTGCCAGTCACCAGTTGCCCATAACTGTGGCCTTCTGAATCATCCAGATACTTTCCTCAGAGGAATGTTCAAGCTTAATGCAAAATTTGATGCAGATTCATTGCTCTATGCTCTCAGTCATTTCGAATGTGACAGCCTCACAGGACACATGCTCACTCAACAATGTCTACCACCCCCACTGACTAGTACAGTGAAGTCATCATTGTTCATACATGTGCATTCCAGTCCATTGTCCTTGGCTACCAGGTTACATCAATGTCACACGAACTATTCTCATTATATTAGCTTTTGCTAATATAATATCACACAAACTATTCTCATTGTATTAGCAGTAGCTAATATAATGACAGACCTCACAGATAATACAAAAATGTACAGCTTGCTTTCTAGTAAATTTTGAATATCTAATCCTTAATGTGCAGTGATGGCATGTCGGGCATGTGATTGCCATTTCTTCTGGATGTCCTGATTGACAAAGAAATGGAAACTGCTTCATTAAACAGTATGGAACTACTAATTTTTTCTTTGGTTGTTGGTTGGATTTTATTTTTTTAGAAGATTGTCACATTGAAGGTTGTAGCTTTTTAAAAAGTTCTTATTAAAAGGTATATAAATGATTGAAGAATAAATAGACTTTAGATAGAGTACCAAAGAATGGCAAGAAATATTTATAACAAATGTAACAAAATATTATATTATTATATAAATACCATAGAATTGATAAGAAGTATAGGAAGAAAAAGGAAAATATAGCAGATATCAAAGAATAATAGAAGACATAGACTTACAATTTCTAAAAGAAAAAAATTGTAAATAAATGTAACAGAAAGTTCTCAGTATTATTCAAGAAAATGCAAAACAGAAATAATGATATCATTTCCTACTAATTAAATGAACAAAACTTTGGTGATAATATTCAGTTTGAATTGAGTGATAGAAAAACTGCATATTCACATGTTATATATAATACAGTTAAACTTATTTGGAAAGTAATTAACAAAATGTATCAAGAGCTATAGGAGTATTCATATCATTAAACCTAGTAAGACTAATTTTGTATATTGAGGCAATAATATAAAATATTTGAAAGTTACATAAATGAAGTTGCTCATCTATCACCAATTAAATTATTATTTAGTAAGTTTGGATACATTCATGGGATGGAAAGTTGTGCAGTCAATTAAAACTTGATGGCTATTAAGGCTAGGTAGCAAAATCAAAAGATATGAATGAAGAAAGCAGTCAACAATATGTTTAATGTAATAATAATTCTCTAAAAATACATTTGAAAGGTAAACCAAACTGTTGTACAGTAATGCCCTCCTATTCTCTGGGAATATGTTCCAAGACCCCCAGTGGATGCCTGTACCATGGATAGTACCAAACCCTAAGTATCCTATGTTTTTTCCCGTACATACATACCCATAAAAAAATTTAACTTATTAATTAGATACAGTGAAAGATTAATAAAAACAACTAATAAAATACAGCTAGTAAAATAGAAAAATTATAACAATTGTCATCACCGTCGGCGGCGGCGGCGGCAACCGTCCGTCTCGAGAGACGATGGTGTAGCTTCTTAAGAGTCTATCTGCACCACCGAGAATGGTTGTGCAGTCCGACTCGGGAGTGACACGGTATCTGTCTCCTCCCGTGTTGAATCAACATCTTGCGATGACGCTGGAGTGTCCTCTCCAGTGAAGCTGAAGCTACAGAGCCTGGGCAGGGTGATATGGAGGGTCTGCTGTTGCCCATGCAGCAGACCCCCCCTCTCTTCGCAGCTGAAGGGTCCAAGGGAAAGACGGAGTCAATACAGCTTGGCTTCAGGTGCGCCGCAGGAGTTGCCGGTGTTGACTACAACGTCAAACCGCCTTAGGGACTCCGGCTCCGGATTTTCTGTCGGGGTTTACTCCCTTAGCCTTTCCCCTGAAGAGGTATGCCGCAAGGCAGCGGAGGTTTTTTGGAGTCAGAGTTTTCCTTCTCTGATGTGCCCTGACTGGAAGATCGAACCAGCGACACTTAGCTCGCAGGCCGACGCTCAATCCACTGAGCCAAACCAGCAAACACAATTATAACAATAGACTATAATAAAAGTTATATGAATGTAGTCTCTCTCTTTCTTAGCAAACTAGCATGAATGTTTTTCCCTTCTTTACAATTTCGTGGCTAGAAGGTTTGTTCTTACCAAAGATCTTAGCAACCTCAGCATATGATTTTTTTTCTTTATTTACTAAGTCAAGAACTTTCATCTTTTCACGTAAAGGAGACACTTTTTGGCTTCTCTTTGGCCTACTCAAATCCAGCATCCCCCCTCTTGTGCTTTGAGGCCATCACTAAGTAAAATAAGGGTTACATGGGCATGAGCTCTGTGATACCATGGCAGTCAGTCTGATAACTGAGATGGTTACTAAGTGTTAATGGGCAGTTGACCTATACAGTGTGGATACACTGGATAAAGGAACGATTCATCCCCAGGCAGGATGGAGTGGGGCAGCACCAGATTTCATCATGCTACTCAGAATGGCATAACATTTTAAACTTATGAATTGTTCATTTCTGGAATTTTCCATTTAATATTTTTAGACTACATTTACTTTGGATAACTGAAATCATGGAAAGCAAAACCCCTGATAATGGGGGACTATTGTAATTGCGTGAGGATAGTGAGGTTTCTGGGTTATGACTCATTTCCCCCTCTAGTTCTAAACATTTATGTTATCAAAATTGTCATTTTTAAAAGAGTCTAGGCAAAGGTTAATAAAACTTTGGAATGGAGTGGGGATAATGAGAAAGGCATGGATCAAAAGGTGAGGAGGACTGAGAGGGAGAGTATTTGGCACCGTGATGATGAGTGGGCTGTGGGAGAGGGCAGTGTCAGGGACAGTCAGAGACTTCAGCTCTGGGTAACTGGAAAGAGCCAATTCCAGGATCAAAAGGAGAGAGCATAGGAGGTAAGCATGTAGAGAAAGGAAGACCATGGATCCCATCTTGGGCATACTTAGTCTGAAGGTCTGGTTGAATTTCTCAATCTAGCAGAACACCAGAAATGGGAGAAGTTAAAGAGAGATGGCATAGCACTCATTCCCATGGAAGTGAGCTGCTGAATTACTGAAACAGGATGAAGTTTTCAAGGAAGAGTTGTGAGAAGAGGCAGAGGACAGGACTTCAGTGAGGGGTAAGAATGGCAACAAAGAGAAGCAGTGGAACAACAATAGAATTCACCAAACTTAAAGAACTGGGTCCAAGTCCCAGCTTCCTCACTCAGACAAGTGCAGTGGCTGGTTACATTGGTGGCCCCCAACGAGCTCTGCTTCCCTTCCACTTGAACATGGTCTGGGACTGTGACTTGCTGTAACAATACAATGCAGCAGAAGTGCTGCTGTGCCAGGTCAGACTTAAGCCTAACAAGGCTGCTGCTCTCTGGGGAGTTCTGAACCATCACGTAAGAAATCCAATTATCTTGCTGGAGAACCCAGTTAAAGAGGGAGGGTCCCTGAGACTCCATGGGGTGAGAGAAACCCGCTCATCTCAGCATCCCAGATGAGCCCAGCCTTTTAGCTGCCCCCAGCCAGGTGCCAGACACGTGAGTGAGCCATCTAAGATATTCCAGCCCCACTCACCATCTGATGCAGCTGTATGAGGAATCCCAAATGAGGTCACAAAAAGAACTGTCCAGCTGAGCCTCAGTCCACCCACACAATCATATAAAATAACAAAGTGGCTGTCGTTTCAAACCACTAAGTTTGGGGTGGTTAGTTGTGCAGTACTGAATAACTGAAACCACAAGTTAATCAAGGAACTTAAGTTACCCAGAGCTTTCTTGTCTGAAAAACCAAGTGATAATTATATCATCCTGATAATAGTCTGTCATAATGGTCAAATGAGCTCATGAGCTCAGTGATTCTGAAGTTTTTCCACAAAAGCACACCAGGTGGCAAAGGGCAGTGAATGACATCTGTCGGGGTCTGAAGGGTGTGGCTGTTTCTTGAAAGGCTTGTGATTTCATATGACACATCATAGCCAGGCTTGCATTCTTCATCGAGTGTGCCCATTATTATTTTGTAATGTATTTTTTCCAGTTCCGTGCACCCTATTACCCAGTGTCTTCACATCCTTCTATTGCATCGTGGTGAAGCTTCAGGGTGGAAGAGAGGTAGGTGCATGTAATCTGTAAACGTGCAACAAAGGAGAATCCCTGTTAAGAAGAGGCAGACAAAGAGTGATCAGGAAAGGCAGAGAAGCAAGAAAGTCCCGGGTTTTAGAAACTAAGGGAGGTTGTTTAACCATCAAATGCTGCAAAAATGCCATTGGGTTTGGTGACTGGTAAGGCACTGACCTCCAGGACAATGATTTCTTTGGTGAGAAGGCAGGAGCCAGTGGTGAGTAAAAGTGAACAGAATGGGCTCTTTGAAAACATTGGAAGGGAAAGGAAGGCAAGTGCCAAAGCGATACAACTTCAGGAAGAAGTGGGGATATAGAGAGGAGTTTTGTTCTAAGTTTCATTTTAGAACAAAAGAACACTGCACATGTTTTTAATGCTGCGGAAAAAAAAACATTAGAGAGAAGGCTGATAAAATAAAAGAAAAGATTGAAGAAGAGCTGGGAGGCATAGGGTTGCTAATACAAACAGAGAAATTGGCCTCAGAAAGGAGAATGAAAGAATCACCTCTGTAACAGGAAGGAAGGAGCACAGGGCAGGAGAAAAACAGACATTCCGAAGTGGAAGAGAGAGAGAGGGGGGAAAAGTTCATGTTATGCAGCTTCGGTCTGTTAGGATATCTGGTCACCTGCAGAGAAGGGAAGCTAGGAAGCTTTAGGAGAGTAAAAAGGATTTAATATTTTTCAGCACTGACAGTGGGGATCAATTGGAAACAAATAAAAACCCAAGCAGCAGTGAGAGTCTGGCTTAGAGAACATGATTTTACTGTGGTGTTAGTCATTAACCTCATTCAATGACTATGGAGAGAGAGAGGGAGGGAAGGCGGGACAAAGGGGCGAGGGAGAGAGAGAATGAGAACAGTGGATAGTTTTCCAATGGTGGGGATTGAAAACTCAGCTAAGTCAGGAGGAAGTGTCTGAGATAGGACAGCTCTTGTACCAGGGCATGACTGACCAGGTGGAGTATGATCCCAGCTGAAACCATAGTGGTGGACTAGGGCCATGTGACAGCTTGTCCAGGATTGGCACAGGAAGGACATGAAGAACACTCTTCATTGGAGTGAGAGAGTAGGAAATATTAAATACAGTTAGAGGTTTTTTCACATTTACAGATCTTCAATTTGAACTATTGCCAGTAATGATGTGTTCCAACGTGTAACTGTAATTCCGAATTGCTGAAGCAGAGTGAAGAGTACAGTGAATGGTTTGAGGAAATGAAGACTAGTGGGTTTGAAGAGTTGTTTTATGGCCAATGTGACGGTCAGCTTTATGTGTGAACTTGGCTTGGCTACAGTCCTCAGTTACTCAATCAAACACTAATCTAGGAGGTGTTGCGAAGTTACTTTGCAGCTGTGGTTATCCTAGGTAATCAAGTAGGCATGAATCAATCAGTTTAAAGGCCATGAGATCAGAGCTGACACATCCTTGAAGAAGAGGAAATTCTACTACCCATGGACAGCAGCTTTGGCCAGTGCCTGAGAATTCCTGCCTGCCCTTTCCGATGGCCTGCTGAATGGATTTCGGACTTGCCTAGCCAGTGCCCACAATCGTATAAGCAGTGCCTTCCAATAAATCTCTTAATATATTATCTCCTGATGGTCTGTTTTTCTTGTTGAACCTTGACTGATACAGATGATATGGGTTGGGCTAAGGAGAATGATTATAAGCTTCTACCTATTTCAGGTCATGTGATTTTGGCATTCCTCTATAATACATGGGTGAAAAGATGGAAGTAATTCAGGTTTGAGATGGAAGGAATAAAGACTGGCTGGCTGGCTGCCTGGATGGATGCACGCATGGGTGAGTGAAAGAGTGAGTGAGTGAGTGTGTAAGTGAATTGTTCTATGTATCTTGCCTCTAAAACAGGAAGAAAAAATCCCTGTTCTCTCTGAATTTGTGCAGGTCAAATAAATGATAGAGTTCTTGGTAAATATAAAACATCTGTTTTCTATCTTAACCATCAGCTCCAAGTATGAGAACTACAGAACACATTTTCAGTCACCTAGAGCAGTTCTGTGCATTCAAGCTTCCAGAATTAAGCAGGATGTGAAGATCTGCTCCTGTGGAAATGTCGGTCTTTTGTTTAGTAGATCTGAGGATGGTGGATTTGATGTAGGACTCGAGATGGATAAAATAAACAAGCACCCTTTATACTCCTCGCCTTCATCCCTTTCCTTTCTCCACAGAGGGAATCCAGTAGAACTTGGTTTGCTTAGCACGTTTCCTGAGTGGCCTCTGTAAGCAGGTGAGCCTGCAGGGCTATAGAAGGACTTGAAATACCCCCCAGAAAAGGTGGACACTGCTACCTGGCGTGCCACCAACCAAACTCTGGTTCAATGTTTTTGTTTAGGAGAGTTAAGGAAGCTTTTAAATTTCCGAATCAAAACACTGCACCATCTCTCCAGAATGAGAAATGTACTGCTTTCGTCAGTGCCTTTTGATGGTGACAGGGGTGTGTCTGGTCAGATGAAACCAGTAAATATGAGACAGATGATCCCGTGTTGTGTGTTGGCTCCGTGCCTAGAACTGTATGCGTCTGTGCATGACCCTCTCCAAGCATGTGGAATAACTCTCCATGGGAAAACAAGAGGGAGCTCCGCTCCAGCCTGGTGTCTCTGGGCACGATGGGCCACCTGCAAGATGACACAGCAGAGGCTTCTGTGCATGTGAACTAAGGCGCTCCCTTGGGGAGAACTTTTCCAAAGGGAGAAAGGAACCAGGCTTGCTGGACTGACCCAGTAACAGGGCCATAGTCATCAGAGGAATATCGTGGCTGTAAGGACAGGGCATTTTTTTGTGTGTTGCTGGATTCTGAAGAGCTGTTCTGCTAAAACTATAAATATTGGGGTATCAGAAAGTGTGGCTTTAGCAAGTGTTCCTGAGATGGGAGGGGAGAATTCTACCTCACTTTGCCACAAACCACCAAATAGCCAAGGCATCAGAGAGAGTTGGGGTGCTGCTGGGGGTGCAGTGAGGGGCAGCAGCAGACTCTTGAGGCTCCAGCACTGAGCAGGGCACTGCAGTGCCAGTAGGAGGGAGCATGCTTCTGAGTACACAGCAGACATCCTAGGGGCACCCCAAAATGCTTGCTGGCTCTTTGCTGGGTTGTAGAAGAGAGCCTGCGGCAAGTGAAACATCTCTTACTACGACCTCAGCTCTATCCATAGGTAGGTTGGGCATGGGGAAGGTCAGGCCACATAAGGACTCAGAGGATCCTCTGCTCAGTTCTGGGGATGGATCCTTCTGTCAGGTGGAGCTTAGTGTGCTAACCAAGGATCTCAAGCCTCATGTTGTCCCTCATCATTCTTTTGTTCAAACATATTGCTAATCTTGTCTCCTGCATCTGTAGGTTTGGTTCAGTTAAGTGCCAGCCTGCGCTGCATGCATATCTTAATGTAAGCTTTTCTTTATGACCAGGGAAATTTAGCCACAGCCACTTCCACTTCGTTTTGCTATTGGGTTGATTATATTCTGATAACCTTAAATGCCCATGCAGGTACTGGTTTTTCTCACCCAAGCGAGGGCCCTATTGCCTGTTGATCTAGAGGCATCAGGGAACTGGCCTGGGCTGGAGTTGGGGACATGTATGCTCCTTCTGCCCTTGATGGCCACTGACCAAATTGTACAGTTCCTTTTTATAAGTTCTTGAAACCTTATGCACATAACGATGAAGTCATTCCCTTTCTGCTGGATCCAAAGCTCCTTCATTTTTAACTGCGCAAGGTGCTGTATAACTCCCGGAGGCTTCTGATGCACAGCCAATGCCATGGTTTATTCACACCGTCCTCCGAGGATAGAACCTGACCAGTTTGTAGACATTAGAAAACAAGCATTAAATTTCTGCTTTCAATGATTTTTTAAAAGATTTATTGTTCCTGTGTGTGTATCATTAGATAGAAGTGATGGGATCAATAAAACTTGGAATTGTATAACAAGAGAGGTCAGTTTCTTGCTTATTATATTTATAATAACAGAGTTCATTAGGTATCACTCTGCCTGATGAAAGCCAGTGAATCAATAATGCTCCTTGGACCTGAAGAATAATAAACCTTAGCATTAAATAGGTGATACTGACATGTGAGTGGGGAAGGAAGAAGTACTGTCACCATGTGTGGGAAGGACTCATGCCATTATAGGTTGGCACCTCTGACAAAACATCAATTCCTTTTCCTTTTCCAATACATACTTCTCTTGTACATACAAAGTTATTCAAAGATAACCACAATCCCCCTATGACCTTGACAGCTACTAGTTTGCAATGATTTTGGTCTGCTTGCTGAAAAAACAATGATCTCGGAGATGAATTGTCAAGATGTTAGTTCCTCTTCCCGTCAGCTTTAGGAGCACCCCGTAATTGATGTGTGTGAGTATGTACTACTGAAGAAATATGATGTGAATATGCAGTAAACACGAATATGCTTTGGTGGCTACCCAATCTCAAGGACGGGCTCACTGGTCACGGTGATTGGTGCTGCAGCTCCGAAAGCCCTCAGACTTGGACACCTCTCCCTGCAGAGAACGCACCTGGGACAGAATATCTTTCCACAAAAAGGTGCAAGTGTTTCCCCTGAAGGGCAAGGGTTGAAGAAGTGGCGCAAGTGCATCTGAACCCCCCCCCCACCCCCGTAGGAACCAACAGCTGTTCTCCCTTCTCCAAGCTGATGGGAATTGTGGGTTCTGCTGTGGAACTTGTCCTCCCCTCATCTGGGGCTATGGTCCTTTGTTTCTGGGAGAGCTGGGCAGTGTGGGAAAAACCAAAATGGTGCTAGATATTCACAGGAAAGGAGCTCTTTTGAGGTAAGAGCTTTCAGGTGATTGCAGGTAGGGTGACCAGAAACTACTTGAATTCCAAACTGCTTCATGAAGCCAGAACTTTCTCATGGACTCTGCCGGCTAAAACCTAAATGACATCGTGTGTTCTTTGCAAGTGAGAAACTGTGATGACTTTTCTTCAGGTCACACAGGGAAAGAGTCTGTCACTAATGATTCTTTTGATTAAAAAAAAAAAAAAAAGCTCTTTCTGAAAGAAGAAGCCATAATAGCCAGATTTTTGGAGGTGGTGGGAAGGCCTCGGTCTGATGCTGTTTTATAGAAAAAGAAAATGTATGTCTGGGTTCTTTTCAGTGACAGCTAAAAGTATAACCACCTCTTTGACTCCCTTTTACATGAAAATGTTAAAGTTGAGCACATACACGGTGATTTCTTTTATTATTATTTACACAGGAGACTATTGCCACCAGAAAGCATGTCTGCTAACGTGTTTTGGCCAAGCCCTCCTCAGAGATGGTGATTAATAGAAGGAATGGGTAGAAAATTAGAGTATACAAACAGCTATTCAGTCATGGGGGTGAAATGCTAATGCAGTGACCTTTAAATCTTCATTTTTCTTTATTTCTCTGAATGCTAATTAACAAACGTGTTCAGCACTAGGGGCAGGGATTTGCATCCAAGTCCATCTCCCTGCTAAGCGGTATTTTAAAAATTTCTGGAGCTGAGTCTCAGAGAAGGGCCGATCTAAGCTTCCTGAGGCTCCCATCCCCACTGCCACCGTGTGACTTTTCCCCTAAGAGCAAAAAAGCACGCCATCGTCCAGCAGCTCATTAGCATAGCTGTACAGCCTCTGCAGTTAGCAAGGTAATTAGTTTCAGAGGTAAGTGCAGGTTGGGGAGGTTGGAGGCACAGTGTGTTTATTGACTACTGTCCCTGGGCAGCAAAACCACTGCCTGCTTGTTAACAAGGCGTGAATTACTGCCTGCCCAGAGCTCCAGGACCCTAGGAAGAAGCAATGTGGTAATTGGGGCCTTCCTTGAAGCAAAGGGCAAAGGTAAATTTGTAAGTCAGGCAATAACCTTTAGAATGATGCCAAGGGATGCTTTCTGGAAAACATTTCGTTCATGCAGGGAGGGCAATAGACTGAACATGCATGCTGAGTTTGGACTGGAAATGACTGTCATCTTGAAAAAAAGAAGAAATAGTTCAGATTAAATGAAAATGACTTCAAGTTGTTAGGGTAAAAAACCTTTGGGATCACGTTAAAAAAAATAAAAATAAAAAACCCAATTAATGTTTTGTTTCCTCCAGCAGTAGGGCCCTGCACAGAGTGGTGGGTATGCTGGGCTCAGGGTATGTGTGGTCTGTGAGGAGGTGATGATGCCTGGGAGACTGGGAAGAAAGGGGGAAGGTCTGGAGGCCAGCTCCAAGGGCTCTGTGGGTATAATTGTGGGAACCGGTAAAGGAGCCATGGCAAGCTACCACCATGCCACCAATAAGATTAGAAATTCTTGGAACTCTAGCTGTCCGTCACAGCTGAGGTCCAGTTTCTTCATCATGTGGTCAAGGACACTGCGGTCCTTCTGGTTCCTTGTGAAGGCAGCCAGCTCTGTATCCATGAAAGTCAGGAACTCAGTCCTAGAAAGTGTGTAACTGTTACTATTTTTTCTAGCACAGTTCTAGAAAAAAACAATCAAAGACTCAATGCACCTCTTGGTTTTTGAATGGCTGGATATTTTTGCCACATTGGAGTGGAGTGAGGCGCAGAGGCTGTGAGTAGGGAGTGGTGGAGCAAGCTCTGGGATTAACTTTTATATGGGGAAATTCCTACATGCATAGCCTTTCCGTGATAGAACTGTGAGGGAGCAAAAGTTCAAGCAGAGATTGGAGGGTCATCTATGCCTCTGTCTTCAATTTTCCTTATCTATAAAATGGAGGGATAATACTGCCTACCTCACAAAGTTATCATGATGATTAAATAAATTAATGTTACAGAATGCATATTAAATATAATAATGTCAATAAGTCTTTGACATTATTGTTTATCTATAAAGGGTATGCTAGATGGTTTGGGTAGGAGATTGGACTACTTGACCTCAAGATCCCCCCATAACTCTTGAGTTCTAGGATTCAGCAGTTTAATGGTAGAAGTATTTTGTACCCTATAATCCCTTAGGTGAGTTTTTATTTAGGGTGCACTGATCTATGATTCTTTTGAATCCTAGCAATGTCTTTACGACCGTAATGATCTTTCTGTCTGATTTTCTTAAACCACTGAGAGCAATATTTATGTGTTTTTCTATATTCTACTTTGCTCCTAAAAGATTTTCAGTAAGACATTTAAAGTATCTTTGAATTTGCTTCAGAAGATACACTGAATTAAATTCTCTGGACTTGCCTCTTGTTGAAACATAGTTTTCAAAAAGAATTTAAAACCATCAACTATATTGATAAATTATGGGGACTAAACCCAATAGTTATGAAAGCATATAATAGGGTGTAGGGGACAGGCAGCGGTCTAGGAGGAGAGGGGAGAGACAAAAGAAGGAAGACACCAAAAATATGACTTACTGTAGTTTTAAACTGTGGAAGAAAACAAGGTCAAAGCAAGTGTTTAGTGGACACAGGTCACACAAGTGTCCCCAAAGCACCATTTCCTTGCCTGTGTCCAAGGATTGCCCTTCTTATCAGTTCTAATTATTCTCCATTGGAAACATTAGATGCTCCCACATGGGTGGCATTCAAAAGATGACAGAGCTCATGATGGAGAAGGTAACAAAGGGAAGACGTGCCATGTGCCAGATGCTTTACAAACATTACCTATTTTAATCTTTACTTGAAGCCTGGTGAGAAAATTGAGATTCACCAAGATAAAATAATTTGCTCAAAATCTAGTTAGTAAGTGATAGAGTTGGTATCTCATCCTAGGAGTGCCTAATTCGAAAATCCATGTTTTTTCTAACACTCTTTTCCTCTCTAATGCACACCTCTGAACATCAAGTATCCAGTAATACTGACACTTGAAAAATAGAGGGCTCTTCCATGTTTATAATTTATGAAGAAGTATATCACTTAATCTCTAAGATCCCCCTCAATCTTCACATAATCCGATCCTGTACACTTTTTGAAATCAAGTTGCTAGTTAATATTAGTAAATTTTTTTCTATTCAGTGTGAAGTATACCTCTAATAGGATTGTCTCACCCACGACTCAGGGAGCAGAAAACCTCAGATGCCAACATACTATTCCAAATGCTCCATGATATTAGACTGCTCTAAATATCCTAGTATTAGACCATTTTTCATAAATTCTGCTTAATTACAGAGGCATATTTCATAGGACATATGCCCTGGCTGGTTTGGCTCAGTGGATTGAGCGTCGGCCTGCGAGCTAAGTGTCGCTGGTTCGATCTTCCAGTCAGGGCACATCAGAGAAGGAAAACTCTGACTCCCAAAAACCTCCGCTGCCTTGCGGCATACCTCTTCAGGGGAAAGGCTAAGGGAGTAAACCCCGACAGAAAATCCAGAGCCGGAGTCCCTAAGGCGGTTTGACGTTGTAGTCAACACCGGCAACTCCTGCGGCGCACCTGAAGCCAAGCTGTATTGACTCCGTCTTTCCCTTGGATCCCTCAACTGCGAAGAGAGGGGGTGTCTGCTGCATGGGCAACAGCAGACCCTCCATATCACCCTGCCCAGGCTCTGTAGCTTCAGCTTCACTGGAGAGGACACTCCAGCGTCATCGCAAGATGTCGATTCAACACGGGAGGAGACAGATACCGTGTCACTCCCGAGTCGGACTGCACAACCATTCTCGGCGGTGCAGATAGACTCTTAAGAAGCTACACCATCGTCTCTCGAGGCTCTGTAGCTTCAGCTTCACTGGAGAGGACACTCCAGCGTCATCGCAAGATGTCGATTCAACACGGGAGGAGACAGATACCGTGTCACTCCCGAGTCGGACTGCACAACCATTCTCGGCGGTGCAGATAGACACTTAAGAAGCTACACCATCGTCTCTCGAGACGGACGGCCGCCGCCGCCGCCGCCGATTTCATAGGACAGTCTTTGGCTCTTTCTAGCAATGAGGATAGTGAAGGATATAGAAAATTAGTAAAGGACACATTGCATTAGCCAAGTCATTACTGAGGTGGCATCTGAAAGTTCATGCATGGTTTTATATATTTAAAAAATTTATTTATTGCTTTTCTATTACAGTTGTTCCACTTTTCCCCCCATTTTTGCCCCCCCACCTGCCCACCCCTTCTCCCACAGTCAGTCCCCACCCAATTGTCCATGTCCATGGGTCATTCACGTGCATGGTGTTATTGACAAACTGAGGCCAGCATTCCATAGAAATTTTATTTCCTAGAGCTAAAGACTTACCCCTCTTGATAAGCCAGCCCTCTTCTCTGTTAATTTCCTCCTCTATGCATCCCATTCATTTCCTTCCTGGAGTCATTAGGTGATGTCACTAGCACAAGCAGTACTAGCGACTGGCCCAGAAATGGGCTTCCAGGGTGAGAGCTTTGTTACAGCTCTCTCCTACTCAAATACAGAAGAGAAAGAAGGGAGCAATGTCATATACCATTTTATTTACCAGCTAGTCATTGGTCACTGCCTCTGCCAACTCCTACCAGACATGATATTCTAGATTTCTTATAGAACCCATTGTTTGGGGGTGACTACTGTTTGGTGGTAGGAGGGAAAAATGCTTTCATTTTCTATTGCCTATGGTTAAGGAATTGTGTGCTTCTGATTGCTGCCATTAGTCACTTTGCCTTAAGATGAAACCCAGTAAACATATTTAAAGCACTTTAAATAGTTCCTGGTGCAAAGCAAGTGTTCAACACATGCTATCTGTTTATTGTTGTTTCTGTTGTAGTTGAGTATGTGCATGCTTTATTTTCTGGGAAAGTATAGCAGAGAGACAAAAAGTCACCAAATTTTGGTGACATGGTTGAGCTTCTGGCTCAAACCAATCTTGAAGTCCTTCCAACCTCTGAACCAGTTGGAGTTAGTTTTCTTGATAATTTTTTCATCTTGAGGGTTCCTAACTGGTATTCAGAGTCAGTGTGATTTAAGTTTATGTGAAGGGCAGTTTTAGAGGGATGATCCCCAGCATCTACATGGCATTTGACTTTATGCATCATGTAATTGCATATACAAAATGAAATTTTAGACTCTACAAGAGAGGTGACTCTCCCCAACTTCTACCATCCTTTATCTTTTGCTAACTTGTATTGCAACAGATGCCTAACCAAATTCTCTGGTTCTAGGCTTGTCCTATCCCTTTTAATAATCCTTCACATAGCTGCCAGAGTTATCTTTACAATACAAATCTGATCATTTTACACATGCAGAGGCATATGGCATTGTCTGCTTAAATCTTTCTATGTGTGTATAGTTTCTGATTACATACTGGATTCCAATCAAACTTATCAGCATGGCCTGCATGGTCCTTAATACCTTCTTCAGCCTGCCTTTTTATTTTTGTCTCCCAGGATCCTCTTCCACAAATTTGATGGTTACTCTGTCCTGAATATATGATGTCCTTGAGTGTCTTCAAGACTTTGCATGTGCTGGTCCCCATTCCTACAAGGTCTTTTTTCTGATTTCTGTACTGGGAGCTCTTCTTTACCTTCAAAGACCCTCAACTCCAATATCAGCTGACTAAAGGGCACCCCTTGATATCCCCTGGAAGAACCATTAGAATATGATTTATTATAGAAATTTGACTTTACACAATCATGAGAGCTATGTTAGTTGGTGAAACAGCCTATGGGAGGTTGTCATGGCTGCCTTCAGGGTGGGCAGGTGGAAAGGCAAGATGGGGCAAGAAGGACAAATTGAACTTGAATGGGGCCTAGGAGGATGAATTGGAACCTGTGTTGGTCTTTCACCACCTTGAGACCTCTAACTTTGATGCTGTGGGTTTCTGCTGCAGGAGAAGCTGTTGACTTTGGTCATGATAATTGACAGGTACCTGGTCCAGGAGTTATAGGAGCCGAAGGAGGATACAACAGGAGTTGCAGTCATGAGCCCAAATGCTGCCTGCCCCCGTCCCCCACCAGGTAAGCCAGCAGATAGGCCACCACACAGGTGGGATGTTGCAGCACCTCTTGCCCTGCTCCAACCTCCTGAGTGAGCCCTTGTGGTCTGTGTGAACCTGGGACTCTAGAGGGAAGAAAAGTTTTAGAAACATAAATCCCGCAAAACTGAGCCAAATGTGTACAAATCCGTCATATCTTACATCTTCCTTTTATAAGAATAATACAGCGTGTCACAAAAAAATTATCCACAATTTTAATGATTATAAAGTCTCTATTTATTAGCATACAGTTCCCTTTCAATGTTCTCAATAAACTACATAAATGTACTTTTTAATATTTAGCACCTATTTTCAAACTGATGACCATTCTGGTCTAGATATTACTGGCAATGCAAAGCAATGGAATCACAAACATCAAGAATCATTTCATTTTGTATTTGGGTACATTCTCTTTCAATGGCTACTCGTAATTCATCAATGATTTCAGGTTTTTTAGCATAAACATCATTCTTGAGAAATCTCCAAAGGAAAAAGTATAGTGGTGTGAGGTCTGGTGAACATGCGGGGTAATCTACGGGCCCTCTTTGCCCGGTCCATCTGTTTGGTAGGTTCTTATTAAGATAGGCCCTTACATCATGATGGTAATGTGGAGGCACTCCATCTTATGGGAAATAAAAGTCTTCATCATGAAAATCTCCATGAATGCGTGGTATGGCTGAGTCCTGCAGTACATTCAAGTACATGGTACCAGTTACAGTCCCTGCAAGAAAGGAAGGGCCACGTAATCCATGCATGGATAAGCCGCACCAAACCGTCAGTCCTGCCTTTGACTTCTCCCATGTTTCCATACTTCCAGTAGCACCTCAAAATAAACTTTCTGTGTTCAAAAATTAATCTGGTTTCAGCAATTATTTCTCAACAGTTAAATCTAAAATAAACAAACAAAAATTCAGCAAGTAACCAGCTATTAAAGTGTGGATACATTTTTTTGTGACACCCTGTAGTTGTTTGTAAGTATGTTTCCACCATCATCAGAGTATAAAATCTGTTGAGCATTTGCATTTATATTTGAAGCACCCAAAAGTACTTACCAATGTCCAATAAAACAACTAACAAAAATATTCTTACACATAGCAATTTAATGCTGAGCAAAATGCTTGTTTCATTATTATTTCTTACATGTATTTCTTAATGATTGAAAAACTAGTGTTTGACATTTGCTTGTAAAACCATCTGAGTAGTATTCTGGAAAAGAGATTTCTTGACATACATGTAGGTATTGAATTTCAGAGGGGAATAAACCTACTTTATTGGTGAAGTTTGGTCAGGTGCCACCTCTAAGGATGACAGAGTAAAGCATTCCTTTTGTGATACATTGCAAAGCTTTCCAAAGAGGAGGCAGAGGTTAATTATTTTAAGCATTTGGAAGTGGGCCACAATTGGGGTAGAACAAGCATTCTGACTAGACATATGCTATAGAATATTCTGTAAAGCTCTCTCTGACTATAGAGGTTTACACAGAAAGCTGAACATATGGCAGGCTTTGTCTGGCCTTTTCTCTGGAATCATCTGTCAAGATGTGAGCTGCCACCTAATTACCCACTCACATTCTCCTACTCCGCGCTTTCCATTTTGGGTCTGATTTCTCAAAGCCTTCAAACACTCATTTTTTTTAAATTTATTTTTTTTTTAAATTAATTTTATCAGACCTCCAAAAGAGTTGTAGTTGTTTCTGGGAGACACTTTTAAAGGGCATGAAATGTGGACTCCATATCCTGGATTTTGGAATCTACATCCTATCAAGGCGACATATGTCTTAGAGAGGTAATAATTGATCATCCTACTAAAGAGAAAGGGGAATAATGCTAACTAACTATTAGGATCAAACTTTTATTTTTTCTTGACCACCTACTGTGTATAAGTCTGTCTTAATAGAGCAATGTTTCTCTAAGTATAGCCCACTGGGTGAGATGAAAACCAATTCAAAAGTGTAAGTCTTTCCTTTGGATCAGATATGCAAATAGTGCATAATTTTATTTTTACTTACAACTAACAGCCACTGTCTAGTAATCTATAAAATGAATTTTAAGGCTTATTAAATTTTTTATTGATTGATTTTCAGAGAGAGATGGGGAGAGAGAGAGAGAGAGAGACAGAGATTTGTTGTTCCACTTATTTATTCATCCATTGGTTGCTTCTTGTATGTGCTCTGACTGGAGATCAAACCTGTACCTTGGCATATCGGGACAATGCTCTAACCAAATGAGCTACTCAGTGAGGGCAAGGTTTATTTATACATTAACACATTAGGCAGACTAAGGCATAACAGTTATTCTATTAAAATGTCTTTAGTTTGAAAAGCTCCTATTGGGCGTAAGAATCTATAGATCATTGGAATTCATGACAATTTTTGAGAAAGAATGAGTCCTTTTCAGTACGGAATAAATGTTGATTTTGGGATGGCTGTAGTTTTACATTGCTGTTCTCCTCCTAGTATTAATTAGCTTGTAACTGTAGCTTTTACTTCTGTTAAAAGTTTGTTTTTATATAATATCTATTGCAATTGTTTTGGTTTTTATTTAGCTTCTCTCCAGTTCTTGTGATCATCCAGTTCTTTTTCCACCAATAAGTGGGCATAGGTGGTGGTAGTGGTGTGCATAGTTTTTTACTCTGTTTAAGGAGGCCTCATTCAAATAAGTTAGTTGTCCACTGGTATAGAAACTACAACAGTATGGATTAATCAGGGAATAGAGAGCCGGAGACTTGGCACTGTCGAGGTCAGTTTATTTTTATGGTAATCATATGTACTGGTGCTTTTCCACCTAGTAATTACATTAAAAACCAACATTGGTAATAAAATTGTTTTCCCAACATGTCAGCATTCAGCAACCACACTCACAGAAGGAAGGAATGGACTGGCCTTTAGCATCTTGTCTCACATGATGAGAGAGATGAATGAGTGGCCCAGAGTAATACTAACTCCGCCACACGTGCTTCTTAATTATTTTATAACTTTTAAGCTCTATTAAATGTGAGGACAAGAATGTCTTCACATTTCTTTAGCCAAGAGTATTTAGTAGAGGTAGTTTCTAACAAAAGCTTTTTATTAAGAAAGATGGCATCAATCATCTGGTGGTATTACCCCACTGAAGATGGGCTTATTATCTGAGCCCCTGGGCTGGTTGGCTGTTGTTAGAAATGGTCAGGCAAAGAGGGCAGGACAATTGACAGGCATGGCTCAACCAAGATGTTCGTGTCTGGTTTCCTTAATGGAAAGACGGTGATGTGGGAAATGATCTGTGACTAGCAGTGTTTATTTTAGTAGATGCTAACCTTGATTATGTCTGAAGAGGATCTTAAAGAGCTAAGTGCGTTCTCTACCCTTTTTCCCTAACCATCTTATGTGCTGGTAGAGGACAAGAATGCCTTCACATTTCTTCAGCCTCCTTTTCAGGATCTCATTCCATGCCCTGCATCTGAAATGTGCAGGACTTATTTACAAGCACACAAGACTTTTAGTAGCTTATATAATTTTTTAGATTTCCTTTAAAATCAGAAGAAAAAAAACATAACTTTTGGGTCAAAGAAAATGTTTTAATCGTCGTCGGCAGCCGTCCGTCTCGAGAGACGATGGCGTAGCTTCCTGAGAGTCTATCTGCACCGCCGAGAATGGCTGTGCAGTCCGATTCGGGAGTGACAATCCCTGCCGCACTTGGTACAGGTGAAGGCAGATGGCCGTTGTTGCTGCTGTTGACGCTGCTTCCGCCTCGATCTTTTCTGGACCGCCTCCTCGTTGCGCGCAGCCTCTGCACGTGATGTACCTTGCCTGACCGCGAGCCTCCAGGCTAGGCGGTCGTCTGCTTGAACTTCCCATGTGTTGAGATTGATGGAGCATTGTGTCATGTCCTTTTTGCAGATGTCTTTGAACCGCAGTTTTGGGCGCCCTGTCATCCTCTTGCCTTCTGCTAGCTCGCCGTAGAGGAGGTCTTTGGGGATACGGCCTGCATCCATTCTTTTGACATGGCCGAGCCACCTGAGGCGTCTCTCGCTAAGAACTGCATGCAAACTGCTCATATTGGCTCGCTTCAGCACCTCGGTGTTGGGGACCTTATCCTGCCAGGCGACATGCAGGATGCGTCGCAGGCACCTCATGTGGAAGCTGTTGAGTTTCCTTTCGTGCCTTGCGTAGGTGGTCCACGTCTCGCTGCCATAGAGGAGAGTGCTGAGTACGCAGGCTTGGTAGATGCGCAGTCTGGTTTTCTCAGTGAGGCTGGAATTGTTCCACGCTCGCCGGTTCAGTCTGGCCATAACTGTGGCTGCCCTGGCGATTCTCCGGTTGACCTCCAAGTCGACTGACAGAGAGCTCGAGATGGTGGACCCGAGGTAAGTGAAGTCGTTGACAACCTCCAGGGTGTATCCGTCGATGGTGATGCATGGGGGAGTCCCCGTGCCTTGAGCCATAACATTCGTCTTCGTCAGGCTGATGGCTAGTCCGAACTCCTTGCATGCGTGGGAAAGGCAAGTGACTAGCTGCTGGAGTCCCTCTTCGGAGTGTGATGTCAAAGCTGCGTCGTCGGCGAAGAGCATCTCATGGATGAGCACCTCTTTGACTTTGGTCTTGGCTCGTAGACGGGCCAGGTTGTAGAGCTTGCCATCGGATCTGGTGTGAATGAAGACACCCTCGCTGCAGTCCTTAAAGGCGTATTGGAGGAGCATGGAGAAGAAGATTCCGAACAGCGTAGGCGCGAGGACGCAGCCCTGCTTTACTCCGCTGCTGACTGGGAAGGCCTCAGAGGTTGCGCCGTTGTAGGACACCGTGCTGTGCATGTTGTCGTGAAAGGACATGACCACAGCAAGCAGATGTGGTGGACAGCCAATCTTCCGTAGCAAGCTGAAGAGTCCGCTTCGACTGACCAGATCAAACGCCTTCGTGAGGTCAATAAAGGCGAGGTAGAGTGGTTTATGCTGCTCGTGACACTTCTCCTGCAGCTGGCGTAGGGAGAAGATCATGTCCACTGTTGATCGGCCAGCTCTGAAGCCACACTGGGACTCTGGGTAGACGCGGGAAGCAAGGGTCTGCAGGCGGGCAAGAGCGACCCGGGCGAATACTTTGCCGACGACGCTGAGGAGAGAGATGCCCCGGTAGTTGTTGCAGTCGCTGCGGTCTCCTTTGTTCTTGTACATGGTGATAATGTTGGCGTCTCTCATATCCTGGGGGATGTAACCCTCCTTCCAGCAGAGACAGAGTAGATGGTGGAGCGGCTGTAGCAGGACTGGTTCCCCGCTCTTTAGGATTTCTGGAGGGATTCCGTCGCTTCCTGGTGCTTTCCCGCAAGCGAGGCGGTCGATGGCTTTGCCGAGCTCTGCCGCAGTAGGTGGGGTGTCTAGCTCCTCCATGATTGGTAGGTCTGGGATGGCTTTAAGAGCAGTGTCTGTTACGGTGTTCTTCGTTGCGTACAGCTCGAGGTAGTGCTCGGTCCACCGCCGCATTTGCTGTTCCTGGTCAGTGATGACCTCACCTGTCTTGGACTTAAGGGGGGCGATCTTGGAGGGGATTGAGCCTGTTGCCTTCTTGATACCCTCATACATTCCTCGTGCGTTGCCTATATCGGTGGCTTCCTGAATGCTTCTGCACAGGTTTAGCCAATAGGTGTTGGCACAGTGGCGGGCGGTCTTCTGGACTTTGTTCCTGGCAGCCCGTAGAGCTTGAAGTGTACTGGGAGTGGGCGTGACCTTGTAAGCAGTAGGGCCTTCCTCTTAGCCTCGATCACGGGTTCCATTTCTTCCCAGTGAGCCTCGTACCAGTCAGCGTTCTTCCGCTCTTTCTTCCCGTAAGCAATAATGGCGGAGTTGTATATGGCGTCGCGGAGACGTGGCCAATTGGATTCGATAATGTCATCTGCCGCCACTCCCTCGCCGAGTGCATCTTCCATCTTGTTGATGAATTGCTGGGTCTTAACTGGGTTGCTGGCACAACTGGTGTTGATGCGTGGGCGACCCTTCATCTTGGAGTGGTGCAACCTCTTCGGCATTATGCGCACCTTGCTTACCACGAGGGCATGGTCCGTGTCGCAGTCTGCACTGTGGTAGCTGCGGGTGAGGAGGGTGCTGCCAATATCCGTTCTTCTGGTGATGACGAGGTCAAGCTGGTGCCAATGGCGGGAGCGGGGGTGCCTCCATGACACCTGGTGGATCTCTTTGCACTTGAAGAATGTGTTTGTCACGCACAGGCTGTGGTGACACAAAAGCTCAAGCAGTCGCTGACCATTCTCATTGATCTTTCCTCTCCCAAAGTTTCCAAGGCAGGTGGGCCAGGCCATGTGGTCGGCTCCTACTCTTGCGTTGAAGTCTCCAAGGAGATAGAGAGCGTTACTTCTGGGAATCTTGGATAACGCTTCGTCCAGTGCATGGTAGAACTGTTCTTTCTCTTCGGTGGTGGCGCAGAGGGTTGGGGCATACGCGCTAAGAATGCTGACTGGGCCGAAAGTCGTTGACAATCGGAGGGTAAGTAATCTCTCTGTGCCTCCTGTGGGTGGCTCTATGGAGTTAACAAGCGTGTTCTTCACAGCGAACCCAACACCGTGCTGTCTTGGTTGGTCCGGAGACTTCCCTTGCCAGTAGAAGGTGTAGTTGGTTTCTCTGATAGTTCCGTTGTCGGCCAACCGGGTCTCCTGTAGAGCCGCAATGTCGATGTTTAGTCGTGCCAGTTCCCTATCGATGACGGCGGTTTTCCTGGCACCCTTGATCCACGGAAGGTCTGCAGTAAGTCCGGGGCACATGGTCCTGATGTTCCAGCTAGCGAGGCGAAGAGCCGGAGGCTTCTTTCTTGTTGTTTGCTTGGAATTAACTGGTGCAGGTGTTTTGTGGCCCACTTTTCGAGAGGCGCCTCTCTGATCCCCACGCACCCAGTGGGGCAGGCGAGCCATGGCGAGACGGTAGCTGTCCAGTGAGGTGCGATGACCTCTCCCACCGTCAGAGGAGACCCCTGGCGCTCGTTTCCTTCGCCAATCGGATGAGCTTATAACCGGTATCTGTCTCCTCCCGTGTTGAGTCGACATCTTGCGATGACGCTGGAGTGTCCTCTCAAGTGAAACTGAAGCTACAGAGCCTGGGCAGGGTGATATGGAGGGTCTGCTGTTGCCCATGCAGCAGACCCCCCCTCTCTTCGCAGCTGAAGGGTCCAAGGGAAAGACAAAGTCAATACAGCTTGGCTTCAGGTGCGCCGCAGGAGTTGCCGGTGTTGACTACAATGTCAAACCGCCTTAGGGACTCCGGCTCCGGATTTTCTGTCGGGGTTTACTCCCTTAGCCTTTCCCCTGAAGAGGTATGCCGCAAGGCAGCGGAGGTTTTTTGGAGTCAGAGTTTTCCTTCTCTGATTTTAGAGATGTCCTTCCTCTTTCCTCCTTTACAGTCTTGAGGGCAGCATTTACAGGCTAAAATAGAAAACTGACAGTGTAACCTTCTAAGCAGATACTACCAATACCCTGCTTGGGTATACTCACCCAACAATAAACATCTCTTAAATGTCCTCCAAGTGCCATGCCTCGAATTAGTAAATGGCAGTGCAATGGCAGCCAAACATTTGGATCAGTTTCACTAAGTAAACCACCAACACAAGTAGGTTTTTAAAACAATAGAATAGTGTCTCATTTTATTAAAAATAATAACTATTTTTAAGCAACTTGCCAGCAACACTGAATAAAAACCTGGCTGTGTTTCCCACTGTTTCAACTGCTCCTCAGCTGACTTTAACACAGCAGTATCCTGACTGGTGGCCTGAGTTAAGACTTGAAGAACAACAGTGCTGGCACTATTGAGATCCATGGAAACCAATTGGCTCAGTCCGAATAGCCCGGCTCTCCAGCTTCCACTGTCCAACACGAAGTGGCATCGGTTGGTCCCGCGCCCCACGCTTGCAAGTCCACGCGCCGCCGCCCACTGATGCCGAAAGCGGCTTCTAGGAACGCGCCATGTTCTGAGTCGCAGCTCTAAACGATGCGGACGCTAGAATATCGCGTCACAGACATCCACAGCAATAAAAAAGATCAAAATACTGATACACAAAACAACACAAATGAATCTCAAAAAGCATTACGCTAAGTGAAAGAAGCAAAGCATAAAAGTCTACATGAAGTTCTAGAAAATGCAAAATTATAGAGACAGAAAGTAGATCACTGGTTGCCTTGGGCTATGGGGCTAGAGGAAAGGATGATACAACAAGACACAGGATAATTTTTAGGGAGATGGAAATGCTTTAATCTTGATTCAATAGTAGTTATGCTACCGAAAAGCAATTTGGGGTCCTGCTGCCTGCCGCCACCCTCTAGGCAAAATGTTTTAATACATATTGATAAATTCATCTTTCTACCAATGCAGTTGTTAAATATAATTGCTAGTAATTTTTTTTTCATGGAGGAGTGCTTGGGCCCCCCATGAAAGTAAAATGCAGTCCTAAGTGGACACTCAACAAATGCTTATGATGAATGGGAAAATAATGTTTGGATGCTTCATTTTATTTCTCCAAGGACTCAACTGTGTGCATGTAGCCTGCAAGAAGGTTTTTAAAGCAGGCAAAAAGCACTGATGGTAGCCAGGAGGTCTGAGATTGAGACCAAACTTTTTCCCTTTGACTTTTCTGACATTGGGCAAGTCATTTAAGCTCCTGAACTCTGTTTCCTCACTCTTAAAAAGAAGGATTTGTATTCAATTTCTAGGATCTTTCTAGGTTAGACATTTTATTATACTAATTCTATAATATTAGAACAGATTGTAAAGGGCTGAATTTCCTTCCTGAAAAATTTTAGACAGATGGCAAACATAACATTTATTTATTATTTCCTGAGCTCATAGTAGGTGCTCAATGAACAGTTGTTGAATAAAGAAATTTGCTGGTGTTGGGTGCCTTCAAGAACTTTTAATCTCTCAATCGCTGACCACAGGAGATGCTTAATCATCTAGGAAGGGATGGGGAAGGCAGATGATCAAGCCATATATCCCTCTGGTGCTCATTTCCAAACCAAACCTGAGATTACTTCTTGTTGAAAAAACCCAAGCTATTATTTTCTGGCCAGACTTAATGTCTGTAAACTCATAGCCTGTCATTGTATGGAAAATGAAGCTGGCAATAGGACTGGCTGTCCAAGAGCCCCATGGGTTCAGGTTGTCCTCCCCAAGTGACAATATCCAAGGTAAAGGTACTTACCTGCTCAGCTCACCCTTCCTTTGCCCATATTGTTCTTGCAACCTGAGCCTTGGTGAGCCTTCTGCTCCTGGGAGTTGTGGTCTGGGCAGAACTAAAGGTCAACAAATATCCAGCATCTTTTTTTGGAACCCTGATGGGAAGACAGACATGGTGATTGAGAGGAGCACCCTCTGCCCCCAACAGCTCTCTAAACTCTCTTTGCCAGCCACTCAGGCCATAAATGACGATTGCCCGTAGAAGCTCAGATACTCTCCCATTCAGATTCTTAGAAATGAATCTTAAAGACCCCTAGGAACAGGTGTGAGTTTTTAAGTTATTACCTTTATTAAAATAGCATTGATGAATGCATGGTAGGTGAAATGGAAATAGATCCTCCAAGACCATAAGAAAATTCCAAAAGAAAACATCAACTAGGAAAGAAAGCTAATGAGCATTATATCTTTGAAATATTGTTCTAATGTTGCCTTAGAAGAAGGTAACAGCATTAAGAGTCTGGACCTTCTTCAGAAAATATACCACAAAGAGCCATGACCCATGTGGGCTCAGCCTCAAGGCATGCTGGGATCTCAAAGGGGAGCAGAAAGAGTGAGGAGAGAACCAGGAATGGGGTGACCTGGGGCTGCAGACAGATTCTAGGGCTTTTCTCTTCAGGTAGGGTTGTCTGATTGGTTCAGCAATTTTAAAGTTATACCCTCTCAATCTTTGAAAACTCTCATTTATGTAAGAGGACTCTGGGCCATATATCAATATCAGCTTGTGTAACCCACTCAAGTAGAGAATAGATATTCTCCATTTTACACAGTAAGGGAAGAGCTTATGATTCTGCTTCTGGTTTGGTGTTAGATCTGTTTTGACAAGAACAGATATAGATGAAAGGTTGATCCACTGGGGAGGGTGGTGGCTACTTCCAAATTCTGTAACTTGATTGATTACACAGAGCAGATTCAGAAAATGCTGGAAATAACTTTCTTCTCAATCTCAAGGATGTTTTACATGGAAAATGAATTATCTTGCCTTTTCAGAGCACACACAGGGAAAACTCATAAATGATGTGTCTGCTTTTCTTTGATGGTCATAATTCTTGTTTTTATTGTGAGCTTTTTTTCCTTAACACCTCTATATATGGTATAATATAAGTGAGTGCTTTTATGCTATCATCAGTAACCAGATATAATTTTAATTATGTGATTGATCCTAAAAAATATAAAGCCAAATCGGATGTTAATGACAAGGAGTTGAATCTTCTCATCCTCAAACAGACATTTTCAAAAATTACTCTTCATCTCTGAGCCTTTGCACCTTTAAACTTACAATTTAAAATATTCTGCTATTTCTTTTAAGTTCTGATTAGATAGGGTGGCATTTTGACTTCTGTAGTTGTATTCAGTCAATATTTTTCCTGTTTTCTATTTCATTATCTCCCATTCTCATAAGATTCTTTAGACAATGCTCAGTTCAGCTTTTTACCAATGATTTCTGTCAGACTCTGATGACAGGAAAGGCCCTTGTTTACTGTTTGCATTAAAACAAACATATTTGCAGAGAGGGCAAAGTAATAGGAAGCAAGGCATAAAGTGTAACAGGAAATGAAAGCAGACCATGGAATGAAGTATTACAGCCTTAATAACAACAACAGGCATCCCAGAAATTTATATTATAAATCAGAATACCAAATGGATATACTACCTGAAAAAAATTGAAATATATATATTACTTTATTGCTATTGTCTGGTTCTTCGTGCTTTCTTGATCGTTAGTGAATGTCAACAGTGGGAATGGAAGGAGCCAGAAATTATTGATCAAGTGTCCCAGGCACTATACTCGCTGTATTTCATTGATTTTCATGATTACGTCAAGAGCCAGGTATTTTTATTATCTTCTCTTATGCACCATTACAACTACCTTCCATTAGCTGATCCTGCTTCCAGTCTTGCGTTTCCATCCCATCCTCGTTCAATCCATTCTCCACACAACAGCCAGAGAGATCACTGTAGAATGCAGATTGGGTCACATTTTCCCCCTGATTAAAACCCTGTGAGCGTTCTTCATTTTCCTAGGAATAAGGGATTCCTGAACAGAGCTTAAGGAGCCTTCATGATCTGGCCTCTGCTCCCTTCCTCAGTCTCATCTGGGATCATTCTCCCATCCCACATTCATCCTCCTGTCCCTCCAAAAGTCTTTCAGTTCCCTGTTCTGCACCTCTCTTTTTACTGCCCCTCCCGCCCCGCCTTGACTAGCACCAAGGTTGAGCTCCCATCTCCCATCCCCCACTACAACCCAGAGTGCCTCCAGGATAGCAAGGGCCACATCTATGTGTTCAACAATCAATGTATTTCGAATTGATATTTAAAAACTGAGGCTCAGAGAGCTTTAGTTACTTTTTAAGTTCATACAGCTGGTTAATGATAGAGTTAAGGAATCTGAGAAAAATCTGTATTCAAATCTAATATTTTGCTCATAGCATCATGGTATCTGTCACAGATGGATGAGGGCGAGGCAGTCAGTAATTCCTTTTGGCTGCATCAGAGCATGCACATAGGGGGACTGGGAAAAGAAGGTTTTAATCATACTGCATATGGCCTTGTGCCCTAGGTTAAGGAATAAGGATTTTATTCTGCAGACATTAGGGAATCACAGATGAGCACAGACGTGGCGAGAGCAGAGTAATTAGGTTTCCTTATGCCTTTCAACAGTGCAAGTGAGGGCAGAGGAACACAAGAAAAATTGGGTGCCTTGTGCCATAACTTTTATCTATCTCATATAACTTTTGTGAAGATGAAAATAAATAAAGCATGTAAAAATGCTATGCAGCCCTATACCTCTTTATAAATATTATAAATTTTCTTTCCTCTTAATGTTTGTTAAAGGAGCTGTTCAGCTTTGTAGTTACTTCTAGAAGGCTGACTGGATACCCTAGGAACCATTCTCTAAAGGTGGTGTTGAGGCTGTAAATGAAGCTTTCAGGTTACTAGGAAGTTATAGACCTGTTCCAGGAGGCAAGAGGAGCCACTTATTGGAGCAGCTGAAAATTTCCCAGGTGAAAAACTGGGATAGGGGCACAAAAAGGGCGAGGTACTGTTGTTGGTTAGAGATCCCCCGCTAAGAACAGCTCTCAAAAGACATTGCTGGTGCCCTGGCCGAGTGGCTCAGTTGGTTGGAGCATCATCCTGTACAACAAAAGGTTGTGGGTTTGATCCTCTATCGGTGGATCTAGGTGTGTATGGAAGGCAACTGATTGATGTTTCTCTCTCACATTGATGTTCTCATTCTCTCTCTCTCTCTCTCTCTCTCTCTCTCTCTCCTCCTCCCTCCCTCTCCCTGCCTTCTTCCCCATACCCCTTCCTCATTCTAAAATCAATAAACACATATTTGGGTGAGGATTTAAAAAACCCCACTGCTGACAACTCCTGTGAGGTAAGGCAGCTGGAAACCAGCACTGGGAGCAGCAGGGAACATCGTGATGAGAGGACCTCACTGCTTGAAGGCCTCTGGCCTATGCTGTCTCCTAGCCTGATTCTCTGTGAAAGGAAAGGAGGGCTGTACTAATTATCTTCTCATTACCAAGAGGGCGACCGAAAGTAAGTGTTTTGATGTAAATAATAATGATGAAGATAATGATAATGATGATGTGATAATTATGTTGATTGAAGAGAACAGAAGACAGAATTTAAGGCCCAGAAAGTCTGTTTAAGAGGGCGCACTTGGAAAATAGACTGCTTGCTAGAACAGCTCCTTTGGCCCAGGGAGTTGACAGATTTGCAGGTGGTCATGACAGTGAACTTGGGACTCAGGTCCTCTGAGGAAGGTCCACTGAAGGGACTGTTTTTATGTACTCTTCGGAACCACTGCTTGGAAAAGGAATAGTGGCCTGTTCAACCCTGGTAGACTGGGTCAAGCCCTGGACTTGAGAGAAACATTTGCAGGATTTCTATAACTTTTATTTATTTCCTATTGGCATTAAGAACTGCATGCAAATTTAGAGAAACAGACTTTCAGGAACAGGAGATGAATCTGTTCCTCTTGCATTCCCTAGCACACCAATGCATTTTACAAATAGCTGGTAAATTAGCCAGAACCCCCTAACCAGCTTTCCTATGACTCAGCGCTAGGCCATAGGCCTTCCTGGCACAGTACGGAGCAGCTGAGGTGGAAAGGCTCTGGAGCACAGTCAGACGTTGTGAGTTCTATTCCCAGTTCTTCCAAGAATAAGCTGACACAAACGATGGCTACGACTGACCGGTTTTCCAGATGGTACTCGGGTTATTTTTTTCCCTAGCAACTTGGCAATGAATGTGATTCATCATCTAGTCTAACAGGTCCTCTCATGTAAAAAGCTGAACCTGTAATTATGACCAAAACTCTTTCACACAATTTTTCAGAAGAATTAAGTTTAAACACATTGTAAGGGAGAAAATGTTGTATATGGGTGTTACAGGCAAGATTTCCCTACGCTTCCTATGAAAAGAAGATATAAATGGAGCTGACTCAAAATTACCCCCATTAAATGTGTCCCAAACCAATATGGGCTTAAAATGACTACTTCTTTCAGTCGAATTGAACTTCTTTGCAAATACAGATAAGAAAGATGCCCTTTAATTTGGATCTAGTTTAAATTATTTAATGAATCCCTTTCTCAGTTAATTGGACATTAGGTTTAAGAATGAATAAAAGCGCTTCATGTGCCGCATAATGGCTGAACAGTGTCTGTGGCAGGCAGCAAGACCAGCCGACATTCTTGAAGAGACGGATCAGTGGTCTGGTCTCAACCTCAGGCCTGGGAAAACCATTAACCAAACAACTTGAGTTTTATTTTTAACTTGATACACTGTGTTTAATGCAAAATGTATGGGCATTTCAAGAGGCTTTTTGCTCAATTGTGGGGAATGGCTGTAATCCCAGTGGGTTTATCTTGCAGGCACGGGAGGCTGCTGTTATTTCCTGGTGGGTGTCTAGGGGAGGAGGCAGCAGAATGTGGAGAATCTGGGCAAATAAAGCCTTATGAAGCAGCCCTTTGATTCAATTAGAACAGGCTGCTTTATCCCTGGGACTGGGAGTTGGGCTGTGGGTAAAGGGCCAAATCAGTTCTTGTCTACTTCGTGACTATTGTGTCAAAGCAGGCATCCAGGAGACATAATTTAAAAGGCCCCTACCTGGAACCTGTAAAGGATGGAAATGCCACCCTGAGAAAGGGGGAGAGCACAGGTGTGCTGAGGGATCCACCTCTTGATGCCCACCTGGCCTCTTCCCACATTCTCTTCCTTCACCCAGCAAGCAGTTCTTGTGTGCTACTTGTGCCAAGCACATGGCTAAGGTAAGGCCTCTGACTTAGAAAGACTCATGTTGGGTAAACATGATTCTCATCCAGATCATTAAGACATGAAATAAAAATTGTGATGCTTAAAGGAAAGAGAAAGCTCAGTGGAAACATGAAGGGCAGTGTGGCTCAATCTTTGGGAGCACCAACTTAACTCATTGTAGTGAACATATGTCACACCATCCTCTGTGCCGGGGACCCGTGATGGGCATGATGGGAGCAGTCTTGCCCACATGGAGCTTCCAGTCTAGTGAGCCAAGAAGGATTTTGAGAGATGAGTTGAGTTGAGTCTCATCAGATGAAGAGGAAAGAAAAAGAGAAAAGAAAAGGAAATGGGTAAAGACACAAATTTTGAAATGCCTGTAGTGTTGATATTATCATAAGAATGTGTGTGTGTGTGTGTGTGTGTGTGTGTGTGTGTGTGTGTGTGTGTATGAGAGAGAGAGAGAGAGAGAGAGAGAGAGAGATAGTCAGGATATTTGAGATCATCTTTGCAGGCTTTCATTTGCCATGCCATTGAGTTTATTGTATATCCTGTAGAAACTGGAAGCCAAAGAATGATTTAAACAGGGAAAAACAAGCATATCCACGTTTTAGAACTTCAGCAGTGAGAGAGAAAGGGGAAGGCTCTAACAGAAGGTCTCCTGCTGTTGCCAGCGAAGCAGAATGTCCATGGAGGCAGTGTTTATCTGCTTGCATTGCCCCAGAAAGGTCAAGAAGGACAATGACCTAAAACAGGTCACTGGATTTGGCAGTTAGGAGGTCGGTGAGGACCTTCCAGACAGGATTCTGGGTGCAACCGGATGGCCCTGGTTTAAAGAGTAATTTACAGGGAAGCAAAGCAGAGGCTCTAACTGTCCAGAGCACAGTTGCTTTTTTGTGGTTGTGCAGTCTGACGAGTGTGGTTTGCTTTGTAAGGAAAAAACCCAAGGATAACAGGAGTCCTGATTGTCTACAGTGACCCTGCTGATCCTTGAGAGTTGTGTTTTGTTTTGCAGTTGTGTTGGCATGAGGTTTGTCCTTTAACTGTGAGGACCAAGCAGTCTCTGAGACAGCCTTTATTTAGCTCAGCTTAGGTTGCCTGCTCTCTCGAGTTTGCAGGGAGTATCCTGATTTTAGCTTTTGGAATGCCATTTACACATCATTCCCATGTCCCCAGTTACAGTTCTCATCTTCTGAGGATGAACCAGGGAACACCCTCCCTGAGTTCTAATGAAGCAGGGAGGAGTTCTTAAATGCTGTACCAAGTCCCTAATAATCCATTGGAACATCCCTAAAGGTGGAGTTACACCCTGGGGACCCTATCCTGTGATTGCCAGTTCTGTTTCTCCACCCAGTGATAGAGCCAGCCTGTTTTTCCGACATTGTGACCCAGCTAGCTCTTTGCTATAATCAATGTTTCCATTCTTTTCCAAAATAAACATGTTGATGATCATTTGCAAACAGGGAAATGAAAGTTTTCCATCTGTAGGTGCAGTGCATATATTTTTTAAAACAAAGAATTTAGTAAAGGAATTTAATCTAATCTCTGGTTACTTTGTGATTTGTCTGGGGCATTAGACCTTAGAAGGTAATTTTTTTTTTCTTTTAGATTCAATTAAATTCCCTCCCACTTCTCCCCCACCCCCTTCTGGCTTTGTTCAGAATTATTGAGCAGAATGGCTTGAGGAGAATAGGACCTTATTGTATCACATTTCGAGAATGAGCCATGAGGAAACAGGAGCCAAGCCTGGAAATGAAAACGTCCTTGTAAATGACCAACAGAAGATAGGAGTTAAAATACACAACGGTTGTTGTGCCAGAAAATTGTCTGCCCTCTCTGAGCAAACTGGGAGTGCTCGTTTGCATTTATACCAGGTTTTAAAAATAATAAATGCCATTCCCCCTGCTCAAATGAAATGTAATTTCATAACTGCTTTAAAGATAACCCTACCTTTTTTGTAGCCATAGAAATGAATAGCTTAATACCCCTGAAAATCCCACGTATCATACTTGTTTAATATAAACAGAGTTTACTTTGTCTGGGTTATTTGTAATTTTATTTCACAGAGAAATGACTGATTAAAAGTTGCACAGATGTCATGATCAAAGCTTACTTCTTGTTCATCTAGGGTGTGAGATGCAGGCAAGCTGTTTATGTATCCACTGGGCTAAATTAGTACCATTATCATGTCAGTAAAGCTTAGTTATTACTGTGTTCTTTGCTAAAGAAACCAATTATAATATCTGCTTGACGGTATATTAAATGACACTATTTAATTAAAGCCTAATCTCTCTCCGAATGAACAATATTTTAAATTACTGTACATTATTTCATTCAATTACTGCAAACCTCTGTCCATTTTTAAGTGCAGAAAAAACTCATTTGGCACCCTGACTGCTGGGAAGAATAATTGCTGTTCTGTGCTGTGTTTGGTGCTCAATGCCCAGTAACAGTCAATCCAGGACACACATCAGTTTAGGAGCTCTTTTAGTTTTAAAATATTTCACATTTGTTTCTGAAGGCTCTAGGCAGCAAAGAGCCCTATTCTACCATTGCCAGCGGTTCCCTCCAAGGACTGGGGGATAATGGAGACCTCCAAAAAGAATATGTTTGGAGGAATAAAGCCATTAAAGACATACAATTCCCATGCCAGGAGCAGAGCTGTGTAACTGACAGGATAGCAATTCCTTTTGAATGAGTATCATAAGGGAATGCAAGAATTAAAATGAACTTGACAGTGAACTCAAGAGACAACCTCTAATAGAAAGAAAACTTTACTTGTTAGGAGAGGTGAGTCAAAAAGAGGTAGCTATTTTTAAAAAGATGGGGGAGAGCCAAATGTGAATGGATTTTCATTCCTTGTAGTTGTTTAACTATAGAGAAATGTTGGCACACATTTGAACAGTTGAGAGCAAGAACCACTAGCAAATATCAATAATATGCTGCTTCTGTAGCTTTATAATGTCAAGGACTATATAGTACGTGGATATTGTGTGTTTATCAGCCTATTGGGTCATTTATAAAATCCCAGGGAAGAAAAATGGCAGTGATGTATCCCAGAGGATGTAAGAACAAAGTCCAGTACCCAGACTATGAGTGGGAAGGTTAGCACTCAACCCTGGGACCTAGCATCATGTCTCGCTCACGTTAAATCCTTCGCAAATTTATTTTAATTCCCTGAGGCCATAATCCTAATATGTAAAATTAATGGTCCCAGCTGATCCATATGTCTTTTGGCCAGTCTTTGATAAGTGTGGCTTGTCTGAGTCTAGATTTTGACTTGAGGACTGATGGAGGCCAATGACGATGAGAAAGATGACCAAAGCATAGTGCAAGTGTTCTCCATGCATAGATCCTTTTGGTCTGTTTGTGCAACTTCATTGATTTTGTTCCTTTAGTGTTACTTTTTCTTAGAGCAATTTTAGTTTCACAGCAAAATTGAGAGGAAGGTACAGAGATCTCCCATATATAGCCTCCTCCATTATCAACATCCTACAGCAGAGTGACACATTTTAAAAATAATTGATGAACCTACTTTGATTGGCACATCATCATCACCCAAAGTCCATTGTTTACCTTAGGGTTCATTCTTGGTGTTTTATGCATGTTTGGATAAATGTATAATGATATGTATCCATCATTATAGTATCATTTAGGGCATTACACTACCCTAAAAAATCCTTCGTGGTTTGTGTCTTCATCCCTCTTCACCCCCTAACTATTGGTAATCACTGATTTTTTTTTTTTTTTTTTTTTTTACTGTTTCCACATTTTAACCTTTTCCAGAATGTCCTGTTGTTAAAATCATGCAGTGTGTCGTCTTTTCAGGTTGGCTTCTTTTACTTGGTAGCAGGCACTAAGGTCTTGTCATGGCTCGTAGCTCATTTCTTTTTCGTGCTGAATAATATTCCATTGTCTTGATGTACCACATTTTATTTTATCCATTTTGGTATTGTATTTTTTAAAGATAGTTTTTAAGTATATATAATTGTCAATTATAGAATCTAGGAAACATATGCCCTATCCAAAGCACTGGGCATGTTACTGTGGCTATAAAGTGGTCCAGTATAATGTCAATGTAAGAACATCCAAATCTCTAGAGAATTTTTATGAGTTTATTTGAGCCAAACTGATGACAATTGCTGGGAAGCAAAATCTCAATGGATTAAGAAAATGCTCTGAAGAAGAGCAGGTGTGCAGCTTATTTTATTCATTAGAATTCAGGGAGGAAGTATAAGGTGGGTTACATGAAATCTGTTGGTGGTAGATAAAGGGTGTGGGAGAGAGCAAAGCGGAAAAACATCTCTGGGATTGGATAAAAAGTAAAATAAAGGGACAGATACTTCTTTTGCTTTGGTGGGCATAGGATAGGTAATAATGACCATTACAGCACATAGAGATCATGTGTGGGAACAATAAGGGGTGCTGTGGTCTCCCACTCTGGAACGGAGGTTGTTCCCTGAGGGGTCTGGAAATGAAGATACTGTCAGGTTTAAAAGCTATGTTATCCTAGATGAAAACAAACAAACAAACAATAGACAAGCTTTCTTAAGATTAAGATTGATTTGTCAGGGAAGCTACAGGCCAGGGATGGGCTCGCCTGCTCTCATTTGCTTTTAGTTAGGGATTTTAATGTTCAGACCATCCTATGTCGCTACTTTCAGTCTCTGAGTTTGTAAGGCCCACCATGCTGGCATCCCCTGTGCTTGTCAGGTTTAGTATGTGGACCCTTTTTCATCCACAATAACACAGAGATCAAAGGCACAGGGTCCCTCACTCATGCTTAGCAAATATTTACTGATACTTAATGATAGTCAAGATAGAAGAAAACCTGCCCAGGAATACTCAAATTCAAATTCCCAACCCATCTTTGCAACCATATAACATTGAGCAAGTTAATATTCCTAACCTGGAATAATGTGATGTTTATAACACACCCTTCATGGGATTTCTGATAATTAAGAGAGTATTTTTCATATCTGCCATATAATAAATAATAAGTCGTCGTCGGCAGCCGTCCGTCTCGAGAGACGATGGTGTAGCTTCTTAAGAGTCTATCTGCACCGCCGAGAATGGCTGTGCAGTCCGACTCGGGAGTGACACAGTATCTGTCTCCTCCCGTGTTGAATGGACATCTTGCGATGACGCTGGAGTGTCCTCTCCAGTGGAGCTGAAGCTACAGAGCCTGGGTAGGGTGATATGGAGGGTCTGCTGTTGCCCATGCAGCAGACCCCCCCTCTCTTCGCAGCTGAAGGATCCAAGGGAAAGACGGAGTCAATACAGCTTGGCTTCAGGTGCGCCGCAGGAGCTGCCGGTGTTGACTACAACATCAAACCGCCTTAGGGACTCCGGCTCCGGATTTTCTGTCGGGGTTTACTCCCTTAGCCTTTTCCCTGAAGAGGTATGCCGCAAGGCAGTGGAGGTTTTTTGGAATCAGAGTTTTCCTTCTCTGATGTGCCCTGACTGGAAGATCGAACCAGCGACACTTAGCTCGCAGGCCGACGCTCAATCCACTGAGCCAAACCAGCCAGGGTAATAAATAATAAGTACCAAGTAATAATGTTGCTTTACATAAGTAGGTGCCACTTCTCTTCCAAGGATTATAGTTTGGTTTAGAGACTGGACATATAGTATATACATATAGTCATAATGATTTATTAAAAGCAAAACTTTAGAACCAGTGAAAGTTAACACCATCTTTTGTGGGACAGTACAGTACACTCTAACCTCTACATACATCCACATACATAAACATAAATACAATTTTTAAAATGAGGGCATACTTCCTGTTGAGAATATTTCATAATTGGAAATGGCAGTAGGAGAGCTCTCTGCACTGGCGGAGTCTCCAGGATCAGGCCAGGAATTATTAGATGTAATCATCAGGTTGAATTACTTATACAAAGCCAGTTATTTGCCATCTGCCATTTGGAGATGTGCCCTTAGGCCTTGCTTGGATGCCAGCCCATTGCTATGCAGCAGGGGGAAATGTCTCTGTCCAAATAACTTATCTCCTTGGTTTCAAATTCTAATGTGAGAATGGACTGTCAAATAGATGCTCTGTCTTAATGATAAAGGGGACAATTGACATTCATTGTCCTTCTTATCGGCAGAAACAATGGAGGGGACATGCATCTTGAAGATTTTAAGACAGCTGAAGAATAAAATATTTGAAAAACTTAAACTTAGTTCAAAGATAATTTTGGTAAAAGTTTACCGAAGAGGGAGAAGAAAGTCCTTTTCAGATATTTCTATCCCGAGGCAGGGGTAGGAGGCAGTGGGGAGTTTGTAACATTGAAAATGATCAAACAATGTTAAGATAATATGTGGAGACTTCCGGTCAAGATGGAGGTGTAGGCAGACATGCATTGGCTCCTCACATAACCATACAAAGAATTACAACCAGATCTCAAAAACAAATAACAACTAGAACTGTCAGAAAATTGAGCTATATGGAAGTCTGACAACCAAGCATTTAAAGAAGCCAGATTCATCCAGATGGGTAGGAGAGGTGGAGTCATGGAGACAGGGCGGAGAGGCGTTGTGGCTTGGACAAGCAGCAGCAGCAGAACAAAGATCCCACATTTATATATGGTGGATAAAAATTAGGAAGCATACCCTGGGAGCGAGCGATCCCAGCCCCAGGCCAACCTGTACAGCCCAGGGTTCCAGCACAAGGAAGATAAACCCCCATTACCTCTGGCTGTAAAAACCAGTGGGGCTTGGGGTGGCAGAAGAAACTACTGGATTTTCACCACTTAAAGGCCCTTGAACCTAAGTATAAGACCTTGTTTTTAACCTTGTTGAAATTCGTCTTGATGTGTTTGACCACCGTTTCAGTCTATCTGGAACTGTTTAAATATTGATCTCTCCCTTTATGAACTTGCACTGCTTGTAGAACCTGCATAACCAGAGTAGTTCAGTTTTTCTACCCAGCTAGATTATATATTCCTGGAGGATAAGAGTCTCGTCTCAAGTTCTCTTATTTTTTCCCACATTATACAGAGTGAATTCTTCTCCTATACTTATGACCTAGTAGTTATTCAGTTGATGGCTGTGGATGTGACAGCAAGGAATTGTGGGAAAGGGAGGAAGCAACCTGGATGGTGAAAAACAGAGGTTTTCATAAAATCCAGAATCCAAGAAGGAGTCAGTAGAGGAGACAGGCAGAGGCCGGAGTGGGACAGGCTCGCTCACAGTGGGCAGGTGTTGTTTTCTGTCACATGAGACCTTTTCCTGCCTCTGCTAGCAACAGCACCCCTCCCCAGCTCTTCTCAGTGGCAAGCCTATGGTCCAAGCCAATAAATGATGCTGTGATTGGTTCAGATAGGAGCATGTGTCACCCTTATTTGGGTCAGTAAGGGCCAGTACCAGGATTAAATACCTCTTGGGGTAAGCTTTTTCTCTTGTGCTCCTAAGATAGGAGGTAGATAGAAAGTCTTTCTGTCCCCAGGGGGCAGGTCTATCAGAGATGGAGCTGGCAGAGAAGGGCGTGGAGCTGAGGGGCACGGAGAAACGTGGTCCTGGTAGCACCATTTAGCCCCCAGACCAACTGTGATTGAAGGAAATCAGATGGGGATTTTATTTTCATTTATTAACTCAATAGACCCCCTCCTTTTCTGCTTCAGCCAGCTCAAGTTGAATATCCTGTTACTTGCAACTGGAAGATATTTAAGGAACTCAGTATCCAGGCCAGAGAGTTTTCATCTGTATTCTTCAGAGCACAGGGGCCCTCAAAGTCTGTCCCCAAAGAAAAAGCACCACGAAAAAGCTGCTCCACCTCTTCTTTGAATTTCTAGTCTTCATACTGACATTTTAGGCATTTGGGTTTGAATTCAGGATTCCTTGACTAAACACCTTCTGCTTTTCTCCCCTTCCAAACACAAATTTATTCTAACCCCTTTATTTAATAGATGAGGGAACTCAAGTTCAGAAGCATCATGTGGCTTTCTCAAGATCACACTATGAGCTAGTAGTAGAACTAGGGCTGAAACTGATACACCAAGGTTGTGTGTTTGATCCCAAGAAGCAACCAATGAATGCATAAATAAGTGGGACAACAAATTGATCTCTCTCTCTCTCTTTCAAAAAACAAAACAAAACAAAACTCAATCCAATACTATTTCTTTGTAAAAATGTAAACAAAGAGTAGGACAAAGAAAACTGACAATAATGGCCAACATTTTATTGAGCACCCTGTCAGACACTATGCTAAGAGCTTTACATGTATTGTCATATTTAAGTCTCCATGGGGCCATATGAAGGGAACACTGTTACCATCTCTATTTTAAGGCTTTGAGAGGTGGCTAGCCTTTGGTTACATAACTAGTAAGGGACAGAGGTGTGATTCTGATTTAAGGCAACTTGGTCAAAAACTTTTAAAGCATATATGGGAAAAGCAAGGTGGAAGTAAGTGAAAAGTGGTGGCTCTGTCCCATATCCCACAGCTAAGCTGAGTCCCCCTGCAGCTGCAGGAGAAGGCAGTTTCCAGCCCACCATCTTCCCTCTTCCAGCACCTGCAGCCCACATGTGCTCTGCCGAAGGGCTTTCTCCTGCTTGCTCCCCACCCTCCAAGAGGATGGTGGTGTCAACAGAAATCCAGGGGAACTCATTTCCTTGGGACAGCCCTCTACCAACGGGGGATAAGAATTCGTGGACAATGCTCAGTCTCTCTGTTTCCCTTTGGGGTGATGCTGTGGTGTGTTCTACGTGGTTTCTCGGAAGGTCTCCAGGTCCCTTCGGTGCCCACTGCCGTAACCTCATTGGTGCACACTTTGTTAGCTTTCTCCCTCCCCTATCTTCCATTCCCACTCAATTCTCCTCCCAGAGATCACCGGCCAGATAAATGACTTGTACGCAAATATGTCTCAGGTTTTCTTCTGTGGAGGAATCCAATCTAAGACACTGTTTTAGAGGGACATGTTTAGATAATATTCAGCCCTTAAATGTTCCATTGGGGAGAAGTGGCACTATAAGAATTCCCCCCAACTCTCCTAGAGGGACCAAGACAAAAATGCAAAAAAGAATGTTTATAAAGATGAAGTTTTCAATGGAAGGAGCTGTACGTGAAGTTAAAAAAGAAGTCTTTAAAATGTCATTTGTAATACTTGTAGAGCACCTTTCTCCAGAGGGCTACAGGTAGGTGGGCATACTCTATAGCCCCTGGACAAAGGGAGGAGGGGTGGGAGAACACAGGATTCCTTCTTTGTTGTTCGGTCTGATTCAGCCATTCTCTCATTTTGTGCATTGCCCTCATTCAGAGATAAAATGATGCTTCTTGGTTCACAATATTTCAGAGGCTCTGACAATAAAAGGTAACATGAGCACTTTGTTGTATTCCCAAGGAGCTATTTGAAGTCAAATCCTTCAGCACTGGTTCTAATAAGTTTCCCCAAGGAACTGGTTTAATTAATATTTTTTCTTTTTTTCCAACTTTTTCCCCCATTGCTTCCCCCCACCTGGTTTAAATAATTTTTATATTCACTGTCCAGAAACAAGATGTTGGTGACTTCCTAGATGCTTTAAAGGCATAATTCTGCCATTTTGGGTTTAGGCATCCCATTGTATTTTGTTCAATTTTATCTAATGACTCTTCTAATTGAAAGTGATGAATGGCATACATGTATTTCTTTTTAAAAAAGTATATATAAAGAAGTTAATTTTTCTGACACTTTTCTAAGAAGCATAGAAAATTTTCTATGTCTGTTGAGATGTCTTGGGATAATATTACACATCCCTCTGTGTGTCACCAATAGGTTATGAATGGGTGCTCTAGAATCTGGAGAAAGATCTCTCTCTAGTTCCTTTGGTGTTTCAGGGAAGGGGCTCTACTTGGAGGGGTAGGCCAAGCTCAAGACTAGTCAGACTGTGGGCTCTCCCCCACCTGGTTTAAGTGTGACATCAGATTCAGAGAACTACTAAGTGGCTTGCTCAGTAGATTGCATGTGGATGGTTCCCCAGAAAATACTCACTTAATCAAACTGGAAATATGTCATAATCTATATCCTAAAAAGTTTATAATTAACATTAAGAACAATTAAAAACTTATGAGTTAAATTCGAGAGCGAGCACTGTCCCTCCAACTTGAATTTGCTGCTTGAGGGTGTGTGTGAGTGAGTGTGTGTGGGGGGTGTTCCTTACACACACATGAGTCAGGACTGAGTCAATATATGAGAGTCTCATATCACCCAGGCTCTTGTATGCTTTGAACAGTACAACCCCCATTTGCTAGTACTGGGTTCAAATACTGGTTCTGCCTTAGTGGTTGTGTTATCTAGGGCAAGTCACTTAAGTTCTCTGTTACCCAGTTATTTTTAGATGCAAAATTAGGATATAGTGTATCTTAGCCCTAAACCTCTAGAAATCAGAGCCCAAGGCAAGGATGAACAGGCTGAAGCTTTATGTAAGAAGCACAAAGCCAGAGCCATGCAGGCAAAGGGAAAACGGGAAGAGACTCCAGGAAAGATGAGAAAACACGTGATGCAATATGCTACTGTGTCGGCCACCACTTTACAATAAGTTGTTCAATAGGAGTATTCACTAGAGAGTTTATGATCAGAAACTGCATCTCAGAGCCATTCATGGAAGGAGAAAGGAGAGGGACCTATTCATTCCATTTCCTCCCAGCTCATGTCTCCTGGTTACCTCACTGGGAACAACTTGTCCCCAGCTTGTGAGGTGCCTCATCTAGCCCCTTGGTGACTACTTGGGGATCCAGATCCAATAGTCTACAGTGTGGTGTTTATCTCAGTATGGAAGTGGGAGGAAATTCAGAAAGATAAGGCTCCACACACATGACATGGACTCCAGTCAGCCAAGGGCGCCGGGCAAGGGCATTAGTGAAGGTGCCAGCAGCGGTAAAGCCTGAGAGTTGCCTTTGGGAAGAAGCAGATGATCAAGGGAATTGGGAAACTGCACAGTTCGTGCTCAGTACATGCCAGTACCTACCTTACTGGACTTTTGTGAGAAGCGAAGTCATGAAAAGTATTGAGAACAATGCCTGCCACTACAGTGGGCTCTGAAACAGATGACTTGAGTTGATTATTTGCTTTGCAGCTTGTCAACTATGCAAATATAGGCAAGTTACTTGCTTTGAACCTCAGGAGCCTCACTGTAAAATGAAAGATAATAATTGCACCTATTTTATGTTCTTGCTGGAAGGACTAAATGAGATGAAATGCTTGGCACAGTGCCTCATGTGTGGTAAATGGTCCATAAATGTTTGGGATGACGGTGAAGATAATGATGATGAAGAAACAATGCTTCGTGTAGGCAAAAATTTTCTTTCCTGTATTTCTGGGTTCCTAAAGCAATTCTTCTTTAATGTCAGTTATGTAAAATTGTCTATGAGGAAATCATTGGTAGCTGACATTTTTCAATTTTGTTTCTTATTGCATTGTTGTGGTTGAATTATATTAAACTTGATTTCAGTTTTTCTCAAAACCTTGCTTGCTGGAAATTTACCCAGTGGCTGAACATGATAGCAGTAACTGCTCTAAGAATATTTCTACACAGACTATCAAGCAGCAAGATCTCTTAATAAATCTTGAGTCTGGTCAGAAGTTTGATGACTTTGAAGGGAGCCATAGTTGGCCAGTCATCCAAAGACACATCAACTTTATTAATAAGATTTCGTGGAGTTCTTATCTATTTATGCATCAGAGAGCACTGTAGCAACAGAACGTATCTTCGTGCCGTCCACGAACACTTTTGATTTCTGGTCTCTGAAATACTTTCTCAGTATACATGAAATTGTGTCCTCAACTATAGGTGAGCTAAGCAATTGTCATCATGCAGGGCCAGAATGTCTTTCCTTATGAAAAACAACTTATTAAATACACTTGCCTTTAGACACCTTACCTATTTTCTTGTGAGAAACTGTGAAACAAGTTGTTAAGACAACTTGATGTGCATCCTAAATTTATTAGGTCTCTGGGACAAATCCCAGCCACCCAGGCATCAGTAGGCTCTGAGCACCTGTGAAAGCTACTTCTGATTCATGATAGGAGGCGGAGAGGTGCAGGAGCCAGGGTCCTTCCAATAAGGATATACACAAAGCCATTTTCCTTAGCCTAAGATAGCCCTGTCCCCCCGCTACCCCCTCCCCAGAGATGCATCAGCCTGTAAGCCCCTTCACTCAGCTCAATTGCCCGAAACAGAGACCCATCAATAGATAAACATGGGCCTCTCAGTTGTTTCCAAAGTCTGCTATTTACCTGGACCAAAGAAAGTAATTCTGTACCAGGCACAATAATTTTCTTGCAAGTTAATACAACTACACATCAAGAAGGTGATAGAGATTGGTAAAACGAAACAAAACAAAACAAAACATGGATTTAAATTACTCAGACATGAGTTAGAATCCTGTTATAACACACACTGCTTTATGATCCTGAGCAAGCTACTGAGTCTCTGTGATGCTCAGTTTTACTATTTCTAAAGTAGGCTTAATGCTGGGAAAGGAGAAGATGATGATAATTACTCTGTATGAAGTACTTACAATGCCCTGAGAACTGTGCTAAGTGCTTCATGTACATTTTTTCCCTCATCTTCACAACCATCTGAAGCAGAGACTATGACAACAGATAGAGCTCTGTGAAGGAGTCATTACTATAATGCCACTACAAATGCCACCATCACTGTTACTCCAGAAAAAGGCTTTCATTCCCAGTCCCAGACACTGCTGCTAGAATGTGACAAATATTCTCATCTGCTTTCTTGAGGCCCCAAAACCTTTCCTTCTTTGTTTGTTTGTTTGTTTGTTTTAGTGTTAGATATATCTGAGCTGTGCTGATATAAAAGATACTTTGTTTCATCATTTATTTTCTGAGAGTTGTGTAGTGCATGCAATTTTGTTTTACATTATTTAGGGATGTTGATCTACTCTGCTGCAAGTTTACTCAATGAAAAGATCCAGATCAAAAGTTGTTTTATAGAATCAGGCTGCTTTAAAACTGAACAAAACTTTAAAGACAAAAACAAAAACAACAATGACAAAAATAATCTCTCCAATAACCCAGTGAGAGTTCCTGACTTAGGTATTATATTTTCTTGACATTGGCTGGAGATGTTCTTTGTGCAGCAATAGCGTTGCGACACTAGCTCTGTTTTACCAGTGATCTGTCCTATGAATGCAGATGCCTGAGGACCAGCAGTCCTGATCCAGACAAGGCAGTCAGCCTCCAGCAAGTAAAACTTCTATTGTTCAAGACAATATAATATCTGTTTCCTACCCTTGGCAGTAATTTATCAGTAATGTTTCAGCAGTAATTTGGTTTAACCCATAATGCATTGCTTTCCAAATTACAGTATGCTAAATATCTAGTAAGCTATCTCACACAATTAAACAGGCTGCAACAACCCTGGAGTGTTAGTTATTGGCATAAAGAAGCATTAAAAAAAAATCACAGGTAGTGTCATATATTGCATTATACTCTAAACTCCTGAATCCATCCTGCGAAACATCACAGCCACAGAATTGCTCATCTTTTCTGAATGTGGCATATTTATTTTAGTTAAAAATTATAACTTTCTACAATACAACCTAACTGTTAGTTGAGACCTTTTTTGGAAAAGTCAGGCATAGTTGTATGTTAGTATGTGCAATGTGTAACTATCTTAATTTTCACAGAGAGGTGAGTATACATGTAGATAACCTAACTTCAGAAACTCTGCCCTGCTTTTGCTGCAAACAAGACTGAAGAATGACTTGGCTCATTTGGGAGCTTTGAGGGGGAGGAGCTTTGCTCACTTGGGTGAGTTTGGTTTGGGGCTATTGTTTGGAGGTGTTCCCTATTGAGGACTCTGAGTGTGAAGCCCACTCAAGAGTCCAATTCTAGGAAACTCTAGTATCCTCTCCTGCATGTAGTACGAGTAGACAGAACCCCACTTATGGATTGACCTGTTGAATTGCTCAGAGGCAGGGGATTGGCCTGCATGACCTTACAAGGCTCCTTCTAGTTTAATGAGGTCTCTTCTCAAAGACTGTGACATCACCATTCTCTCCAAAAGCCAAGGTTGATGAAGAGAGGGTTGAGGGGGCCATGGCTACGGTATTTTCAATAAAATGGTTAAGGAGATGATTTGCAAACCTTGTGAAAATAAGAATAACTTGTGGGGCCTGTTAAACACACTGATGCTCTGAGCCCAGCCTACAGACATTTTGACACAGGAGTTTTGACACAGGACCTGAGTTTTATTTTTTGGTCAATTTTATTGAGATATAACTTGTAAACAACAAAATGGACTAATTTTAAGTACAAAGTTCAGTCAGTTTTGATGAAAGCATATACCCCTGTAGCCACCATCATGATCAAGGTATAGAATATTCCCACTACTCAAAAGCCTTTTTTTTGTGGCCTTTGCACTCAATGTCCCTACCCCCTAGACTCCTGGGCCCAGGCATCCATCATGGACTACCTGTCACTACAGTTAGTGTCTTTTCTAGAATTTCATTAAAATGAATCATACAGTATATATTGTTTTGTATCTGTCTTTTTCTTTCAGTATAGTGTTTTGAGATTCATCAAATTTATTGCAACTATTATTCATTAATTCCTTTCCATTGGTAAGTAGTCTTCACTGTGTGGCTGTTCCACAATTTACTTATCCATTCACCTTTTTGACAGACATCTGGGTTGTTACAGAGTTTTTGCTATTAAGAATAAAGCTGCTATAAACAATCATGTAAAAGTCTTTCGGTGCAACTTGTGGGCCATATGATAAGCATATGTTTCACTGTATAAGGAGTTGCCAGATTGTTCTCCATAATGGTTGCTCCATTTTCAAGTCCTCACCAGCACTGTTTAAGAGTTCCAGTTACTCTGTATCCTCAACAACACTTGGTTTTGTCAGCTTTTAATTCCAACTCTAGTTGGAAACCTGTATTTTTAGTAAGTTCTCAGGTGACTCTGGTGAGCACCAAAGTTTAAGAACCCCAGCTCTCACAAAAGTGATAGTTTCTGACAGCCTAAAAGCAACTTAAGCCCCGATTCCTAACTTCAGCTCTGGGCCTGCCAATGCTGACTTATCCCCGTGCTCACCCCTGATACACAGTGTCTTTGTGATTCAGTCTTGATTTTTAAAAAATCATTTTAAAATGTAAAAATTATTCTTAGCTCGGGGCTGTGTAAAACCAGGTGAGGGACAGGATGTGGGCCATGGGCCACCGTTTGCTCACCCCCCTACCTTAGGCTCTCTCCTCAGATGTATGGACAAAAACTCTATTTTAAATCTGTTGTAGTTATTGCTACTGGGAAACTTCCTCTGCTCCCATCCTCCATCTCACACACCCTCTCCGCCAGGCACACACTCACCCAGTTCTCCATTTCTGCTTTCAGAGTAATCTTACAAAGTAGACAAGATGAGTTACGACCTCCCCTGCCCAACAGCTCCCTGCAGGCGCCCCAGAGCTGTGCTGTGGGGTAGATCCAGCCACCAGGCCTGGCTGCTTCGGCTCCAGGACCTCTCTGCTCTCCTTGTCAGTGTCCCCCCTTGCCCTGTCCCATCTCTACTTACTGTGTCCCAGCTATTCCACACCATGGCAGCTGCTGTCTCCAGGCTGTGTTCATTGGCCCGTTGCATTTTCCCAAGTTGGGATTCTTAATCTCCTTTTTAACTGGCTAACTCCTGCTTGTTTTTATGGCTCAGCCTGCATTTCACCTTCACGTCATCATCTTCTGACCATGCACCCTAGACAGACACTGGGCATGTGTCCTCTGGGCCCCCAGCACTCAAGGGTCCCTGCAAACCTAAGCACCTTGAGGGTTGCATCTTATCCTTTTTCAAGCATCCAGTACAATTGTTACAGAAACAGGGGAGTCCAAAAACAAACCTCAGAGTTTGCGGCTGGGAGATAGGCAGCAGGAAGCAGCTTTCAGGATGCCCTTGCATGCCTGGAGCTAGTGGCTGGAAACATTGTTGCAAAGATCCGCTTTATTTCCAAGACTCAGGAAGATGGGAGGGATCTTGGACTGTGGGCTGGTATGGAAGAAGCAGACTGAGCCTACTAAGGTTCTGTGAATGGTCAGGACGGTTTGCAACACCCACTGCGTGAGAGGACGCAGGGAGGGAGAGATTAGCAGCTGCGGACATTTTTAGCTCTCTCTCTGGCGCTCTGAGGCTTGGGCTCTGGCCCTGGCTCTCGTGGGCTACCTCCATGTGGCTTGGAGAAGGGGTCTCCAGGCTGCTTAAAGAAGAAGCTCTCGCCATGCGGTTTTGAGAAGGAGAGGAGATCCTTGCAGTTTACAGGAAGAAGGCAGTTTCCAAGGAGGCTGAGAATCCAGGTGGTTCTGCATTGAGAGCTGGAGGGCACCACAGCACAGAAAGGACCTCCGCAGTCAGAACTGAGTGATTGGCAGCTACTGGTAAAGCTGAATTGTGCCTAGGAAGTAGGGAAACGGTGTTTCTGACTTTCCTAAGATTGGCCAGGTCTGGGAGGGGGAGGCAGGACTATGTGCAAATAAACAATTCTTTTTCTTTTCACCAAACTCTGGTATTGAGAGTTATAATTCTGGCGGCAGGCAATCGGGCCCCTAACTAAACAGCCCGTGGGTTCTGTTTCAGTCGGAGCAGCCCAGGGGTTCTGTTACATTAGGTCTCTCTTTTTTGACAGATGAGGAAACTGTAGCCTTAGAAAAATGAAACAGCTTTCCCAAGGACAATCAGCTGGTAAGTGACAAAAACAAAACAAGGGCTGGAAACTAGGCCTTGGTATGGCTGGCATTTGAATTTTTGATGTAGTTAGCCAGGTGAAAGTGTTGAGCTCTGAATGTGGGTTTTCAGTTTACAAGTGAGTAGGTGAGGGTGGGTCGGGGCCTGGGAGCTGGCCTGGGAGGCTGGACTGTGACGACCTTTAGTGCTGCACATCTTCTGAATAGGAGTCCTTGTTCGCTAGTCCTCACAGCCCTTTTCTTGTTCCTCCAGTGTCCGTATCAGTCATTCCCCTAAAACAGTGACACTCATTATAGCTGGCAAACAAATGGTCAGGAACTAGGCAACTCCAATTATTGAACTCAGCATGTGAAATCATTTAATCAGAGCTCACAGGACTGGGGGGAGTATTAAAAAAGAAATAGGCAGCCTGTCTGGTCCCCAGAATGAACCCTTTTCAGGACAGAAGAGAGCTTATATTATTTATTGTGGCAGAAAGAAGATACACTGTAGTATCTCGATGAGAGAGGGACTTGATGATGAGAGCTTGGAGACTAGGGTTCCACTTGAGCTCCATTCCCGATTTCTTGTCTCAGTTTAATTTTGGAACAATTATTTAGTAACAGAGCCACTGTTACTTTGTATCTTTTAAGATCCCTTATGCTACTGCCCCGAATTGTGGAGCAGTTCCACTGCACCACCTTGCACTCATCCATGGGGCTGCAGTTACTGAAAGACCTGAAGGACCTCCTTGAAAGGTGGTTTTGGCCCCAGGATGTTTGCCATTGTGACATACCTCTTGGCTTAGGAGCCATGTGCACACACTTAAAAACCAGTCTTGTGTTTGCTACCATTGGCCTTTTTATGATATAAGCAGCCTTTATTAAATGTGACATGACAGGGGATAAAGCATTGGGCTGGGAAATGTAATACATGGTAAATACACTGAAGACTGTTTCAGAGATGATGAAGGTGGTAGCCATCTTTCCTTCGGATCATCTCCATTGTCTGTAGTCACCACTTGAGAAGAAGCCTCTGAGAGCAGAGGGAGCCCGGAACAGGAGGCTGCAGGGCAGCAGCCAGGCTTCTCACTGCCTCCACTGCAGGGGCCCAGCACAACCGTAGGCCCCGCACACTCCCTTTCCGTCTCTCTGGGGGTGTTGCTAAACATGTAATATTATTTGGAAAACACTTGTTCTGTTTGTCTTTTCTAAAAACAAACAAAATTAATGCTGTCCTTCTGACAGATTTAAAAGAAATAAATGCACACTACAGGGAAATAGAATACAGCTTCTGAATGACCGCATGAAATGTGCTTTCTTTGAAACATACAAAGGCATGGGCTAAAATGTAATAGCTCCATTACATTAAAATAATTTTGTTTAAACACTACCCAGAGAACCCCTTTGTACTTTTCTATTTTTGCCTTTTTTGTTTTCAGTCTTGTTGCCTCTGAGAGTAGGTCTTTTGCCTCAGATAGCTTGAAAAGACTTGTACCAGCCCCACACACTGCATAAGTGGCTAGGCTTGGTAGTAGTCAGTGTGGATGGTGCAGGAATTATTGGAGATTCAACACTTTTAATGCTTCATGAAGCCTTCATGAAGGCTGGGCCCTGAATCAGGTCTTCTAATTGTCTTGATGAGAATTTTAATATGTACCCCCTTTTCAGCTGAGTTGAGCTCTTTGGGGTCTGATGTCAGTGAAAGAAACTGAAGTTCTGTGCCCTGAACAAATCATTATACTCTCACCACTTGGCCTGTGGGGCTTGGGAGGGAAGGAGAGCTATTTGGAAGCCAAGGTGAGTGGTGAGCAGGAATCCTGTCACTCTGATTGGTCAAATAGGATCACAGAATCATTATGGCATGCTTTTTTTCTTTTCTCTCTCCATACAAAAATTTTTGTTTTTTATTTCTATTTGTCTCTTTATTTTTAAATCTCTATTTTTTCTTTATTTTACAAAAAAAAAAAAAAATGTAAAAGACAGATTTTAGGAACTCTAACCAAGAAAAGTCATTCCCAGGAGAAAACATGCTCAAACACAACTTGACTTGGGGGTTGGTGCAGCCAAGAAATGATCTTTTCAAATACTCTCATCAGGGGCTCAGAAAACAGAAGGTTTAAAACTTCAGCCCAGAAGAGTATGATTAACTCGGAGCAGATGTGGTAGTTCCAGCCACGTAATTTTAGACGTTCTAATTGGCAGTTTAAAAATAACAGAGTTGCAGCCTCCTCCTCTGCATCTTCCCTTTGTTTCACCCTTGACTGTGCACTGTGTTTAAGTCTTAGGCTTTCTGGGGCTGGCCTGGGAACTGGGATCCATGGGTCCTCCTCATCCATCTCACAGGTCTGCCTGACTGCCCTGAGATACCACAAGGATAATAAAAACTTGTGTTCTTAGGAATGCTCCCACCTTCCGACTCACAGACAGACATATTCCCTTTCCTTCTCTAATAACCAGGTGCTTAAAGGATGTACTTCAAGGATGATATTCAACTCAATCTATTTCTGGGCGCCTGAAGATTCCTGCTGAACTGCATCATTTTCCTGCCAGGTAATAGGTACTATAGGATGTCATCAAGTAAAGGAAAACGCCAATTTCAAATAACAAGTTATTTACCCCATTCTTTCCCATATCTGTGAGGCAGTGTCCAGAAGCTGAAAAAAATGTTTGTTCCTTTGCTTCTGTTTTAACTGGTAGCAAGATAACCTATCAGCGGAGACATCATAACAGAGGTGCATTTTCCCCTTTTGCATTTCCCAGGAACCCTGAGTCCCGTCTGGTCAGGCATGAAGTTGCTCATTGTTACCTAATTTCAGTCCTGAGTTTCCCTTCTGGAAGACTTGCTGTGCCACTGAGAGAATGGGGGGGGGGTGGGGGTGGTAAAAGAATTGCTCAGAGGCAGGGAGCTGCCTGTGACCACCCCAGTCCCCTTGTTGCCAGCAGAGAGTTTTGTGGGACCCCTGCTAGCGGAATCTATGTTGGCACACAGGCTCCCTGTGAGACATGGTTTATCGTCCCTGCTTTGAATTTTGTTAACGTGGTATCTTGCACCTTCCCAACCAATGAGACCATAAAGGCATAAACGATGTTAAGTCCATAAATCCCAGAGTGCCAAATCTGAGGAATAGCAAGTGTCTGCCTTCTAACCTGTGGTGAGTAATAAATTTCCTTGCCCGCTGGCACCGCGGGGCTTCAGTGCACAGAGAGCTCTGCTAGTCTCAGGGCACCCTTTTCTTCCTGCTCTCTCCCCGCAAGGGGATTGGCAACCACTGCCCTCTTACATCTAAAACCCTCTTATAATGCATCATTAAAAAAAAAAAAAAAAAAAAAAAAAAAAAAAAAACAGAAAAAAATATAAGTGGTCTTTTCCTGGCTGGCTGGATGCAGAAGGTGACCCCTGCTGATGAGAGGCTTGTCTTTCATCCCCAGCTCTCAGAAGTACACTCAGAACATTAACCAAAACATGTGTCCCTGTCCCCTGTTCAGTGTCTTCTCCGGGCCTCCTCCTGGGGAGCCAGGTAGGAGGGTAGCCATTCAATGGAAGACAGAGTCTGGTCCCTCTCTCATTTTTCTGAGGAGTCATAGTAAAAAGGCCTTGGTGTCCCCAGGAGGAGTGAGGAGCAAGCCTGCACTCTCTTCTCACAGGCTGACCTGCAAGCGGTTCAGGCATTTGCAATCATTGGGGTGACCAGATGCACACAGCCCGGGAGAAACAAGATAATCTGCACTCTAAGAGGTCGTGATGTCCGTTGCACACGAGAAACAGGGATGAGCACACTCAAATGGCTCCTGGGGTGCGAGGCTGGGTGTGGCAGACAGGAATTATTATTTAAATTACTTGGCAGGGACACGGGTCCATTTTTCCTTTTATGATATACCCTGGGTAAGGGTCCGGGAGACCAGAGGTCCTGCAGTCCTAATATCAAAATACAGTCATGCCCATCTTTCTGTGGATTCATGGATTGCACCTTTTTTTCTGGTTCCTTATTTAACTGCATACTACAGTCTTCCTTTCTGCTCTGAGAAGCATCCTTGTGACTCGTCTAGTCCCCTCTCCTTCACATCGTGCTGGCAAGCTCTTCTGCATACTTGCAGATGTTGGGTTGTAAGCCATTTTCTCTCTCTATTTTTTGTTTGTATTTGTATTTACTTTTTAGTTAATAGATTTTATTCTTTAGAACAGTTTTAGGTTTATAGAAAAATGAGCAGAAAGTACACAAAGTTTTCATCTACTTGCTCACTCCCTCCAGTTTTCCCTAATACCAACATTGTCTACTTTTTATTAGCATTAAGAACTACAGTGCCGACCATGATAATTTTTTAGCAGACAAGACTTTCCCCTATAGTATCTCATTTAACAGAGACTATTTAGGAAACCAATGTGCCTCTAGGGCATGCATGCAGCTAGTGATGGGGGTAGATGCAGCTGAGAAGACCCCCTAGGTCCTGTGGTCATGTGGCTAGCCCATGGTGATGAGGGGCCCATGGTGAGGAGAGACCCATTCAAGAATGGGGGTCAAATTGGGTTTCCCAGTGCCCAGAAGAGGGAAACGGGACTGTTTCCTATCACTGCTGTAACAAATTACCACAAACTCTGTGGCTTACAAGAATGTACATTTATTACCTTATAGTTCTGAAGGTCCAAAGTCTGAAATGGGTCTCACTGAACTTTTATGGTGTCGCTGGGTTGTGTTCCTTCTGGAGGCTCTAGGGGTGAATCTGTTTCATTGTCCTGTCCATTTTCTAGGGGCTGGTGGGCCCCTTCCTCCATCTTCACAGCTAGCAATGGCCAGTTGAGTCATCTTCACACTGAATCCCTCTCACACTGACTCTCCTGCCAACCTCTTTCACTTACAAGGATTTTTGTAATTATCTTAGGCCCACGGGGGTAAACCAGGATGATTGCTCTACTTCAGGATCAGCTAATTACAATCTCAATTCCATTTGCAACCTTAGTTCTTCCTTGTCAGGTAACATAACACATTCACAGGTTCTGGGGATTAGGACGTGGACATCTTTGGGGGACATTATTCTGCCAACCATACTGGGCACTGTCCTGGAGAAGTAGAGCCTGGGATTAAAGCCACCAGTGAATCATAATCTCATCCTCCTAAGGAGTAATTAGAAACATGGCCAATCACCTAATTCAGCTCATGTGTCACTTCTTCCAGGAAGCCTTCTGCATCTGCTGACCAATAGAGGAGACACTAGAGACATGTGGCACTTGAAATGTGACTAGTCTGAATTGAGGTGTAGTCTAACTCTAAAATACAGACCAGATTTCAAGGACTTACTACAAAAAAAAGGAATGTAAAATATTTTCATAGTAATGATTTTTAAAATATAGATCACACATGGAAATAATAGTTTGATATATTACTAATTTAATTGTTCCTTTTCTCATTTTTTAAATGTAGCTATAAGAAACTCTAAAGTTGCATATCTGGCTTGTATTAATTGTATGCTTTTGGGATGGTGCTGCCCTGTAACACCTCCAGGCTGAGCCGAGTGCTTCCTTTGTGTGCTCCCATAGTCCCTTACGCACACCTTACGCATTTACATTAGAGCACAGTTGTCCATTTGCATGCCTACCTTTCCCACCACATGGCGAGTTCTTAAAAGACAGGGGCTGTATTATTAAACATTGTAGCTCTTCTACCAGTATAGTGCCTGGAATGTTATGCTAATAATCATTATCATAACAATAACACTTATCTAGTGCTTACTATATGCCAGACTCTGTTCCAAGTGCTTTATATATTAACTCCTTACAACACTCTCTAGCTGTATAACTTTAGGAAAATCATTTTAACATTTTGTGTCTCAGTTTCCTCATCCATAACATGGGGCTGATAACAGTACCTACCTCATAGCTATTCATAATATGAGGATTAACTAGTTATTATATATATAAAATATATTTACATATATTTGTTTACATACAATACATATACATTATTATATACATATTATAGATATATAATAATATGTATAGATCTATACAATATTTGGGAAAAAGCTTAGAATGGGACCTACACATCCTAAGCACTATAAAAGTATTTATTAAATAAATAAACAACCCTTTGAGATAGGTACTTCTCTCCATTTTAAAGATTCCAAAACTGACAAAAAGGTTGAACAACTTGCCCAAGTTTATATAGCTTGTTAGTTTCAGAGATGGGATTGCAAACCAGGCCATCTACGCTTTTAAATACTATGTTATACTGGTGCTTACTAAATATTTGAATGAATGTGTGAAAGTATAGGTGAACTGATGAATGCTCCCTGAAGGACTAATGCAACACTACACAGCTAGTTTGAAAAAGAGTTATCTGAAACTCAAACTCTCAAACTTAAAGAAGATTTAAGGGGAGGGCAGGGGGATGGTGAGGAGTCTGATTGTGCATATAAATGAATGAGACTCAGTTTCATAAGACTGTAGTTTCTCTAACATTTCCTGAGATTAGCTGTGCTGAGCGAGAGAATGGAAATACCGTCAGGGGAGAGGAAAGGAGACTCTGGGCTTGTGAGACTGTAGTTAATGCAGAGCAAGACTGGAAAGCATAGATGGCAAGTGTTTAGCTGCAGGGAGAGCTGGAGATAGGTTTGACCTTGGGCAAAACTTTAAAGTTAGCGTTTTCTTTTACTTAAACTCAGGCCTACTCAGAGAACAGACTGGGATTGACCATGGCCTGGAAATGTCAAGTCCTGCCTAGCATGCTCTGAGCCACCAGGTAGAGTACAGGCTGCCAAAGAAGGTAAGAGGGGTTGCTACTCCTGTTCTCAGGCGATGAGTTTAGGTAGAAGTGCCCAATGTTCACTTTGCTGTCTCTCAGCTGATAACCTGATTCTAGACAAGCAAGGATAGTGGGGGACCCACAGACTTGTCCAGGGTCTTTTGCATGTGACTCTCCAAGGGGATGTATAAAACCTTAGTGATGAGACAGATTTTACTAATCATTTCTCCCTGAATACTGTGGCTTTACCCTGAAAAGAATTCAGTCCCAATAGCTCAGACACAATCAATCAAGGTAAAGTGTGTATGTTAACAATCATGGTTTTAAAAAGGAAAACTTATTTTAGACCATGGCTGCAAAGCCAGTAGCCAATATAGTCACCTCAAGGAGTTTAACAGAGCCACCCATAAATTTTATTCCCTTCTGGCACAGGGTGTTAGGGTCTTCTCTAAGTGCAGCTGGGTATGTCCCATAGAGCTGCCTGCCTGCCAATCCCCAGCTGCAATCTCTTTGGTTCCATCTCAGGCTATTAAGAAGTTGAGGTTGCCCTGTAAGGCGCGGCATGTAAATTTCAAGCTCCCCACCTAAATGTGAACAAAGTAGCAGGTGCACATCTCCAGCCAGATTTCCCTGCCATGGGAAGTGAGGGACTCAAAGGCTGTGGCTTGGTCCTTTAAAGGCTGGGAGAAATTTATGACTCAATTTAAAATCACTTGTCGTTTATCAAAGCAAAGGAAATGGAATCTCAAGCTTCGGGGTAGAAGCAGATTTTCTCTAAGAGTGAAAAAAGAGCCTCTTCTGTCCAGTCTTCCATGACAGCAGAATCTTTCCCCAAATCCCACAAATTTGGCAACAGTGCCATCTCTTTTTGACATGACCAATGATTAAAGAGAATTTATAACTGTCAGGACTTCTCTCTAATCCTTGACAATTGGAGAGGCCAAGAGTCTGTTGGATCGGCTTACTGACAGCATGTCACAGTAGAAATACAGAGCGCAGGAGGACCTACACCTGTGGTTTTAGTCTCAACCTTGACCATTTACATTCACAGCCTTTGCCAAGAAAACAGATTATTCTTCACGAGAGGAGTGAAATAGAAGATCCCTTAGTCAAATGTTTGTTTGTTCTTAATGCTGTTAGGAGTCCAATTAGCAAGCTGCACATACAAGTGCATTGAAGCACATTGTTGGTTTCTCTACACATTATCTAGGCTCAGGGAGACAGATGTTGCAATTTCCAGAAACAGAGTCCTGACTAAAGTGGCTTATATACACAGGGTTTCTTTTTCTTACCTGTTGAGAAACCTGGAGGTAAATAGAGATTGTTCTTAGTTTAATGGCTCAGAAATGCCAGAGCTGGGGTCTCTGTGATTTGCTTGGCTGCTGGAGCTCCAGCCATCACATCTGAACTTCAGGCAGCACAAAGGGCAGAACGGGGAGAGGGGGCTTTACTGGAAGCCTCAACCAATGACTGCTGCTAACATCACATCAGCCACACCTATATGTAAAAAAGAGTACCCTGCTAGGTACTTCTTTTGTCTCCCAAAACATAGGAAAAAGAAGGGGAGGATGGTTATTGGATAGGAAACAAGCAGTTTCTTTCTCAATTCATGACCCACAATTCAGTAGTGTGGGAAATAGAAATTCATCCTCAAGATTTGTGTAAACATAATTTGTGTGCAGTCTGTATATATTTATTACTTGCTCCTCTCTCTCTCTCGGTTATTTATCTATAAAGCCCTTTGCTCTCCTTAAGGTCAGGGGACATTTCTTATTTGCTCACGGATTAGTAAAGCACTTGATCCATAGTAGGTACTAAAAAGATATTTATTGAATTGTTTGATGAACTGGGATGGAATTAGATGCTGGGTGGTAAAAATATTTACACAAATACTGAATGAACAATCACTGATATTTTCAATAGTTTTAAGCTGAGAAAAGAATTACTAGGAAGATATGTCTTTTGTTTGTTTGGTTAAGGAGTTTGGATTTTATTTTAACAGTGATAAGAACCCTTTGGCGGATTTTATTTTATTTTTTCTCAACTTTGAGAAATAATTCACAAATATGATTTTATATATTTAAAGTGTACAATGTGATGATATGATATATATATATTGTGGAATGATTACCAAGAGCAAGATAATTAACACGTTCATCACTTCGTGTAGTTAACTCTTTTACTGTGTGTAGAGAGGATGCTTAAGATCCACTGTCACCACTTTCTAGGATACAATGTGCATTTCTAACCAGAGTGTAGTCACCGTGCTATACATTAGAGCCTAAAAACTTATTCTTCCTATAACTGAAAGTGTGTACCCTTTGTACATCTCCCTATTTTTCCTTCCCCTCGCCCCTTGCAGACACCATTCTATTCCATTTCTATAAAATCAGCTTTTTTTTTTTTAAGATTCTATGCATATGTGATACCATACACTATTTGTCTTCTTCTGTCTGGCTTACTTTACTTTGCATAATGCCTTCAAGGTCCATTCATGCTGTCACAAATGGCGAGATTTCCTTCTTTGTGGCTGAATGATATTTCATTCTGTATATGTACCTCATTTTCTTTATCCATTCATCCATCAAAGGACATTTAGGCTGTTTCTGCATCTTGGCTATTGTGAATAATGCTGCAATGAACACGGAGATTAAGATAACTCTTCAAGATGCTGCTTTTATGTCCTTCAGATAGACACTCAGGAGTGAGATTGCTTTATCAAAGGTAGTTCTATTTTTAATTTTTTGAGGACCTGCCATACTGTTTTTTCATCATGGCTGTACCAAGGCAGTATGTCTTCTTTAAGACTTCTGCAAGATATATTACCCATAGAATGAATAAGGAACTAAAAGTCAAATTTCCTAAGCATCCTTTAACATTCCTCTTAAGTGCCTCTTATTCTGTAGAACTTCTCCCTTCCTGTTTTATCTAAAAAGAGGTTATTTTATCAGACAGCAGAAAGAATTGCAATGTACCATGCAAGTCATTCTGGTTTGACATGACCAATGCCACCTGGGAAACTGTTTTAAAGTACAGATTCCCAGAGGTCCGTCCCAGAGATTCTGATTCAGTAAGTCTGGGATGGTGTTGCAAAGTTTATAATATTACAAAGTGCTCTGCATAATTGTGCCAGCAGGTGTAGAGATCCCTGAGGCAGAGTCCTCCCTGCTTTGTAACCCTGCTATAACTTCCCTGCAGAACATTTCTAGGAAGCTACCACAACTTCCTCATATACCTAATTCTTCCAAACCCTGAGGGCAGGCACAGTTTTTTTCTCTTAGCGTTCCTGTCTGGAGCCCAGGGGCCCAAGCACCTGGGGCTTAGTATAGGTGCTCCATAATAATTTGTTACATTGTTTCAACACATTGAGTATATAATTATTCACATCTACAAAGTGCTGCTGAGAAGCACAAAGAAGCTTGTCTTATCTAGTGAGCAACTGATCTTAACCTAGAACTCAGGGACAGATGCTGTGGAAGTGACCAAAAAGGGGTATCTAAGGAACGAGGTGATGAGTCACCTGGGCAGACCTGAGATTCTCAAACAGAACTTTTATTTATTTTTAAATAAAATATATACGAATAATTGTGATGACATTTACCTATGGTGATTATTAAGTTTATTTTAAACAATGCATGTTAAGTGCTTAGCACAGTGCCAAGAGCAAAAATGATCTAACTATAAATGTTAGATGATGATGATGATAATAACTATAATTATAAGAGAAACTCTTATTAACAGAATTAGAACACAGAAAAATATAAGGACGAAACCAAAAGTTTACCCTTAATCTTGCCAGCAGAATCAATAATCTTGTAGTATAATTTCAGTTTTTTTACCAAGCATCTATATTAATGTGTATTTTTATAAATATACAAAGTATACACTTAAAAGTATATATTATATTAAAATGTTTTTGAATGACCAGTAGGCAGATGAATAGATGCTCAACATCATTAATCATTAGGGAAATTCAGATCAAAACCCTAGTGAGATATCACCTTGCACCCATTAAGATGGCGGTCTAAAAACCAGAAAAATCACAAGTACTAGTGAAAGTCTGAAGAAATTGGAAGCCTTGTGTGCTGTCAGTGAAAATGTAAAATAGTACATTCACTGTAAAAAACATTATGAATGACCATGGGATCCAGCAATTCCACTCCTGGATATACACCCAAAATAATTAAAAACAGAATCTCAGGAAGATATTTGTATATTTTATGGACTGGATTTTGTCCCTTCAAAATTCATATGTTGAACCCTACTCCCCCCCAACCCCCCAATATAAAGGTACTTGGAGGTGGGGCCTTTGGGAGGTAATTAGGTTTAGATGAGGTCATGAGGGTGGGGTCTGCTCAGTGGGATTAGTGCCCTCATAAGAAGAGACATCAGAGAGTTTGCTTGCCTTCTCACCTCTCCTCCCTTCCTCTGCCCTGCCCTCCACTCCCCTCCCTTACCTCCCCTGACCTGACTTCCCCTCCTCTTCTTTCCCTCCCCTTCCCTCCCCTCCTCTCACCTCCCTTCCCCTCTCCACACAGTGAGAACGACTAGAACCTGACCAGGCTGGCAGCCTGATCTTGGACTTCCAGCATCAAAAACTATAAGAAAATAAATTTCTGTTGTTTAACTCACCCAGTCTATGGTATTTTATGGCAGCCCAAGCTAAATAAGACATGAACCCATGTTTATAGCAGCATAAGCAAATGAGTGTCTATTTATAGATGACTGGATAAGCAAAATGTGTTATATACATACAATAGAATATTATTCATCTTTAAAAAAGAAGGAAATTCTGACACATGCTACAACATGGCTGAACTTTGGTGACATTATGCCAAGTGAAACAAGCCAGCCACAAAAAGACAAAATACTGCATGATTCCACTTACACATGGTAATTAATAAAAACCATAAGGACGGAAAGTAAAATGGTAGTTGTCAGGGGGCTTGGGGAAGAAGGGAATGGGGAATTATTGTTTAATGTTTAATAGGTACAGACTTTCAGTTTTGCAAGATGAAATGTGTTCTGGAAATGGATGGTCATGACAGTTACACAACAATATGAATAACATCATTGAACTGTCCACTTAAAATGCTTAAGATGGTAAATTTTATGTCATGTATATTTTACCACAATAAAAAAGTTTAAAGCGGTATATACAAGTATGTCTTAAAGTATTTTAATGTTTTTACTTAAACATATTAAATAGTTTAGTATATAAATAATATAAATAATACAGTATCAATGTAATATTTTATATTATACATAATATAAATTTAAAATAGGTATTTAGAAGTATCTCCAGCCTTGTATCAAGCAGCACCATTCCTTGAAATGTCTTCTGTGCCCCTGTCCATATCCCCAGCTCCACAGGTCTGGGGTCTCTTGGCCATGGCTCCTTCTTCTTCGGTGTAGAGCTCATTGCTCGCCAGTGGCCAGCCTAGGGTGGCAAACTCAAAACTGTTCTCACAGTGATGAAAATCAGTGTGACAGGAGCCTGAACAGTCTGGTCCTGTTGTGTGGCTCTTCTGAGCGCTGGGTCACTATATTGCCAATGAGGGGAACGGCTTCACCCTCAAGCTGTGACCATATTTATTACCAGCCCTCCCTTCTGCTGCCAATCGGAAAGATGACATGTGGCCATTTCTTAGTTGCCACATGCTAAGCCTCATCTCACAATGGGCACTTAGTCTGGAGTTATCCTGGGTATTTGAAAGTGACGTTGCTATTTCCTGCAAGCCAAGACCCACACATTACTTCCAGCCAAAGATAAAAATTCACATTTCAATGATCAGCAAGTTTTACTACATTTAAGAAACTGGCCAGAGATGCTAAGCCTCAGTCCACAGGTTTTGTTAATGAATTTGGCAGAGAGGAGCTGCATTCCTAGGCAAAGTATTAGAACAGAAAGGACCTGTTTTCCTATATAATGAATTGCTAAGAAATTATTCAAAATGTGACTTTAAAAGCCTCTTGCCAGTGAGTAGCTCAATTCTCTGAGTCATGAATTAGATAATGGGCTTTTATAAACCCACAGAGGGAAACCCTCTGAGGATTTATGTGGGTGGGGAGAGAATGTCTGTCCAGAGCTGCCACCTTGTTCCAAGTGCTGAGGCACAATGCAGAGGCCCAGGGACCTGGCATACAATACCAAGGCCAACTGAACCACCAGCAAGAATACTTGCTCAGGCCACCAGCTACAGACCTCACCAGAGCACAGCAGTCTGATTTCCCCATCCTGTCTCAGGAAACAGAGGGCGGGTTGGGTAGGTCAGGCTGAGGAGGAAGGCTCCTCAACCCTGATTCAGATAAGAAACCTGAGCCTCCATGAGACTAAGTCTTACAGCTCCTAGGTGTGTAAGGAAGGGGTGTTTGAAGATGACGCCATAGAAACCAAGCTCTACATAATACGAACAGAGTCCCTTTCGCAAATAGAGCTCCAAGAATGAAGGCAGTAGTGACAAATCAAGAAAGTCTCAAACTGTGACAATGGAACTTCGTGATCTCCTCTAACCAAGCTTCCCTTAAGGTCAAGGGCACTCATAATCCACCCTCACACCCCACTCCTGACCACCAAAATGTTCTCTGATACCGGGAATACAAACTATTTCCCCCACGCAGGGAAACTTGGCTTGCTTAACTTTGATTACCTCTCAGGCTAGCTGCCTGACTTGGCCTGAGTGTGGCTCAGATTCGACTATGCCTCAGGCCTGCTGCCCACTCTGGCTGTGTGTGCCCTTGGATCACCAGCTTGGAGTTCTGGCCTGACTCAGAATAATCACTTGGGCATGAGGACAACCTGGATGTGACATCTGTCAGCCCAATGATGGCCAAGATAATCTGGCAACACCTACTTTGTCTGATTCCCAAGAGGTTCCAAAATCTATTTAGCAATCTCATATGACTAGTGGTCATAGAAACCATGAAGGCTTTCTTTCCGTTACCTAAGTGTACATGCTGTCTGAGGGAGAAATAAACAAGGGGCAAGAGACTTTTCCCTATATCGAGCCAGAAACATACAATGGATGAGAGTGTCCTAAAGTATTACACCAGGCCACCTCACTATAAATATTTTAAAGAACAAGTTCCCTTCCTAGATAATACCGGGCCTAGAGATGTCATTGTCCTGGGAGTGAAACCAGTAGCTCTCAGCATTCTCTTTACTCCACAGTTCAAAAAAGTGTAGACTTGGGGACTCACATTAATTCCTAGGAGCTAGAAGGGCAGACTGATATTAACAAGAGTTTTGGTGGATCCTGGAGGTGTAGGCTGCAAGCCAGTTGGCTCTTTTAGTTAGAACACCGCAGCAAGCAGACCAAGTTCACATGGCCAGATGGCCCAGCCAGACTTCTTCCCATCTGTGGCCACACTCGTCACCCCTAGTTTTCTGTATGGTCACAGTGGGTGATGAGTGTGTGTTTATGTCATGCCTCCTTTAATTCAATGCCCAGAATTGTAAAAGGTTCTTCAAGATATGAAAAGAAGTGTAAGTTTATAAACTAGTTGAGAATTGCCTCAAATTTATCTTTTCCTTTTCATTGTTAGGCTCTCTCAGCTGATTTATCTTTAACCTGAAAACTCAGCTCCAAGTTTCTCAGCCAGGTAGTCACAGTTACACATGCTCAGTCTTTGTGATTGCTCTAACATTATCTTTGTTTCTTAATTTTTACCCAGCGTTCCCTGCTGAATGTGAATTTTTTTTCTTTAAATATTAAACCACTTCCCTGATGTTTGGAGACTTCACTTCACTTTTGCCAGAACTTGTTCTTGAGGGAAGACCACCCATCTGTCAGTAATCACCCTTGCTGAGTGCAGTCCTGTCCCATATTTGGGACTTTGACATGGTTACCTCTTGACTTGCTTACTGTCTGCTGCCTTATGCCACTTACCACATCAAAGAGCACTTGGCTACTGATGCCATTTGGTCAAGACTGAGAGCACCATTGGTCATTTGGATGACTGGCCAACAATCCCTCTTGGTCCATCCTTGGCTCTACCATGCCCTGTCCTCCTGGCTCTGCCTGGCTCACACTGAGATCCCTGCATGAATGGAGCTGAAACTCCTGAGGTAGAAATGTCTATGACAGACAAACTCTACCATTCTTTTTATGCTAGTTTTCCCCGCCATGGATGGCACCCAGTATCGCAGCCTCTTAAAGCACTTCCAAAATTCTTTCACTCTCTAACTCATTATCCCCCAGAGCTTTCAAACCTAACAATCCGATCGTTTAAAGCAAAGAATGTTGAAGTTCTGATTTCTACACAACTTTGACCTCAATTGTGTACCTCCAGGTTGAAAATCCAGAAGAGGTTTAGAAAAAAAGTTAGAGTGAGAAGCTTGTATAAACAGTAAATGTTAGCTCTACTATAGCTTACTTAGTGGTAAAATATAATTAGCTGTAAAATAGTAAGATGAAAAGCATAAGACCTAGAAGCATGCAAAGATGTTTAAAGTAACACATTATTTGTCCTTCCTATTTTTAAAGTTCTTAAATTGCTCTATAGTAGATGCCTGCTGTCTTTTCCTGCTAAGTATGTTCTTTTCTGGTGATAAAATCCGTCTTCTTTATTTCCTTCACTGTTCATGCTCTGCACATGCAGTGCTCCTGGCTAAAACGGTGGCACATGAACCAGGCCTTGCTAATCAGAACACTTCATTCCCTGGACATGGGATTAGTTCAGAGACAAGGACATGTCTTAAGACAGACAAACCAAAAGCAACCCATTTGGGGGTAGTAAAGGCTAACATTGAAGACTGGAAATCTTTAAGTTTTGAGAACAATTTTGTCAACCATGCAGACAAATCCTGTTACTACAGAGGAGAGCACGGTCTTAGAATGTAATGAAGCAGATTTCTGATGTTACCACTGACCCAGCAGTGCCTGAAGCCAAGCAGATCTACAGTCCATGGACTATTCAATGGCATAGACAAGTAAGTGATGCCTTAAGTTAGCTTAAATTAAATTCCTCTCTCATTTTAAATCAAAAAATTTTTTGACAAGTATCTGCCTTCTCTTTAGGGTGATGAGGATTTAACCTAGGATGCAGAGAAAATCATGAGGGTGCCAGTGGTGGATCTCAATATAGGCAATAAACGGAGAGAACATGCTTGTAGTTAAGACACACATATGGCAATTTCACAGCAACAAATAGAGCCTAGGGTTTTTTTTAAGTGCATTTTACTGATTATGTTGTTACAGTAGTTCCATTTTTTTTCCGTTTGCTCCCCTCTGCCCAGTACCCCACTTCCCTCCAGCAATTCCAGCCCCCTTAGTTCATGTCCATGGGTCATACGTATAAGTTCTTTGGCTTCACTCTTTCCTATATGATTCTCAACTTCCCCCTGTCTATTTTGTACCAACCGATTATGCTTCTTAATGCCTACACCATTTCCCCATTTCTCCCAGCTGATAACCCTCCAAATGATCCCCATACCTTTGATTCTGTTCCTATTCTTGTTTGCTTAGTTGGATTTTGTTCTTATCTTTTAGGTTTGGTTGTTGATAGTTGTGAGTTTGTTGTCATTTTAATGTTCATAGTTTTGATCTTTTTCTTAAATAAGTCCCTTTAACGTTTCATATAATAATGGCTTGGTGATAATGAACTCTTTTAGCTTTACCTTGTCTGGAAAGCACTTCAACTGCCCTTCCATTCTAAATAATAGCTTTGCTGGATAGAGTAATCTTGGTTGTAAGTCCTTACTTTTCATCACCTTCAATACTTCTTGCCAGTCCCTTCTGGCCTGCAAAGTATCTTTTGAGAAATTAGCTGATAGTATTATAGGCATCTCTTTGTAGGCAACTCTCCACTTCTCTCTTGCTGCTTTTAGGATTCTCTCTTTTTCACCTTTGGCATTTTAATGATGATATGTCTTGGTGTGGTCACCTCTGGGCCCAGCTTGCCTGGGACTCTCCGTGGTTCCTGGACTTGTATGTCTATTTCCTTCACAAAATTTGGGAAGTTTTCCTCCATCATTTTTTCACATATGTTTTCAATTTCTTGCTCTTTCTCTTCTCCTTCTGGCACCCCCATGACTCGGATGTTGGCACTTTTAAAGTTGTCCCAGACGTTCCCAAGCCTCTCCTCATTTTTTTCAATTCTTGTTTCCTCATTTGGTACTGGCTGACTGTTTTTTTCTTCCTTATGTTTCAAATCATTGATGTGAACCCTGGTTTCCTTCCCTTCACCATTGGTTTTGTGTGGATTTTCCTTCGTTTTACTTAGCATAGCTTTCACTTCTTTTCTTATGTGTTTGCCGTACTCAAGCATATTGGTCAAACCTGTGAGCATCTTTATCACCAGTGTCTTGAATTCTGCATCTGTTAGGTTGGCTATCTCCTCATCTGTTAGGGTGGCTATCTCCATGTCACTTAGTTCTCCCACTGGAACCTTGATCCATTCCCCCTTTTGGGCCATACTTCTCTGTCTCCTCATCTTGACAGGCTCCTGTGTTTGTTTGCCTCTGTGTCTTAGGTAGAACTGTCACTCTTGTTATGTTTAAGGGGTGGAGACTTAGGTATTCTTCAGTACAGGGCTACCTGTTTCACCACGTTGTGACGCTGTATGTGGGGTAGGGATCTGACAGGGAACAATGCTCCTTGCTCACCACTTGCCCCTTTTCCAGGCACCTCTCCCACTTTCATATGGGACTGGCGCCCCTCTAACTGTTGCCCTGGTCATCGTTCTCAGAGTGGGTGGGTCTGCAGACGTTCTAGGACTGTGGGGGCCCTTTAAACAAGCGGACTCTGCTGAGAGACCGGCAGTTTCTGCCTCCACCCCAACCCCCACTGGTTTGCACAGTCAGAAGCAATGAGGCTTGATTTTCCCTGGTGCTGGGACTGTGAACTGCTCAGTCTAGTTAGGAGCTGGAAACGATCCCCAGGTGTCTCTCCTGACTTTTTAAAATGTGTAACTGTGCTGTCACCTACACTGCTGCCACCACCAAACCACGTCCTCTCCACCCCAGCTCCACCCCTCCTACCTGTCTGGATGAGTATTTCTTCTTTATATCTTTTTTGTTGGACTTCCATGCAGCTTTATTTTCTGGAACTTCTGGTTGTTTCTAGTTTTGAGGTAGTTGTATTCCTTCTTAGTTGTGGAGGGAGATGCAGCATGTGTTTCTATTCCTCCATCTTGGCCGGAAGTCCAGAGCCTAGCTTTTAAAAGGATTACTTCTCTTTCATAGGGAGTTCTATATTTGAAAAGAAAAGACTTATTTTATTGCCCTGACCAGTGTGGCTTGGTGGGTTGGGCCTTTTCCTGCAAAGTGGAAGATCACCGTTTTGATTCCCGGTCTGGGCACTTGTCTGGATTGCAGGCTTGGTCCCCAGTTGGGGCGCATACGAGAGGCAACTAATCAATATTTCTCTACCTGTCTTTCCCGCTTCCTTCCCTTCTCTCTGAAAATAAATAAATGAATACAATATTTTTTTTAAAGATTTATTTAAATGTAGAGGCCTAGATAGTTATTACATGAAAACCATAGTTTTCAAAGATGCTGGCTAAAGTCATTAGAAATCACTGCATGATCAAGTAAACCTAAGGGAAACTGTTTTTCAAGCATTTGGAACTAGGGTGGAATGAATCAAATGACAAATCTCTCTGCCCTTCCACTTTGTCATGAAAATATGAAGTGCTGAGCCTTATCATCAAAATGAACGTGCCATGATACATAATTTATTTTAGCAATGGAATAATTTGCAGGCACTATAAATTGTTTCCATAGCACAGAAAAATGAAAAGCAACAGTGGTTTGAACAGGACAGGTTGTGTCCATCTCAAATGAAAGAAGCCTGAAAGCAATCAGATCACAGTGGCTCTGGGGGCTCTACTGAGTCCACTCCCAGCTCTCTGCTGTGTCCTCCCTCATGCTCTGAGATGGCTTCTTGATCTCCAGCTATCATGTCCTTGCTCCAGGGAGCTAGATGGACACAAGGACAAAGAATATACCCCTGCCTCTAAGGGAACTCCCCAAAAGTCACATGAAAACCTATGGCCAAAACTTGGTTACATGGTTTCTCTTCACTCATTTTTATGCCCTGGTGAAAAGTCTTTCAATTTAATTGGGTGACAATATGCCCAGCTAAAGATCCGGAGTTATATTACTAAGAAAATGGAGACAATGAGTATTTGGGGGGAGTGTGGCAGAGTAGGACAGGGATTCAGGGATCTGGAATCTTTGAAGGCTACAAGATATCAGTGCTTCTGAAACTCAATATGTCTGAAAGGAAGCTATTAAATTGTTTATGATGATGAATACTTGGGCTCTTCTTTGAAAAATGTGCTCAAGCTTTCTCTGCCTTGTCTTTCATAAAAATTAAGTCTCCAAAATGCACACACACAAACTAGGCATTTCCATCACCCATGGTTTTTTATTCATTGCGTAAGCTAGGCTATTCATATGTTTGCTGATAATGGGTGTAAGTCAAGGTTTTAATGATAAAAATAAAATATGAATATGTTATTTCCTCTCTTACTATGCATATTTTCTAGTTCTTCCCTCTCTGACAAATAAGAACAAAACAGTCATAGCTCTTATACTCAATGACATTTCATTTGGTTTAAACAGCTATATGATGGCAGAAAAAGGACAAATGCCGTTTGGAGGAATGAGACGTAAGGTTCTTTTTCAACCCTTCATTGTTTATCAACCTCTCACCACCACCTCCCTACCTCTCTGTAGCCTTCCAAAATCTAAAACACATTTACAGGGGCAAAGTCTCTTTCTGGAATTGTATGTGGATTCTGGTGTATGGATGTTTGACTGGCTGCCTGAGTGGTGAGAGAAAGAGGATTAAAGAGTTACTAAAAACCTCAGACAAGATATAACAATAGGATCATGCTCTGATGTACCATGTGTGAAATGTACCAGAAATCGGTCTGTGAAGATGACCCATATAAAACTTCCAGTATTTGACAATTTTGCCAACAAACTGGCAATTTCATATAGTGCAGTCTAAGAGAGAAAGAGGGAGAGGGGGAGAGAGAGAGAAAGAAAGAGAGAGAGAGAGAGGGAGAGAGAGAGAGACAAAAGTGATATATCCAGGGTTGAAAATAAGATAAACATAACTTAAGATAGATTTGGAAAGCCACTGGACTGTATGGGCCCCTGGACTCAGACAGTGGCATGTGGGAATTTGGCTCTTGTGAAGTAGTGAGGACTCAGAGTGCTGCATGCATGATTCCTCAAGCTCACAGCTCAAATTAGTAAAGCTACCTTGACCCTGAGAGGAGTCTGATAAAAGCTACTATTGACTGCTACTTGGAGCAATGTCTCTTGATAAGCTACAGGTCTAAGATAGGAAAACCCAGAGACAGTCTCCCAACCTGGAGCCAAACTAAGGCACTGGCTGGCTAGGTGAATGTGAATATTGCCATTATCACAGCAGGGCAGAAAGACTGAGTTGCTATTATATGACCAGATCTGGGAGCTGAGTAATGATATCCACAAAACTACTGCACAAGGAAAACTGAGCACAGAAGGAGGAAGAAAGTCACTGAAAATTGACCTGCAAAGCTACGTTTTAAAATACATGAAGAAATTTAATGCTAATAAAGATAGCCAACTATTAAATCTTTAACCTAAATTTATTCTAGAGAAAATAGTTTTTAATAAAAGTTTGACCAGACCATGAAACAAAACCAAGGATAAATTAAACAAGAATGAGAAAAGAAATAATTTGAAATTTTCAAAATTAAAAAATAGTCATGGAAATAAAAATTTAATAGATGCTGTTTACTCTAGAATGGAATGAATGAAGAAACAATAAATGAATTGGCAATTCTTCCAGAAAGAGAGGGTTTAAATTTTGAACAAATAATTAAAGAATGTAAACCTCCCTAAGTTTCCCTTTTCATCTATATGTTAGGGATAATAGTAAAACTTACCACATAGGGTTGTTGTGAGGATTGGAAAAGTTAATGCATGTAAAGTGCATAAACCTGTCCCTGGAAAATAGTAAATTTCTCTTTATTTAAGCAAAGCATTAAGTAAGTAAGTAAACAAAATTTAAAAAATGTTTTGATATCATGTAATCCCCAAATGTATTTATTCCTTTGAGCTCTTTGACTAATAAATGAATGAATGAATGTAAAAAATCACATGATTATCTATTATCCACAATTATTTTAAATGATATATCAGGTGACAGTTTCTCCTTCGTTTCTATTCAAAGCAAAGAATGGAAACCACTTGATTTGAGGAAGGAATTATTTACCCAGTCATACTCACTTATTTGTTCAGTGCCCCACAGATGTCTCTTAATTTTCTTTAGCTTGTGACCCCAAGGTTTTTATACCCCTGGAGCATCACAGTAAAACTGTAAATGCAAAAATGTAAGTCCTTTCTTTCTTACACTGGCGAAAGCAGACTGTAAAACATATCATTTGTCGAAGACAAGATTATAAGAAGGTCAGTTTATAGGTAAGAGTGCACCTGGAAGTTGAAAGTCTTCAATTTGACCTCCACAGACCTGCCTGTGGCAGCATGCCTTGGATGGGCTGGTGACTTACCAGTGATGTGCTGCCCTTTTGAGGTCTGCTGATAGCAGCGGACCTGGGAGTGGCAGCGGCAGCCTGGGGCCCAGTTCAGTCTACCCAAAGGCAAGCAGTAGGAATAACCCAGATTCTCAGTGGCTGAAGAATTTAGATGTCAACAGGTTGACCTACAGTTTGGAGCAGGAGGAGCCCAAACAAGAAGCCACTAGGCAAATGAATGTACAAAGGGATCCAGAAGCATAGACTTGACTCCCAAACTAGGTCCAGTCAAAGGCCCTCACTGCTGCCTCTTAAGAGGATTGTTTTCATGACTCCTCCTCTTACCCATAGGAAATTAGTTTGTGTTTGTTAGTAAAAACTCTTTTTACTGTAGGACTGAGGGTTTGGCCAAACTGTAGGCTCATAGGATAGAGGGCCTGGCAGTCAGCAAACTTGGGTACCTGGGGAGAGCAAATGGGGGTCCTGACCTTGGCCTGTGCTCTCCTACTGAAGCAGTTGGGTTCTGGTGTCAACTCCCAGGGGTACATGAACCCGGAAGGTTAATCTTCCACTGTGGGGGAGTATTCATTGGCTTTAACCAATGGGTGTGTTTGCATGGGAGACATGGCTTTCCCCATTTATCCGTCGTCGTCGGCAGCCGTCCGTCTCGAGAGACGATGGTGTAGCTTCTTAAGAGTCTATCTGCACCGCCGAGAATGGCTGTGCAGTCCAACTCGGGAGTGACACGGTATCTGTCTCCTCCCATGTTGAATCGACATCTTGTGATGACGCTGGAGTGTCCTCTCCAGTGAAGCTGAAGCTACAGAGCCTGGGCAGGGTGATATGGAGGGTCTGCTGTTGCCCATGCAGCAGACCCCCCCTCTCTTCGCAGCTGAAGGGTCCAAGGGAAAGACGGAGTCAATACAGCTTGGCTTCAGGTGCGCCGCAGGAGTTGCCGGTGTTGACTACAACGTCAAACTGCCTTAGGGACTCCGGCTCCGGATTTTCTGTCGGGGTTTACTCCCTTAGCCTTTCCCCTGAAGAGGTATGCCGCAAGGCAGCGGAGGTTTTTTGGAGTCAGAGTTTTCCTTCTCTGATGTACCCTGACTGGAAGATCGAACCAGCGACACTTAGCTCGCAGGCTGACGCTCAATCCACTGAGCCAAACCAGCCAGGGTCCATTTATCCATAGATACAAAATTCTCAGTTATATGACGCACCTTTTTGCATTACTCAGAAATAGAATTTTTAGCTGTGTCCCTACTCATGGTTTTTACACCTACAAATGAATGCGGTCAGATTACCAGTTATTCTTAAAATTACAGGTTATTTTAAAAGTTCCGGATTAGAGCTGGCTGGGCAATGCCATATGCTTTTATGAGGTGTGGGTGGGTCGGTGGTGTGTGGGCACACACAGCCCTTGCAGTGAGATACCCATCTGAGGACTTATTGCCCCAGTAACACATCCAACCTCACACCACCAGCCCACACCAAACCCGAATTATATGTCACCTGATTCCAGCTGCTCTTGGGTTATTAGTTATATTTTGCACTCTTTTGGGAGGAGGTAGTAAGGTAAAGAGTACAGAGAGATTCAAGAAATGTATTAAAATTCCTTATAGTTGTGGGAGAATTTGCTAAGCACCAAATGCTTTATGCAATTTTATAAAGACATCCTATAATCAAAAGCCAGAATTTAAAGACACAATAGAACATTCCCATAGAAAGAAGAATGAGAAGGGTCCTGACCAGGCAGCTCAGCTGGTTAGAGCATTGTCCTGATACACCAAGGTTGTGGGTTTGATCCCCAGTCAGGGCACATACAAGAAGCAACAATGAATGCAATAAGTGGAACAACAAATAGATATTTCTCTTTTTTTCTCTCTCTCTTCCTCTCCCTCCTTCCCTCATTCCCTCCCTTCCTCACCTATCTCTAAAATCAATAAATAAAATTTAAAAAAAGAAACAGGAATGAGAAAGGATAAAAAAAAGATAAAAAGTTAGATTTCAAAAAACCCTAAGAGATTATTTCTAGAAACAGCATCAGTGAGAACTGACAAAATTATTTTCCCATGTTAGATGGCCTGGTATCACTGAGGGAACTTTCCATCTGATTAAAAATAATTATTGCTGGCATTAAGTCCAGTTGGAATCGCCCAGCACAATTTATCTTCTAGTTCATGCTGCTACCATATGCCTGACATTGTGGAGCAGAAACATTCTCTTTCATTCTGATAAATAGTACTTTGTAAATATTTAGAAACGTAAGCTCTGGATCGCTGAACAGTTCTGATGGGGAACATGTGCAAATGGGTCCGTTATTCATGTTCCTGACAGACTGTTGAAGGTGTAGGAATGAAAAGCATTCATGAAGCCAGGTAGGCCTTTTGTAGAAGTCTTGTTCAGAATAAACAGCGATTGGAGGAGCATGGCTGGGCTCTCCTGCATGAGCTGTGCTTTACAAAAATGCACATATTCCTTGGAGTAAGACATTTTGCTGTCTGGCTAGTGCTGTGTAAGATGACATACTGCCATATTTATTAAGCTGGCTTTCTCTGGAACACTTTATTCAAGAAAGAAACCATACTGAATGTGACCTTATTTGGAGAGAAGGTCTTTTAGAGGTAATGGAGTTAAAATGAAGTAATTGGGGTGGGCCCTAATCCAGTACGACTGGTGTCCTTCTAACAAGGGGAAATTTGGGCACAGACACATGCATGGGGGAAAGCAGTGTGAAGAGACATATGGAGAAGATGACCATCTACAACCCAAAGAGACAGGCCTGGAGCAGCTCCCTCCCTCCTAGCCCCTGCCCACACCTGGATTTGAGACTTCTGGCCTCCAGAACTGTGTGAGAATAAATTTCTGTTGTGTGAGTCATCCAGTTTGTGACACTTTGTTATAGAAGCCCTAGGAAACGAATATAGAGAGAAACCATACCCAATGGTCTTGGGGAGCTTCTATGTTGGGAATTTGAGTCCCCTAAAGAGAGGGACTTCTACCTCACTCTCCAGGCCTGAGCTGCTTAGAGGAGTCCTCGTTCTTCTGTCCCCTCCTGTAAGGAGTGGCTCATCGGATCCCTGATGCTGGGATGGGGTAACTGTGTGTGGCCTGGCCTATCGTGTCTTGCTCTCTCTGGGACTGTCAAGTCCTCAAACTCAGTCTCTTTTCTCCAACTGCTTTTTTGTGGCATACTGTTCAATCAGGCTGCACACTCCCTGTGGTGGGATGACCACTTTCCTGCAGGCCTTTTCTTGGGCTCCATTCAAGGAAAGGAGTAAGAAGGTCTTGAGTCAGTCTGTGTTCAAGCTGGCTCTCTGTGCAGCATGTGCAGTGAAAAGTCAGTAGTTTGATATCTGTTATCTTAGTTATTTATGAGAATACTCTGTTGTCCAGGACCCTTGTATCCCGAATAAATCCCTTAGAGTTTATTTGATATAGATATTAGTTTGTGGTGGTCCCTGACTGTTCTGGGAACTAGAATAGGATTTTAGAACTCATCCTGGTTGTTTAGATATAGGTATGCCCCTCCCATTGGAACTTTTAGAGGAATATAAATAGTAGTAATTGCAACATTTAGTTACTATTGGCTTCACGTTGGAATTTTCTGTTCATGTTGTTTACTGACATCAGGCATCTCCCTCAAAAAGAGGAAATTTGCTAGATTATCTTTCTCTCTGTAATTATTGATGATGTTTCAAGAAGTTTATAGAAAGTCATTCTCTAACTTATTCTAGATAATTTCCAATGCACTTATTTTTGTTAAGGAACATCTCATCTGTCCCATGGATATTCTGAATTCTGTAGCTTTAAACTTATAAACTTATCATTATTCAGGAGCAAAGATGAATATCTTAGGACACTAATTTATATCTTCCTGTTCATTGTTAAAAATCATTTACCATCTTGAATGTATATTCCAAAATACTTGCCATGTATAATTTATCAGAGCGAAAGAGTTTTTCTACTTAGAAAAATCAAGGACTGGTAGCTCTGTAATGCAGAAAATGAATTGCACAGAAAATAATGTAGATTTTCATTGGAAACAAAGAACAAGATGAAGAAATAGGAAGAAAATGTAGGGCAAAGGAGCAAAGTCATTGTTATTGAAGTACCCAGAAAAGATGCTCTGAGTAGTTAGAGATCCTGCTTTTCTTGTTCTTCTGGAACTATGGACCAGAGCCCAGCCATGCCATCAGACAGAGGGAGGTGGAGTGCGGGAGGGGACGGTGGAGATAAGGAGTAGATACTAGCAAAGTTTGGACACCCAGAGGAAAAGAAGTGGAGGATGTTATGGGTCTGCATGTATTTTCTCCTGATTGCACATGCACAGATAAAATTAAATACCAGGGCTTATCTACATAGTGCCCAATTCCTATAGCCAGATAGTAGACTAAATGGCATTTTAAAACAGCACTTATGTAGAATATAGGTCTATGGTTCTTTATCCTTTATCAAATGAAAGATACTTCACATAGAAACATTTGGGTTTTCTAGGTTGTGTACCAAACTGACACAGGTTTTAACAGCTTGCTAATGGAAACAATGGATGGTTTGGAAAAGAGACGGTTCAGCATTTTTCACTAACCGGTGAGAAGGAAAAGTTGTTTGAGTAGCAAAAGAAAAAAATACATGCATGAGGACTGCTGTCCAAAGTTATTATTAAAGCATGGGTGCGCAATTCACTTCAGACACAGCGTGTATTTTCTGTTTTCAACCATATTAGACATTGAGTGGGCCAGAGGAATTTTGGAGGTACTGCGTTCACCCTGATTCCTTCTGGAGAATATGGCAAAGTAAGATGTGGAAACGGAGGAGGAGTAACTACTGCTTCCATCACTGACACCTGAGGAGACATCACAGGGAGATGAAAGGTTGATGCGTGATGACAAATAAACCTGCAGCTTGAGCTTAAATGAGAAACTAGAATGTGTTGAGAAGTGTTGGAGACTCTTTAGAAACAGATGTGGACAGCTCTTGCTTAGCGCTTCAGCACCACCTCAAAGATATCGTTAATATTGTGCTTTTAGTACCTGAGAAGAATCTAAATTATACTGTCTCCTATGAATGGTACATCCCATCTTTATGTTTTGACACATGCCCTTGGAATGTTGCCCACTGCCTCCTTTGCTCCTCTCAATTTTATTTACTCCTCAAGGGTTCTTTTAAATCTCAATTTTTTTTCCTATGAAATTTCTTGACATGCCCAGGCAATTATGATTTCCATGTAATCTCATAAAACTTAATGCTTATATTGCCCATGGCTAGTATGAATTTTGCACAACTACAATACTGGCTTGACAAGAAAAAAAAAAAGACCAAGTAATGAATTTATTCTAGTACCAGGATGCCTCTTATCACTGTATTTTTAATATTAAATTAAATGACTTGGAATTCCACTGGCCAGAATGACATACACACACAAAAATTCTCAGTTCTTATTGGAATTCACTGCTCTACTCCTTCACTCAAAGCCACCAGGGGTCTTATACAATCTAGCATACTGTCTGTTGTCTTCTTGGGTACTTCTGAGAGGCTCCTTAACCAAGCACATATGATCTTTTGACAGCAGTCAATTTTGCCACCTGGGGAATGGGGGTCTCCAAAAAGTCTGGGGGCTCTAGAGCACAGAAAATAGCCCTCCCTTAAGAACATCTCCCTGTCATTCCCTCATAGGTATGTCCACCTCCATAGGAAGTTATAACGGTTAAGTCTTGAAAACCCTGGGGAGGAGATCCAAGATGGCAGAGGAGTAAGTGCAAGCTGCACAAACCTCCTCCTAGGACCAAACTGGAATTACAACTAATTGTAGAGAATCATCCTGAATAACCAACTGAATACTAGCTGGACAGAAGCCTTATAATAAAGAACGGACAGAAGAAACCACACCACCGCAACATGACTGGTAAGCTGAGCTGCCACCTGGAGGGATATTTCAGTGGCTGGGGGGCTCCCCCTGAGAAGTGTGGGGTCTAAACTTTAAGCTGAGCCTCTCAGCCTAGACCACTGGAACTCAAATAATATCTGGCTGTGAAAAGCGGCAGGGTTTCTGTCCACCAGGAAGAGACAGCTAGAGATGCAGAGAGCCCCTTAAAGGGCCAAAACACAAAATTTTGTTTGCAGCCACTTACCCTGGGCTCTGGCAGAAGGACGGAAGAGTGGACTAGAGATACGTGAGGAGAGCCTGCGGCTGGTGGCTCTTGGGAGAGTGCTGAAGGGTTAGCCACCAGGATTCCTGTGCTGAGTCATTCCCCATACTGCAGAGGCCATCTTTTCCAGAAAGAGCACTCCCCTCCAAGTGGCATCAGCCTGAGGGGAAGCAATAACCCCATCCACAGGAATTACTCTGCTCCACCCTATGGAGTTTAAGCTAGGCTGCTGAGTACAGTTTGAGGCTATATCAGTGAATAAGTTTAACACCTAAGGCAGATCTCTGGGAGTCCTGAGACTTTAGCTGACCCTTCCCTGAACCTGGTGCTGGTAAAAGCCAGACTTAGTGCATATCCTGGTTCTCTCTGCACACAAACAGGCCCAACATAGGGAGCCATGAGCTGTGGATCACTGATAGCTCCAAACAAGTTGACCAGGACCAGTCACAGGCAGCATATGACATAGGTCTGAACCAGACTCTTTGTAGATCTACCTATTACATAGAAAGAAAACACAAGGAGGCAGCCAAAATGCAAAGGCAAAGAAACAGGCCCAAAGGAAAGAACTAGAGTATCCTCCCAAAGAAGAACTAAATGAAAGGGAGGCAAGCAATTGATCAGATATAGAGTTTAAAGTAATGATTAGAAGGATACTCAACAGCATGAAGAAAGACAGAAACCATAAAAAAGGACTAGTCAGAAATAAATAATGCAATATCTGAAATAAATAATACACTGGAAGGAATTAACAGTAGGTTAGATGAATCAGCAATTCAGAAGACAAGGTAGGAAAAAACACCCAAGCAGAGCAGCAAAATGAAAAAAGAATTAAAAAGAATGAGGAGAGCTTAAGAAAACTTTGGGGCAACATGAAGCATAACAATATCTGCATCATAGGAATACCAGAAGGAGAAGAGGGTGAGCAAGGGATTAAAACCAATTTAAAGAAATAATGACTAAAAACTTCCCTAATCTGGTGAAGTAAAAAGACACAAGTCCAGGAAGTACAGAGTCCCAGACAAGATGGACCCAAGGAGGCCTGCACCAAGAAACATCATAATTAAAATGACAGAGCTTAAAGACAAGGAGAGAATTCTAAAAGCTGCAAGAGAAAAGCAGGCAGTTACCTACAAGGGAGCTCCAATTAGACTGTCATCTAATTTCTCAACAGGAACATTTCAGGCCAGAAGGAATTGATATAAAATATTCAAGGTGATGAAAAACAAGGACCTACAACCAAGGCTACTTTACCCAACAAAGCTATCATTTAAAATTGAAGGAGAAATAAAGAGCTTCCCAGACAAGAAAAATCTACAGGAGTTTGTTAATACCAAATAAGTAATGCAACAAATGTTAAAGGGCTCACTTGAAGAAGAAGAAAAAGAAAAGCAGAGGATAATAGTTTAAAAATACAATGGCAATAAATACATATCTATCTATAATCATCTTAAATTTCTTAAAAACAATTTTAATTAACTAATTAATTAATTAATTATTTTTTAGAGAGAAGGGAAAAGAGAAAAAGAGGGAGAGAAATATCACTGTGTGGTTGCCTCTCACTTGCGCCCCAACCGGGGACCTGATGTCCAACCTAGTCATGTGCCCTGACTGGGAATCGAACCAGCAACACTTAGTTCACAGGCTGATGCTCAATCCACTGAGCCACAGGAGCCAGGCATCTTAAATTTAAATAGCTTAATTGCTACAACCAAAAGACATAGGGTAGCTGAATGGATAAGAAAACAAGACCCTTCTTGGCTGGTGTGGCTAAGTGGACTGAGTGCTGGCCTGTGAACCAAAGGGTTGCAGGTTCAATTCCCAGTCAGGGCACATGCCTGGGTCAGGGGTGAGTGAGAGGCAACCACACATTGATGTTTCTCTCCCTCTCTTTCTCCCTTCCTTCCTCACTCTCTAAAAATAAATAAATAAGAAGAGAAAACAAAACAAAACCCACATATATGTTGTCTCCAGGACACTCACCTCAGATTGAAAGATACGCAGACTAAAAGGGATAGAAAAAGGTATTTTATGCATGTGGAAAGGAAAAACAAGCTGAGGTAGCAATACTTATATCTGACAAAATAGACTTTAAAACCAAGGATATAGTAAGTGACACAGAAAGATACTCCATAATGACAAAGGGAATAATCCAATAAGAGGATATAACCCTGGTAAACATTTAGGCACCCAACACTGCAGCACCTAAATATGTAAAGCAAATCTTGATGGACATAAAGGGAGAGGTCAACAGAAATACAGTCATAATCAGGGATTTTAACAGCCCATTGACTTCAATGGATAGCTCTTCCAGACAGAAAATCAACAAGGAGATAGCGACCTTAAATGACATAGTAGATCAAATGGATTTAATTGATATCTCCAGAGTTTCGTCGGCAGCCGTCCATCTCGAGAGACGATGGTGTAGCTTCTTAAGAGTCTATCTGCACCGCCGAGAATGGCTGTGCAGTCCGACTCGGGAGTGACATGGTATCTGTCTCCTCCCATGTTGAATCGACATCTTGTGATGACGCTGAAGCTACAGAGCCTGGGCAGGGTAATATGGAGGGTCTGCTGTTGCCCATGCAGCAGACCCCCCCTCTCTTCGCAGCTGAAGGGTCCAAGGGAAAGACGGAGTCGATACAGCTTGGGTTCAGGTGCGCCGCAGGAGTTGCCGGTGTTGACTACAACGTCAAACCGCCTTAGGGACTCCGGCTCCGGATTTTCTGTCGGGGTTTACTCCCTTAGCCTTTCCCCTGAAGAGGTATGCCGCAAGGCAGCGGAGGTTTTTTGGAGTCAGAGTTTTCCTTCTCTGATGTACCCTGACTGGAAGATCGAACCAGCGACACTTAGCTCGCAGGCCGACGCTCAATCCACTGAGCTAAACCAGCCAGGGTCTATCTCCAGAGTATTTTACTCTAAAACAGCAGATATACATAGTTTTCAAGGGCACATGGAATGTTTTCTAGGATAGACCACATGTCAGGACACAAAACAAGTCTCAATAAATTTCAGAAGATTGAAATTATATCAAACATCTTCTCTGACCACAATGCTGTGAAACTAAAAATCAATCAGAAGAAGAACAAGGAAAAACATACAGACATGAAAGCTAAATAACATGTTACTAAACAATGAATGAGTCAACAACAAAATCAAGGAGAAAATCAAAAGATACCTTGAAACAAATGAAGATGAGAACATAATCCAAAATCTGTGGGACATAGGCGAGGCAATCCTAAGAGGGGAAATTCATAGCATTATAGGCCTATCTCAAAAACACAAGAAAAAGCACAAATAAACAATCTAACTTTACACTTAAAGGAACTTGAAAAAGAACAACAAACAAAGCCCAAAGTGAGTAGAACGAAGGAAATAATAAAGATCAGAGCAGAAATAAATGAAATAGTCTAAAAAAATGATACAAAAGATCAATGAATTCAAGAGCTGGTTCTTTGAAAAGATAAACAAGATTGGCAAACCTTTAACTAGACTCATCAAGAAAAAAAGAGGAAGGACCCAAATAAATAAAGTCAGAAATGAAAGGAAAAATAACAACTGACACCAAAGAAATACAAAAAATTGTAAGAAAATACTATGAACAACAATATGCCAAAAAATTGGACAATCTGGACTAAATGAATAAACTCCTAAAAACATGCAATGTCCCAAAACTAAATTAAGGAAGTATCAGAGACTCTGAATAGACAGATTATACCTAATGAAATTAAAACAATAAACCCCACCCCACCCCCAAAACCTCCCAACTAACAAAAGCCCTGTGGATGGCTCCACAGCTAAATTTACCAAACATTCCATGAAGAACTAACACCTCCCTCAAACTATTTCAAAAAATTCAAGAGGAGGGAAAGCTGCCAAGCTCATTTTATGAGGCCAGCATTATCTTAATTCTAAAGTCAGATAAAGACACTACAAAAAAAGAAAATTACAAGCCAATATCCCTGATGAACATAGATGCTAAAATCCTTAACAAAATATTAGCAAAACAAATAGAGTAATGCATCAAAAACATCATACCCTATCATCAAGTGGGGTTTATTCCAGGAATGCAAGATTGGTGCAACATTCACAAATCAATAAATGTGATTCACCACATAAACAAAATGAAGGTTAAAAACCACATGATCATATCAATATACACATAAAAAGCATTTGATAAAATGCAACACCCATTTATGATTGAAAAAGAAAAACTCTTAGCAAAGTGGGGACAGAGGGAACATGCCTAAACATAATACAGGCCATATATGACAAACCCACTGACAGCCTCGTACTTGATGGTAAAAACTACAATCATTCCCCTTAAGATCAGAAACAAGACAGAGATGTTCCCTTTCACCTCTCGTATTCAACATAGTGCTAGAAGTCTTAGGCATAGAAATCAGATAAGAAGAAGAAATAAAAGGCATACAAATTGGAAAGGAAGAAGTAAAACTGTCTTTATTCGCAGATGACATGATACTGTACATGGAGATCCCCTAAGATTCCACCAAGAAACTACTTAAACTGGTAAATGAATTCAGTGAAGTAGCAGGATATGAAATTGATATCCAGAAATCAGTTGCATTTTAATATTCCAATAATTAACTAACTGAAAAGGAAATTAAGAAAACAATTCCATTCACAATTGCTTCAAAAAAAAAAAAAAAAAAATCCCTAGGAATAAATCTAACCAAGGATGTAAAAGATCTATTCTCAGAGAATTATAAGACACTGAAGAAAGAAATTGAAGAAGCTACAAATAAGTGGAAGCACATACTGTGTTCAAGGATAGGAAGAATTAACATCATTAAAATAGCCATGAGCAATCTATAGATTCAATGCAATTCTTATCAAGATTCCAATGTCATATTTCCAGAACTAGAACAAATATTTCAAAAATTTATATGGAACCACAAAAGGCCCTGCATAGCACCAGTGATCCTGAGAAAGAAGAACAAAGTTGGAGGAATAATGGTACCTAATATCAAACTATCCTATAAGGCCATAGTAATCAAAACAGCATGGCACTGGCATAAAAACAGACACGTAGGTCAATGGAACAGAATGGAGAGCCCAGAAATAAACTCACACCTTTATAGTGAATTAATATTTGACAGAGGAAGCAAGCACATACAATGGGCTAAAGATAGTCTATTCAATAAATGGTATTGGGAAAACTGGACAGATACGTGCCAAAAAATGAAACTAGACCACCTTCTTACACCACACACAAGAATAAATTCAAAAGGGATCAAAGATTTAAATGTTAGACCCCAAATCATAAAAATCATAGAAGAAAACATAGGCAGCAAAATCTTGGACACTGCTCGTAGCAAAATTTTATCAGATATATCTCCCCAGGCAAGGTAAACAAAAGAAAAATAAACAATGGGATTACATCAAACAAAAGGTTTTGCACAGCAAAGGAGACCTTCAACAAAATAAAAAAACAATCCATGGAATGGGAGAACATATTCACTGATACCTCCGATAAGGGCTTAATATCCAAAATTTATAAAGAACTCACAAAACTCATCACCAAAAAAAACAAACAAACAATCCAATTTAAAATATGGGCAAAGGACCTGAATATGCAGTTCTCCATCAGAGAAATGCAAATTAAAACCACAATAAGGTATTACCTCACACCTGTCAGGATGGCTATCATCAATGAATCAACAAACAATAAGTGCTGGAGAGGATGTGGAGAAAAGGGAACCCTTTTGCACTGTTGATGGGAATGCAGACTGGGGCAGCCACTGAAGAAAGCAGTATGGAGATGCCTCAAAAAATTAAAAGTTGATTTGTCTTTTGACCCCGCGATCCTACTTCTGGAAATCTATCCGAAGAAACCCAAAACACTGATTGAGAAGAACATAAGCACCCCTTTGTTCATTGCAGCATTATTTACAATCACCAAGATATGGAAGCAGCCCAAGTGTCCATCAGTAGATGAGTGGATAAAACAACTATGGGACATTTACACAATGGAATACTACTCGTCAGTAAAAAAGAAGAAAATTTTAGCCTTTGCGACACCATGGATGGATCTGGAGAACATTATATTAAGTGAAATAAGCCTGTCAGAGAAAGACAAATACCATATGATTTCACTTATATATGGAATCTAATGAATAAACTGAACTAACAAGCAAAATAGACAGACTCATAGATGGAGAGCAGGATGACAGCTATTGGAGTGGGGAAAGGTTAGGTAGTGCAGGGATTGAGCAAAAAAGTAAAAAGGGCTCGTGGGCATGGACAGCAGTGTGGTGATTGCAGGGCGGAGGGAGCATAAGGGGTTTATGCTGTTTTAATCAAACAGGCTCCCAAGCTCTTGTGATTTTTTCCCTTAAGGCCAAAAGAACAGCTGATCCACCCCTTGCCTATTGAATTTACCTTGATCCTCCATGGGCAAGAAAGGGGGAGAGGTGTCAATCTCACAGTTATGTGGACAAGAAAATCCATAGGATAGTCTTTCTGACCATCAGATCTATACTGAGAATGAGAAAGTGGAAGGGTTCTGCCTTTGTACTGGGAAGTTGTGCACGTCCTCCTCCCTCCAGGTGTCATACATAATACAGTGCATTTGTTTTGAATCTGATTAAAACCCAGGAGTAAACAATGCATATTAATGAATTAATCCATGCACTTTGGTGAACAATATATTTGAGTCCCTGGATTGATTTTTCTGAGCTAGCCAACAAAATGAGTAAACCTTGCATTATTTATCACTGGCCATCCAATGCAGTGTTTTAAGTCCACAGAATTGGGGTGCTTTCTGTGTCTCCTCAGGAAAAGTAGCAGGCTGATTTCAGGAAGACATCAGGATATAGCATCAGATTTTCCCTCTGAACCTTTCTGAACTTAACAGAAGAGCCATCCACAGCTTTCTGTATTCTTTCTGGTCAGGTGAATACACATGTGTACAAGAAAAGATAGTACATCTGTAACCTTTGAAAGAAGACAATGGACCAAAATGAAATCAAGTGTATTTTTACCAGTTGGATGAGTCATGTTCCCCATGAGGTTAATTATCATCAATGGCTTTAATTAAGGAGTCACATGAGGCATTTATCTTGGAAAATGTGGATCCATGTGGTTTGCACTATTGGATTTTAGCTCTCTGCTGTGATTGCGCTCTTTAAAAACACCCTATTAATGTTAAATTGCTGGTGCTATGTGCTAATGTTGTGATGCCCGAGGGCATATATTACAGTGACATTGGCCAGGTTTAGCCTGGCATTTAACTAACTGTAGAGCTAGCATTATTCTTGTGCATTTGAGGCTTACAAGTTGGAATTTCTAAGATAAATGAGTCAGTTGCATCTATTCTCTAGCAATTAACTGGTAATTGGGGCATTTAATCAGAATACTGACTTGAAGGACTTAAGTCTGATTAGGTGCTGTTGGCATGAAAAAAAAAGATTCAACTCCTAGTTCATCTCATTCATGTGTTATGGTCATACCCTAAGTCCAGATCGAACACAAATCTAGCTTGTCAATGAATATTTTACAAATAAATGTTTACGAATAAATGGATAAGAATACCTTATGGTGATTTAATGTATTTTGAAGCCAATCATCTATAGAATACTTAGGTCAACAATATTCATTCTACAATTATTTCTTGTACATCTACTTGGTGCAAGGAACTTGCTCATTGGTAAATAAGTATGAATAAAAGAGCTGTTGAATTCCAGGAAGCCCCAGTTGACCTAAGTTTTACTTCAACCCAAGTATAAATCAAGGTAAATAACTGTACTTCAGTTTCTTCTCTGTAAACCAGATAACCACCACACTTCATGATCCATGCATGAAAATGCAACAGACAATTTTTTATGGTTTGTACAAAATAGGATTAAACACATATTCACAAAAGTCAATAGTTTAAGCCTGGCCATATATTAGAATCACCTGCATTGTTTCCTGAACGCCACCCTAGACCTGTTAGGTTAGAATATCTGGGCATAAGACCTTAGCACCCATTTCTCAAGTAGCTTAGGTGATTTTAATATGTTAAGAACTGTTATTGTGGGCAAAAAAAAAATTTTTTTTTTTAAATTTAACTTTAAAGATATGGATACAGAGTTGTAATAAGAAGGTGGAGTATCCTAATAGTCTGTGAGGCCAGAGGAAAAACAGGTGTGGTTATGAAGGGGTGTAATGGAGGCTGGGGCACAGAAGCCATCCTCTAGACATTTGAGTCTCACCCTGCAGTTGCCCCTCCACTCAGGAATATGTGACCCTGATTCCAACAGAAGGAATTCAAAGAGGATGGCCTCTGCCTCATATCTGCCTCTAAATCTCAGACAAATGTCATGTGAGGCCTTTTCACTTTTTCAGAATAGGAACACTGTAAAAGAAAGGTGAAATGTGGGATGAGTTAACCGACCTCAGCATTCCTCACAGCCATGCCTAGGAGATCAATCACATCCATTCTCTTGGTTTCAATTACTGTATCAGTGAAGATGCCACTCAAATCAATATCTGTAGCTAACACCTCTCCCATGAGCTTCAGATTTATATATCTAGCTGCCTGCCAGACAACCCCACCTAGACGGTCCAGGTAATGCCAAGTCAGCATATCCTCAAATGAACTCATTTCACTTGTTACACTTACCTCTTTTCTCATGCCTCCAGTAATGTCACCATTATTCACCAAGCACCCATATATTTCTGAAACTATATGCTGGGCTCCTTCCTTTGTGTCATCTCCCATATCCACTCTCCTAGAACTATTTGTTTGTCTTCTGAAACTTTATCAATATTCCTGTCCTCTCCAGCCCTGCTATCACTGTTCTACTTTAAGCCTCCATCATTTCTTACCTGGATTTCTGCAACAAATTCCTAATTGATTTTTCCTCAGACCAGTCTTCAGTCCCTGAAATCTATCCTTCATATAGTTGACAATAATTGTGTTTAACATAGATGGGATCACATCAGCTTCCACTTAAACCTTGTCCATGGTTTTTCATTACATATCGCAGTGGTCTTAAACTCTGGCAGCACATTAAACTCTATATAGGGTCTATTATAAAACATATCTTGAGGGCTTTTAAAGCTATCTATACCTGAGCCCCACTTTAGACCAAGCAAAGCAGAACCTCTGGGGATAGGGCTTGGGAATCAATATTTTTTAAAAAGCTTCCTCGTTGATTTTAATATGCAGACAGTGCATATTAGACCAAATTCTATTATGGTTAACTATTTGCTACACAACACATCTTAGTTGCTTAAAAACTTAGTGGCTTAAAACAACCACCATTTTATTATTTCTTACAATTTCATGGAGTGTGAACTCAGAGAGGGCTTTCTTGGACAATCTCCTGTTCCACATCAACTGGGGTCACTTGTTGGTTTTAGATAACCAATGGGCCAGTCTGAAGAGTTCCAGGTGGCTCGCTGAAGCTGGAAAGGTGAAGCTCCACTGGCACCATCAACCGGAATGCCTCCAGGTGGACTCTTCAGCATGTATATCTCAGATTAATCTGTCTTGTTTCATGATGGACTACTTATGTGGCCTTGCTGCCCAAAATATGGTCCCCAGACCAACAGTATAGGCATTGTCACCTGGAAACTTGTTAGAGAATACAGTCATGAGGAACATTATCCCTGGACAAAGATAGCTCAGAGCTTAAGTTTTGAGAAGATCAAACTGTTTCCAATTAACTGTGTCTCAGAAAAAATTCAAAAATGGTTATAAGAATACAAAAACTAGGCATTCAATAAAGCAAAATTCCTAATGCTTTAGGACCAATAAAAAACTACCAGGCATCCAAAGAAACAGGAAAATATGACCTGTAATGTGAAAAATCAACCAATCAAAACCGAGCCAGAAATGACACAGATAATAGAAGTAGTAGGTAAGGACATTAAAATAGTTATTTTAAATTATATACAAGATGGAGCATTCTTTTAGAAAAGCACCCAAATAGAACTTCTAGAGATGAAAACTATAATGTTTATTATGAAAACTACATGGAGTGAGATAATAGAAGATAGACGCTTACAAGGAAAAATTAGTAAATTTAAAGATATAGCAATTGAACCTACTGAGACACAGAAAAAAACTAAAAAAAAAAAAAATAAACAGAGCATCAGTGAACTATGATCTAACATACATATTTAGTACAAGGAGTGAATAAAAAAATGCATATATATTTGAAGAGAAGGACCAACATTGTTTTCAAATTTGGTACAAATTATAATCCTACAGTTTTAAGAAGCCAAATAAACCCCAAACAAACACATAAAAATGAAGAAAGCTACACAGAGAACATCATAATCAACTTACTTAAAACTAGTAATAAAGAGAAAATCTTAAAGCAGTGAGAGCAAAAACACCGACTGTTTTCCAAAAACCAAAGACTAAAAATAACAGCAGATTTAATCACCAGAAACAGTGAAAGCCAGGAAACAGTAGAGCAACATTATTAAAGTACTAAAAGTAAAAACATACAATCTAGAATCCTATAGCCAACACAAATACTTATCCAAACAATGGTAAGATAGAGACTTTCAAACACAGAAAAGTTGCCTTACCAGCAAGCCAGCATTTCTGGAGATGTTAAAGGAAGTTCTGGCAGAAGTAAACCAATACCAGATGGAAATCTGAATCTACACAAAAGCAGAAGGCACACTTGTAAATGCAGCAAATTTTTTCCTCTTTTTAATCAAACAATGTGCTGTGAGGGACATAACATATGTATAAATACAATGTATGAAAATAAGAAGTACGCAAAGGCCTGGAGGAAGGCAATGCAAGTATTGGTAAAGGTTCTTATGCTACACGTGAAGAGGTATAATGTCATTCAACATTAGACTGGGGTAAGGAGAGCAGCAGAAGAGAGGGATTATGGAAAAACATGAGAAAATTTGGGGAGGAGGTTACAGACATGTTCATTATCTTGATTACGATTATAGTTTTATGGGAGTAGTAATGTCAAAACATCAGATTGTGTACTTTATGTACAACTTGATGTATGTCAATTACACAACAATAAAGCTGTAAGAAGAAGAAAAAACATGAGATACAGGGGTGGGCACAAGTAGGTTTACAGTTGGTTATATGGAAAATAATACAATAATTAATAACTAATAATATAAGAATGAGCTCTGTGTTTCTCATACACACAATGGTAAGTCTGCTTTGCCCACTTCTGTATAATTTCACAGTCATCAGACTTGTGGGATTCAAAAAGTTCCGAACAACATCAAATGTTGTTAAGAACATGATTGTACATTGCAAAAGAGAGTATAAAATTTGTACAACCTCATTAGAAAGAAATTTGGCAATATAAAGTTGAAGATGAACAAATCAACATACCTTCAAATTCATACTTCTACTTACAGGTAATTACTCTTAAAAACTCTTACACATGTGCACTTTATTTAAGACATGTACAAAATACATTAATTGTATTAAGGGAGTAAACCCCGACAGAAAATCCGGAGCCGGAGTCCCTAAGGCGGTTTGACGTTGTAGTCAACACCGGCAACTCCTGCGGCGCACCTGAAGCCAAGCTGTATTGACTCCGTCTTTCCCTTGGGCCCTTCAGCTGCGAAGAGAGGGGGGGTCTGCTGCATGGGCAACAGCAGACCCTCCATATCACCCTGCCCAGGCTCTGTAGCTTCAGCTTCACTGGAGAGGACACTCCAGCGTCATCACAAGATGTCGATTTAACACGGGAGGAGACAGATACCGTGTCACTCCCGAGTCGGACTGCACAGCCATTCTCGGCAGTGCAGATAGACTCTTAAGAAGCTACACCATCGTCTCTCGAGACGGACGGCTGCCGACGACGATTATTGTTTCTAGTGGCAAAAAATTAGAAACAACTTGAATGCCCTTCAGTAGAAGAACAAGAAATATTTTAACATGCTTATTATAATGTATGTGTGCATTATAGAGCACAAATAAATTGTGGTGTCAACATATTATGAAATGCAATACAGCCTTTTCTTCTGACAGTCATATGAAAAGGAGCCACCTGAGGATCATCAGATCTGGGATGAGGCTTGAGGTTCTGCCTTTTAAAGAAACCCCTGATGATGCTGGTACTTCTGGTCCATTGTAATTTTGTGTAGCAAGACAATACTGCATGAATGAACTAGATATATATGTGTCAACATGGATAGGTCTAAAAAAATAGAGGAAAAAAAGCTGTAAAAAGATGTGTACAGTATGATGGTTTTGGTGTCTAAGTTTAAAAATACAAAGCAGTACTGTACATTGTCCATGGATATGAATGATATAAGGTTTTTTAAAAAAGATTAAAAATGTGGACATGGAGAAGGTGATTTTAGGCAGGGAAGAAAGGGAGTAGTGCTGGAGAGGAAAACAAACTCCTCCACTTTAACCAAAATATTTTGTTTATATTTAAGAAAATTGGAAGTAAAAATCTAAAATGAACATTTTTTCCTTGTTGGATGTGTACACAAATGCTTTATAGGATTCTGAGAGCTTTGATGTTTTGAGCTTATAAAAACATATAAGAAAGATGACTAATACCCAAATATAATCTATTACACAGTTCAACTTCCATAATAACAATAGTGCTAGAAATCTACACACCCAATGCTGAAATGGTTATGTTGCCCCTGGATTCTGGAGCTAGAGAGCCTCGCTAAAGTCTCACAAAATGAGGTAGAATCTCCTCTGGTTATGCAGAATATCTTGGTAGAGACCCTAGCACTCTCCCCTTTTTTGTGAACTTAGTTTCCCTAAGCAGATGTTACTTTGTAATGAGATTTTCTTTCTTTGGACATCAGATTGTGCCTTCATGTGGTTGAAGTTTGTGGGATAGATGTGTATGGCTGATGTACCTTGATTATAATATATTTTGAATGTTGGTGGTAATGCCATGCTTAAAGTGTGAATGTGGGAATGGAGGTAGCCATGACTTTGAAGGGTGAGTCATTTTCCTCTGGTTGCCTGTGATGAGACAAGACAGCTCAGTCTTCATGACTGGCTACTGTTTTTCAGAAGGAGGTCCACACTAGCTGTCCTCTGAAAGCAAGCACCTCAGAGCAGTGTCAGGAACTAGGACAGTCACCTACTCTGGGCTACTGCTATTGCAGCTGCTGAGACCTTTAAACACGCAGGCTAATTCTCTCCCTGAGTGAATGAAGAAGAGCCCAACTTCCCAGGAACCCACGAACCATCAGAACAACCTCCTCTTTACTGTCAGATTGCACTGAGGCCTGACTGAATTGATGAGAAACTTTAGTCCTTTTATTTTGTATGAATCCACCCCTTTTCTCCCTACTCGGTCACGGGAGGACAGCAGGTCACATTCAAGTGCGCTTGTGTTTGGTGTTACTCCGAGTCTCTGCTTTTGTGTAGAGGAAAAAGATCGTACTTCATTTCCAGGACTAAAACATGGACCTTGACCATCCTGAGAGATTCAGATGGGTGCAGGGGCCCCTGCAGCAATGGTGAGTGAGCTTCAAAATGTGATCCAGCCTGTCACTCACATGGCCACTGTGATCAGTGTCAGGCCGAGCCAAAAATCTGCCGTCTAGGGCCCTTGGCATGTCTACAGAGTTGCCCCACTAGGGGTGGAACTTGGCTCCTGTCCCTCCAGCCACCTGTGGAGGTGGGCATCCACTGCACCCATTGTTTGGGAAACTGGAATAATGCCACTGTACCTTGAGGCCAGAGATCTTGTCACCATTTTGGCAAAGAGAAAAGAATGCTCTTCTGTTTTTAGCCCAGGCAGGGGGGTGGGAAAGAGAAGGAGGGTTGTCAGGAAGGTTTACTGAGCCCCAAAGTGCTTTGGTGCTTAATATACAGTTCATTCCACTTCACACAACTCAGCCCCTTTTCCTCAATGGCAAATGCTGTCAGAAGATTCTGGTATCAGCTCTTAGGCCATTACTGCAATCACCTCTCCATTCTGGCTCCCTGGGCCAGACTCCTCCTTCTCTGTGATAACTTCTCTCTAAAGACTCCGTTGTGCTCTGGCCTCCTGTTGGGGCCAACCCAGTCCATCAGACAGGGCTATATGGTGTGATTCCCAGTACTGCTCAGCATTCAAATCCTTTGTTTTCCCCAGGAGGCTTTCAGTCCCTGAGTAAATTAGTGGCTATAAAAGGAAATGTTAAGGGGAGGGAGCAGAGTCCAATTCTCCTTACCAGGGGCTTCAAAGATTCCATTCCTGTCTAACAGAGATATTGTATTGTAAGCATATTGACTTTGTCATGTGTTTCCATTTGATTTTCACATGAACTCTGTGACCTGGATGATATTATCCAGATATTTCAGACTAGGCTAACGGAATTATAAGTGAAGCAGTAGGTTAGGGAAGAGAGGACTTAGTTGGAGAAGGTAAGGTGAACTAAGTTTGGGAAGTGAGGAATTTGAAAGTGACTGTGAAAAGTGAGATTTTAGGTTGTGAGTCTTTGGATGGGGTCAACAGATCAAGTGAAGAATGCAAAGATGAATGAGCTTGGTACACTTGGGACAGAGCTCATGGCATGACATAACTCAGATAGGACATAACTCAGATAGGTGAGTCTCCAAGAGCCTCAAAGTCAGGCAGGTGTGGCAGGCCAGAGAAATCCAGTGTAGGTTATTGAGCAAATACAGACAGATCTGCCTAGCATAAAAATAATGTGGGGTTGAAGACAGGGTCAAGAGAGTGAGAGGAGAGAAAGAACATAGGGAGAATAGAAACTACTTTGGGGAATGTCTGATATAAGGTTGAACTATCTAAGATAGTCCCCTTCCCACTCTCTCTCCCTTCTCTGCCCACCCCTTTTCCATTTCTTTGTAACTTTTCTATCTTTATTGGTTTTAATATTATTTTATGTAAAGCATTTCTCCCCTTGGTAAAAGGACCACTAAGTACGAAAGAATACAAACTTAAGATTGCTTTTACAACATAAAATTTTTTTAGATATTTCAAGGGAATAGCTCATGCTAACAAATAGAGGACAATAAGACCGTAAGAATCTAATGTGATTTGAACCCTGCCATGGATGGGACAGTTGATATGGAGAGCCATTTTGTAGGGAAAGACAAATTCTTTCAAGGACATGTTGGACTTGAGGTGACAGAACAGTTTGAAATCTAACAACAGATAAATTATTAAAGAATCTATTCATTATAGATTTGAACTTCCACTCTTGAGAAGAGCAATTTAAGATTGAGTTCCTATATTACAAAGTCATCATGCAGTGCTTAGGACTTTCCACAGCTAGATGTGGGTGAAATAGCCTCAGGAATTGGGGGTAAGAGGAACAGTCATATGGATAACATTCTGGACTGTGGGGTGATTCTTTTGAATGCCATTAAGACCAGAAGGCAAAGGTGTTACCATGGAGAGAAGTAGCATATTCATTTCTTGTTCAGCTACATAACATCATACTCTGAAGTATACACACAATGGATAAAGAGAGCAAGTGTCTTGACATCTCCAGATGTTGAAGGCTTTGCATATCGTTTCAATAAAAGACAGAGCTTAGCTAAAAATCCCAAAATTTTGATGGGAGACTTGGGCCAAAAGTTAAATTGATTAAATAATGTAAAGAGGAAAATTGCTGTGATAATTACATTTGTGTTGCGGAAAACCATTTTCACTTGCTGGACAGTGATAAGTTTTAGTATTGCAAAGCTAATTCCAGAGCTTCAGAAGTTTGAATGACTCTGTATTAGAGTGAGAAGAGTCAGGAGTTTGAAGTGGGGGTCATCTGGAGTGTGTGGAGTGGAGGGGTCAGGGGATGGTGTTTTAAACATCTCTGCATGGAGTTGCCAGTGTTAAATCTTAATGGAGGGCAGGCCAGCCAGGATGTCTAATGTTCAATGTTAAATTGTTTGAAATCTCATACTATTAAAAACATCTCCTCTTTGGAGTAGGCAAAGATTTGTCAGATAGGACTTCAAGTGTATGAGCCACAAAAGAAAAACTGATAAATTTGACTTCAAAATTAAAAACTTTTGCTCATCAAAAGCCAGGATTAAAAAAATGACTAGAAAAGTCACAGAATGGGTCCAGAGATGTGGACCTTTAGGAGATACAGAATAAGAGTTCAAGCCACACTTTCTAGATCATGAGAGGTAGAGATATCCCAGCTACCATGTGGGTTATATTATGAATAACCCTCACCCAGGCCATTCTGATATGGCTCGCTGGGTTTGGATAAGCATTTGAAAACTTTGTATTAGAGCTTGAAATTTTGTTTTGGATGAACTCTCAGTGTCACTGGTGTTGTACTCAACAGTGAGATCCAGTTATGACATAAACTCAGTCATGTTTCCCCACGCTCTTTGTAAAGGCTTACACAATCAATATCCCCCCTCTCACACTCTCCCTCTTCTGCCCAACACCTCGTTCCTTTGCTTTTTCATCTTCCTCTTATTTATAACTTTTATACCTTTATTGACTTCAATATTATGTTATGTAAAGCATTTCTAACAATGCAAGAATAAAAACTTAATTGAGATTGCTTTTACAACATTAAGCATTTTTACCTCCTAAAAAGTGAAATTTGAATTTCAAACCATTGGTTTAAATGGTAGCACCAATCAGACTGGATTGAATCCAGGCTTTACTGAGTTATCTCCTGAAAAAAAACAAACAAAAACAAAACCAAAGATCTAGCTACTTTATGAATGAGAGTCTTGATTCCATTCACACAAAGAACACAACCATCCTCATAGTGTCCTCCTGTTGCTACTTTTAAGTTTGGAGTGTTCTGTAGTAAATACTAACAAGTGATGTTACTCCAAGCATACAGCAGTGCTGAGTAAACTTGCTGACATCTGCAGAAAAAGATAAGTGTTATTTTTGTGTTTCTTTTGTTCAGATTTTTCTAAAGTCTGAACTTGGTAAAACTAAAAACACATAATCAATTTTGAGACAGACATAAAAATCTTTTGAAATTCTCTCCCTAGAGAGAACAAAAATAGGCAGTTTCCAATGCAAGAAATAACTGTGGTTACATGGAAACCTTTGACTCTCAGATTTTTTCCTCTCCATCCATTCTAGGGCTCCAGGAGCAGCTTACAATCATGGAGAGAAAACCTTTGAGAACCTGTTCTAAAGGGGGTTATTTTAGAGAAAGTGTAATTGAAAAAAAAAAATTGTGGCTGGCTGGCTTAGAATTTGCCTTCCACAATGCACAAAGAATTCCTGTTATAAACCTCCCTTATACCAGTGAGGAGAACTGGTCTACTGGCAAATTTATTGAGGGATTTCTCAGCTTAAGTACTATTTGTCTGTGAAATCTTTTGCAGATGGTGAAATTATTTTAGTCTACTAAGATATCCTCTAGATTTGTTTTAAAAAGAAGAAAAAGTTGGACCGATGAGTTGTTAACAATGCCAGGATCTAATTAGGTACACTATCTAGATATTTTGCAAGAATCCATACTATTCAGATGGTGTCAACAACCCTTATTTAAAAATAAAAACAAAGATGTCCCCCAAAATTGAATGGTTTCTGGCAGTAAACAGGAAAAAAAAGAAAAGAAAGGGAAAGGAAAGGAAAGGAAAGAAAAAAGAAAAGGAAAGAGGGAGGTGGAAGGGAGAAAAGGAAGGAAGGAAGGAAGGAAGGAAGGAAGGAAGGAAGGAAGGAAAAGGAATGGAGCTCCCATTCACTTTGCAAAGAGAGATTTTACCAGAGAATGAAATCCATTCATCTGCTACCAGAAGCATCAGCTTTCAGCACATGGGTCACTGCTTCTGAACAGGATGCCAGCTGTGTGCCATACATGCTGTTGACAAGGAAAGATTCTGCTTTGAAACCTTTGGTTGGTGTCATATCACCAAAATCAACCAACCTGGAGGCCCAAGGGTGTCATTTGTCTCTAGAAACTAGATGAACGAAGGAGCAAAAGGCAAGCTCCTTAACCCACAACACTAATCATGTTAAAGGAAAGCACTTGTCCCACACTCTCACATTCTCACCAGGGGCTTGATGGCCATGACATCCACAGTTGCTGAATCACTGGGGTGACAATGATGTTGAACATGTGGCTTGAGCACTCATTGCATTTTATTGCAAGCTCTTACAGGCTGGAGCACACACCTTTGTTCCTGCAGGGGAACACAATAGTAACGAGAGTACAAAGAAGGAAATTTGGGAAGTTAGGGAATGTGTTTTGGTCAGATAAGTAAATAGAAGCAGAACAGGATTTAAATCTCAGTCATCTGACTAAAGGTTCTTAACCCCTATTGTATATTGTCTCCCACTGCATGAGGGGAGGGCAGCATTAGGAAAATTTATTATTGATTATTTCCAATTTTTAAAGTGATTTTCCATGACCCATTAGTCAGCTGAATCTGTATTTTACACAGCAAACAGTTTGGCGAGTGTCAACAAGCAATTTTTAAAACTGGAAAGAAAGATAGCCAGAGTGAAACAGAAGACATCAGACTTTATCACATTTTTAAGTATATTTTATTGATTATCTTGTTACAATAGTCCCAAATTTTCCCCCTTTTCTCCCCTCTTCCCAACCCCACTTCCCCCAGCAATGCCACCCTCCTTAGTTCATGTCAATGAGTCGTGCATATAAGTTCTTTGGCTTCACTCTTTCCTATATTATTCTTAACTTCCCCCTGTCTATTTTGTACCAGCCGATTATGGTTCTTAATTCCTGCACCATTTCCCCATTTTTTCCCTTCCCCCTCCCAGTTGATAACCCTTCAAATGATTCCCATACCTATGATTCTGTTCCTATTCTTGTTTGCTTAGTTGGATTTTGTTCTTATTTTTTAGGTTCAGTTGTTGATAGTTAAGAGCTTGTTGTCATTTTAGTGTTCATAGTTTTGATCTTTTTTTTCTTATATAAGTCCCTTTAACATTTCATGTAATAATGGCTTGGTGATGATGAACTCCTTTAGCTTTACCTTGTCTGGGAAGCACTTCAACTGCCCTTCCATTCTAAATGCTAGCTTTGCTGGATAGAGTAATCTTGGTTGTAAGTTCTGGCTTTTCATCACCTTGAATACTTCTTGCCAGTCCCTTCTGGCCTGCAAAGTAACTTTTGAGAAATCAGCTGATAGTATTATAGGCATCCCTTTGTAGGTAACTCTGCTTTTCTCTTGCTTCTTTTAAGATTCTCTCTTTATCTTTCACTTTGGCATTTTAATTATGATGTGTCTTGGTGTGGTCCTCCTTGGGTCTGTGCTTCCTGGACTTGTATGTCTATTTCCTTCACAAAATTTGGGAAGTTTTCCATAATTTTTTCACATAAGCTTTTGATTTCTTGCTCTTCCTCTTCTCCATCTGGCACCCCTATCATTTGGATGTTGGCACGTTTAAAGTCGTCCCAGAGGTTCCTGAGCCTTCCTCTTTTTTTTTTGTTTTACAATTCTTGTTTCCTCATTCGGTACTGGTTGACTGTTTTTTTCTTCCTTATGTTCCAAATCATTGATGTGAACCCTGGTTTCCTTCCCTTCACCATTGGTTTTGTGTGGATTTTCCTTTGTTTCTCTTAGCATAGCCTTCACTTCTTCCCTTATGCCTTTGCCATACTCAAGCATATCTGTCAAACCTGTGAGCATCTTTATCACCAGTGTTTGGAATTCTGCGTCTGTTAGGTTGGCTATTTCCTCATCTGTTAGGTTGGCTATCTCTTCGTCACTTAGTTCTCCCACTGGAACCTTGATCTGTTCCCCCTTTTGGGCCATACTTCTCTGTCTCCTCATCTTGACAGGCTCCTGTGTTTGTTTGCCTCTGTGTCCTAAGTAGAGCTGTTGCTCCTGTTACGTTGTAAGGGGTGGAGCCTTAGATATTTGTCAGTATAGGATGACCCGTTTCACCACGTTATGGCACTGTATGTGGGGGAGGTGTCCAAGAGGGAACTATGCCGTCTGCTCAGCACTCACCCCTTTTCCAGGCACTCTTCCCACTTCTGTATGGGACTGGTGCCTCTCTAGCTGCTCCCCTGGCCGTTGTTCCCAGAGTGGGTGGATCTGCAGATGTTCTAGGATCATGGGGGCCCTTTAGACAAGTGGACTCTGCTGAGACTGGCAGTTTCTGCCTCCGCCCCAACCTCCACTGGTTTGCACAGTCAGAAGCAATGAGGCTTGATTTTTTCTGGCTCTGGGACCATGAGCTGCGTGGTCTGGTCAGGAGCTGTGAACACTCCGCAGGTGTCCCTCCCCACTTTTTAAAATGTGTGACTGCGCTTTCCACTGACCCACCACTGCTGCTGCCACCACACCACATCCTCTCCACCCCAGTTCCACCTCTCTTACCTGTCTGGATGAGTATTTCTTCTTTTTATCTTTGTTTGTTGGACCTCCATGCAGCTTGATTTTCTGGAACTTCTGGTTGTCTTTAGTTTTGAGGTAGCTGTATTCCTTCTTAGTTGTGGAGGGAGACCCAGTGTGTCTGTCTAGGCCTCCATCTTGGCCAGAAGTCCCCCACATACAGTATTTTTTAATGTAGTGTTTGCTTCAGTTGTGTGTGTGTATATTTGTTCTTATTTTTACTTAAAAAAAATTAAAAACTGTTGGCTAGATAGACAGCAGAGATAATGGCAGTTTCTCTTATACTGGGAGAGGCTGGATTACTCAGAATGCTAAAAGTCAAGCTTAGGACCTTGACTTCATGTAGAATCCACCATACCTTCTTAAGCACATATTTAAAAATGATATGATAAACATGAAGTTTTCATTAGAGTTTGGTGGTGGTATGGGTGATAGCTTAGGGGCAGGAGCAGATACAGAGATTAGACTACCACTGAAAATTCTCAGGACTGAAGCCAATTCTTGCTATCTTAAGCATGAATGGAATTTTTCAAGTGGATTATTGTACAACTCACAGAAATGCTGGGAGGTTTAGAGAACACAACTGAGCAAATGAGCAGAACAGAAGGGGGTTGCACAGCCAGAGCCACAGTTGAAATCACACTGCCAGCATGGTGGCTGAGTCCTGAGCACCGTAGCTGTGGCTGACCCTGCATGCTAAGGTCCCCATGTGCCACTGAAGACAGCCACTGAAAATGCTGCCACTGCCACTGCAGCGAAAGAATTCTCAACTGTTTCCACCCTGTGCATCATAGCACCAGGTACAATCTCTTGGATGGGTGCTTCTGATTGGACAGGCTCTGGTGCAGGTACCTGAGCTCTAGCTGCAAGAGAGGCTGGGAGACAAGTCATCTGACATTTTGGCTTCTACAGAAGAAAGCAGTCTTTGCCTCTAATGACTCTGAACCCAATTCCAACAGGTGGTGGTGTGGTATGAGTTCCCGCACACCACCAGGCAATTCTCCAATACCATGTGGGTATACTACAGTTCAACTCAATTCTGAAACTATCTACCAAAAGTTAGCATTAGATTCCATAGGTTAAGGACCCAGTCCCACAAGACCGCCCTCCACTTCAGATACCAATAGAAAGTCCAGGTTGTCCCTGTACTTCTGACCAACTGGCTATAAATCAGAGGTTTCCCATGACCCCCTTCTTCCTTGAATCAGATTAATTTGCCACAGCAACTCATAGAACTAAAAAAATTTTTTTGCTTACTAAATTACTAGTTTATTATCAAAGGATACAACTCAGGAATAGCCAGACAGAAGGGACATATAGGGAAAGAGTGTGGGATATATAGGGAAGAGAGAGAGGGAAAGTGTGTGGAGTGTCCATGCCCTTTCTGATCTTGCCTCTCTCACAAAATCTCCATTTGTTCACCAAATCAGAAGCTCTTTGAACACCCATCCTTTTGCGTTTTTTTTTTTTTTTTTTTTTTAATGGAGGCTTCATTACATAGGCATGATTGATTAAATCATTGGCCATTGGCAATTCATTCAACTTTGAGCCCTTCTCCCTCCTTGGAGGTTGATGGTATGGCAGAGGGTGGGGGATGTGGGGGAGATTGAATGGTCTAATTCTCTAAATCACACATGGTTGGGCTTTCTGGCAACCAGCCCCCATCTTTCGGTTACTGGTTACTAAGGAGCTTTCAAAAAGTCACTTCATTAACATAAAAAAGTCACCCTTGTTGCTCTGATCACATATCACAGCCTCCCATCCAGATTCACACCATGAAGAGTTTTCTAAAGACAGGAGTTGGTTAATCATGGACTAGCTAGATGACTGCAGAATTTCAGTCAACATGATAAGGGCATGGAATTGGATGGTGACAAAGAAAAAGAACCTCAGGCAACAAACCCAAGAGATTAGTGAAGGAAGAATCAACCATGGTGGTGACAAATTGTGTACAGATGATTAACAATGGGGAATGGAAAAAGCTAACTCCAGGCTTCTGTCCTAGAGTAGATGAGAAGTTGGTACTGTTGACAGATAAGAACTGAGAAAAGAAGAAACTGAAGAATGATTGTGAAGCCATATTAAGGGTCATACGGCTTAACAATTCTTGAAGTTAGTGGTCATAATGAAGAAAACTCCTTCAGCTATACCCATTATTTGAATTATTTGTAAAGACTAATTACATAATTATATAATTATCTTGTGTTGTTCTTCTATATATTGTCACTGGTAGTCTGATATTTTTGTGGGTTCAGGACTTCCTAAGCCAATGTTCTCATGTAGACATACCCTTTCAATATTTATTGTTACATGCATTTGGAAGACTCAAACTAGAAACTTAAAGAATGCTTCATTTCTCTTAAAATTGTAACAGTTAACACCCACATGAATTATAGTTTTCCATGAGATTCAGCATGTGAAAGACTCACGAGCATATATTCATAATGCAAGCACAGAAGCACAAACACTAGATAATAAATCTACAGGGCTACTGGCTGCTCATGGTCCCCGTCCCTAGTTCCCCACCAAGAGAGGTATTCTCTATCTTTCAGAGTCAATGCCCTTATTCTCTCCATTTGGGATTGGGGCAAGAACTCCATATCTGTGCAAATTTCCTCGTTTGCATCTGTTGTCTCTCTACAACTTTTAACTGCTTGCAATTTAGAAAGTGTAGAGGGTTAGGTTATTAAGAAAAGATAAAAAGACCACACAAGAGAGGTGCTCAAATCAATTCATAGCAGTTTGCATCTAGAAGAGTGGACTGAAAACCACTAAAAGCCCTATAGCATTACTTATGGGGTGGTGTCTCCTTTCCTAATTACTCTTCTCCCACCTCCTTCTATATGCTGAGCTCACTTACGCGTTTCAAATTTCCTTGCTTTTAAGATGAAAGCAAGACATTGAAGTCTCCCTAGTAATTCTAAAGCTCTTATTTTCCATCTGGCATCATGATCTCTATGCTTCCAAACTTATGCACTTCTATTTGTATTTCAGGAAAAGAAAGTGGGAAAATGTAAATGAGATTGAGTTGAATGGGAATTAGGTGAAAATCAAGACACTTGAGGTGAGGCAAATCTTTTCCAGTTCTGGAATATGAAAGAAGACCAAAAACCAATGCTTTGATGAATCTAGAATGAGTTCCAATCAATTCTTTATTTTCATAATTTAAAAAATCATACCAAACATGTCACTTCGGTTTTACCTTCCTCTTAAGTACAGCCAGTGTTTGCTGATTCATGTCACCAAAAGGGATTGGCGATTGGACATTATATTCTTCAGTTGCACCTACCTAAATCAAAGGAAGGATAAAAACAAGGTGGCTGAAAAAAACCTACATTTTGTGTGATTCAATGGTCAAGAGTAATGATATATACTGGAAAACATGTAGGATCTTTGCACATGTGGCCCCCTTCTATCTGGAATCTTCTCCTATTCCCCCAGGCTACATCCCTTTCATCTGGTTAATTACCCATCCATCCAGTTTTCAGCCCAAATGCTAGGTCATCAGAGAAGTCATTCCCTGACCCCTTAGATCAGATCAAGTCTGTTTCTTCTCATAATACTTGAGTTTGTACTTGTGGATCTGGTTTCTCACTACACATGATAGCAGGAGTGTGTCTTTTTGATTCGTTTATTTGTTCTAGTATCTTGCACAGAGTTTGGCATATAGTCATTGTTTAATAATAACTATTGTATGTATGCATGTATGTATGTATGAATTTATAATCAATTACAAGTCAGAGGTCCTGGCTTCTCATTTTAACCCTGATTCTAACCTTGGAAGAATTTTCTTGTGACTTGTCAAGTGATTGTCTTCATATTGTCGATCTTGATTTCTTCATCTCTAAAGCGAAGACTTGGGGCTGGCTCCAACCTTCTGCTCCAGCTTTCATGGTCCTAAAATATTATGTGCAAATATGTTTGTTTGTTTGTTTGTTAAATTAAATAACATTAAAGTTTGCCTCCGAGAAAAATTTTATAGTAAATTATTAATGATAGGTCAAGGTAAGATACCATCTAATCAGTTCAAGCGTCTATTATCAGAATAGGTAATTGATTATTCAGAGTAGGAGAGGGTGCTTATTTTGAGATGTAGCACATTTCCTGACTTCCTTGGGTTATCAGGTTTTGGGATATTCAAACTTGGATAAATAACTGAGAACAGGGGAGGCATGGGGAGCATCTAATTAAGGAGTATTGAAAAGGCTGTTACAGAGCCAACTGGCTCTGTAAAAGAAAAAAAAAAAAATATATATATATATATACATGACAGTGAATCCTTTTGAAAAGTGAATGGTTGTATGCTGAATTATTTTGTAAATTCATGCTTTCAACTAATGAGATTCTGAGAGCCTTGTCCAACCACTTTTTGATCTCTCTTCATGCTTCTTTGCACCAACTTCCTCATTTCAGAAAGCCAGTTTCAGAAAGATGCTCTAGTGGAGGGGAAGACTGAGCTCCACATGGGGACCTAGGTGGGAATGCATGCCTGCCGCCGCTAATGACCAGAAGGAAATATCCGAGCTAACATTTGAAACTCAGATGGAGGTTTTTGACACTTTCGCTAGTGTTTTTCATAAAATATTTGTTTAGAAGACCAACTGTACCCAACCATCTCTGAACTGTATCTTGTTTTGCTTTAGGACATTTATCATCCTTTCTGTTCCTTCTTCAGCTGTGCTGTAATCTCATGGGAGTTTTCATTAAAAACTGAATCTGCAGAGCAGAAGTCATGTTGTGAATGAGGACAGGTTTCTGATAGCATTTCCTATTGGTGTGGGAGGAATCGTGTGGTAAGCTACGATGCTGGGTGAAAAGCAAACTTGAGTGAGAGGCACCCCTGGGCGGGGCAGGAGGTGGTGATTGGTTGCTGAGCTGGTGTTGAACCATCATTTCTCAGGTTTGGCTGCAACGTCCTTTGGACCAGGGCCCAATTAGAGGGCCAAGAGAGAACAGGAGGATTATTGGGGTTGCTGCCCTCAAGAATCAATGCCTAATGTACAGCATGGTGACTGTAATTAATAATACTGTATTGTATATTTAACAGTTTGTCAGAAAGTATATCTTAAAAGTTTTCATCTCAAGAAAAAACATAACTGTGTGGTGATAGATGTGATGATGAATTATTTTGCAATATATGCAAAATCACATCATTAAGTTTCATACCCGAAACTAGTATGATGTTATATGTCAATTATCTCGAAAGAAAAGTAATACAGAAAATACTACTGTTCTGCAAAGATTTTCTATAGATCACATTTTTACAGGCTGACAATTTTTTAAATGATCAACTTTGCTGGAATTATGTACTTTAAAAAAAAAGTAATTTAGCGCTAATAAAATAATTTCCCTAAAAAAATAAAAAAAGTAAAGAATTGATGCCATTCACTGAGGGAAAGAGAAGAGGCCAGCCCAGAGTCCATTGCTCCAGGCTTCCTCTTGCATGCTGCCCTTGGGTGTGCAGTGTGACTTCCTCTTAGCTACCAGTGACCCTCAAAGCCAAGCAGAGATTCCAGTTCAAGATGTTTGAAGGCTGCCACTTCCTGGCTGCTGTCACTCTCCTAGCAGGATTCAAGCTAAGAGACAGAGAGGCTGATACAAATAACAATAATAACTAGTATTTGTTGAATGGTTCTAAACCAGGCAATGTTGTTAAATGCTCTATATACATTACCTTTTAAATTCACACAGTAACTTTTAAAATGCTCTAATTCTTTTAAACTGAAGCACATAATCAAAACAGTGGTAATCTCTGGGTGGGTGAGTTGGTGTGGGGTTGATTGGGTAGAATTATAAAAACCTCCTGAGATTTGGGAAATGTTCTGTTTAACTGGTTGCACTGGTGTATACATATGCCACGACTCATGAAGCTGTGTATATGCTATATCACAATTTTCAAAAGGTTAGAAAAAGAACATAAGCTCCACAGGGTGGGATTTCATGTGTTTTGTTCATCACCATGTCCCCAATTACCTGCAGGACTCAATTACCTGAGATATTTGCTGAGTGAGTACAGGCATGAAATCTGGGTTTGTGTCCTATTTAATCATGTTTATTTCTATCCATGTTTTGCTTATAGCTCTTGGTTAGGAGTACGAGAAAACAGGCCAAGAAGTGAAGTAAGTACCTGTCTCAAGATAACCCAGCTAATTAGGGGATGGAAGCTTCCAACGTCTGTGCTCTTAAACCAATGCTTTAATGCTCCACATTCTTCTTTGTGAAGAGACAGGAGAGAAATATGGGAATGAGGGTGTGACTGGGAAAGAGGAAGACTGTATTCCTGATCTAAGAGCCATATGGGTAATAGAGGAGGCAGCCAGGGAAAGGGAAGCGTCATTTTTCCGACTCAGAGGAGCTGCTTTTGGACTGAGGCTGTCCTGTGAGAGTTCTCTGATCCTGGGGTCAGTGACAGTGGCCATAAGCACCGTACACATGCAGTGAGGGGACCTTTGCTGGGGGCCCAGAGCTTAGTGTCTCAGCATTCCTTGGAAATAAAACAAACTGCTTATTGTAATAGTAGAAATCAGTCTAGCCTACACCTCACTTTGTGCCAAATGGGATTGGAATACAGATGATGAAAAGCAGGCAGGTTCCAAGAAAGCGAGAAGAATTGAGATCCCTGTGACTGGGCTCTTCTTCTCTTCCCTTTGCCCAGTTTCTTTTCCCAACACAACTTGAATAAAATGAAGCTATCTTCTATTTTTGGTAAAACACAGCAAAGGCTGTTGAGACCTTTGGGTCTTGATGGTCCTCAGGGTGGGGTCTTATACACCTACAGTGTTCCTTCTTACTAGTAGGGAAGAGAAAATGGATGCACACACAACTTCAACAAAAGAGAAAGTAAAATCCAGCAATTTCACTTTTGGATATTTAGACGAAGGAAATGAATCACTGTCTTAAAGAGATATCTGCACCCCCAAGTTCAAATCAGCATTATTTACAATAGCCAAGACATGGAAACAACCTAAGTACCAATCAACATTTTTAAATGTATACAATGTAAAATAAAGTAAAATGTTGTATACATACACAATGGAATATTAGCCGTAAAAAGGGAAAATCTGCCATTTACGAAACATGAATGGACCTTGAAGGTCTTATGCTAAATGATATAAATCAGACAGAATGACAACTACTGTACCATCTTACTCATATGTGGAATCTAAAAAATTCGAACTCATACAAACAGAGAACAGATTGATGGTTGCCAGAGTCAGGGAGTGGGGGTAGGGGGAGATGGAAGGGAAACAGGTGAAGATGATCAAAAGGTACACACTGCAGTTGTAAGAAAGATAAATTCTTGGGGTGTAATGTACAGCATGTGACTATAGGTAGCAGTACTATGTTGTGTACTACAAGATTGTGAAGAGAGTAGATCTTAGAAGTTCTCCTCACAAGAAAATACATTTGCAACTATGTGAGGCGATCAATGCTAACTAAATTTGTGATGATTTCACAAAATATGCATATACCAAGTTATTATGTTGTCGTCGTCGGCAGCCGTCCGTCTCGAGAGACGATGGTGTAGCTTCTTAAGAGTCTATCTGCACCGCCGAGAATGGCTGTGCAGTCCGACTCGGGAGTGACATGGTATCTGTCTCCTCCCGTGTTGAATCGACATCTTGCGATGACGCTGGAGTGTCCTCTCCAGTGAAGCTGAAGCTACAGAGCCTGGGCAGGGTAATATGGAGGGTCTGCTGTTGCCCATGCAGCAGACCCCCCCTCTCTTCGCAGCTGAAGGGTCCAAGGGAAAGACGGAGTCGATACAGCTTGGCTTCAGGTGCGCCGCAGGAGTTGCCGGTGTTGACTACAACGTCAAACCGCCTTAGGGACTCCGGCTCCGGATTTTCTGTCGGGGTTTACTCCCTTAGCCTTTCCCCTGAAGAGGTATGCCGCAAGGCAGTGGAGGTTTTTTGGAGTCAGAGTTTTCCTTCTCTGATGTACCCTGACTGGAAGATCGAACCAGCGACACTTAGCTCGCAGGCCGACGCTCAATCCACTGAGCTAAACCAGCCAGGGCTATTATGTTGTACTCCTTAAGCAAATACAATGTTATATGTCAGCCATTTTCAAACTCTTTCATCTCAGGGCACACATAAAGTAATTACTAAAATTCTGCAGCACACCAAAAATATACTTTTTGCTGGTCTGACAAAAAACAGGTATAATTTTGATTCATTCACACTGGACAGCCATTGTTTGTTGGCTGTTGTCATTTTTTATTTGACAATCTAAGGGGAAAGAGGTCAGTGCACCTGACTAAATAGCCAGATATTGTATGTTTTAAAGATTCTTGTGGCACCAGTGTGCCGTGGAACACCAGTTGCAAATGGCTGTTATGTGGCAATTCTCTCTAAAAAGTAGGAAATGTCATAAGAGAGGTATTGGTAAAGGTTTCAGGGGTGGACGAGAGAGCTGTTGAGAGGTCAAGTAGCTGAAATCTCGCATTAACAGCAGACACACACACACACACTCACTCACTCACTCACTCACCAGATTAGCTGACTCTCTGGCCAGGAGCAGAACACAACTTGGCTGAATGGCTGCATCTTTTCTCCTTCATATTTTTCCCACCCTCTGAGAGCTAATTCTCCAAATGCTACTCAGAAACAGAAAGCTTCATTTGTGACCCCCACCATCCTAGAGTGGACTCTAGCAATCCCAAAGCAGCCTGAGCCGCAGCCAGCGCTTCAGTTCTGAGCAGTGCCTGCGTGGCGAACCCAAACCTGGCGCACTAGTGGGGAGAATGAGGAAAGGGCAAGGAGAAGGAGAAGAGGGAGGCGGAGTGGAGGAAGAAAAAGAAGAGAAGTCCCTGAGAAGGGCTTTGGGTGTTCCTGCTCCATCTCGAGTCAGCAGAAGAGGCATCTGTATGTCTGTGTACTGTATAGCACACTCACAGAATACAGGGGCTAAGGGTTCAGGGAAAAAATGCAGACGGAGACTCCCTTGTTGGTCTCTTCCTCCACTCTGCTTCTCAGAGCAGAGGCGAGGTGACCATCGCTCTCGCCTTGATTTAGCCCACAAGGATGAAGCCACTCACTCGAGAGGGAGGGGTTGCAGGGAAACAGCACTGCCCCATTAGCCCTGGATTGTCTGCCTCCAAAGAAATTCAGTTCTCACCTGTTTAAGGCAGTTATTTCGGGTATCTGTTACTCACAGTTAGACAGACCTCATCCTCCCCGAGACAGGCAGTTTTCAGATACAGCATGGTTTTCTTAACAAATTAAAATTTGAAAACTGATGACCAAGATGTTACCATTGCACATGATGAGAGCTGGTGTGATCTTTCTTTTGATTATATTTTAAATCTCAAAAGCAATTTTGTAGTTCAAACTGTATGGAGATATTTTATTAAAGAGTAAAAATTTTTCTTTGAAATTTTCATCTTCCTCCTCCTCTAAATTTCACTCTCAGCCTCCAAAATAGGACTGCTAATCTTTTAGGATTTCACATATACTTCTTTTTAAAAAAAATATTATTCTGCAATTTTTTTTCACTTGACAATGTAGTATAAATAACTGCCCATACTTATGTATTCTGCTCAACCACTTTGATGAACCATAATTAATTAACCAATTGCCCCTTGGTAGACTTTTACACTGTTTGCAATCTTTAGCATCATAAACATTATTCAGTCAACACCGAGTGATATTTTGATAGGACAGCTTTGCAGAAGTAAACTTTTAGGGTTTTGACCTTCTAACATGGACTTTTACATTTTATATGGATTCAAAGTCACATAGCAATTTGCATTGTTTTGCCTCCCAGGAGCAGTTATAATATGCAGAACTAAGAGAATAAGAGAGGGTTAGTGTGAAGGCAAGGGTCCATTTCAACCACTTGTCCTTTGCAGCCTTAGCAGACTGAAAAAGAAAAAGCTCCAGAAACAGAGAGGGCCTGTGACTCCCGTGAAAGGACAAAGCCTGTGGTCACATCTGGCCTTGGGGCCAGCTGAGCTGATCATCTCCAAGTATTTTCTGCATCCAACTGCACACATTATTCTTTATGGATCTGGACTCAGGAAAGGAAAAGACCTTCCTGGGGACAATTATGCAATTCTGTCATTTGCTTTACATTCCTCTCATCATAACCAATTTTTACAAACAGTTCAAACTCGCTGCTGAGTGATGTTCATTTTTAGAGAGCCCAGGGATCTGTCGACCCTGTCACCTTGGCTCATAGTTCTCATCTGCACAGTTTCCCCAAGAGTGATGAAAGAAACCAGCCCAGAGCACATTTTGAGTGAGAGACTGGATCTATGAAGGCCAACTATTTTGGGAAGGAGGCCAGAAGCTTCCTAACCAAACAAGTACAAACTTCGTTTTCTTTTGCAGTCAACTGTTTCCTTTTGGTCCCAGTCTATTTATGGAGATCCCTGGAATAGGCCACATCCTTCTCACCCTATTGTTGCTCTGCAGACTAGTCCTGAAGCTTTCAAACACTGGGCCAGGTATTCCTGACCTTTCTTTGGTCCATGGATATAGTTGGCAGCCTGTTGAAGCCTATGAACTCCTTCCTTAAAGTTTTTAAATCCTTATAAAGTGAAGGGGATTACAAATAAAATAAGTCATGTTGAAATATAGCTGCTAAAATATTAAAACTAAACGTGTTATATCATGTGTATGCTTTTTGGTTACTGTTAAATAATAATAGTTAGCAGCAGGTCTAATAACTAGTATCACTGATGGGTATAAACAATATTTAAAGATGTCTTCAATAATTGAAAAATGAAATGAATATATCTGTGATTCTACTAGTGACAAAGTCAGAGGTACTGCTAATACCATTGTGTTTGCTTCCTGCACACATAAAGGAAATACCAAACTTTAGTTAGAGGTTAGTGAAAACAAAGATGCATTTTTTTTTCCCACCCACATTCACAGACTCTAAACTCTTTCATTTAAAAACCATTGCTCTGGACCCACATATCTTCTTTCCTGCTGGACCTCTCACCCTGATGTCCCACAAGCAACTCCAAGTTCTTCCCCACTCCCTCCCTAAGTCCATGGACACACCACCCATACCTCCAGCCCAGAATTCTCTCTGCCCTCTCAGTCACTCTCCTCCGAGGCATTCCTCCACTGAGTCCTCCATTCCTTTTCCCTCAGTTGGGTGTCACCTGGACAGACCCTTGAAATAACCGGCCTGCTGTTTTGTCTGACTCGGCCTCCTGCCCGCCAACCTATTCTGCACCCTGCTGCAGGAGTGACTGTTTCAAGAGCAGCACTGTGTCCACAGTCTTTCTATGCTTAAACCCTTTCATGACTAGGGGGTAGAATCCCATCTTCCTAGCGTAGCACAGAAGGCCTTCTGAAATCTGACCCTGCCACCTTTTCTGCCCCGTCATTTAATTCCCTCAACACTTGAGATCCCTATTGTAAGGAAAGGCTTACACTCCTCTATCACATTCCAGTATGTTTTGTGAGTCTATGGACTCCTCCCTGAAATGCCCTCCTCCAACCAGGTCTCCTGGTTGGTGCTAACTCACGTTGACTCATTTTATCAGCTTATACTCCAGCCTCTGCCTGTTTGTGCATGGATACACACACACAGTTGATTGACCATTTTCTCCTTAGTTTCTTCACCACATCCATTAACAGCAACTGTAGATTTTATTTGGCTTATTATATCTATCTATCTATCTATCTATCTATCTATATATGTCTATATCTCTATCTATATATATATCTTTTTCTTATCTATCATTTTCTTGCCACTAGGAATGCTCCAAGGACAGGTAGTATGTTTTGGTTTTTATTTTGTCTTTGATTTGTTAACACCTAGCACAGTATCTAGCACGTAGAATAGCTCAATAAATTTATGGGTTTTTTTAAAAAAAATAAGTAACTGAAGAATAAGTGAATTAATAGTGAGAAGAAAAAAGGCACGTATAATTTCTTGCATTTAAACAAAGTATCCCTTGTAGCACTGACTCATAATAAAGACTCTTGGGAAGCTAAAAACAGAACCTCTGTAATCTCATTTATTTCGCTTACATAATCTCATTTATTTTTCAGCCATTCGATTGAGCGTGCACCTCAGAGGTGAAGGAATGAAGGGATGGAGGATTCTGCTTTGTGTCTGAAGTCTGAGAAACAGACTCGAGGACTCCATCTTTGGTATAGCTGCTTACTTGTTATGAAATATGTACTGAGAAGTATAGGCATCACTGGCCCAGAAACTCATGTTTTCCTGCCAGTGAATGGAAATTCCAATTTCTATTTGAAATAAATTCCAGGTTTGGAGGTCACTGAGTAAAAGTTTCATAATGTCTCACAGAACAAAGCCAGAATTTGGGCTTTCTACTTTACTAGGTCTATGTTTTCTAATTTTTTAATACCAAATGCCTGACATTCTTTCTGAATGAGCTGGTCCCTCCCTCTATATTTTTTCTTAAAATCATGTTTATTTTCACCCACTCCATTAATTTGTAAATAGCCACTGGACAGTACTAATGTATCCATGCAATTATCTTCTTGTTCTGTACAACTTCTCCCCAAATGTGTGTGGTAGGGTTGGGGTGGGGACAATTTCAGTTTTCTAGAATTCTTTCAAATGAGAGCGTGAATTTGACCTTCTTGCACTATTCAGCTCTGTGGTAAGCATAGTAGTATTCTACGGGATGATAAAGAAAAATAAGATGTTTGCCAGTATTTATGATCAATATTTAGAGATCACCATCTTTGGAAACATTATTGCATTCATATCCTATTACTATGTGTCTGGCCAGTAGAATTCTCCTTTGGTCATAAACTGTATGTGAATTAGGTGGGCAGAAGCAACAGCCTTCAACAAATTCACTACAGGGCATTTGACTTTCTTCTTAGGAAGACGCTTATTATCACTTACTTGAGAATTGCTGCCAGTGACAAGACAAATGTGGTAGTGCCACAGTCATTCATCAAAGGAAGGGAAAGAGCAACCTTTGCCACCCATTAGAATGAGATCAAAAGCTCCGGTGTTAGCGCAGTGAAAATGGGGTATGTGCCCATATCTACCGCTTCAGATTGTGAGTCAGAGCATTGCTCCGAGTCATTTGACTGAGCTTTCTACTCCTGCACAAAGGAATGGTTTATATAATCCAGTCGCTAGTTCCAAAAGTCTAAAGCCTTTCATTGTCACCTGCCCTGTGAGACACTCTTCATTCAGTGCCTTCCATACTTTTAAAGACAGGAGACAGTTTTTACTAAATGTTGTTGGAATCCACAGACATTTAGTTGCAACTTCTTAAATTAAAAAAACAAAAACAAAAACAAAAAAACTCCCCCTAGAGCTAACTATCTTTAGCAAGTTCTCCTCTTTCTTTTTCTTTCTTTTGGAAATACAAAGCACCCATTTCTTTGGCTAGATAGTACATAGTACTTCAAAAAGCAAGCTCGGAGACAAGGCAAGGAACCCAAAATGTTTTTAATTTGTAGAAATGTTTTGTTTTTGTTATAGCTGAGGCAGTTTAAACACATACTTTACCAGAAGCAGGAAGGAGGCTGTGTAATGGATCTGTGGTCTTAGGAATTCTTGAGCAGCAGCAGTTAGAGGGCCTAGAACTCCTGGTATGGGCATGGTCCAGTGGGCTCAGGATGCAGCTTCAGCAAGGGAGTGTGCCCTGTCAACTCTACTGCCCAGACTGCTACCTTCACGCATTTATCTACTTTGCTCCCCATTTGCCAATCTCCCCACACTCAACCCTACCACAAGGACTGGCTGCCTTAGAGACAAAACTGAAGCAAGAGAAAGGAAAAGTGCCCATTGGACCAGGGTGTTGTATGCTCCAAAGGAAGCAGAAAAAGGTGTTGGGCCATTGGCTGAAGCTCCATGGAGCAAAGTCACTGCCAGGACCCTTTGCCAGGGAGAAAGTCAAGGAGCACCAGGTTTCAGGGACCAGAGCCAAGCACACAGAGCTGCATCTAGAGATGCCAGACTGCAGGAGGAAGAGAGAGGAGATCCCAGTCACTGACCCAAAGTCCAGGGATGCAAAGCCAAGAGAGATTCAGAGCATACCATAGGGGCTAAGACAAATATTGGGTAGCTTACGATTTTTGAGCTGCACCTTGTGTGTATTACAGTAACAAGGGCTTTCATGAGTAGACAGCAATCCTCTTTTCTGTATCAGAAAGAGGCATCTCTCCATCCTCTATTCCAAAGCCAAGGCCTCCGTGGGTTTGCTGGGTTCCATGTCCCTCTATCTTACCCACAACCATGCAAACTATTCTATCTCTAGTTCCTCAGTCCTTTGCCAGTGGCTCTTTCCTATCAACTTATAAACTTATTCCAATTTTTCCCACATCAGGAAAACAAGTCTTTCCTAAATTCTGGCTTAGCCCTAAGTGATACAGTAAGAAAGAATGAAAGAAAGAATAAAAAAAGGAAGGAAGGAGGATAGCTTTGCATTTATGAATGTGTACATACATTGTAAAACTTTTTAAAAGATAGGAAATGATTATTATAAAGGTCGAGGTAGAGGGCAAGGAGACACCATACAGTAACCTTCTGGGGAATTGATAATAGTCCATGTGTTTACCGTTATGTTTATTTCCCTATTATTTGTTAACTGAACACAATTAATATATGAAATTTTCTACAAGTATATTACACCTTAAAGTTTTAAGAAATTTTTTAAATTGAAAAAATAAAACAGTAACAAATTCTGTGCTTAAGGTCTGTCCCTTTTTCATCTCTTGTCCTTCGCTCCTTATGTGGGTTGATTTTCTTCTCAGGCAGTTTCCACACACAGCAAGAAAGTTGGACATCACCTCACAGTTTGCCATCCAGAATGAAAAAGAACACCTTTCCCCTGAGACCTGCATATCAAATCTCTGGGGCGATGTTCATTGCTCTGCGTTGGGTCCAAGCCCACATCCGGTAGTGTACTGGTAAGCTGACTTTTGGTAGAGGGTGGGGTAGGGGCTGATTTGTAGTGTCTGCTAACTTCTGTGGTGTAAATACGTCCACCATTGCTGATCTTAACCTACCACGTGATGCCACTTGTGAGCTGGAGGGAGCCAGCTCTAGCACATCACTAACACATTGCGGATGAAATCAGTGTGGCCAGGGGGATGAGATGCATACTCTTTCCTTCCTGAGGCAGAGGGCAAGCATAGTTCAAATAGGACACCATGAAGACTTTCTTCACCAGAAATGAACAAAGTGGGAAAGGCGGCTGGCCAAAAGATAGGTGAAGAAAGCACCAGAATAGAGGAATGAAGTCTGCACAGTTGAAAACAAAACGTGCCCATTGGGCTCTGCTTTTTATATCCTTTCTCTTCTCCTTTTCCTCTTCTCATTCTGTGCATGCTCTGTGTGATCTCATCCATCCCTATCGCATTGATGTTGATGAAACAATGATTTCCAAAATCTACATCTTCCACCCAGACTTGGCTTCTGAGTCCCAGCCTCATATGTCATCTTTCAATTGCCTCTCTCCATCTGGATGGCCCCAGCCACCACAAACTGTGCATATCCATAATTGAATTCATTCTCTCTCCCACAAGCATATTCCTCTGGTTCACTAGTTACAGACTTCACAATCATCTCTGACTCATTTCACTCTCCCTCCCTCCCCACTCCCTTGCCCCTGCGATCTGGTCAGCAAGCCCAGGTTGTTTAAAATATCTGTGGGATGATCCCTTTTCTCTCCCTTCCAGTCCCACTGCCCTAATTCAGACCCACATTATCTTTTGCCTTGACTCTTACAGTGATCTCCTACCTGATTTCCAAGCCTCCTCCAATTTATTCAAGTTTCAAACAACACAACCTTTCAAAAATACAAAGGTGGCCCTGGCCAGTGTGGCTCAGTAGATTGGAGCATCGTGTTATGTGTTGAAAGGTTGCGGGTTTGATACCTGGTTGGGGTGCCCACAGAAGGCAACCAGTTGATGTTTCTCTCTCACATCGATGTTTCTCTCTCTCTCAGGTGAGGATACCAAAAAAACAAAACAAACAAACAAAAAAAACCCCACAAAAACAACAACTGTAATTATGGCCATTCCCTGGGTCATTCCCTGTGACAATCCAGACTCCTTAGCGTGTGTACAGGACCTTTGACTACCCAATCCCCATTCTTTGCTTACATCAGGTATCTCACACTCCTGGGCCTTCACACGTGCTGTTCTTTCTGCCTAGAAATCCTTCTTCACCCACATGTCTGACTGGTGAGCTAACAGAATGTGAGTCTCCCTCATTACCCACCCCCAGCTCTAGAACTAACTGCTGCATTATCTGAGCTCCCACAGCTTGTGGTCCAAACCTTAATAATAATCCTTAAACTGTATTATAGTTAGGTGTATATTAATAAATGTTTTTGAATGAATAAATTCTAGATGTTTAATGAATGGGAAAGGCATATGGACCATATCCACCAAGCTCTACAGTCCTAGTCTGTTATTTCCATGATTCAAACCCTTATTCTGCCTTAGAGACAGTGGAAGTTCTGTTTCAGTGTTAAAAATAATAATAAGAATAATAAATCATTTGGGCTGAGTCTTGACAGTTAGGGCCATAAGCTCATCAAACAATTGGCTGAAAGATGCTGACAGTTCAAGAACACATTTCCTTTAAAAAAAAAATGTATTTACATCTCATGTTTAGATGAATACATTTCCTCTTATTTCATTTATAGTCAGATATATTTTAATATTAAATAATTATTTTTGAGACGCCCTTCTGTCTGTGAGAAGGCACAGTGCTGTATGATATAACAATGAAATCTTTTTGTAGTAACGCTGGCATCACCATGAATCTTGAGGCACTGTCAGCTTTACTGTGACTCAGTCTATTTAAGTGCAGTGGCATTAACTCTCATTATTTCTCATTTTGCCAAAAGAAAAATTTGGGCACACAAAAAGAGTCAAGTTTGACTTAAGGGAAAATAATTTCTACAGTGTGCCTCTGTTCTTTGCTCCAGTTTCTAGAATCCACTTGCTTTCTTAAGGAGGCTAAATAACTTCAAGTGAGAAATTAAGAGAACTGAATACTAGAGATTTAAGGATCTTGTTATATAAATGGGAAGACTTAACAAGAGAAAATAAAACACAGAACCAAGGATAGACTATGGAACAAAAATTAAATCAAACTGGAGTGTTTTCCCAAAATCTTATCTGTCAGTTGTAAATTGTATAGAACAATATAATTTTAGGGTTTAAAATGTCATCCAAGTTATAAATAATTTCCTTTCTTGATATTGGCATTAACAACGGAATAACTGCAGTATGAAAATGAAAACCATCCGCAAGCCTCAATTAAATTATAAGATCAAAGACTTGACTCTAGGATGAAGTTACTTATGACTTAGTCTTTACCCACTATAATAAAGATCTAAGACAGGAGTAAGAAATATATGGGATTCTTGCTGTTCTTTCCCCTTTCTCCCATACCCAAAGTCAACACCAACAAAGAATTACAGCATTGGTTATTGTGATATGTTTGCCAGTCTTCAAATCTTCAGTACAACACTGTTGGGGGAGCCACTAGTAATCCACCATGGTTGGCCCACATTTCAGTCGGGGATGTAACAGGAAGTAGACGGTACAATCAAAGCGGTAACTTTAGGGGTGTTTACTGCAAGGACTCTTTCTAACCTGTTCCACTCCTAGGCCTGAAGGGACAAATGATCTGGAGAATTCAGAAGGAATGGCTGTATAAAGAGAACATGGATAGGAGCTTGGCTTTTGATGGTAGAACAGCCAACTCATTGCATCCTGGCAGGGAGGGAGATGGGGAAATGAATACCCAAGCCTCACTCTTCTCTCACCCTTCAGTTTCCTGCCAGTGTGTTCCATTGATCAGGCCCAGTTTGTACAATCTGTATCAGTTGGCCCCCTGTTTCATGGAGTGCAATGGAGCAGATTACAGAATAGATCTGGATGGACAAGAGAATATATCTATTTATGTATCTTTTGAGATTGAAGACATGTTGCCATTTAGAGCTACCTTATCATACCATCTTCTGCCTGTGTGTGCAAAGACAAGACAAGACAGGCTGGGCTGCTGATGCTAGGATATCATTGAACTTTTATGTCTTCATTTCCCACTCGTTAGGCAGGAGTGAACCTGTATCCTGTGAGATGGGTGATGCAATGCTCCAAGTTTAACATAGTTCTAAACCAATTGAATTGTTGGCAGGAGAACACCAGCCGATGTTGTTAAAAAGATGTGATAGACTATCTTGTTTCTAACACAACTCAAGCAAAGCACCCAAAGAAAATTTCCTCCTTCTTTTCATCTGTCTGCAGATGGAATCCTTATTTATCTGGAGTCATCTGCAAGTGTTACTGATCCCCCATCTGAATCTTCAGCCAGTAGAGAAGTGTGAGCTTTTGGGAGCGTTTATTCATATCCAGTCTATATATTTTTGTTTGAAACCTGATATCTTGACTTTAGAGCCAAGTGTCTTGTGATCTGCCATCACAAATGTGTTTTTAAGGCGTCATCCCATTGGTGTTTTCTTCTGCTGGAAATAGGATGTTGTTGATATTTTTCTGTTGTAGAAAATGTTTTGTATGTCAGTTTTCAAAAATAAAAATTCTAAAACTGTCCATGGAACATTCTAGGAGGGCTCTCAAGGGTGGAGAAGGTCTTGTCCAAGCAGGGTGTGTTTTGCATCTGGCCTGTATTTAAATAATCACATAAGGAGAGCAGCCTGTGGGATTTCAGCTTAATTGCAATATATACTGTTAATGCAAAGAAGAAGGGGGTGGGGGGCAGAGAAACTGATATTAAAAATGAATTTAATGTATTGCTTTATCCCTCCCTTTGGGTACAAGGATAAGTAAAACAAAGAGCTGTAAGCATGAATTCCATATATAATTTACCACCATTTCTCATTTGATCATTTAAAAATTTATTCAGTAGATGTTTATAGTCAATGTGATCAGTATATCTTATTTACAATGTTTCATCAGGAAAACTGAAGACAAGTCTTATGAGATACTTTCTAGTTGTATTTAAGGATGTTTGTCTCACTTTAATATTTAAAGACTATATATGAAACAATAAAATCCCTCTTTCCTATACTTTATGTTTGAAGATCTTTCAAGTCTTTATAAATAATAAGTTCCCAAGTACTCTTGTGAAATTTGGTTTTATTCCCCCTGGGCCAGAGACATTACATGAGAAAATAAAGGCCCAAACCCATGAGGCAGGAAAGAGGACCCCCCCTTTTCTGTTACCTGCACCCCTGCCTTCTTGCTGACTCTCCTCACTCCCTGTTTCCCTAAGCACGGCGGCCTTCCTTTCGGTTTCCTGTCTCAGACCTGTCTTATGGTTTGATAATCCCTATGTCCCGCCAACATAGTCCATTTTTATGCTTTCCTCCTTTGAGTTCTTTTTAACACTCACGTTTCCTGCCTTTCTTGAGCCATCCCATCTCTTGAAATCTAGTTTGGGAGGCGCTTAGGTCTCTGAATACTCAGCTGCCTTGCCTTTCCTATCAATTCACATGGGTTCAGCCTACCATGAAAAATACAGCATGTGGGAGTAAAAGGGTGATTAAAACATGGCTCCTACTCTATGGCGCTTACAATCTAATGATGGAGTTAGAAATACACATACCCAGTCATAGTTCAAAATAATAATAAACAATAATAAGTGCAGAAACGGGACTCTTTATAAAGCAAGGCCTCGCAAGATAGAGCTGAATTCTAACTAAGGGTGGATGAGAGTAGAAGTCTTTCTGAAGGAGGTGACATTGAGGATGGGTCTCCACCAGAGGAGGGGAGCAGGGGAATCTCCAGCCAATCAGAGCAGACATGGCAGGGGGTGGGGCTACAGATGTCCCTGCTCATACTGGGAAGAGGGAGGGCTGTGGGAGTGAGTGGAAGCTCTAAGGAAAAGAACACAGAGGAAAAAGGAAAAAGCAAAATGCAGAAGCTTAGAGACTGCTTAAACTTAAGGAAGAGAGACCAGTGAGGAGGCTTAGAGAAAGTCTTGGAGGTTGGAGGAGAACCAAGAGCTAAGTGGCAGGGATGCAAAGAGAGGAAAGAATTTCCAAAAGAAGAGGCGGCTAATAATAGTTGTGAGGAGAATAACAACTAACATTTGTGGACTACTTAGTCTGTGCCAGGCTCCTCACAAAGTTAAGAAGGTATGGAGTTAGGACTTATACCCAGGCCTGACTGCTGCCAATACTCTTAACTCTGCAGATCCGAAACAGAACAAGGGTCCAACCATGCCATTGACCAGTGCTGACATCCCAAGTGACAGATTTCAGTAGAATAGTTGAGACAGGTCGAAATAAAAGGAAGTCAAGCTATCGCAAGTTTGGAATCTCTTCCAAAAAGTTTAGCAGTGAAGCTTAAGAAATGGGGCAGTAGCTTAAGGAAATGGGAAGACTTTTTTTAAAAAGGGGAGCTACTTAGACTTTAGGTTGAACATGAGCTTAAAAATGTGAGAGGAGATTCCTGAGGTGAGGGGAGGAAGTAGGATCAATGACACACATAAAAAGATAACCTTGTGAGTGAGGAACACTGTTTCCTGCCTCTGAGATAAGAGAAAGGAGGACAGGATGAGCCCGAAGCAAATCTGCTACAAAGAAGAGTTGAGGAAGTTCAACTAGGATGGCCTTCATCTCCTCACCAAAGATTGCTAGTGAAAGGGGCTGGTAACGCTGAAAATAGAAAATGGAGTGGCCACTGTAGATCATGTGCTTGGAAAAGCTGATCTGTACAAAGTGGTAAATGCACTCGGAATGCTTAAGAAGTCTATTTGGGATGCAGAATTCAGGGCATGAACACAACACCACCATAGGGTGAGATGAAAGATGTTTTTGAAAGTAAGGAATCCCAAGGACATAAAAAAAAGCAGACCCACATTCCAGTTGAGTGCCTCTTCCCTTCTGAGTTTTTGGCTAAGAAAACAGTAACCAAATAGTTTGGGCATCTATCTACCAGAGAGACCTCTGATAAATTAAAAGCCACCTTGGCAGAAAGCAGTGTTCCGAATGCCCATAGTGTAACAAAAGGTTCTTTGTAGAATCCGTCAGCAGCCGTCCGTCTCGAGAGACGATGGTGTAGCCTCTTAAGAGTCTATCTGCACCGCCGAGAATGGTTGTGCAGTCCGACTCGGGAGTGACACGGTATCTGTCTCCTCCCGTGTTGAATCGACATCTTGCAATGATGCTGGAGTGTCCTCTCCAGTGAAGCTGAAGCTACAGAGCCTGGGCAGGGTGATATGGAGGGTCTGCTGTTGCCCATGCAGCAGACCCCCCCTCTCTTCGCAGCTGACGGGTCCAAGGGAAAGACGGAGTCAATACAGCTTGGCTTCAGGTGCGCCGCAGGAGTTGCCGGTGTTGACTACAACGTCAAACCGCCTTAGGGACTCCGGCTCCGGATTTTCTGTCGGGGTTTACTCCCTTAGCCTTTCCCCTGAAGAGGTATGCCGCAAGGCAGCGGAGGTTTTTTGGAGTCAGAGTTTTCCTTCTCTGATTCTTTGTAGAATAAACAAACCCCACAGAACAAGGGCTTGAAGGACGAGTTTCTGAAGTACCAGGAGAGCAGGTACAGGGCAGGAAAATCCTTTATCACTTATTAACATAGCATTTGCCTTTCTGAATTGATTGTAGAGCAAAGAACACGATCCTGAGCTCTGAGGGTCCAGGGTTCAAGTCTGGATCCGCTACGTACTAGTGTGGGGCTTTGGGCAAGTTACTTAACTTTCTCCGAACCTCACCTATAAAATGGAGATGATAATATCTACCACCTAGAGATGTCAGAATTCAGTGAGGTAACACATTCCGACTCCTATTCTTTCCCTACCTGCCTGGACACTGAAAAATCTCAATTCTAAGTTGCGGAAGCATGTATTTATTACATCCTTCATCATTCTCTACAGTCCCCTCTCAGACATTTAAGTAGGTCTTTTTTTTTTTTTTTAATGACAAGAATTATTTTATATTTGTTAAACAGAGGAAGAAATGACCAAGCACAAGCCCAGAATAAGTCTGGGAAAACCACTAAGACAGAGGCATCTGTGTAGAATTCCCCTGTGATGTCTCTTTGGTCCATTAGTCACTACTACTCTCTCCATAATATGCTCTTCTGAATATCTGAAAAAAGATATAATGGAGAGGGGAAACCCTGTGGAAGAGAGGAAAGACAGGCACTTGTGAAATTGAGATAATGGAAGGTTTGGTGTCTCCTCCCCATGAGTGACAGAATTGGGTAGGTGAGACTTCCTCAGAACCATCTAATCTAGGTGGTGTCAGGAATTTGTTTCTAGAAAGACAGGCCTCATGCTAGGAGAGTAGAACCCTGTACTCTTCAGATTATGATAAGTTAGGTGTAAAGCTAAGAATAGCAGCACAACTCTGAGGTTTCCCAGTCACAAAATTCTTGACATTGATATTCCTTAGCTTTCCAAAATTCTTGGGAAGTAACCTCTGAGAGAAGTGCATACTACTTCAGCAAGAAAATGGGAGTGACCAGAGAACTGTCACAAGGTTCTGCCTTATCTCTACCAACCCACCTGCCTCTCTGGCCTAGTCTCTGCCTTCTCTTCTGTCATTATGATGACTTGATCTTGTTCCTGCCCATGACCAATGTCTCCCCCTGGGCACTATCCCATCCCTTGGTCCTACCCCAAAACATTTGCTCCAGCAATTGTCTTCCCTCTCCTGCATCTTCAGGTTCTCCCCCTCTACAGGATCATTCTCATCAATATACAAGTATGCTGTTATTTCTGTCATCTTAGAAATAACCTTCTCTGACCCATTTCCTCCTCTAGTTATACCCCATGTTTCTCCTTCCCTTTAGAGAAAAGCCGCTCGAAAGAGGTGTGCAACTCCAGTTGCTTCTCTCTTCCTCTTTCCTGAACCTACTCAAGGCAGGTTTGGGCCCCCACCCCACCACTGACATTGTTCAAGGTCACCAATGAGTTACAGTATTGCTAAATCAACTGTAGTTCTCAAACCTCATCTTAATTGACCTACAAGCAGCATTTAACCTGCAGTGGTTGCACTTCCAAATGGAGCGTGAGAGGTCGCGTGGATGACGTGTATCATCCAACTCTCTCTGTCGCAGAATTTCAGGTAAACTGCACAGCTTAGGCGCTTGGCCAGAACTGAGGTGATGCAACACCTTTCGAAGATTATTAATCTGAGCACACACAGCATTGCCATGTTGACATTGGACTAAAACTGATGATTATTTTGCATGGATGACTTTTGTTATCCACGCGGCCAATCGAGTGTTAACCAGGTCAATGCTTCTTTTCTCTTTGCAGCACTTTCATCTCTTGGCTTTCAGGTTCTCCTGGTATTCCTCCTGCCTCACTTTACGTGGTCTTCTTAATCTCTTCCAACTGTAAATGTTGGGCTTCCCCAGAGCTCAGCCCTTGGGTGTTTTACTTTTTTAATTACATTTACTCTCTTGATAAGTGTTGCAGTCTTAGGACTTTAAGTACCATCTCCATGCTAACGACTCCTATAATTGTATCTTTACTCTAGACCTTTCTTCAGACTCATAAAGCCACCTGTCCTCTTGACATCTCCAATTAGATGTCTACTTAGCGTCTCAAACCTAACGTGTCCAAAACTGAGCTCCTAGCATTCTCCCTGAAAACAGCTTCTCCTGCAGTCTCCAGTTACTAGAGTAGAATGGCTATTCCATTCTACCAGTCATTTCAACCCAAAGATCTTAAGGGCATTCTTGACTCTTTCTTCTTTCTCATACGCAACAGATCTTGCAGCAAATGCAGCAGCGTTCACGGTCTTCACATCACCTTCCCATTATTGTCCTGGCCCAACTCTCAATCATCTCTATGCTACTATGGTAATCTCCTTGCTTCCGCTCTTAGGCCCTTCAGTTTCTTCTTAAACCAGCAGCCAGAGGTATCTTGTTAATACAAAACCTGATAATGACACTCCTTATTCAAAACTTTTTTGAGGGCTTATTTACATCTTATTCAGAATAAAAGCCAAATACACACAATGATGCCCTGTTATCTCTTCACCCCATTTCCTACTGATCTCCCTCTCAAGTACCTTAATGAAGCTACACTGGCCTCCTTGCTGTTCCTTAAATACACGTGAGGCATGCGTCTACCCCAGGGCCATTGCATTTACTGTCCTTCCACCTGGACTGCTCCTCCTCCAGATACACATATGGCTACACCCCTCACTTGTTTATTTACTCAAATAAGATAATCTCAGGAAAGACTATCCTATTTTCTGCTTCATTTTTTTCTCTCCTTAACAGTTATCTCTACCTAACTATATATTTTACTTACCTTGTTTATTGTCTTTCTCTCTAGAATGTATGTCCCACAGGATTAGAGATTTTTTTCTCTATTTTATTCATAACTTTATTGTGTGCCTGGCACACAATGTCTATTGAAAGATTGAATGAATGGATTTTATTAATGAATCTATTTGAATAGTCAAAGAGATTGTCATCAAATTTTTAGGAAGGTATTTGTGGGGGAGGAGGTGGCAAAAACCTGGTTATCTGGAGTATTTAAATTCATGCCAAAGATATCACCCAGCAGTAACCTTACCCATGGTAATCAAGGATGAGATTATCAGGGATAGCATGTTCTTAGTTGCATGCTGATGGCAGGCCTCCAGCCAGAAAGTTTCCTGCTTGCCAATGAAGACCCAATGTTGTGGCTCTAACATTAAGAATAAAACTGTGATGGTCACATATCCCAAGCAAGGAATCCTGGGCAGAGTGGAATCACTCCTTAATGATTTATAATAGAAAAGCGATAGGCTGACATGTCAGGGCTGTGAGAAAAGGCACAGTGTTATGGTCTTGGTTATGGTTATGGATATGGATGGGAGAATTTGTTCTGTCAGGTCTGTGACCCAGTCACATTTCCAGGGCTCAGAAGCATGAACTGAATTAGATTTAATGTTTCTTGTGTATGAGTGAAACGTGGTCTTTTCTTCTGAGGAAGAAAGCTCTGCTTTAAGCACCCAGGTATAAGAGATTTATGGATAATAAATACCACGTAGCAGCTGGACTCACAAAGAAACCCAATAAAGTTTGTCCCCCCAAAATGTTGATGAAATGATTAGCTGTGTGATGGTAGATAAGTCTCTTAGCTTTTTGAAACTATTGTCTGCATCTGTAATATGGTAGGTTAGGCTATACAATCACCATGGTCAATTTTCTACTCATTCTTTTGACATGACATCATCTAACCCTTTTTCCTGTAAAACAGAAACAAAATTAGTCCCGTATAGCTCATGTTTTGCTGACAGGGATCAAATGAGATCATGTTTTTGCAAGCTCTTGGTAAACTAAAACACTTTGCCCATGCAAAACATTTGTTATTACTATTCTCTATTAGTTTGATGAGATGTGTTTATAATGTTATTGTCCTTAAAATATTTTTAGAAGTAGATACAACTCTAGTGAAGGGCAAATTTGACGATACTAATACATAAAATACTTGAAAGATTATCCTTTGGATATTTTTAAAGTGAAGTAATTTTTAAAGCTGCATCAGTTATGATTGTCTTGGTGGTATGTGACAGATAAGACATTTATTGTAAAAACTGGAATAAAACTGAGGCGTGCAAGGAAAGTCACCTTCAGGTGTGGCTTGATTGAGCTTAAGTGATATCAACACAAACTGGTTGCTCTCCTTTTTTCACACCAGCTTCCTTCAGAGCAGGTCTAATCTCAGGCCTTATGTACTCATAAAGTGTCTTCTAGCAGTTCCTGGGGCTACATCCTTCCAAGTTTGAATACAACAGGAAATAGAAAAGCCTCTGTACATTTAGTATTAGCAAACATCCGGCAATTCACATGCAAACCCCCTGAACCAATTTCTGTGACCAGGAGAAATACAATAGGCTGTTTGGTTTAGGCCTGAATGTAAATAATATCCTTAGGCCAGGAGTGGAGCTCTCCTGGATTAGCAGTGGGAAAGAAGATCTCCCAACCAAAACTAGTCTATTGACCCAAGAAGACAGAGTCATTGCTGAGGAAGCAGGCCACGTGTGTACATTTCATAAGAAAAATATAGGCATCTACTCCTGCCATCGCTGCTGTACACGCTCTCCAGTGGCCAAGAAAGCAGCATATCCTCTTACTTGGCAAATGAGCATGCTGTCGGGAGAGCTTATTAACTTTTGTTAATAGAAAGCTCTGAGTCTGCAGAGTTGAGCCAATGCTCCCTCTGAGCCCATGCAGTCAGCTGTGTTTTTCTTGTCCTTGCTTTCAGGTACCACTGCCTGGAGCAGATCAGCTGTGCCCCTGACATCCCTGGGAAGTGCCGTGTCCTTCACAGCGGCGGGGCTAACGTTTTCCAGGCGCCGCAGTGAGGCATCAGCTTCGCACAGGTCAGCGGGGAGAACTCAGTCTATCCTCCAAGAGCAAATTAAACACAACTTTGTGGGTTTGGTGGTTTGCTGCCAACCAGAAGACTGATCTCTGAATTAATAGGTCATGACAGGATGACTTTGGAGTTCTTGGCAGAAAGCAGTATTTCCAATACTAATGCTCCTTATGGCAAGAAAAGGCATCTATGGTAACTGGCCCATATTCCCTGGTAGCATTTGCATGAAGGATGAGCTCTGTTATTTTTATTTAATGCCAAGATTTCTCACGATGAAGGAGATGGTGGCTACTGAGCATGGTAATGTAGCTGGGCCACTACTAACCCTGTAAACAGTTTGACTATGGAGGACGTACCACCAACATGACAGGTTTTCACAAGAAATTACACTCTCCTATGAATATGAATTTCCCTCCGTGGCATGTGAGAACGGGATCTTATCATGGGAACCTTGCTACAAAGGAGATTTGGTGAAGCTGTCAGACTGTTAAATAAATGTTCTCTCACAATTTGCTTATACTTCTACTGAGCACAACATCGCAATAAAGAAGGAAAATTTTAACTGCCTGAAGGGAGATGGAAAACAGATGATGGTACCTATGTTGGTGGCTGACCTTTATCTCATTTCAGGGACTTTATTTTTCTGATCAATGAGGAGAAAATGGTTAAAAGGTTGCTTCTAAAAATTCCAGGGGAAACCCTGTATACATTAAAATACACGAATACTTAGGAGCTAAGGCGAGGTCTTTCTCACCATAATTTGTACTGGAACAGACATCAACGTCTGTAGTTCAAAGCAATCTTGTCCTTTTCCTACTTCATTATGATGCATTTGATTTAATATGGCATTATTGTCCCCCCTGTGAAGGCAAGATTAAAAAGCAGGAAAGAATTTAGAAAACCTAAGATTTGAGGTTCACGTTATCATTACCATTATTTTTTTGGTTTGTATGATTGCTAAATTTTGTCCCTGGATATTCGTCACCAGAACTACTACAGGAAAGTCTGGCTAACAATAAGTCTCAGAAGTGACTGCTCCAGCTAATTTCAATGTTTCCAACAGCCAGAACCAGATGCTCTCCATAAGAGACTCATCTCTGGCCTTGTCTATACTCCTGGATGCAGAACATGTGGGAAGGATGGGCTGAAGCATGCCAGTGAAGCCCTTATTTATAATGGGATTGGCAAACACATCAGAACAAGCTTTTCCTCAAAAAATTCTAGGGAGATCATCATTTGCCATTCATCAAGTGCAGGCAGCTGAGTGTCTAGGATTGTTCTAGGATTACCCTAATGAAGCGCATAGTTATTTACTTTTACTTTGAATACACTGTTTCAGAAAAAACTTATAAAAAGTGCCTGACCCTGCTGTAAAGGTAAGTGTAAATTTTTCCCATTGTACACACACACACACACACACACACACACACACACACACACACACTCTTGAAGGACAATAGATTTTTCTCTCCAACCAGAACAGCTACCTCTTTGTGCTACTTCTGGATTTGCTGAAATGTATCTCTTAACAGTGGTGCATCTGAAATGGGAATTTAAAAACATAAAAGTTTTGTCTTTCTGTACTTGACACCAGTCACATCCTGGGGACAAAGGGAGGGGTCGGGGGAATGAAAGCCTGGAAGCCTGTGCGCCTATTGATCCATCGGTCAGTGCCAGCAGCCAGTGCAGACGGTAAGGCGAGAAGGAGCGAGTGCCAGGCAGCTGCCGCTGGCTCGGTCGGCCTGGCAGAAGGGTTAACCAGTTAGCCTCTTGCTTTAATAATGTGAAACAAATTACGAATACATACACGCACTCTTGAAAATTATCATGTGGGTGCAGAAGAAAAATAAATGAAAGATTTTTCTTGCCCTTATTTTAAGAGAAAAAATTCTTCATGTTGCCTTTCTGTGAACAAGAGGCATAAGGAATATTAAATAGGGAAAATAGGTGGAGAGACAAAAAATATTTTGATTTCCTTGGCCAATGCCCTTTGAGGAATTGGAATTTTCTTTGGAGGCGTCAAAATAGAAAAAAGAGTAAGTAAAAACTAGAGCCTCCTCTGGCTTTCTTTGTTACCCACACAGTCACAGCCGTGGAGTGGCCACCGCAGGACGATTTATAGATGGTGATCGTTGAGCCCTGGTCTCAGGTGGTGCCTTGCAGGTCACCGAGGCTTTGGCCTGTAAATGGAGGGAGACGGTCATTTACCAGTGTGGCGCATTGCTAATTAGTGGCAAATTTGGCTGGTGCCTCTGTGTGAGGAAGCTTGAGCTGACTCTGGTCCCATCTGCTGTGAAAATAATGACAACCAACATTTTCTACCCGAAGCCTTTTCTTTCACAGGGAACTCCTACTTGGTCTTTCACAGGAAAATGACTACAGAGATTTTTATTCTCATCCTCACAAGCTTGTTGTTATTGTTGATTGTATAAGGGTTGTTCTTCGTGATGTTTTTGTCATGGGGCTGGTTATAGAGCTCCCAGATTTGAGGAGTTGTCTGTTTCCTTTGTGAAGCTGATTCTCCTCAAACCCTGAACCCAGCAGGAAGTATTTTCGAAAAGGAGATATAAACTTAGCTCTGCGGGGTGAAATGTCTTCTCTTTATTCCCTCTACTTTTGTGTACTGGAGCTAGGCCCCCCAAAGCTGATTTACTGGGGACTGTCTTTTCTCCGAGAATCTGTCAGGAGACCTGCCCTGCATTCATCGTGGTTTCTGAACTGGGAACTCATTTCTTCTTGTTTCTCTGTGTGTTTGTTTATTTTTTTATGCAGGCAACGTTGCTCAGGACTAATCATATGCACCTGAGATTAAAAGCCAGAAGAAAGGAAATAAACAGAAAAACACATACAAGAAAACAAAAACAGTGCATGGCTTTTCTCAGATCTCATGTATAGATTTCAAAACTAAGTGAGTAAGCAAAGGTATGGACCTGTCAGGCTGTTTTCATTTTTTGTCCCCTTTCCCAAGGACCGAGCAAGGAAGCTGCCACTCTTTTTTTGTTGTTGTTATTGTCATTGTTTTGTCACCTAATCTATTCCTAGCTTTTCTTGGAGCTTTCATGCCTAACCCTCATTAGCTGGATGCTTCTAATAACTCCCAGCAACTCATTTTCAGCAACATTTATTTGAAAAGCCCAGTAAGAATGCAAGAGTTCTGTACAACTTGAAGCAGATAACCATTTCTCTGTTAATTAGGTCATTTTGATCTTATTTCTAGGAGAAGAATTTTGCCTGTATGTCCATCTTCTCTGTAGCCCCAAATAATGAAAACTCTGTAAGAACGTTTGCTGATGGGTGCACTGTTGAGTTTACAAAGATTAATGATTTTGAAATTGACTCTACAGACCACTAGTAATGAAATTGACCATATCCAATTTTGAAAGCCCTGAGACCAGAGAAAAACTGCAAATTAGCAGTGAAAAGGTAGTGAAGCCCAAGCTGATATTGGTCCAGTGAAGTATTGCAGAAAGCAGCAGGTTGGGTTAATACTGTAGCACTAGGTTACACAAAGCAAGCTGGACATGAAATGTGTAGGCAGGTTTAGGAGACATTCATTTGCAGTTCCTGAAGAACTTGAAGTAGTAACAGGCCAGTGACCGTATGATTATACTGGCTCTAGTTATTATATCCTCCTGACATGAGATATAAATGAAAAGGAGAAAGAAGTAGTTTAGCCTATTGTCTCGCTTCTGTTGAAATAATAATAATGGTAGCAACAATAATAGCTAATATTTTTTGAGTATTGCCTTTGTTTCAGATGCAAGGCTTAGCATTTATGGCACATCATTTTGCTTAGTTCTCATCAGAGCACTCAATGGTATGAAGTATTATTATTGCCCCCCTTTTACAATTGAAGAAACTAAAACTTAGCAAGGTTAAATAACTTGCTCAGCTTAACCAGCTGTCAAGTGGTAGATATGAGTTGAACCTCTATCTCCTTGATTTCAAAATAAAAACATTTACTCTGTCTTTCATTGCCTCTGTATAGAACACTCTTGCTCTATTTTATTGAATCTCATGACTGGAAAGGGATAACTAAGATCCATACTATGGCCAAGGCTTTAGTCAGTCATTTGAAGGTCTTTTAAATAACATCTCTAGCTTCTTGTGAGAAACATTGTCTTGCTTAACAATAAACTGAAATTCCTCGTACTCCTAGCTGTCATATACATCCCCCCTGTGCAATTAGAAGCTCAATCAATGTGATCCTTTTCCTCCTTCAAAGAAATAAAAGCAAAGGTAATGGTTATGGTCTCTACACTCCTTAGTTAATATCTTCAAGTTTGCATCCAGCTCTCAATGAGATTTTCATATTCGGACACCTTTATAAGCTGAGGCATGTGACCTGTGGTACTCAAGAGCCTGGAACTAATGTGTGTAAGCCCTCTCTTACTGTTCTCATGTAAATCAATTTCCCTTTCAAATATTGTAACATGGGATTTGTAATTCAATGGAGGACAGGTTTTTTTCAAGTATGGATTTTCCTAGCCATCGTGGGTTAAAGGGAAAATGGTATTTTAAAGACTTATTTTCATGACATCTAAATCTTTTTGTGTTCTCCTGTTTCTATTCCCTTTTCTCCCTTTTCTCCATCCCATTTAGCATTTCTCAATGGCTTTATTCTCTGCAATACAACTTTTAAATTGAACACATACTTTACAGTAACAAAGGGTAAAGAGTGGTGTGTTTACTGGATTGATTTTCAATTTCTTTTCAAGAAAAACTAAGAAAGCTTGGGTCAAAAGAAGGGCAATCAGACATGGAGCAGTCTGCCTATTTCCCAACACTCAGTGCTTGGTTTTGGTCCTTATTTATTTATTTATTTATTTTTGAATCTTAGTACACATTTTGGACTACAGCCTCACCTGTAATACCCCTTAAGTTTAGCGGTCCATCTTGGTTTCCAAGTGATTTCTATTTCTGTGATATCATACTAGAAAAACAAAAGTAGTTTGTTATCTCAGCACTAGTAAAGTATGCCATATCATTCTACTGTAATCCTCTCTCTTCTATATTTCCCCCTACTCCATTAAGTTCCAGGGCAGTTAGAATACCCAAGACTAAGCTTTCACTATCAATGAAAATAAAATAGAACAAAGGATTTCCTCTGTCTTTACATGATGGCTTTATTAGTTTAAAGAGCCAAATTAAACTGCAAATTTGCATTTCTATTTCATGGAAGATAGCATATATATATATATATATATATATATATATATATATATACTTGTAACCACATCACAGTTCATCTAAATTTGAATATGTGAAACATAAGAATCCAGAGTTAGACTTTCTGGCTTATTTCTATAGCAACTGGAGTACAGTACTATATACAGGGAACCACTTGATAAATATGTGCCAGCTTCAGCACCCTTCTGCTTCATAAAGATGCCGGAATGTTTGAGCATCTCCAAAGAGAGGTAGATGAAAATGATGAGCACAAGAAGGCAAAAGTGATGGGTTGGTTGTTGCTGATATCCAAGCTGCCTGCATTCTCTAAGTTAGCAGGGTGTGGGCTGATGTCAGGTACTGATTGCTATGGAAAGTTTAAGGGGGATCCCAGTGAATCCACCAGAAAGAAAATATTTCTGAAGCATATTGAAATGTATAACTGGAAACATAATTGCTATTGAACATTAGAGAATGGGGAACTGTTACCTAAATTTTGTAATATCATTCAACTAAAAAGTATGCTTAAGGACAAATGACAATGATGGGATTAATAGCACCGCTAAAGTGTTCATTCACAAATTAGAGAAGGGCCAGATTGTGGTATTGGTTGAGCCTGGACAAAGGAGCATGGAAAGAGAAATTTAAAAACTGCAAAACATTATGTTTTTATATTTAATGGTACGTTAGGCAGTCTTGCCTCCTTCCCTTTTCTCTTTAAGTCAATCATGGTGTGAAAACCGGGACTGGGGGCTCAAGCACTGGAAACAAAGTGCAGAATGGGGGACGTAGAGGAACTAGGGAACTGTTTTTACCAATCAAATATGCATTTGGAACCATGGACTTCTCTTTAAAACTCAAACCAACAGCAATCATTCCTTAGGAAAACTGAACACTAACTTTGTGACAGCAGCAAGTTATGGAAGCTTTCTGAACTTCGGGTGTTTTGCAGGCCTGGAGGATCGTAGTGCCTAGGTTACTGAATACACTCGTCTCCTGGGGCTACTGTAAGAAATTGTCACAAACTAGGTGGCTTCAGGCAACAGAAATTTATTCTGTCTCAGTTTTGGAGGCCAGAAGTCCCAAATCTAGATGGTAGCAAGCCACAGTCCATCCAAAGTCTCTAAGGGGAGAATCTATCCTGCCTCTCCCAGTTTCTGGTAGCTCCAGACATTTTTTGGCTTGTGGCTTCTTTGCTCCAATCTCTGACTGTCTTCACAGGTCTTTTTCTTCTGTGTCCCTGGCTTCTCCTCTTCTTATAAGGGCATTTATGATTCAGTTTACTTCCCACTTTGTTAAAACAGGATGATCCCATCTTAAGATCCCTTAATTACAGTAGTCCCTCTCTATATCACGGTTCATTTATTGTGGCCTCACTGTATCGCGGGATTTTAAAAAATATTATATTTAATTATTTATCGTGGATTTTTTGCTATATTGCGGGATTTTGCTGTACCGTATATGTATGTTGTTAAAGTTACATAGGTTTAAGAGTGTAGAATATGTTTAAGAACATAAGTAATGTTTATTAAAGTGTGGAAAAGGTTAATAAGGGAGTGGGAAAGGTTAGTAAGGTAACTGGGAATGGTTTATAAGTGTGTGGGAAGGGTTTATAAAGCCTTAAAAATATATAAATACTAAAATAAATGTAAGGTTCTTACTTTGCATATTTTCACCTATCGTGGGTGGGTGGGACATCTAGAACATAATACCCGCGATAAACGAGGGAATACTGTACATCTGCAAAGACCGTTTGCTCAAATAAGGTTACATGTACCAGTACTGGGAGTTAGGACTTGCACATATCTTTTGAGGGGTCACTATTCGATCTACTGCACTGGATTTCCAAGTCCCAAGACTTGTTGGTCATTCATAGCTTACTGTGAATTAGTCTAACCAGATAACAAATGTATAAGAAGAATAATGAGAGAGCTGTTCCACTGAGAACTGAGGGGGAGTCTTCTGGGAGCTTGGGATATTTTGCGGGAGAGAAGAGGAGAGGAAGTACCCCTGGTGGTATGTCGGGGATCCTGGTGGAGAATGAGACTCCCTGTCCCAGCATTGAGGGAAGGGTGCCAGCGGAGAAAAGAAGAACAGGAGGTTAAAGACCAATGTTACCTTCCTTACGTTCATCCCTGGGGCCCTGGTGATGGCTGCTATGTGTGGTGCAGAAATCACTTCAGTCAGTGCTGCTTTGGCACACGTGCCTCCTGGACCTTAGGTCTAACCTGTTACATAGGCATGAAATGGGATACACTGGTCTCGCTAAAGGACAATTGTACATTTGAATTGGGTAGCCAGCCTCTGTGGCAGGCAGGAATGTATGTGCATGCACATAATAAGCTGTTGGAGTTCCCCACTGTGTTGAGCAGAAAGCAAGGCTGAATCTGGAGTCTCAGCAGGAGGACGATGCTCTCTGTTAGACCCTCTCTCATGTCTAATCCTGTTGGAATCTGTAGCTAACACACAGCACGTTTTAACCCAGTAATACATGACCTTGTTATGGGCCTGATCTTGGCAAAGTCCATCAGCAGGGCTGTGGGGGGATCTCTGGGGGCATTTTTATTGACTTCAATAGCTCTGCCTATTCCTAGGACTCCTGGAATAGCTTTGAAATTTAAAAGGCATCTTAGGAAGAAGGATCTGGTCTCTAAAGCTCTTCCTTGCTAGTATCTGTTATATACATTGATTTATTCTTAATAATAGTTAATATGCAGTGAACATTCAGTTACAGGGTAAGCACTGTTCTAGATGGTTATAATGCATTATTTCTTTCATGCTTATAAGAACCTTGCAAGTTAGGTATATTATTATCTCTGCTCTTAAGATTAAGAAACTAATGATCAGAGAATTTAAGCAACTTGCCCAAAGTCACACAGCTAGTGGGTAGAGGAGATGATCCAGAAATCAAATCCGGGTGTCTCTAACTGCAAAGCCCGTACTATAAACCACAGCTGCTCCCAGTGGGGGTGGAGAGGGTTACTGGGGCAAGTAGTTTGCACAGCAGAAGGAACTGGGGAGGGATCCAGTCAAAAAGAAGCTTCTTGAAAGGAACAAGGACTCAAAGACCTAACAAATGAGCCGAGAGTATTTTCAGACCTTGTGACAGGTACAGCCTGGAATAAAAAGAGAAAAAAACCTAAAACGGGACAGATGGTTGTTCTCAGGAAACCTTCTTTTAAGAAATGGGATTCCGTGTCCTTATTTAACACAGAGCAAACCCTATCTTTGGGTGTCTTGCGTCTCTACCTAGCTAAAAGTGTTCCAATTTTTAAAATGTAAGACTGGGTTCTCCACAGAGATGCTGTGCAGAGAGCGGCACAGCTGGCTAACAGGAATTCAAATACACATATAAACGCTCGTTGGTAGAGACCCTTTCACCATTTTAACAAGTTGCTTGAATACTTCTAAATCTTAGACCACTAGCTATTTAAAATGCTCAGTGATAATTGAATACAGCTGTTTGAAAATTTTTAAATGATTTCTATTTCAGAGTTAGGAAACACCAGAGAGACTTTTGTTGCTCTAGTTACAAAAAAAAATAATAATAATTCTTGGGAACTCAAGTTTTAGAAAAATAATTGTGCATGTGTTGGAGGAGGAAAACCATGCAGACCTTTTTGACATGTAATATATATAAACACCAGTTCCAGGGCCTGCCCATCAACTCATAAAAGAAAAATATGATTTAAAATGTCTATTTTTCAAGTTACTCCCATGAATTATTATGAAGAGGGCCATATTTTCTGTTCATCAAAAAATAATTTTTTTCACATGTTAACTCCAGGAAAGTTTAAAATAATGGAACTTTCTCCTTGAAAGAAAGTGTTCCAGTTACTCTTGGTGCAAAACAAACTACCTTAAAAATATGGCAGCTTAAAACAACAACCATTTTTAATAGGCTCACGGATTCTATGGCCCAGCAGTTTGCATAAAGCACACAAGGCATGCATTGATTCCGCTCCATGGCATCTGAGATCTTGGTTAGCAGGGCTTGCTTAAAAGCTCAGGGTGATTCAATGACCAGGGCTGAATCCTGTGCAGGCCGCTTCACTCCCTTATCTACCACCTGGGCTAAGAAGTAAAATTGGTGGCCAGAGCATCTCCATGCGGCCACTCCATGTGGTTTGGCTTCCTCGCAGCATGGCAGTCACAGATTCAAAAGGCAAGTGTTCCAGCAAACAAAGCAGGAGCTGAATCCCCTGTTATGGCCCACAGCATCACCCCCACCACACTATTGGCCAAAGCAGTCAAAGACCCACCAAGATTCAAGAGGAAGGGAGACATACCACCTATCTGTAGAGAAGCGACAGGTCACTTTGCCGAAGAGCACGTGAGATGGGACATATTGTTGCAGTCATCTTTGGAAAAGTACAATCTGCCATAAAAATTAAAAGTGCCAAAGTGGTTCAAGATGCACATTAGCCAAGACATGAGTTGACAACCGGAGGGAAAAACTTTAATTGGAATAAGTTCTTTGAAGGGATATATACATATTTTATCCAGGGTACAGTTAACAATAATAGTAATAATGATAGTAACTAAACTCGTAGTGTTCACTATGTGCCAGACACTATTCCAAATGTGTATATTAGTTCATCCTGAGTTGCAGAGAGATTAAATAACAAGCCCAAAATTACACAACCAGAAACCAATAAAACCAGGCTTTGACCCCTGGCAATTTAATTCCATTTCTTGTGTGCATTAACCATTCTGCTATATTGTTTCTCCAATCCAGTGAGAGAAATAGGTAAAGTATAATGAAAAGCAAACTATAAATTGACATTTATTATCTCTAGGTCATGCTAGGGAATGGGGGCAGATCTTTCTGGATTGCCTAGCACATGCCAGGTATTATACTCCACATGTTACAATAACACTATGCGGCAGGTACTATTACTGCCATCTTAACGAAGAGAGGATTGAGGTTCAGAGTTGTTAAGTAACTTCCCCAAAGTTACAGAGCTCGCAAATGATGGCCCTGGGATTCAAAAGCAGATTTACCTACATCTTTCTTCAACTTATCTGCTCATCTTTCCGTAGCTGCAGTCAAACTACTCCTCTCCAGGGTTTTTGTCAGAGTCCATTAGAAATCATTCACTCTGGAGTCTTTTGCTTCCTTTTTAATTTTTTAAAGGGTTTTCATTTTAATAATGTTCATAAGGTTTAAATCTACAAAGAACATGATCTCCATCGATAGAGTTGCTAAATAAAATATATGTCCATACAGTGAAATAATATGCAGTAATAAAGTACAACTATAATACTGTCAGGAAAGGAGCTACAAGACATATTGAGTGACTTGCACAATACATATGCACGTATAGAATTCCATTTATATGTTTCAAAACACCCACAAAACCATGCTATATATGGTTGGTTCTGTTAGCATGCTTGTTTTTAAAATAACTGATACTTAGGAAACTATTTGGCCATGAAACAAATTTCATGATTACTTTAGTACAATTTCATCCATGAGAAACTAGGTGAAAACAGCCACCCAGCCACATGGAAATCCACACATCACAAACATGGGCATGTCTCAAACCCAGCAGCTACTTTAATCCATCGTGTGTGCTAGCAGCCATGACTCTCTGTTCCACTTCAGACCAGCCTCCTTTGGCCTATGTCTGCAAGCCAATATCAGGACCTTTTTAAGGTAAATACCATATTTATTCTAGAGTGTACCTATTTCTTAACAATTTAATATGTTTAAACTTTGCCACAGCTTCTATTAAGTTGCTATAGTTTTTTACTGAACACCACTGACAAGGCTGTTGAGCATGATGCCCCCTTCATTCTACTTTTTGTCAAAAGTCCTGTGCTTTCTGCTCTGATTTTAGCACAGTGATTTTGGTGGGGGAATACATATGTTGCATCATAGCAGAACTAGCTGTATTTCAATAGATACATATATAAGTAACTTGTTTCATTAAAATTGTTAGCACCGTAGTTTAGTTTCATGTCATCATGCAAAGCAACAGAACATATAATACTGTTCTGCAAGGATAATTGGACTGAGACTTCAGAGACCTAGTCCTAGATTTGCTGTAAACTCGCTATTGCTAGTAAATTTGGACAGGTGATTTGACCTTGCTGAGTTTCCCACTATTAAAAATGGGATAACAATTTTCCACTAACCAAACACAGCTCTGCCGATAAATGAGAAAATTGGCTTTCAAAGCACTGTACAAAATATACGTGCCATTCAAATAAAGTGTGTGGGCATTATGTTGAGAGAAAGCAGTAATCATGATGGGGGCGGGGGCGGGGGCGCAAGTAATCGAGTGCCTATGCTTCTTAAAAACAAGTCTGACAATTGAATAGCATTCCCTACTTCATGGTAAGTGTCCTTGAGCTCCCTGTCATATATTCAATGATAAAGGAAGCTCAGGACAGGATGCCACATTAAGCTGAGAATGTGCTGCCCCAGCGACCTCATGTACAGGTCTCCAGTTTTCCTGCAAGCCTGGTTGGCTGAGGCCAGCTCACCTCCTTTCCTTCCTTGGCAGTGATCCACCATGGCTGCAAGAGTCTTTGGTCTTATCTTGGGATCATGCGTCCAAACCAGGAGGCACCACAGTTAAATTAATCTCAAGGTCCAAATTCTCACCCTGATTATCCTCTAACTGTAGCTGGGAATGTAAAATAGAGAGTAATCGGTAGTTTTCTTTGAGTTCTTGGTACAAAGCAGCACAAAAGCTCTGACCTACAAGTCCAAATGAATGGTCTAGATTCCTCTGGTCTGTATATTTTCTGACTTTATTCTATAAGCAAGATTTATTCAGGTTTGCCTTTCCCTCTGCTTTGTAACAATTCTCAGTGTTGCTCATCTTGATGATTTTGCCATCTAAACCCTGGAATACGTACAAGATGTCTCTGACAAAGGCTGCCTCAGTAACTTACGCATCTCTCCTTGGCCTTGTCACATTGTGAGGAACAGTGTTGGGGATATCTTTTGAGGTCGCGCGTTGTAAAGAAGTCTGGTTTGCAGGTAAAGTCCATGTGAGACATGACCCCAACTGCTGTAGGAAAGTTCGCTACTCCTGGAGCTCAAGGAGACTGTGCGCTTATTCTGCTGAAGCACAGCCTCCCACACGGCCCCAGCTCAGCCCTGACTGGGAGTTGTGACCCTGGCAGCTCAATGGGAGAGTCTGAGGCCTGGTGTCATAGTAGGGAGCTGAGTGGGCATCTCTTGGTAATGCTTGGGTAGATAACGTGGTATAGCGAGAAACCTTGTTTAGCTGCTTGCGTGGATCTTCACTAAAGTTTAGCTAGAGGTAAAGAATTTTCCATTTATTTTTCAAAACTCCCTGTAAATAATGTTTTCTGCGGAGTTCTGAAAACAATGCAGCAAATGCTTCTCTTCTTTGTTGACTAAGTTCTTTTTTGAGTTTTTCAGCTTCTAGAAATTTGTCTCTTTCAGCAGTTGCCAGTAACTCACAGCATACTGGAACTGTTGGGCTACGTTCACTTGGCTCTTGCCCAGAATCCAGCAGAACAGGTTCTGCATCAGGATGTTAGGCGACTCCTGGTTGGTGGTTGTCATCCTTGCCAGAGACAGGGAACCCCCGGAGCCGCTGGCCCCAGGAGACCCCGCCGAGCACTGCCTGCGCTGGCCGTTCTACACCCCGCCAGCTCTAGCTCCTGGCTTTGCCAAAAGGCTAAGGCCCCGCTGGAGTCTTTTGCTTCTTGATAGTATGGCATTTGGGATACATAGCTGAATAAATCAGAGCAGCTTGGTTTGATCATGGAGCTTTGGGGACTAATGTTGCAACATTTGTGTTTGTCTTTGCGAATTCCTGCTGGACATGACCCATCACTTTTATCTTAGATAATGAACCTTAATTCTGGAAGGATTTTTTTTCTTTATTTCTATTGAATACCTGACATTTTCAAGAATTTATCCTTTGCCCTATCAGACTATTAAGGAGCAGTAACTGCTCTGAAAATGTCTGTGTTTTGCTTGATCTTCAGCTATAATTTGATAGGCACTCAACCATAACATTATGATTATGAAGCACTTAGGGAAGACAGTATCTGCAAGATGCTTCCTAAATATTTTCTTATTTTGTGCTTTTCCCTCTAAGTCTCCAATCCCAGCTGTGCTGTGGCCCTTAACTGAGTCTAAGGGTTTCTTGAGCTGTCATGGAAGAAAGAGGCAATTTGAGTTTGGAATCCAAAGATATTTTTATATTCCTTTTTTACTCCATTAATGTGATAGACAGCTCTTGTGCCAGATTGCTCTCTTTTGACTTGCTTTCTGTGCTGACAACTGATGTGTTAACCCACTCACGATCTGTGGATTCAGAGGGTTATACTGTTTGCCCTTTTCTTCAAGAGCAAAAAGTGGCACCAAACATTATTACTTAAACACCAACACTACGCTTTCCAGGACTAGGACTTAGTGGACTTTATCCACAAAGCAAGTTGAAGGTTTTCAATTATCAGAGCTCTTATCAAGTTATAATAACATTATTTGGAATCACATCTGTTCTTAATTGAATATAATTTAAACTAATGACAGGAGATCAAGAAGAAGTCACAAAGGTTTAGGCAGTTACAGAATCTACCACCACAGCATTCAGACATCAATACAAGCAGAAATCTATCTAGTGAGTAAGTGATATTTTGTATTAGGATATAACAGCCATTTGGATGTGTCTCTTTAAGTTCATTTTCTGGTTCATAAAGCTCTTTGACAAGGAGCCAGACTGTTTTCATCTTAAAGTATGTTTAGTGCCCAGCACAGAGTATATTTTTAATAGATGTTCATTGACTTGTTCAGAATTATCTCAGAAATTTGTTCACAGGGCTTCGTGTAAACATAGACTCCCTTGTCAAAGAATCTCAAGCAAGAAAGGGCTGAATTTTTTATCTGTGTCTCAAACCTCCCAGCTCTCCAGACCAGGGCTCTCCATTTGAAATCATGCATAGCACTTAGTGGTCTAAGGTACATTATATACTTTGTGATTTACTTGTAGTCCCACTGGAAACTTTATTTATAACTTGCCTAATTTCCTTAAGGGCTCCAGTACTGTTCACAGGACTTAGCACAGGGAGTGAATACTCAATATAATTTGCTGAGTGATTGCAATGACTGAATCATCCATCTTATTAGGAAAAGCTTTTCTATTAAGTTCCATCTCAGTCACAGAAGTTACTCATCAAATCCCATTCTGAATAAAACTGCTGTTCTTTGCAAATATTTAAGATATGCATGCTTTGGTTTTTGCCTTCAATTTTCTTCAGGGAGCACCAGAAGGAGTTGGAGACCATCCTCTTCTGTCTTCTGAGACATACAAAATTCAATCTTCATCCAGATTAAAAGCATGAACATAAAAAACAAACAAAATTATCTTAATCTCATTATAGGAAAGAAAAAAAACACTCATCGAGTTGAAATAAAGAGGAATTTATTGTAAGGGTCTGAAGAAATCCTATGACTAATGATACAGCTGGAACCTATGGGAAATTCATCTTCAGGCGGATCATTTCTCTTGCTCTTTTTCAGAATATTCTCTTTACTTCTTCTTGCATGTTGGCTCCATCTTTTCTGAGGAAGTCGGCTTCTTCCACGGGTTTTTTAGGGTCTGCTTTCCCACACTTTCAGCTGTATTTAACTTTGCATTTAGCTACATTTTAAAATTTGTCCATAAAGCCAATTCTATTACTAATCAATTATACATGACCTTATGGCTCTGGAGTCTAAAATGTCAATTGATTCAGTCTCTATGTTTCAATTCCCCAAATCTCTAGAATTTGAAAGGCCTAGCTTGACTCACGTGCCTATTCTTGGTCCAATTATCAAGGGGATGAGTCATACCCCTTCAGAGATGTTAGCAGGAAAAGTCCTCCGAAAAGAGGATGTGGGCAGGAGGAAATGATGGATGTATCTAGAACAAGAAGCTTCAAAAAATTATCATGGAAGTGTGTTTTTGGAAGAAGGAAATACTTTTGATTAGATTGTCATAAGAACATTTAAAATAAAAAATGATAAAAATGCATTCTCATTCTTTGTAGTTACTGCCACTTCACTTTTTGTTGCTAAATACATCTTCATCTCTGTGTCTTCTATTTCCCTCCCACAAAGTATTCTTAGAGGATAATTTTTTTTTGGAACCCTGGCCTTGTAGGTCCTAAGTTAGAAGCCAAATAACAAGGATAAATCCTTCAAACATTTTTTTTTGTTGCTTCTGGCAGTTTTATTTGTAATGATCATTTGGACTAAATTAAAGTGAAGTTTAAGATAGTGGAACTCAAACTCTAGGGAAAAGATTGAAAAAGCTGGGGATACTTTTGAAGCTTTAGGAGATGAAAGAGATTGTAAGTAGTCTTGAATTTTTCTTTGATAATTTACTCATTTAAAAATCTGCTTTCTTCAAAAATAGTACATGATTTTATTGAATAATTGATTTTGGAAAATATGGATAATCTTACATATTAAAGATTAAAATAAAGTCTGACTAGAAATGACTATAAATTTGAACATTAAACTTTTAAAAAATGGTGTCATTTTAATTTAATTGTAGAAAATTTATGATGTTAATACCCTGTTACGAAGAGCTGGCTTCAATTCAGCCTCAAGTATTCCATCTACATTAGACATGTTTAGAGTACCTGCCAACCCATAGTAGCTTCTAGTGAGGCCATCTCTACGATAGAGGGAGAGAGAGAGAGAGAGAGAGAGAGAGAGGCAGACAGAGAAAGAGAGAGAGAGAGAGAGAGAGACAGAGAGACAGAGACAGGCAGACAGAGAAAGAGAGAGAGAGAGAGAGAGAGAGAGAGAGAGAGAGAGAGAGAGAGAGAGAACCAGAAACAGGAGATATGACCCAGTCCAAGATGAACTTGTAACCCCTGATGTACAAAAGATATATATTCCCTCTCTCAGAAATGAGAAGTAAGAAATACCTGGAGAAGGAACTCAGGAAATATTATTGGGAGCAGAAGCTGACCCATGATGATTCAGAGGAACTTGATTTCCAATGCACTCTGTAAAAGTCAAAGAGGAAAGAAAATAATAGCAAAAGAAGCCCTCCCAGAGACAGAAAGAGAAAAGCAGCAACACATTCAAATCAGGCATCTTCTGAGGAATTGATGACCCACTGGTCCCTAGTACTGCCCCAATTCTATTTCTAATCTATGTGAAGACTTTAAGACTTTTCTTAAAGTATCATGAGTGTCTCTCTCTTTGCTGTAACTCAAAAGGCCTAACTTCACTTGTCAAGGGTTCCAGGGTTCATGTAAAAAGGCCAAGGGCTGCCAATTTCGATTAGATGATGAAACGTGATACTTTGATATTCACAGTACTGACATTGATCCTTTGGAAACTGAAATTTGAAGAAATTTGGTGTTTGCATCAGTGCAAAGTGTTTGCATGTTGGCCTGCTTTCCTAGAGCAATAAGCTTGGACCTACCCCTCACCCATGCTGATGTAAGCAAACTCAGCATCGGGCTAAGGACTCAGCTACAGCAGCCACAGCACCAGAAAAAGCATCAGAGGACTTGTGTTGCTCAGAGGTGAGTGGGCCACTCCAGTCCAGGGTTGAGATGCCTTTCCAGTTCCTGAAGAAGCAGGGTGTTGCCTTGGCAAAGCCATGAATGCCTGTCCTCAGTGTGAGGAGTTGAAGGAAGCTTTCAGTCACCCTAAGTACAGTAGCCACTCTGGTAGCTGAGGTGGAAGTGATGCAGGGGAAAGCTGCATGTGCCAGGCCTCCTGCAACAACGAGGAGAGGCTGACTAGGCTGGCTCACCCTGAGCAAAATGTGTGTGTGTGTGTGTGGCGGGGTGGGGGTGGGGGTGGGGGGGTGTTGCCGAGCCAGTGATGAACCTGGCCTCCACTAAGAGTGAAATGGCTGTCTTGCATCTCAGGGAGAATGTGGGCTCCCTTAAACGGCCTCAAGAGCCTTAAGCACTTATTGAAGGATCAACCAGGACAGGTTATGATTCACCCACAAAATGTACTGAGAACAGGCATCTTTGGCCCTGCAGTTTTAATCCCTTTGGAGATGGAGGTATATCCAGTTATTTAAGTGGTCCTACATGCTGGGAGTGCTGACAATGATAGACATATACAAAGACAGTCAGCCAATATCGCCAACAGGTATAAATTAAAAATTTAGAAAGCAAGTAAGAGGCACTATAACATATTGCATGGATTCTGGGATCAAATACTCTGGGTCTAAAGCTCAGTTCCACTGATTACTACCTGTATGACCTTGGTCAAGGCACTTAAATTCTCTATATCTCAATTTTTTTTTTCATCTATATAATGCGGATGATGATCACAGTATCTACCTTATTTTGTTACTGTGAGGATTAAATGTGTGAATATGTGTAAAGCCTGTTACAACAGTGCCTGGCACATTATAAACATTCAGTCAGAGTTATTGATTATTATTATCTACTGCACTTCATGTATAAGTCATAGAGAGGTAGGGACTTATTGGAGGCCATGCGATGATAAAACACAAAGTTTCTGTTTGACACTGGTTCTCCCTTAATATTCTAAAATAAAACTAAACTTTGCATTTCCCATGCCTCTGCGAAGGAAGAAAAAATGTTACCCATATTTTATCCTTAATTATAAATGGAGAAAACTAAAGCATGAAAAGTGAAATTTTACCCTAAAGGTGATGTCACTCTCCAGTTTGCCTTTTTTTTTTTTGGTCACTGAGCTGTTATGACTTTGCTGTCATTCTCTCTGCATTAACATGCAGGAGTAGCATCTCTTGGCTGCCCTCCAGGCAGCGTATGCCCTTCAGGAGCTCTAGGACCACACCATTAACAATCCCAGGGCTCAGCACAGGGTCTGGCACAGAGTGAACACTCACTGTACCTTCACTTATTCTAAGTGATTGAATACCAGTTTCTTTCCTGCCATTTTGACCTCATTGCCTTCTGTCTCAAAATCTTCAACACAACTTCTCTTTTTCAAGTTTAAATTATTTATCCTATATTTCAAACCTTTCAGTGATCTCACCTGGGGTGAACTTTCTTATCTCCTTGTATCTAGTTGGTTCTTTTCACCGTTCTTCACTTACTTCAGTTAATGTAACTTCTTTGGCTGTGCTCTTCTTACTCATTTCTATCCCTCGCATAGTATACTAAATATAACTCCTTCTGTACTTTAACATTTTGTTTACACTCAAATTTTTCTGCCTTCTCTCCATTTAAATTATAGTTGTAGTAGACAATTTAGGAGTGTTTCATAGCCCATAGCCCATCTTGCCCAGAACTTGCTCCATCGAATCTGTGTTTGAACTTCATGACTCTGACCCTCAACCCAAGCTGATGGGACCAAGAGTGTTTTTTTGTTTTAAGCCACTAGTTTTGGGATGTTTTCTTTTGCAGAAATAGGTGATTTAGCACTACCCTAAAAAATGCTTAATAAAATCTCTAATTGTGCGTGAAAAAAATATACTTAGAGCTGTAGGCATTTCAGCTGAATATACATATGAGTCTATTACAAAAGATTATGGAATTCAAGAAACTTCTCTATTAAATATGATCTATAGTACTTAACATATGGTAAATCTATGATAAATTCCAGGAGATTACAAATTTTAAAATTCCTAGAGGAGAAGGGAGAGGACAAGAAATTTAATTTTTTAAAGATTTTTTTTTACTATGTTTTAGCATCCACTGGTCTGGACAGAGAAGAAAACACAATACAATGCTTAACATTGAATAAAATGTTCATAATTTTGCAGAAGAAGTAAATTTGGCTTGTTCAGTTAAGAATCTTTATTTCCCTGGTGTATTTGTGGCTTGTTTTTGGTCAACTTCAAGTTCTTTCTGGCATGTTGACTTTAAGCCAATCACAGCACAAGGACTGAACACAAGAGGGGTAAGATTCTAATATAACTGACCAGTCACCAGCAAAGAGAAAGGTTAGTAGGAATATAATTTACCAGGCAGGTGAACATTTTGTATAGTAACAGTTTTGGTTTTTGTTGGCCTTCACATGTTTAATTCTCCCATTACTGTGATGAAGCTGCAACCTTGGTTTAAGGTCTTTCCAAAGGAATGAAAAATGTCATTTGTCTTATTTCCCTTAGGGGAGTAGTTTTAACTTGGTGTTCATTCCTACTTTAATTGTTGACTGGGGACAGGGTGCGGTTGGGGGGGTTCAGTTCCATCTGCTGAGCTGTGAGTATGAGTGCGCCTGTGAATTTCTTGTGTCAACTGGCGCACAACATTGAAGATTAGGTCATTCAGCAATATGTGTTGATTTTGCCGCTAAACACACCTGATCACTTCACATGTGCAGTTGCAATGGCTGAATGTAAAAGATTATGAAAAGGTATGAATAAAACAAGTACAGTCAGTATCATTTAAGTCAAAGGGACATTCATAAGCAAGTTGGAGATGGGTGGAACATTAGGCCAAAATTTGAGACCCAGCGTCCTGATAGCACCTCATCTTTTAGTACTTCCCCCACAGAACCATGCTATTTTATAGCACCTGACAGTTTAGAAAGCACTTTCATGTGGGTTTGCTTCTTACTTGGATTCCAAGGTCCTGGTGGCTACAACTAGAACATTTCACAACCAGCAGGGAAGCTACAGACTGTGCAGACTCTGCAGCAGAGTCCCATACCCTCCCTCACTGTCCCTCATTCTCGGATCAGGATTTTACCTCCCCAGTGGGAGCCTCTGGGACTCCTGGTCTCCTGCTGCCTTACTTGCAGCTGTGCCACTTGCTGTATCTATCACCGTGCCTTAACACAATAGGTCCTAAGTAAATATTAATGAAATTGATGTATCATCACAGGGCTGCACAAAACAAGTACAGGAAACTTTCAGCACATATTTATTAATTCATTAGTATTTAATATTTGCATGCCTTCCCTCCCACAATATTATCCCTGTAGTTTTATTCCAAAATGAGAGTGCTGTGTGTTTTAATACTTCATAGTATACAAGTTACTGTCGCATGCATTATCTGATTTAATTTTCTCAAAAACTTTGTGGAATATATGTGTAGGAAATCATTATTCCTATTTTACAGATGGGATAGCTGAGGCAGGAATGAAGAGATGGTGATATAGAACTGAGGTCTCTTGTCTCCTGAACTAGCCTTTTCTCCACTTTTTTAAGATGCCATTCTCCTGCCTGTTTAATCTCTTTCCATCCGTCCCTGTCTCCATGGTGAATGAGAGTAGGGAGGCCCTCCTCTAGGACTACCTCATTGTTATAAGTTCCCTTCAGTGTTTGCAGTAACTCTGGCCTTGGGCTAAGAATGTAAAAATAAATTCTTTTATTCAAAAGTCATTTATCATGTAGCTTCTAAAATATATATCTTGATTTTAGCAAAGCATTCTATGATCTCATAATATCTATGCAGGCAAAATTGCTGGATGGTTTTACCTTTTTATTGTTTCAACAACCATACCCAGCTCTCCAGTGACTTTCAATATAAAAGAGAAGAAATTTAAGTGTTTACATCACTACCCTGATGCCCTGCAGGATCTGGCTCCTACCTACATCTCCAACCTTATCTTCTACCTCTTTCCTGCTCATTCAGTAAGCTCCAGCAGCATGGAGTTCTTTTGGTTCCTAAAATATGCCAAGTTTTTTGCTACATTAGGGCATTTGCACTTGTTATACCTGCTAGAAGGAATATCATCAATCCCCCAAATCTTAAACAGGTGACTCTGTCTTGTCATTCAGTCACCTACTCCAGGGCCTTCTTGAAGGGGCTTTTCCTGGACTCCTTGTTAAGAGAAAAAAAGCTAAGTATCGGGTAGTGTGCTGCCATTTCTCTTAAAGATTCTTTAGACAAACAAACATATACATACAGAAAAGTACTGAAAAAATACACAAGAAATTGATGACCGTGGTTTCCACTAGGGAGAACTGCAGGATGCAAGTTGGATTAAGAGAATTTTTAATCTTTTGTATTATTTGAATTGCTTACCACTTGTATTAATAACTATTAAAATAATTAAAGCCTCTAACAAAGAACAAGAAAAATAATGAGAAACAAGAACTAATTGAACTGTTCAAACTTTACAAAGCGAAAGTGTAACAAGAATAAACATTTAATATTTCATTAGATTCAATAATTCAATTATACAGATCCTGGTGAAATAGACCCTATTTAAAAGCAGTTCATCTAAGAGAAATGTAAGATTTTATTGACCACAAACTAGATATGACCCAACCACGTGGCTGTTAAAAAAAGTAAATGCATCCTCTGAACAGCAGCAGAATACACACCCTTATCATCAAGCGCACAGGTAACATTCTTGAGGATAGATCACATGTTTAGTCACAAAGCAAGTCTTAACATGTGTAAGGAGATTAAAATCATACCAAGTACCTTTTCTGATCATAATTAAATGAAACTAGAAATCAATAGCAAGGAAAATTAGAAACTTGAAAAACGCTGTATGCAGAAATTAAACCCACACTCTTTTTTTAACCTGTTTTCCTTTTTACTTATTTATTTTTTAATTGTTCTATTACAGTTGTCCCAAATTTCCCCCCTGTTGCTGTCCCCTGCCCTGCCAATCACACCCCACAGTCAATCTCCACCCTGTTGTCCATGTCCATGGATTATTAATACCTGTTCTAAACCCACTCTTGAACAATCAATGGGTCAAAGAAGAAATCAAAACAGAGATAAGAAACTATCTTGAGACCAATGAGAATATAATGTACCAAAACTTATGGGTTGCAGCAAATGCAGGACTAAGAGAGACCTTTTTAGTGATAAATGTCTGCATTCAAAAGAAGTAGGATCTCAAATAAATGATCTAACTCTACACCTCAAGGAACTAGAAAAAGAACAACAAACTACACCCAAAGCTAGCAGAAGGAAGGAAATGAAGATTAGAGCAGAAATAAACAAAATAGAAAACAGAAAAAGACTAGAAAAAATTCAATAAAACAGGGTTGTATGAAAGATATGGCATATGCATGCAATGAAATATTACTCATCCATAAAAAGAACGAAATCCTATCGTATGCTACAATCTGGAAGAACCTTAAGGACAATTTGCTAAAGAAGACAGAAGGATAAATACTGCATGATTCCACTTATATGAGGTATAGAAAGTAGTCATACTCACAGCAGTAGAATTTACAATGGTGGTTGCTAGGGGCTGGGGACAGGGAGAAATGGGGAGTATTGTTTAATGGGTAAAAAGTTTCAGTCATGCAAAATGAAAAAGTGCTAGAGATCTGCTGTACAATATTATGCTTAGAGTTAACAATACTGTGCTGTGCTCTTAAAAATATGTTGAGGGTTGATCTCATGTTATGTATTTTTTGCTACAATAAAAAAAGTGAGTGAACCTCAGAATAACAATAAAAAAAGTGCAAATAAAAGATTACCACCTGTCAAATTAGTAAAGATTTAAAAATGCTAGTGAGAGTTCCCTGAGGCAAGCTTTCCCATTTACTGCTAGTTATAGTATAAATTGGCAGGCATGACTGTTTTAAAAAATGCTTTGGATATATGCATCAAAGGGTCTTAAAAATGTTTGTACCCTTTGAGGTAATGATGTTACTTGTAGGAATCTGTTCTATAGTAATAACAAGTGTAAATATGTCAGTTATTTATAAGACCAGAAACTAGAAATCTTCCAAACATTCCATAAGAAGGGAATGGTTAATAAATGTTGATGCATATGATAAAACAACAAAAATGTTTAGAAAGTGTTAGTGACAAGAGAAAACTGCTTGCAATATAATATTAAGTGATAAAAGGCAAGGTAATAAATTGTAAAGTATGATTACAGACAGTATCATTCCTACTATGTCAAAAAAATAAAAAAGATAAAGAAAATTCACAAAAGTGGTATATGAGGTTACTTCCTGGTAGTGAGACTATGGATATTTAAAATAAGATTTTAAAAAACCCTTTTTAAAAAATGTTTTCCAAACTTCTGGCAAAGAGCTCCTGTTATGTTCCTAATCAGGAAAAATAGGTATAATTTAGAAATAAAATATGATCTAGGTTTCATGAAAAAAGATGATCAGTTTGTTTTTAAACATATATTTTTATATTTATTGGAAGAGTTAAGTTACTCTTTAGTCTTTGCAAACATAAACATGTAACGTAGAATGAAGAGTGACCAAAAATTAGGCTCTTTATTCTAGAAATACTGGAAGGTATTTGATTGATTTTATTTAAGGTATGTTTAAGATAAACATAAACTTTTCCACAAAATCTTTTAATGCTAGGTTAAGAGAGGCAGACATAACAGGGAGAGAAATCAAGAGAAAACCTTACATTATTTACTTGTGTGGTAAACATATGGCCTCTCGTCATCCAAGTAACAGCATCTACTCCCTCTGGGGTGCTGTGGGTGGGTCATCCCCTTCAGGAGAGTGGTTTAGGGGAGACAGAAATGGAATGGCAAGCAGGGAGGGGAAGGGAGGGACTGCCCTGGCGGCCAGGTCCACCAAACCCACTCTGACTTTCACTGAGTTGGCAGATGGCACAGCCAGATTGTCCCACCAGCCTGGAGCTACTAACTAAAACAATTACATTCAAGAAGAGATAAATTCATGCTACAATCAGATTCCAAATATTAGCTGGGGATGATGGGGTAATATTCTAATTGGCTTAAGTTGTGAGCAGAAAATTCTGATAAGGGATGGGCAGAGAAAGGTACAAGCTGGCTTCCACAGGGACACAAACACTGACTCTTTGAGAAAATCATGTTTTTGTCCCACTGCTCAGCTTCCCTCCCTGCTTTGCCATTTAATCTCACATGTGATGTGTTCTATTTTTAAAATAATTTTTCATTGTTATTCTAATACAGTTGTCCCAATTTTCTCCCCTTTGCCCTCCACCACCCATCCCACCCCCATTCCCACAGGCATTCCCCACACTGTTGTCCATGTCTGTGGGCCATTCATACATGTTCTTTGTCTAGTCCTTTCCCCTTCTTTCTGCTTTCCACAATTATCCCCCCACCCCTCTCCTCTGGTCACTTTCAGTCAGTTATTTGTGTTCTATTACCTTCTCTTATATATCCTTCTTTGAAACCAGAGAAAGCAAATTTGTAGATCTTGGGCTTAATCTAGAAAACAGATATGATTTTTGTTTTGCCATGTTTTTGTTTTTGTTTTTAGAATACCAAAAAACTTGAATGGATTGATGACAATTAAACATTGAGAGATTTGGCATAAAATTCAGGACTTAGGGCTCTAAAAATATTAAATTTAGCAGCAGTGAGCTGATATTTCAAATGACAATAATCAGCTGGAGATGGGTGACAGATGCCCTTTTAGGTGGCAAAGGGTCACCAATTTGCCACAGTCCTCACTCAGCCCATTTGCCCATCTGCATTTCCATTCCTGGCCCCTGTACACATTCTTGAGGTTTTCATAGCTCAGAGTGATTTACAAAAACTGGTGGATCAGCCCTGAGCTGTCTAGGATAAAAAGAATCCATTGATACAAAACTCAGTCACTTCCTGTAAGTAACTCTGATAAAGGCAGTCTTGATTAAGCACTACAAACATGCTCAAAGGCATGCTAGGAAAGTAGAAAGAGATGCACCCCCTGGAAGTCAGGGCCGCCGTGGACAGATAGAACAGAGGGCCTTAAAAAGGACATCTTAAGGGAATCTCATAGCCTAGTGTTTGGAACTTAGTAGGAGGCTAATAAATATTTGTTTCCATCCTCCTAAGAGCAGATGCAGAGCACAGTGAGGAAGAAATGGAGCCAGAACAGTGTAATGCAATGCACAAAAGCACAGCATGCCAAGAGAGAAGGAGGGAGAAAGTAATTGTAGCCTAGAGAGCAGTAGCAACAACAGACCAAGCCTAGGGAAGTTAGAATGACAGAGCCAGGTACTATAATAATGGGGGTTGCATAATTGTGACATGATTCTGACAGATATTTTCTATTCATACATCTATATAGTATGCAGAACATAGAGTAGATAGAGGAAGACAGCATTAATCAAGCAGAAATTCAGGCAGAAATTCACACCAGGGCACTGGTCATGGGAAAGAATTCAACCCTTTAAGGAAGGATTGTTGATTAAAACTATAACAGAATAAGTATAAAGATATAGAGAATAGGTAAAATTTGCAGAACAGCTGTATTCAGTTGAAGGATAGAATTTCTTTACTTAGCTGAAATAAGTTAATTCTTTAAAATTGTTTGGTTTTGTTTGGGCTTACCACTGTAGTTTTAGTAACTTTGGAATAATTTATTTCTAAAGCCTCAACTTCCTGAAGCATCATGTCACTACATTAATCACCTGTCAGAGAACGTTAGAACGTGGGATGGAAGGTTACAGATGCAATTATTTCCTTCCCAGCCCTTTCTTAGGATCATAGCCAACCAGTCACTGTTTTACATATGGTAGCTTTTGCAGTATTTATTTCTTTAAATATTTAATAGTCTTGAGAGGCAGTGACTGGCAATAATACATAGAGTTTCTAGGATGTTGTGAATGCTTAATAAATGGTTAATAATAAAATCCTGCATGATGAAGACAGCAGTCAGTAAACCTATTATACTCTAAAATATTTTAAAGCTGTAGCTGTAACTATTAGAAGAGTATAAAAAGCAAGCATAGTACATTGACTAAATTATGGTAATAAAGGAACATTTATTTATTTTTTAAAGTATATTTTATTGATTATGTTGTTACAATAATTCCAATTTTTTCCCCTTTGTTCCCCTCTGCCCAGTACCCCACTTCCCCCAGCAAATCCATCCCCCTTAGTTCATGTCCATGGGTCGTGCATGGGTCGTGCATGTAAGTTCCTTGGCTTCACCCTTTCCTATATTATTCTTTTTTTGAAATTAATTAATTTTTTATAACGATAAAAAATAACAATTCCCCCCTCTCAGACTTAAGACCCTTTATAATCTTATAAAGGATAATGGGTGAAGGTCTCATGCTCAATAAAGGAACATTTACATTCACTAAAAAGTTCACCCAGGTAATTTCCTTTAGGTGAATTCCTTAAGGAATTGGGGGAAAGTGGATAGAACATGGATTTAAGAAAAAAAAAACTTTTTTTTTTTTTTTTTGTAAACCATGTGGAAATCTGCTGACGACGAACCGGGTTACCTACATCCTGTACAGTGGCAGGGTGCTTCAAGTCCCTTCAAAACTCCCTCTAGTCCAGCACCAGTTGGCAAAGCCTTTTCAATTTCTAGACGTCTTCAAGCTTTGAAGGACTTGATTTTGGAAGAGGAGGCACGCAGGTGCGTGTGTGCGACACCTCTAGATGTATGCCGCAACATAGTGACACCAGGAAAACAAATGCTCTTATACCCGCGAGAGAAAGTTCCTTATTTACATTTAAACCTGGGAAACTAGGCTACCTATGAACCTGGACCGCTGCGATTTTGAGATCCCGCGCAGCCTTTAGCGGCGGAAAACTCGGCGAGGGCTGAAGATCCAGTGCTGTGAGTTTAAGAAAGGGAGCGAGGGGGGAAAAAATAGAGCTGCTCCTTTAAGAACTTCCTTTCCCTTTACTCTATGTTTACATAACATGGGGGCCGATCCACCTCAGAGCCGCCGGGGGAAGGCGGGGAGTGGGCGCGGGAGGCCCCACGCACAGTGGGAGGGAGCGCCGTGCGGGTCCAGGGTTGCGGACCCTCGGCGGGGGCGGAGCGGCTCCCACCTGCCTGCGCGCGGCGGGGCGGCTCCACGGTCCTGCCCCCGCCCCTCCCCCGCGCGCTGCTCCCGCCCTTCCCTCCCTATTCTGTTCCCTTCCTCCCTCCCGCGGGGCTTCGGCGGCGGCGGCGGCGGCGACGCTGGGCGCGAGCAGGTCCCCTGCTGCTTAGTCCCATTTGTTGTCTAGTCTGGCTCGGGGCGGCCGCGGCTCGCGGAGCTCCAGGGAACCCGGCGGGGCAGCCGCACAGCCACGACGGAGCAGCCTCGGGACTGGCCGCCCCGCGCCCCCTTCGCCGCCGTGCCCTTCCCCGGCGCGCTCACCCCCTTCTCGGGATGGGATTGTAGCGGCGGCGCGGACTCAGCGGGGATCGCGGCGGAGGCGGCGGCGGCGGCCGCCGAGCGGGGCTCCATGTTTTCCCCCGACCAGGAGGAGCACTGCGCCCCCAATAAGGAGCCGGTGAAATATGGGGAGCTGGTGGTATTGGGGTGAGTCCGGGCATCCCCGACCTCGGGAAGCTTGGGGGCGGGCGGCGAGCGCTCCGGGCTGGGTAGCTGGCCCGCGCCCGCATCCCGAAGCGGTGCCAGCGGGGTGGCTCGGGCACTCTTTGGGGACCACCAGGGCGTTGGGAACGGCTGGAGCAGCTCGGAAGGCTGGGACAGCGGGCGCTGAGGCGGGAGCTGGGATGCGCTATCCGCACGGAGGACGGCGGGGGAGGAAGTGGAGGAGTGGGGCCGGTCCCGGGAGGCGGCAACGGGCACTGGGGCTACCCCACGCTCCGCGGGGCTCAGTACTCGGGGACGAAGTCCTTGGTGTTATCGCAGGGGCAGGGATTCGACTTCCCGGAGCGTGCTGGGCCCCGGAGGGTCGGTAGGGGCCGGGGCTGAGGCGCCACCGTCGCAGGCACTTCGCTGTGTGGCAGGAGACCCCTCGACTGGCGGAGCTGGGAGGCTCGCGAGGCCCGGCCCCGAGGGGCCCTCTATCCCAGCTCCCTGTGAGCCCGGGGGTGGGCGTCCGCGGGTAGCGCGTAGCATATTGTTATGGTGGCCGCGGCAGGCAGCCGCAGCCCTCGGGCAGTGAACTGTCCCTGACCCGGGCGGGCCAGCAGGCCCTCGGTTCTCTGCGCCGTGCGCGTCCTGGAGCGGCAGGGACGCAGCGGCTCCGGCCGCACCCACTCTGTCCCTCCACCCCGGGCCGCGGCCTCGCAGATGTCCTCCCGGCGGCGAGGAGCTCGCCAGCCTCGGCGCCCTTCCTGGCTCCCTCTTCGCTTGTGGAAACCACATTTTGAAGATAGTAATTATCCGCAATCGTTAAACGGCAGCAATTAGAGACTTCATCTACTTACCGAGTTTCCTTGTGACATTTCTATTGTTTACCCTTAATAAGCCGGGAGGGAGGCTTCGCCGGATTAAAGCTGGTAAAATTGGGCAGTGAAAGGAGAACGGCGTGGGGAGGGGGAAGTGCAGGAAACTCGGGAGAAAGAGCAACTTGGGTTTAGTACTGGAGGAGAAAAGATTATTTTCCCTTGGCTGTGTCACTCCCGGGAACCCGCGCTTTTGTCCTTCTCTGTTGCAAGACGTGTATTGAGAACATCATGAGTGCTGATAGGTAGGTTTAGCGTCCATGTGAGAAATCATGAGTGTGGGAAACCTCAGAACTCTGAAGAAAGTGTTTTGATAACTGAGTACCTTGAAGTAAGTGCCGACTTAAAAATAATTTTATACAAGTGTTTTTAAGAGAAGCTTCCAGACACAGTACAGCTCCCAGTTGTCTAGTCCTCCTCACTTTGTTGCTACAGTGGTAAGTGCCGTGTTATTGGAAATCTCATTGCCTATTTTGAAGCTATGTGACAATAAACGTTTTTCTCATCTGCATCTAGTTGCGCTTAAAAGACAGATGTTAGGGTTCACTGGAAGGAGGTAGGGATGACAGGAAACCCCCCCGCCCCCCAAACTAGGGTTTAGCTTCTCTTATGTAACCTCAGCCCAAGCTAATTTTGTGGAGTTTGGTTCTGTTTGTGTGGCTGGCTGCAAAGTATGTTTAACATTGTGATCCTGGCAGGAAAGATTAACATATGCCAGAACTTGATCTCATTATTTCCTTTTGAGGAAATCATTGTTAAAATGTTTCAGAAAAGCCATGTGTGAATGGGCCTGGAGAGGTGTTGGGTTCAGAGCTAGCTTTAAAATGCCCTAGAAAGGTTTTATACCCTAGATTGTCCTGGTATCATAGGCTTACTGTAAAGTAGGCTAGGTAAACACACGGCCAATTGCATGTTCTCTAATGCTTTTCCAGGAGACACTGAGTATGACAGAGTTGGCACTCAACGAACACTCAGCAGTCACATGTGCACCTACTATGTGCCAGCACTGTGTAGGCGTTGAGGACCAGCAGGGAACAAGGAGCTTTCATTATAGTGTGATGTGGGAGGCATAAACAGAGAGAAACATGTAAACAAATGAATAATAAATGACAATTTCAGGTGTTGCCAAGTGTTCAGCAGAAGTGGGTTAACTCAGGGAATGTCTGCTCTAGGCAGGTGTTTTCTTTAGGAGGTCAGGGCAAGTCTCTGAGGAAGTGAAACATGAGTTGAGACCAGACTGCTAAGAAGATGCTAGTTTGGTTTTTGAGTACTTAAGAAGAATTGTGGTATTTTTCTGTTCTTTTTTGAGAGTAGGTTTTTGAGTCTCTGGCAATATCGAATGCATCAAATAATGGTGGGGGAATAGGAGAAAGCAGGTAGGCTTTAAAAAGACCCTTAATTCATATTCCATCCTTAGGACTTGAGATAGTATCTTCCCTCTTAAAACAGCAATAACAATAAGTAATATCAGCTTTGCATGCCTGATCATCTAGGACATAAAATATTGATAAACAGATAATTTGTAGATTTTCTTACCAATAAAATTAATCTTGAGATCTAAAAATGCTCAATATTGAGGAAAAAGGAAGGGGGTCTAAGGGGACTAAATGGTAATGGAAAAAATACAATAAAAATTTTAAAAAGTGCCCAATATTGATAGAAGCTTTTGTAAAATACAAAGCTTTCTCCTTTTTTTTTTTGAAACTGTTGTGTGATTGTCCTTTCCAGTTCTCCTTTAAATTTTATAGTAAAATGTCACTGAGAAATCCTGGAGCACAGACAGGAATTGTGTGTGTACTGTATATGTCTCTGTGCGTGTGTATATATGTATATATGAGAAGCTATATATGTATATATCTGTGTCCATGTAGAAATACTTAGGCGTTTTTTCATGTGTTACACAGTATTAAGGGTATTTCCAGGTATTTAAGATTTTAGTAGGGTCATCACTTTCTTGGCAGGTAAATGGAATTGAATTATTTCATGACTCCAACCGGTGAATTTATCATATCTGCAACTTTTTGTTGTGCTCATGACATTGAAGGTAGAAAAAAATGTTGGTCTGTGAGGTCTTTTTCACAGTTTATTTTAAACCTGAGTACAGGTTTAAAGTTGGGGAAGTGTGGCAGGATTTGAGAGGCAGTTGGTGTGGTGGAGAGAACATGAAGGTACAGACCTGGATTTTATTCCTGCTTTCTTGTAGACTGGCTTTGTGATTTTGGCTTAGTCCCTCACTGTCTCTGTGTTTTTAGCGCTAATTAGGTAGTCATCAAGGGCCTTCCTGGTCTGTACCCTGAAATACTGTTAATTGGCTGAAACGTGGAAAATGTATAATTAATGTATTCTAGGTACCCTGGCTTGTGTTGATATTGTATATTCTTGAGCTGATGTTGCTAGAATTTGAATGAGAACTCTGTTTAAATAGCAGAAAAGACCAATACTGTGACTGCTTTTTATGAAGTAGGTATGTGCAAAACAGGTTATTTAAAACAATGACAGTGGCATACATATATTTGTCCCATTGGTGTTAGGCTGTACATGAGGGCATTTAACTTTGGTAAAACTTTTCTGTTCCAAGTTTAAGAAAGGCAATGATGTTTTGAAATTAAGCTAAGTAGGTTGAAATAGCTAGCATAAGGAAGAGATAATCAGATAGAATTTTAGAGCTTGAAGGAGCCAAAGAAGTCCCAGTACATGTTCAGCCCTTTTATTTTACTGATGAAGAAACTGAGGCTCCAGGAAGGAAGGAGACTTTTTTAAGTTCATAGCTGAGCTGAGCACTACACTGCCAGGTCACTGCTTTTTCACTTCACTGCTGTCAGTTCCTCAAAGCTTCAGGTGTTTTTTTTTTTTTTTTTTTTTTTTTTTTTTTTTTTTTGTAACTTGCGTTATGGGAGCTGAATCCCTTTCTGGATTCAATTTGAAGCATACAGCTCTCTTGCTGACTAATGGCCCATCATGGTTTTTGGGAAAATATTGCTTATACTCTTAGTTTCTCTAACCTCACAGTTGAATGGATAGTATATCTTGCAAGGCTTTACTTTTCATTTGATGTTTCACAAATGGATTTTTATTGGCTCTTTCAACCAAGGGTTTTTCATCTAGGGTCCACAGATGCAATCCAGGGAGTCCTTGAACTTAGGAGAAAAATTGCATCTCTTGTTTTCACTATAACTCAGACTGAGATTTAGCATTTCACTCAATTGTGAGAATAGACAACAAACAGACTTACTGCTAGATTTGTTAGTTACTGCATATATACAGACTGCACTTACTAATGTGTCACGATTTAAAACTATCTTCATAACTAAATGTAGTTGACTTTACTTGTAATCCTTTGTATTTTACTTTATGCCCTTAAAAACATGTTTCTCAGCAGGCTTTCCCAGAATGCTAATGGGATCCTTGGGACAAAAACAGGTTAAAACCTCGAAAATGAAGGCTTATACATATGTCTGAAAATGAAATATTTTAGTGGAAACTGACCAAGGTCTAGATGAAGCTCAGGAAGTACCTACTTTTTTCCCTTTGGATGGTATAGTGTTCTATCAAATAAGACAGAGGACCATTGCTTAAAAAGTTTATGGTCTTTATTTTTTAAACAAGCAGCTCCTTATTTCTAGATGCTGTTTTTGTTTTCACTTTGGCACTTTGCCTTGACTCCCCCTCCCCTTGGCAGTAATAAGAAACCTTAAAATATACCCTAACACTTTCCCTTTTCTCACCCTCCTCTCTAATTTGGGCCCAAAGACATCAGACACTAGTATACTTCATAGACTAAAGGCCCTTGAACTAACTTTCTTTCTTTCTTTCTTTCTTTCTTCCTTCCTTCCTTCCTTCCTTCCTTCCTCCCTTCCTTCCTTCCTTCCTTCCTTCCTTTCTTTCTTTCTTTCTCTTTCTTTCTTTCTTTCTTTCTTTCTTTCTTTCTTTCTTTCTTTCTTTCTTTCTTTCTTTCTTTCTTTCTTTCGTCTTTTATAAAGCAAAATCTTTACTGTCATTCATTGTCACTTGGTATGTGGGTTGATTTGAAGAGCTCAGATCTGTTGGTGTGGACGGAGTGTCTAATTCTGTAGGCTATTAAGGGTCATGATGTTATTGGCTTTGGGTTGCTATATATTCCTTTACTAACTTTAGCCTTGTTTGGGGTATGTGGCTGTCTGTATGGCTTCTCGTCTGGCTTGCTCAGATTTATTTATTTCTCTCTCTAAACACACCAAGACTGAAGCCTTCATTAGGACTATTCATTTTTGGTTGCATTTCATCATGTGATCAATATTTGAGGATGTTTTATGTAAACAAAAATAAAACCAGGTTGATTCAGGTCCCAGCAATTTTACCAGACATGTTTTATGCAAAAGATAAAGCACGTACCCAGAACCCTGCCCCCCCACCAACCTTAAAACATGCTAGTTGCTATATTTGGGGCAGACTAATATTGCCACATCTGGGCAGTGGTTTTGTATCTGCTGTGCAGGGATCAATGGTGGCCTCTCTGAAGCAAACGTGTGGGGCTGTAGACTGGCTTTTGAATGGAGACCACAGCAATCTGTTGACTTCACTGGTGTGGGAGAAAAAGGTATTTTTAACTTCTTTCCATTTAATTAAAGGTTTTTCCTGGGGTGTGCAGAATTGTTTCATAAAAGGAAAAGTGAGGGTAAGAATGATTTGTTATTAGTTCTTGCTGGACTTATTGTCACCTTCATCTTTTGGAAAATAAAATAATGAGAGCAGAAAATGTTTCATATTTCTTAGTTTTGTCTAAATCAACTATTTTCAACCAGTATCTCAACTGCCTCATATGATCAAGCTTGAGGTATGTGGCCAGTACTTTATGACAAGTAATAAAGTGTGGATCTTTCAAATGATTCAAAGATGTCCCTTTAATACTGTCATTTTTTTTTTTTATTCACTTGCATTCTGGTATGTTTTCTCAAGTGGGAGAAAAAGGGGTGGAGTTACATTAGGCAAGCCAGTAATTTATTCATTCAACAAATATTTTTAGGGTGTCTGCTCTTCCACACAGAGAATACAGCTAGACAAGGCAGACACATTCCTGTCCCTTGTGAATTGCTATCCTGTTCTTGTCACAGACCCTTAGTGAACAGTCATTACCCATATACAGTTCGTTTATTTATTCCAGAAATATTTGAGTGTCTCCATGCTCTGCCCAGATGCAGTGATGAGCAGGGCAGGGCTGGTCCTTTTCTGCGGAGCCTATAGTCCAGTTAGGGAGATAGCAACTTAGAGCATTAACAGGCATCTCACCCTGTGCCAGGAAGAGGATGGCCAGTGGAGGTGAGAGGCAAAGAGAGATGAGGAAGGGGAAACACTGTATTCTGAGACCCAGGGGTGAGTGCTCCAATTGCTCCTCACGAGAACCAGGGAAAAGAGTGGTTGAATGAAATACTGAGAGAGTGAGAATGGGAGAGCAGGTTATGAAAGGCTTGTAAGTTATTGGAAGGATTATGGATTTTATCCTAAGGGTGTGAGAGACTGTAGCTGGTTTTCAGCTCTGAAATGGGAGTGGGGAAAGTAAAGAGGGATGCAGCGGCAAGTGGAGAGAGAAGCTGATGAGGCTGGGGCCCCAGAGACAGGCAGAGAGAATGCAGTGTGAGCTAGCAGGCAGCTGTCCTGGTTCCGGTTTCTGGTTCTAGTCCCTCGGAAGACCTTGTCGCATCCCCTGCCTGGAGTTCTGTGTAGTCGGTCATTCATTCATTCAATGACTCAAAGGTACTGACTGAGGACCAGCACTGCCCTAGGCACTGGGCCATACACAGCAGCAAATGAGATAGACTATGACCCGACCTGCATGGTTGGTGGCAATTCAGCCAGCAAAAGGGTAGATAAAATGTTTAATCTCAGAGAGTGCTATGAGGAAAGTAAAGCAGGACAAGGGGGGAAATAGGTGATAGGGTGGACAGGAGTGGGAACTGTTGGGGTAAAGTGCTACAGATAAGGTAGTGGCGGGATCATTGTAGACAGAATAATCAGGAAAAGCTTTTCTGAGAAAATAGTCCTGTGTCCTCTGAAAGTGCCCACCTTTTCCAGTTTTTATTTACTTTCTTATGTTTAAGCTACCCTGCGTGGGTTTTGCTCCTACAGCCAGAGGATTCCTAGCTTTCCATTAGTTAAGGTGGTAAAGTATGTACACAGTTTACCAAAGGGAAAAGAGAAGTGTGAACAAATATAAGGACAATTATTTAATGTTCCTAGACACAAACTGGGTTCAGTCTACTGTGCTGCTTGCCCAGAGTGGTACTTGCATTGCAATAGAGCTCATTGAAACTGTCTGGGCTTCCCTTTGAGGGTAGGAACTCTGACTTCCGCCCCCCTTAAAGTGCGGACCACACCTTTATGGTGGGTACTCTCCGAGTGTCTTGAAGGAATGGGTTTCTGTGACACACTCCAGTGTGCCCCACTCAGCTCTGAGGTGTCTCTGGGGCTCAGTGAACGGTTCTCGAATTGAAAGGAACGCAGATTCTGTAGCACTGCTGTGGCTTTCTAAACAATCCTCCCAAACCGTAAGGGCCTGAGTTAAAGGCTCCCTGCAGTACTAACCGCCTACTTTACTGACATCAGATACTCCAGTTTCAGCCTTTGTTTATTTTTCTTTTTGTCAGTCACCTAACAGTCATTTTGTCACCTGCAGAAAGTTCTGCCTTGAAGGGAAGCAGGCCATCTGTTCTGATTCCGCCAGCTGCTCTGAGCTGCATTGCAGTGCACCACCGTGGCGTTGAAAGGCTGTGGTCATTAGTGCCTGTTAATGATGGCTGGAAATGCTATGGAATACAAGCCTCTTGGATGACAAACCTAATAAATATGCATCGGGGGTATTTTCAGTAGCAGGTTTTAAGACTATTGCAAGTCATTCTCTATTGAGGTTTTATTTCTAGCCATCCACATAATGCTTCTCACTCTCAAACACTTAACTCTGTTCCTGCTTTTCTGCTTGTGCAGAATCTGTCTTCAGGATAAGAAGCATTATTTCAAGCTTTGTACTTACATTCTAATTTATGCTGGTTTAATAGAATCCAACCAAAGCAGGCAGTTGCGTGTTTGGCCTCTAGGCTTTTGGTATAAGATTGTTCTTTCCTGTTACCCAGTGCCTCCAAGGAGCCTCAGAAGTCCCTCTTCCTTTCCCACCCATGCCTGGCCTTCTTGTGCTTCCTGTGACACAGTCATGGAACATGGAACTTGTGATGCAATTAGAGTTTTCTCGAGCACTTGATTGATTACCTTATCTGCACAAGGATTCTAGACACAAAGTAGTATGCTTCACACCAAAAAATTAGGCAGACTGGATTCTTGCTGTCATACAGGAGATTGCATCGTATCATAGTTTGGGTTCAGGATAGAATCTGTATTTTTCCTTGATGTGTTTGTTAGTAGTTTATGCTTCTCAACATAGTTTTTCACATATTTGAACTATTTTCACTTAATAAGCTTTCAGTTGTTTAACCCTATAAACTGTCTAATGAAAGGATTGTACCCAATGGCCATGTTATTGAGGTGGACATTACTCAGCTTTCCTAGTTGGTCTTGCAGCCAGATTGGAGACCAAATAAGAGAACTCTGGGTTTTGACTTGATCCCACATTCTTCCCCTGCTATCTTCAAATACAGTCAGCAGTAGTTCCTTAAATATGTGGGCTGGACTTCCCATAAGAAGGAAATTCCCCTCCTCTTGAATCTGGGCTAGTTTTGTGATTTGCTTTGACCAGTCTGTATAAAGGAAGCGAAGTTTTGTGACTTCTGATGTTGTCTTACAGGGTGTTGTAGCTTCTGTTTTTGTTCTCTGTATTAGTTTACTACAACTGCCATAACAAAACACTACAGACCAGGTGGCTTAAAGAACAGAAATTACTTTTCTTACAGTTTTTGAGGGTAAACGTCCAAGATCAAGGTGTCAGCAGGTTTGGTTTCTCCTGAGGCCTCTCTGCTTGGCTTGCAGATGGCTGTTCTTGCTGTGTTTTCACATGTTTTGTTTTGTTCTGTTTTTCCTCTGTCTGTGTCCAGCCCTGGTGGCCCTTCATTTTCTTGTTAGGACACTAGTCACATTGGATTAGGGCCCACCCATAGGACCTAAGTTAACTTTAATTACCTTTTTTGAGATCCTGTCTCCAAATACATTTTGTGGTATACTGAGCATTAGAACTTCAATATATAAATTTATGTCATAACACCCTCTGAGAAGACAGTTGCCATGAAAAGAAGCCTGACTCTCCTGCTGGAGAGAATGGTTGTGGTGGGTGAGAGGTTACAAAAGTAGAGGAGACCCAGCCAAGCCCTAGGCAGTCCGGTGGAGGCCGCAGACATGTGAGAGAAGTCATCTTGGATCCTTGAGCCAATTGAGCAGAGGTGAGCTGTTTCTGACAAATTGAAGAACTGTGAGTGCCACTTGTTTTAAGCTGCTATGTTGGGATGGTTGGTTACACAGCAATAGACAAGTCAGACACCCAGCACTGTATCTGCCTGTGGTTCAGTTGTCAGAGCGGACAGACTAATACAAAAGAATTCACCGGGTTTTTGTTGAGTGGTTTTGTTTTGTTCAGGTTATCAATTATATTAATAAGCATAATTTTAGCCTTTTAGGTGAGTTATTCCAAATATTAAGTACTATATGATCTGAAAATTTTAGCTAACAGAAGCATTTGTGGAATAACTTTATCAGGTGTAAGTCATCTGTGAGTTTCTTTGCACTTGTTAATCTCCATAATCAATATTATCTCCTGAGATTCTTTGAGGCACTGCAGTTGAAGAATGGCCTAGCTTAGCTGAGAACCATGCGTCTGGTAGACTCGTACATAAGGAGCTTTCATCAAGGATGGCTAATATGTGACACAGGTTTTCAGTCCTTTAAAGGCCACCTGACATGAAATAATACATCTAACAGATTTGAGTACAGCAGGCCATCTAGACCAGCATCTTGCAGGTTTAGGACAGTGAATGGGCCAGAAGAATGTTTCAGCACTGCAGTTGGGAGCAGAAATAATAGGATGAAAAGCTCACTTATATCGGTTCTTCTAGTGGAGGTAGCCGGCCCAGTTTCAGCTTTCTGAGAAGGTGAGTTAACTCATTCTCAGGACAGAACTTATTTGAAATCTCCAAAAGGGTCTGTGTTTTCTGTCATTCATTTCCTCCTCTGCCCCCCATCCTCTGCATGGGACAGTAGCTCATGCTGGCCCTAGCCTTCCCCTGAGAGATGGTCATGGAGGGATAAAGCTATCATTCTTTCACTCAGGAGTGTGGTTTGGAAGCTTGTGCTGGAACCTGTGACTGTTTTGGGGTCAAACCCCACCCGGCAGAGCAACCAAGAATCAAAGAACCTTTATGCTCTCAGCCAGCTGCCCTCTGGAACCTTGGTTCCCCTGAATGACCAAGTGATGGTGTCCCATGTGCATTGCCCACCAACAGAGAGGATCTGCAGCCCCCTGGCCCTCCTTCCCCAGCCTCCATGGAGGCTGTGTGAAGACCATTCGTGAGCCACCCTTGTGGAGAAATAACTGGGTGTTCCTCCTACAGGCTGTTATGGTAGCCCAGGGTCTCAGCTGTCTCTGGCTCAGGGTCTCTGCTCACTGTCCTGTTTGCTTTCCCTGTCTGCCCATTACTCCCATGTAACCTCTGCCTCATCTTCAGGGCTCTCTGCTCCTTTTGAATTGAAGTGCAGATCCCTGGTTAGATTAGAAGCGCACAGTTAAAAAAATCATCATTAAAGAGGGAGCATCAGGATCTGAGCCCCCCCCGCCCCCCGCCCCACCCCAAGAATGAGGAAATTCTGGCTAGGCTGTTGCTACTTGGTGGCCTGGCTCTTTCTTTCTTTGGGTAGGTGCACAGAGATAATGTCTTAGTGCTTTCTGAGGCTGACTAAGAGTGCTTTCTCCTAGTCAGGTCCTGTGCAGAGTGCTGCTCATGCTTGGCCTCCTTATGTTCTGACCAAGGCAGATGGGTACCATCACTCATGCATGGCTATTGAGAAACTGGTCCAGGATCGATGGAGCTCTGATTTGAACCCAGGCCTTTCTGATTTCAACACCCTTGTTCATAAATCATCCCTCTGCTGTGTGTGTGGTTTTGCACTTATTAATTTTTTAACCAAATTCTTTCCATACTGGGTATTCTTACTAAACATAGTAGCAAACCTTTACTCATTTAATGATGTTACTAGTAAGATTAAAAAATTTTTAAATGTTCACAACATATCTGAACTCTTTTGGGGAAATTGCCTACATATTTATTTGGCCCACTAATGTTCCTAGTGTATTAAAAAAAAATCAAATATATGATCTCCTACGAGTAAAAATATGAATTCTCCTCACATCTGCATTCATATTTACTGGACTATATTACAATTAAATTAATGCTTCAAGGAAGTACCTGCTTTTATAATGCAAAATAATTCAAAGTTTATTTCTCTGATTTTGAAGCTGTGCATTGAGTTATTCTTCCTGCAGAACAGCTCTCTAATCTCATGCGCTGTGGCATGTACCCCTAAAATCTTTCTTTTCTCATTTGCTATTACTGGTGATAATTTAGGCTAGCATGTGTATTTTGTTTGTAGCTTGGGAAAGGGGCTTCAAGTTCTGTCTTCTCAAGTACAGGTCTGTCTTTGCCTGGATACTAATGTCACTGTATGTTGATTCTTCCTTTCCTGTCTCTTGCTCTTCCTGTTAGTATTGATTAAGGGAAAAAACCTTCATAGTTCCTCTTCGTCTCCTCACTCACAGTACTTAACACAGCTTGTTCTGGCAGTGACACTGGTTCAGCTAATCCAAAAAGCACAGGCCAGGAAAAGTGTCTTTTATTTGTTTATTTTAAGTGTTAACTTAGACCAGATGCCAACTTGAAGGCTTTGATGGAGCTGTTGACTTAGACCCTTCTGGAAGCTGGCATAGCTTCATGCTGTACAGTTTCAGCCTTCCTGTGAAGGCAGTTAAACCTTTTCGGTTACAGATGTGTTGAGGCGCATTAGACCCAGGATTTCTGGGGGAAAAAAAAAGTTCTTAATAAATAGACATCCTAAGGTATTGCATGGCAAAATATCAAAGGACAAATATAGCATCTTGATAAGCAATATTAGATGTTATATTGAGAAAAAGCAGAGACTTGGAAGCACTACAGGGAACTAATTCAATCAGGTGGTTCTGATAATGTAATAAACTACACAAGGGTGAAACTTGAGTGGTTTACACACCCTAGGATGCCCTTCAATTGAATTAGTGTCTCATAATGGTTCTCTGCCCCTGTACTACTGTTCTAAATATTAAAAAACTACAACTCACATTTTCCTCAGATGGGAGAGAAAAGACACAAATCTTAATCAGTATAATAATCTGTGTGCCCATTTTCCCATCCCAACCCCCTCCCATGACTGTCAAAGCTCACGTTTTGGGTTTATTAGTAGAAATACTGTTCTGGGTAATTAAGCATATAGACTCTGTGTTGTAGAAGAAATCAAACTGCTCCTTGATTTTGCTGAATACAGTTCACCCATGGTGGCAAGCCTGCAGTCTTCTCTAGCTTCTAGGGGAGCCCGCCCACATCCTGCATCCTGCCCCGGAAGAGAAGGTGGTTCTCCTTTCCCCTTATGTTCATTCTCCTGGCAGTTCACCGACAGTAGGAGGCAGTAAGAACTTGGGATCCCTTGCACAGTGTGAGAGGCTTGCAAGGGGACCGAGCCCCTGCCAGGTGCTAGTTGCTCCATTTCAGCAGACCTCAGAGGATGTGATATCACTCCTGTAGAGAAATGGGGAAACAGAGATGCCAGGAGATTGGAGGGACTCCGATGATCCAGCCTGGTTGTTAGTAAACTATTTTGAAGTTTAGGAATTTGAATCCAGGTCTCAGATTCTAAAACTTACACATATTCTACTTTTCAAAGCATAAATCCTACATCTCTGTCAGTAATAACTTTTAATAACGATCTTAGTGTTTGGCATTAGGTTCTAAAGTTGTGTTTATAGCAATAGAAATGCTGGTGATGTCCTCAGTGGACCATCTGGGATGGTGGACATGGTGTAGGGGACAGCCCTGCAGGGAGCCGGCCCCTCCGCACTGCTTGGTGGCTTTGCCTGCTAACAGTTCCCTTTATGCTCCTCTCGGGCCAGCGGAAAGGGTCAGAGGATGCTTGCCCCTGTTTTTCCTGTTACCTCCATTCAGATCAAATGTGGACAATAGCACTCTACTCCCTCAGGAGATGGGCTCCGCGGGGCTCCTTAAACTCAGTCGAAGTGAATTTTTCTGTGACCTAATTGTTTTTTTTTTTTTTTAATTGAGTTGAAGGCTCATCATGTTAGTTACCATAAATCATGTACTCTTCCATTTTGCTTGTGTAGTAATTTCACCCCAATTTCTCCTAGGGTTAAACCACTTTTAAGTTATATGTCATAGGTTCTTATGAGTTTTAGATGTCAGCACTAATCACTTAGCTTTCTTCCACTGACAAATTTGTAAATGGAAATTTTTTAAGCAAACCATTTATATTCAGCTAATATGGAATTAATTAAGAAAGCTCTTTGCTATAAAGCTGATATATAAAGAACATTAATGAAATTTTGGAAGAAAGAAAAAAATGTTAAAAATATTTTTATTTTTCTGCATACACTTAGTTATTGTCCATCTACAAAAATATTTTGTATTCTTCATTTTATACATAGTGTATGTCCTGCTTCTTTTTAAAGTGTTAGCTAACCGACCTTCATTTTAAGAATTTGATTAATGCTAGATAAGCCTAAGATATTTTTCTTGATCAGAGCAGATATGTTTTAATAGCTTATCCGAAACAAATTCTGTTTTTTGGGGTGGGGTGGGGTGAAGTATTAGGAATTGCCATGTGATGTCTAAGGTTCTTATCTGTTCAGTCAGGGTATATGAGAGAAGAAATGCAGGTTTATTATATCCACTGAGATATTCAAAAGATCTCGGAAAGACTAGCCTGTGGCTAAGGACATGGTTTCTGAAAATAAGTTTCTTAGGTATTTAGAGGAAAAGACACTTTGAAAGACACATCTCCCCATGTCAAGCCCAAGAGAACCTACTTTTTTGCCCTTTGGGCCTACCTCCCGACCCCCATTAAGCATTCATAGAACTTTCTTCTTCTTTTCTTCATCTACTGTGGTTTTTACACCTCATTCCCTCTGCTACATCCTGCTCACCTAGGATGTAGTTCAGGTGTCACTTCCAGCATGATGCCCTTCCTGACTCCTCCTCCCTTTTGCTCTAGCCTGCAGCAGTTATTTTTAATGGGCTCTCTGTGCCTTGTAAATGTCCCCTTCTTCAAGAGCCCCTTCAGGCCAGTGGCAGGTCTCTTTCACTTGCTCTCTGTCCCAGCACCTTGTGTATGACCAAGCACTCAGCAGGCAGGTAGGTGAGTGGATGGATGGGTGTGGTCAAGGGTATTTTATCAAGTGGATGAAGAAATGCTGCCCTGGAAATAGAAGCATTCTAATATGATGGCTTCCTACTCCTTTCTTTGCTCCCTGCTCTGATTTTAAAGAATGGATTATTGACTTTTAAATGGGTATTTGGTTTATTTATATTACTTTAATTAGCTTCCTGAAAGCATTGTCGTCTTTGCATCTTTTAAGTTGCATGGTTTTTCAGGACATACATTGATGGGCGCTCATTGACAGTTGTCTGTTTGGCCCTGAAATGAGATGGTGGTAAATTTTCAATTTTCCTTTTAAACTTTAAGAAAGAGAAGGGATTAAAGTGGATGACTACAGGGATGTGGTCTGAAGCTGACAGTAATTTCAGTTTTAAATGATCTTAGTGTGTAGTATTAAAAATCTTTCAAGAAAAAGCAACAAATCCAAACATGTTTTGACAGTGATAAATCTTTATTTTTACTCAAAATTAGTTGCTCTGGTGTCTTATCTTTCCTCTCTGAAGCCACAGATAAATATTCTTTCCATTATATTTTCCTGATGCTTATCACAGTGGGCTTTTGTGCTCGTGTGCTGGCTGGGTCTGCACTTTTTCACTCTGCATCTTCTATTTTCCAAGTCCTTTCCTTAGGTTTTTAGACAGCTTTGTGCTTATAATGTATATGTGATATTTGCTGTTTAGCCGAATTCAATGTGTTCTTTTTTTATGTCCTTACAGATATACTTGTGTGTTGACTTTTCCCTTCCATCAGACCGTATTGAGTACAGCTTGTTATATATTTGAAGCAAGACAGGTGGGATACTCTGGAAGTCAACTTCAGCTTTATTTTTTTGTTTGTTTATTTATTTATTTATTTTCATTTCTTTTCTTTTTAAAAATCATTATCACAAGGAACCAGAGATCTTGCCATAAAATGTTTCTTTTGCTGGAGAGAGCTGTGTACGGCAGAGGGATACAAACCATTTTTCTCCCCTGCTTTTCTTTTATTCTGACTCCCCCCTCTACCCCCAGGCCAGTGTCACGCGCAGACTGCAGTCTGTAGAACTCACCAGTGAATATTTGTCTTCTTTCTTTGTTCCCACTCTAGTTCTTATAGGGACCATAAGAGAGAACGATTTGTCTAAAATTCAGGTTATCCACGGGATTTACAACAAATGAAAGGAAAATATGGTAGTAAAACACGGTGCACACGTCGCAGAGTGCGGCGTGGTGGTATACACTACTCTGAATTCAGGCCCTTGTCCTTCTCGGCGTCTCTGCAGCCCCAAAGCTGTGTTCTAAGTACCAACCCCACACAAGTCGGGCTCTGTGAGCACGTGTGCTGCCTGCCTCATGACTTGACAACGAGTAGGAGGGAAATGGTCTGTCCTCAGTGTGTGTGAGCGCAAATCGCTGGCAGGGGGCTGCAGTCCATTTGATTTGTGAACTGTGGTTTTGTAAACTGGTTTGATGAACTTGTTCATTCAGTTTTGATTGACTCATAAAAAGAGACTGTCTTATGATGAGTACTGGGCTGATTCCTTTTGCCTTGTAGATTTTTCTTTCTGGTATATTATGGACACCTGCTCTCAATAATAAGAATAAAAAAAGATACAGAAATTGCAGATATTTTCTCAAAATGAGAAATAATGTTCAGGGATGGTAGCCCAGAGATTTTGGTAGAATGTTGGTGGCTGATGAGTCAATTTATTATTGAAGATCTGTCTGAAGTGAGACTTCTCCAAGAGCTGACATTTTTGACTTTTCGTTGTAAATGTATTAGCTACACCTGGTGACTATTTTTAAATCAAAAACGGCCTTTAGTTTTCTGATAGAAAACATTCCAAAAGCTAGAACTCTTGTCTCTTCTGGACCAGAAGTAATTGGGTAAAAAGAGACTAACAATTTGCTGAATTTTCTGCTTATTAAGAAAATTGAGCCAAGCTTTATACAGTAAGAATTTCGGTTACCCAGGATGTTTCAGGCGTGGCATACTTACGGACAATGGAAGTTTTAGATTAACTGATGATTAAGTAGAAATCTCTATAGAGGATTTTTTTCCGGTAATATAATTGACATATAACCTTATATTAGTTTCAGGTGTACAACATAATGATATGATATTTGTATGTATTATGAAAAGACCACTACAGTAAGTCTAGTTAACATTCATCATCATACATAATCACAATTTTTTTTCCTTGTGATGAAAACTTATACAATCTGAGGAGGATGCTGATAAAATGCAGTAAGTATATGGAGTCTGCTGAGTCTTGCTTTGATGGCTTAGGCTCGCCTTGTTGATCCCTGTGAACATTAGTGATCGTTGAATAACACTGTGAATTTGAAAGCTAGAAAAAAGGAATCCTATGAAAATCTTTTTAAAAGATTTTATTCCTATAAATAAAATTTTGTAAATAAAAGTTATCTATTACAGGCCACTTAGCTCTCTGTCAGAGCAGATTGTAGGGAAGGCATGTCCGTTGGTGCAGTTCCATTGGTTCACTTCCATTCTGCGGGTTTGGGTTTTGCAGCATCTCCCTGGGGGTGTAGTGTAGTGCGCCATCCCCAGCTTCTTTGATTGTGCCCAGAGGCGCAGGATTTAGGTAGTGTGGCAGCAAAATAAACACGTTTGCTTCCGTGGAGCATATAATTTAGAAGCATCAGTGTTAACTGCCAGATTATATTTTTAACCTTTTAACTGGTGGTTTCTCTTAATGCATTGGGGTGTTGAAAATGAGATTAAATTAGGGTTTCAGCTGAGGGGAATTGGTACCAGAAAGCAAAGCTAGAGTATGCCATACATTTGTGAGATATCATTCTCCAGGGCTGTTCATTTGGAGGGATGCCTTTGTTTAAATAAGAATAAAAATAACAATGGACTCCTTCAGCCCACTGACCTTGGTAATTGTGGCAACCTCTGATGTAATTTATTGAATGCCAAGTGTATTTAATTGATGTATAAAGCATGGAGTTTATATGGGACTCCTGCCAGTGGTCTCACTTAAAAGTTGAATGGGTGTCTTTCTTCTCCTTTTTCTCCTTCATTCCTCTGTTTTCTCTTCCTCCTCCTTTTCTTGTTGTAGGTGAGCACTCTGAGATCATTTCTTTTCAGGAGACTTTGGCAGTTTGCCTTTGGCAACTTCCAGTAGGATTTTCACGTGGAGAAGAACCTGCCAGCATAGAATTAATCTGTTTCACAGCTCTCCTGTAAAGCTGCTTCACTCTTTCTTGCCTTCTGGATAGAGGTGACTGTTATTAGGGTTGGTGTCTGGTCCTGCAGAGCTGGGAAGGTTTGGTTGGGTGTTAGCATAACAATGTAAATTTCACCCACCCAGTAGAAACTTTGGTTTCATTTGCTTATTGCATTAAAGGTGAGGGCATCAAGTCTACAGGGAGGAGCCCAAGATAGGGTCTGTAACCTCTTTCAGAAAGTGGTTTATGGCTTCTCATTAACATAAGAATCCCAAAATAACTTCCCTTGGGAGGTGCCTAGTAAGATGATTTTCTCAACTGGAATTTTAGAATTTCTTTTTGGCCATCAGAGTGGGTCATAAGAAAAAAGGGTTTTGGGGGCCACATTAACAAGTAATTGCTTGGTATCTTGTTCAAAGTAGAGGAAAAGAATGAAAACCTAAGCTATTCAGAGTTTATTGGGCCATTAGATCCTGCTCTGTGGCCAGGACAGCACACTTTTTCCAAGAAGTGTGGTTCTTTGTCACCTCCAGAACATTGCTTATTTGAGTATCTAGATTTGATTCTTCTGCAGATGATCCGGCACATGTGTAGGCAGGATGGTTTTGTACAAGCTTCCCCTTTTTAGTATACCAGGGAGCATAGTTAGTGTATGAAAAATGACTACTCACATTAATATGTGGTCTCTAACATTTTCATCAATCATTAAAAAAATAAGATTGTGTGATCAAAGTGAGGCTGTTTGTTTGGTTTTAAGATCTTAAGCCATTCTGAGTTAATTTAAGTTGCTTATGTGCTTTATTTAGCTAGTCAAACATGTTTTTTCATCTTGGTAGAAGAGTTCAGAAAACTGTAAGAGTGACGCTTGGATCACTCTCATAGGAATGTTATCTGACTCCAAACATTTCTACGGAAGTGGGGACAGTGAGCCCATCGATCTGCTCTGGGTGGCAGGTCCTTGCCGACCATCACTTCTTTCCTCTACGGTTCTGGGAGGCTCCAGGATGCCTTTTTTCCCTGCTCTTTGGCTGCAGACATCCCTGGAGACGGTTGCCCTGGGCACTGTCAGGTGTTCCTATGTGTGGGGCCAACCCTGCCACGTGCCCTGCCACTCGCCCGCCTGCTCTCTGCACTGGCTTGCCAGGGCAGCCTGCGTCTGTTATTCGCTCACCGGAGCATTGCAGTGCTCAGAAAATTGCTTTCTCCAGGGGCTGGCTGTTTTTGTTTAGAACAGTCATTTTTCATGAGGAGGTAAAAGTAACTTCATGAGTAGTCTTTGAAAATTGTACATGTACTTAGTAAAAAGTGCTGAGTCCCAAAGCAGGTGGTGTGTTTTTACATAGGTTTTGACACAAAGCACCTTACATTGGGAGTTTTAATCCTATCATGGAATTGGAAAAGGCATTTTTCCAGGATTTGAGCATTTCCTCTCTTTGGAATCCCCTACAACTTTCTAATCAAGTCAAAATGCAGGTGGCTCTGTGTTTTTTTTATTTTATTATTTTATTTTTTTTATTTTTTGAAGACTGAGAAACTATTCATCAGTTGCTATTTTTTGTAATAGCTGTATAAGAAAATATTGTGAAATGCAGCTTCCTAAGAGGAATATTATCTAATAAGGTATTTGCCAAATTGAAATTTCTATAGCTGTGATTCAAGAGACATTGTAAAATGATCTATTTGGCACATTTAAGAAAAAGTCAGGTCTTATTGTTAGAGATGTATGAATAATGATGGAATATTAAAATTTCAAAGATTTAATCTACCAAGTTAATAATAGCATTTATTTCTGACTGTAGCTGATTTGTGACATAATTCAAAGATAGAGTGAGCAAATTGTTTTCAATATATTGTCAGTCTAGTAATGCTATTGTTCATTCATTCACCTAGTTTGAAGTCTCAATAGTGTGATTATGGAAACACTTAGTTCATGTTGAAACAATTATTTCTACTGTGTTGTTGGTGTGTTTGTTTTCTCAGGTGCCTTTTCCCAGCCTGGCTTTTGCTTGCTTCCTGCTGACAAAGTTGATGAACATGTGGGGAGGCGGTGGGAAAAAGTGGGGTTACAAGTGATTTAAGCTGGCTCAGCCACAGAGAGCTGGAGGGGTTTTCATAGTGTCGGCGACATAGTTGCTGGGACAGCTGGAGGTGGACTTGTTGGATAAACCACAGAATCCTTAATCATCTAACTGTGTGCCTTGACTCTTGGACACCCTAAATGATAGAGCATTACATACCCTGTCGTTTTCCTGCCCACAGGGGGAGGAGGAGGAGGGTCACGGGGAGGAAAAGGAGACAGACGGGCCAAGGAAGGTGGACCAATAGGAGAGAGGGCAAGGTGAGAGAGACTGTGGGGCTGCCAACAGAGTGGGAATGAAACCTTTTGGGTTTTCTTTGTGTTTGGTAGTTTCAAGCTTATTCTCTTAGACTGAGTGTGAAACTAGACCGAAAATTGGTGTGTCTGTATTTTGTATTCAGTTGCTTGTGTTCTAAGCAGAGTACCATGTAGGTTTTTGTTTAGTGCTTTTGAAGTTCATTTCTTACTGAACTGACTCCTTTTTCCCCTATCTGTTCCTCCTTTTAACATTGTTTACCTTTTCTTCCGGTATGTTTATATTTAGGTTTATTTTTTAAATCTTAGATTTACTGTTGATCAAGTGCCTTAGGTTCTTTTTAAAAACACTTACTGCCTTTTGTATTTCAGCTTTCCTTTTTTTGTTACTGCTGTTCTTCCATGTTGCAAAAAAATTTTTTTAAGTTAATTTTCTCAAAGTATAATTCTGGTAACCAATAGGACTCCACCAGCACAGATGAAGAACAGAAAAACTAGGGCCATGAGAAGTCCTGACAATAATCCTATCACATACCTGCCCCATTAGCAAGCTCCGTTAGAAAGGATGGTGAAAACCAACTTCATTATTAAAAGGGAGAAGTGGGATTTTAGTATTTCAAGCTTGTCATTAGTAGGGCATTTCATTATTGTTTAAATTGGCTTTCATCAGAAGTTAATGACTAATTGAAAATGGGCCTTTCTTGCCCCCACCCTTCTGTTTTCTCCCTTGTTAACATTTTAGTGCAGTTATGAATGAAATGAAAATTCAGTCCTGTGGGGTTATGGCTAAGTCATGCATCATTTACACTGGAATTACACTTGACATGTGTAATTCAGACACGAGTATCTCAGTTGAGTGTACTTATATATGAGAAGTTTGTAATTTTATAGAACTGATACATATTTCCCATTGATGTCTTTAGGAGTTGTAAAGAATAGTTAATAACTCCCTCCCAAGACACAAACAAATAAACAGACTCATTCCTCTAATTCCAGATACTCATTTAAAATTATTTAAAACAGTACCAATGGTTGCTTTAAATGAACCATTTGAATATATTCTAGTTAGGTGCAAATTAGTCTGATTTTTCAAAAGTAGTAACATCAGCAGTAAATACAACAGCATTGAATTCTTAATTTTTGTTTTACAGTGAGGTCTAAAAAGAAAAGGACATAAATTTAAGTAAATCTTATGCAGACAGAGCACAGCCTTCAGCAAGGTCACTAACCCTCTTTAAGAAGGTCTTTGTCAACATCTCCTTATGAAATGACAGCCAGAAAAGAGAATGTTCTAAGCGTAAGAAGGACTTAGTTGTGTTTTTAGTTTGAAATTTTGGTTCAACCACAAGTCAGTGAAAAATTAATGATCCAAGAACTAGAGCCTTGGGGTCTAGTGGATAAGTGCGCAGTTGACTTGATATCAGGAGATGACCGTCCTTCTATATGCACTGGAGGGAGGGTCAAGAGAATGGGCAGTTACATGGAACTTGGCAGGTTTGCTGGCCAGAGCATGTAGAAGCTGACATAGCAGCTGAGTGCTTATTTCTATCCTCTTTCCCTCTTGGATTATTGTTTCATTGTCCTATCAGCTGAAGAGAGCATTGGTTCAGTAATATAAGAATAGCAATCCTGCTGTGGCTGGTGTGGATCAGTGGATTGAGTGCTGGCCTGTGAACCAAAAGGTCGCCGGTTCGATTTCTGGTCAGGGCACATGCCTGAATTGCAGGTCAGGTCCCCGATTGGGGGGTGTGCGAGAGGCAACCAGTCAATTTATCTCTTGCACATCACTTTTTCTCTTCTTCTCTCTCTCCCTCCCCGACCCTTCTCTACAAAATAAATAATTAAAATTAAAATCTTTAAAAGAAAGAATATCAGTCTTGTCTGGTTCAGTTAGAACCCAGAAGGCTGGTGGCAGTCTTGGACCATCAGGCTGGGATGGAAGTTGCATGGTACTGAACTGTTTTTTTTTTTATAAATCTGGGATTTCCTTGGATGAGATAAAAGTATAACTTGGTTTGTTTGCATTTCTTTCAGTTTTGAAATATAACTGACATTCAGCACTCTTAAGTTTAAGGAGTGTGCAGCATAAGGACTTAACATTTGTTGCAAAATGGTTATCTCAAGTTTAGTGAACATCTGCCACCTCATATAAAAATATAACTTGTTTTAATCATTTGAAGATAGAGTGATAATTTGATTGACAATGAAAATGTTCAACACTTTTTGGGCGTTATTCAGTCTACTACACATACAGGTCTGGGAAGTTAAATGCAGGCATGAATGGTAGACCAGAATCTCGCCTGTGCCTCCAGTGCTCCTGCTTCAGGGAACTGGCCGGCCTGTGAATGGCCAGTTAGGCAAATAAGCACCTGTTTTTTGTCTATGATTTTTCTGAGTGGAATTAGCCTCACAGTTTTTAGGAGGTAATTTGTTTCATGGGCATGTTCATGGATTTGAAGTATTATACTGCAAGGAAAATGCTTTTGTAGCATTGTACAAAGGCATTGGGAAAGCTTAAAAAATGCAGATGCATTGTGGTCGTTCAATATAGTATCAATTTAGTTCTCACTTTTTCCTGTTCTAAAGTTCTTCCATGAGCAATGATCACTAATTTACTATGACCTGAACTTGCTCATCCCTCTTGAGTGGCCTTTGACATAGAGGTAGCTGTGGGCTTGCAGATACTGACAGTGGTTTCTGTTCTACCTTTAAAATATTTACTCACCCTTTAAAGTTTAAAAAAACCTTGTTTTCTTCAAGTAAATAACCGATACGTGTATTACACATTTGTAAATCTGTGGTGCAAAATGGGGACACGATGTGTCTTCAGTGTGCTCTCTAATGGGGTTTTTTTTTTTTGTTCTTCCTATGGCACTGTCCTAATGCAGGAGGCTCACACCAGAAATTGGCTCCATGTACCAGTAATTGTGCTCAGATCTCTCACAGTGGGCAACTTTGCAGAGTTGGGAATTTAGTGCTTAGAGTTGGTAGATTCTCCACTAACTCTGAGCTTCTTAGCCAAGAGATACTAGATTTTAGAAACTTTTAAATATGTTTCATACAGAGAGAGCCATGTCTTCCCAAATCTGAAAATGAAATCATTTTCTATTCTATCATTTCCCTGAACACTATTATTAGAAGAAAGGATTGCCATAGAAAATCTCAGGGTTACCAGAAATCTACAGGTAACAGCAGTGGAAAATTGAAATAATACCTCCCAATTTCTTTTTATAAATAAATGCCTTTCCTTAAGTAAGCTTCAATGTGTTTGGAGGGAAATAAGACACCTCACAGGTCCCACCACATGGAGGAGACAGTGGCCACCTGTGTAGTGTTTCCCTGACAATCCCTAAGCCCCTTCCTGCTCCTCCGCAGGGCAGACCCACAGTGGCTGGAGGGCCAGCATGGATCAGCTCCTGTGACAGGCCTTAAACTGCTTCGTGGCTGCTGGGGCGGGTGCTTATGTGTTTCTCTCTCCCCACCCTAGGCTCTATCACAGCGTCCTGTGTCCGATAGACTGCATCCTAGCGTGTGCTGTATTCTATATTCGTTTATTTGGCTTTTGTGTCTCTTACACTAGAATGTGTGCTCCTCTAGCCTGAAGACAGTTATATCTCTAAAGCCTGGCAAGTGCCTGCAATATCAGAGGGACTTAGTAGAAAAATATTAAGCAATGAATGAACAAAAAAATGAATGAATCATTCGGGCCTTTCTCTTTGCATACTCACATATGTGTAAGTACATATACATTTGTCCTTAACAAAATTCTTTACAAAATTCTCAGTTTGATTTCTTTTTTCTAGATAGTACAGTTACTTTTCATTTTAGACACAGAGGATACGATTATAATGACACATTTTCTTTAAAAAGCACTGAAAATTGATATTTATAATATTTATTTTTAGTAAAAAGAGAAATACACAGTTTTCCAATTTTAAATTAGAAAGATCCAGACTACTGTACTATATTTAAAACTTTTAAAAAATGCAGGGCCAAATTTGGATCTTTTTTTTTTTTTAACCTTAGCTCTCTTTTTTTTCTTTTTATAATGTATAATTTCAATCTTACATAAAAATTCTAAAAATAGTACAGAGTTCCTGCACACCTTTTACCCTGCTTTCTCTAGTGTTTTCAACTTGCATAACCACAGAACCATGATCCAAGCCAGGAAATTAACACTGATAGAACACCAGTACCTAAAACACAGATCTGATATGAATTTAACCAGATTATGCCCTGATGTCTTTTTTTCTGTTCTAGGATCCAGTGCAAGATCTCACATTGCATTGTCTATCATGTCTCCTTAGTCTTCTCCTATCTCTGACAATTCCTCAATTTTTGACGACCATGACACTTTTCATAAGTACTGATCAGTTATTTCGTAGATTGTCACTCTTTTGGGGTTGGGCGTCATGTGTTCTCTGTGCAGTTTTAAGTCATAGAAGTAATGTGCTCTTCTTGGTGCATCATTAGGTGTCCATGAAGATGACTGTCTTACTTTGATCACTTGGCTAAGGTGATGTCCGCTTAATTTCTTCTCTGTAAAGGTGGTATTTTTTTCTTTGTAATTTGCTAAAGATTTGGGGGGAGACACTTTGAGACTAATTTTTGTGTTTCTTCTTAAACTTTTCTTAATTTGCCATAGTTTAGTATTCATTAGTGGATCTTCACTGCATTAGTTTTTTTTTTTTTTTTTTTTTTTTAAATATATTTTATTGATTATGCTGTTACAGTAGTTCCAATTTTTTCCCCTTTACTCCCCTCCACCCAGTATCTCCCTCCCCCAGCATCCCCCCCCAAGTCCATACCCATGGTTCGTAAAAAATAACTATCCCTCCCTCTCAGATATTAAGACCCTTTGTAATCTTGTAAAGGACAATGGGCGAAGGTCTCAAGCTCCTCTAGCTGCTTCAAGCTGGACATGGTCGTCGTCCTACCTACCCTTGGGTCCAGAAATCCCTAATAAGAGTGGGGGTGTGGAGGGGAGGGTGGCCTTCCCACATGGGGAAGGATCATGCAGACTCCAGGTCAGTTGGCTGTCTCCGGACAACGGCGTGCTTGGTTTAGCAGGCTGGCATCCTTGTTGTGTTCTGGGGGCAACAGATTTGGCAAAAAGGGTTAAAAAGCATCATTCAATCCATAACTACTAGGTGGCAAAAGGCAGGGATTAATTTTTCAATGTTCCACATTAGGAGAAAAAAAAAAAAAAAAAGGGCTTCTTTGGAGGAAGGTGTGCTAGGCACATCTCTCCTGTCCAAAACCCTTTTGCCCATTTTATTTAGTTTGGGCTGAGGGAAATAGTTTATGTTTCCCCCCTCTCAGACCTCTGGGCCCTTTCTGTCCAAGCCATTAGGATAGAAAAGAGAATTCAGTTTTAAAGTGAAGCCCACAGACCACCCCATTCTTCACCAACTCAGCCATTTAGTTCAGCCAAACTGTTGAGTCTCCGGAGGCAGCGCTGCAGAGAGGATTAAGTGAGGCTTATGCGTACAGACAATCACTCAGGTAATGCGGTCATAGGCTTATGCCCTTTGAAAACAGAAAACACATGTTAATTTATGTAACATAACCAACAAAAAAGTCTCTAAATCTGTAAGACTGTCTTATTGGGAAGACATACAGTTGCAAGGCACTTGACATTCTACTTGCCTGCAACTTGAATCTCTTTGGTGATATCACAGATATGGTTTAATTTTCAAGTGAAACCATTTTTTAAATGAGAAGAAACTTTTAAGACGGTTAGCTGCCCTACTTTACAGTCTGCCACTGATCATTGTGATTTTCCTTGAATACTGATTTTTCTCCCTAAGATTACTCTCCTTGTCTTTAAAGGGACTACATTAAGTCCATTTTTAATTTATCCTGTTCATTTGCATAAGCATAACAAGAGCAGCAAATGATCACTTATGATCTTTAGTTCTGTTTTGCTGGAACTTACCCAAGGAACATTTAGGGTGGCCCTCAGTCTGCTCTTCAGTGCACAGAAGCTGGGCCACATACCTGGCATTCATCCTTGCCTGTACACACCTGTCCTTTCCAAGTCTTTCTGGTTTTCCATTGTGCCTTAAGGTCCCTTCTAGCCATCTTTCAGGAAAACAACCTTCGTTCCTTCCCTGGAGAGATTGCTGTGGACCGCACAACCAACCATGGCAGCAGGCCTTTTATTTCGCGGGCTTTTATTACCTTTGAAAGTCATTCCCAGTTCCTTAGGGCTTTTTGGTAACAACATGAGCCCAAGCATGTCTCCTTTAGGCTTGACATTCCAGTCAAAGGCTTGTTCAGAAAAAGGAACCTCTATTAACAACTGGTCTTATTAGGTCTATGCAAAGAAACTTAAGTCATTACTTGTTTAGAATGCCAAACTCTGGAGAGATCAAATAGGGAGAAAAATATACAACGTGAAGGAAAATCTTTGTCCTAATATTCACTGAACTGGCATTTCCATTCTTCATATTTTCATTTTCCCCCACTAAAAAAAATTTTTTTGTTTGTTTTTCCATTACAGTTGTCTCTCTTTTTTTTTTTTTTTTCCCCTCTTGCTTCCCTGTATCCTGCCCCTCCCTTCCCCCACATTCAGTCCCCACTCAGTTGCCCATGTCTGTGGGTCATTTATACATGTTCTTTGATTTTACACTTCCCCTTCTTACCCCCTTTTCTCCCTCCCCCCTCCCCCCTTGTTACTGTTAGTCTACTCCTTGTTTACATACCTCTGGTTCAATTTTGCTCATTTGTTTGTGTTGTTCATTAGTTTCCTGTAATAGGTGACAGCATAACGTATTTTTCTTTCGTTGCCTGGCTTATTTCGCTAAGCATAATTCTCTCTAGTTCCATCCATGTTGTTGCAAATGGTAGAAGTTCCTTCTTTCTTTCTGCTACATAGAACTCCATTGTGTAAATGTACCACAGTTTTTTGATCCACTCATCTACAGATGGGCATTTAGGTTGTTTCCAGCACTTGGCTATTGTAAATAGTGCTGCTATGAACATTGGAGTGCATAGGTTCTTTTGAATTGGTGTTTCAGGATTTTTCGGATATAATCCCAGTAATGGAATTGCTGGTTCAAAAGGCAGTTCCATTTTTAGTTTTTTGAGGAAATTCCAAACTGTTTTCCATAGTGGCTGCACCAGTCTGCATTCCCACCAGCAATGCACCAGGGTTCCCGTTTCTCCGCATCCTCTCCAGCACAAGTTGTTTGTTGATTTGTTGATTATGGCCATTCTGACTGGTGTGAGGTGGTATCTCATTGTGGTTTTTATTTGCATCTCTCTGATGGCTTGTGATGTTGAGCATATTTTCATATGTCTATGGGCCCTCTGTATGTCTTCTTTGGAGAAGTGTTTGTTCAGGTCCTTTGCCCATTTTTTAATTGGGTTGTCTGTCTTCTTGGTGTTGAGTCGTATGAGTTCTTTATATATTTTGGAGATCAATCCCTTGTCTGAGATGTCATTGGCGAATATATTTTCCCATATGGTTGGTTTCCTTTTCATCTTGCTGATGTTTTCTTTAGCTGAGCAGAAACTTTTTAGTTTGATGTAGTCCCATTTGTTTATTCTTTCCTTTATTTCCCTTGCCTTAGGAGATATATCAGTGAAAATGTTGCTACGTGGGATATCTGAAATTTTCCTGCCTATTTTTTCCTCTAGGACTTTTATGGTATCACGGCTTACATTTAAGTCTTTGATCCATTTTGAGTTTATTCTGGTGTATGGTGTAAGTTGGTGGTCTAGTTTCATTTTTTTGCATGTCCCTGTCCAGTTCTCCCAACACCATTTGTTGAAGAGGCTCTTTTCACTCCATTTGATGTTCTTTCCCCCTTTGTCAAATATTAGTTGACCATATGAACCTGGGTTTATTTCTGGGCTCTCTATTCTGTTCCATTGATCTATATGTCTGTTTTTATGCCAGTACCAGACTGTTTTGATTACCGTGGCCTTGTAGTATAGTTTGATATCGGGTATTGTGATTCCTCCTACTGTGTTCTTCTTCAAAATTGCTGTGGCTATTCGGGCTCTTTTTTGGTTCCATATAAATTTTTGAAGTATTTGTTCTAGGTCTGTGAAATATGTTGCTGGTATTTTAATAGGGATTGCATTGAATCTATAAATTGCTTTGGGTAGTATGGACATTTTAATGATGTTGATTCTTCCCATCCATGAGCATGGTATATGCTTCCATTTATTTGTATCTTCTTTAATTTCTTTCTTCAATGTTATGTAGTTTTCTGAGTACAGGTCTTTTACCTCCTTGGTTAAGTTTATTCCTAGGTATTTTATTTTTCTTGTTGCTATGGTAAATTGAATTTTTCTTTCAGTTTCTATCTCTGAGTTTTTATTGTTGGTGTATAAAAATGCCTTTGATTTCTTAATATTGACTTTGTATCCTGCTATTTTGCCGAATTCACTTATTAGGTCGAGTAGTTTTTTTGTGGAGTCTATAGGGTTTTCTATGTACACTATCATGTCATCTGCAAATAATGACAGTTTTACTTCCTCTTTTCCAATTTGGATGCCTTTTATTTCTCTTTCTTGTCTGATTGCGGTGGCTAGAACTTCCAAGACTATGTTGAATAGGAGTGGGGAGAGCGGACATCCTTGTCTTGTTCCTGATCTCAGGGGGAATGCTCTCAGTTTTTGCCCATTGAGTATGATGTTGGCTTCAGGTTTCTCATATATGGCCTTTATTATGTTGAGGTATGCTCCCTCTATTCCCATTTTGCTGAGAGTTTTTATCATAAATGGGTGTTGTACTTTATCAAATGCTTTTTCTGCATCTATTGATATTATCATGTGGTTTTTGTCTTTCATTTTGTTTATGTGGTGTATTACGTTTATTGATTTACGAATGTTAAACCATCCTTGCATCCCTGGGATGAATCCTACTTGATCGTGGTGTATGATCTTTCTAATGTGTTGCTGGATCCGGTTTGCCAATATTTTGTTGAGGATTTTAGCATCTATGTTCATCAGCGATATTGGCCTGTAGTTTTCTTTCTTTGTTGTGTCTTGACCTGGTTTTGGAATTAGGGTTATACTGGCTTCATAGAATGAGTTTGGCAGTCTTCCCTCTTCTTGTATCTTTTGGAATAGTCTGAGAAGGATAGGAGTTAGTTCTTTCCTAAATGTTTTGTAGAATTCACTTGTGAAGCCATCCGGTCCAGGGCTTTTGTGTGCTGGGAGTTTTTTGATTACTGCTTCAATTTCACTAGCTGTTATTGGTCTATTCAGACTTTCTGCTTCTTCTTGATTCAGTTTGGGAAGACTATAGGTTTCCAGGAATCTGTCCATTTCCTCTAGGTTGTCAAATTTCTTGCCATACAGTTGTTCATAATAATTTCTTATAATCCTTTGTATTTCTGTGGTATCAGTTGTGATTTCTCCTCTTTCATTTCTGATTTTATTTATTTGGGTCCTCTCTCTTTTTTTCTTGATGAGCCTGCTTAAAGGCTTGTCAATTTTGTTTATTTTTTCAAAGAACCAGCTCCTACTTTTGTTGATCTTTTGAATTGTTAGTTTAGACTCTATGTCATTTAATTCTGCTCTGATCTTGATGATTTCCTTCCTTCTACTTGATCTGGGCTTTGCTTGTTGTTCTTCCTCTAGATCTTGTAGCTGTAGGGTTAAATTTTTTATTAGATATTCCTCTAGCTTTTTTAGGTAGGCCTGTATTGCTATGAACTTTCCTCTTAGGACTGCTTTCGCTGTATCCCATAGGTTTTGGGTTGTTGTGTGTTCATTATCATTAGTTTCCAGAAACTTTTTGATTTCTTCCTTGATGTCATTGTTAACCCATTCATTATTTAATAGCATGTTATTCATTCTCCATGAGTTTGAATGTTTTTGAGTTTTTTCCTTGAGGTTGATTTCCAATTTTAAGGCATTGTGATCTGAGAAGATGCTTGATATAATTTCAATTTTCTTGAATTTGTTAAGGCTTGTTTTGTGTCCTACCATGTGGTCTATCTTTGAAAATGTTCCATGTGCACTTGAGAAGTATGTATATTTTGCTTCTTTGGGGTGAAAACTTCTATATATATCGACTAAGTCCATTTGATCTAGAGTGTTGTTCAGTGCCTCCATATCTTTGGTGTTTCTTTGCTTCGAAGATCTGTCCATTGTTGACAATGGGGTGTTAAAGTCCCCTACTATGAGTGTGTTGTTGTCTATATCTTTCTTGGAGTCTTTCAAAAGTTTCCTTACATATTTGGGTGCTCCTAAGTTTGGTGCATATATATTTATAAGGGTTATATCTTCTTGATGGATTTTTCCCTTAAGTATTATGAAATGCCCTTCTTTGTCTCTTTTTATGGACTTTGCTGTGAAATCTGTTTTGTCTGATATAAGTATTGCTACCCCGGCTTTTTTTTCATGTCCATTTGCTTGGAATACATTTTTCCATCCCTTTACTTTCAGTCTGTGTAGATCTTTTGTTCTAAGGTGGGTCTCTTGTAGACAGCATATATGTGGGTCATTCTTTCTAATCCATTCAGCTACCCTATGTCTTTTAATTGGAGCATTTAATCCATTTACATTTAAGGTTATTACCGATAAGTACTTATTCATTGTCATTTTTCCCCTTTGTACTCGTGTTCTTCTCTGTCTCTCTCTGTTTCTTTATCTTCTTAGAGCAGACCTTTTAGCATCTCTTGCATTGCTGGTTTGGTGGAGATGTATTCTTTTAGCCTTCTTTTGTCTTGGAAGCTCCTTATTTCACCCTCCATTTTGAATGAGAGCTTTGCTGGGTATAGTATTCTAGGTTGTAGGCCTTTGTTTTTCATTGCTTGGAATACTTTTTGCCATTCCCTTCTGGCTTGTAGTGTTTCTGCTGAGAAATCTGATGATAGCCTTATTGGAGTACCCTTGTATGTTATTAGTTGTTTTTCTCTTGCTGCTTTTAGGATCCTCTCTTTGTCTTTGAATGTTGCCATTTTAATTATGATGTGTCTTGAGGTGGGCCTGTTGGGGTTCATCTTCATTGGGACCCTCTGTGCTTCCTGGACTTGCGTGACTCTTTCTCTCGTCATGTTAGGAAAGTTTTCTGTCATTAGTTTTTCAAAGAGGTTTTCTATCCCTTGCTCTTCTTCTTCTCCTTCTGGAATTCCTATGATACGGATATTATTACGTTTCATGTTGTCCTGCAGCTGTCTTAGAACCTCTTCAGTCTTGTTCAGTCTTTTTTCATTTTGTTGCATTGTCTGGGAGTTTTTGTGTAGGTTGTCCTCCAGCTCGCTGATCCGATCTTCTGCTTCCTCTAGCCTGCTTTTAATTCCTTCTACTGTGTTCTTCAATTCAGAGATCGTATTTTTCATTTCCTCCTGGCTCTTATTGATAGCTTCTATGTCCTTTTTCATGCTCACGTAATTTTCTGTGAGTTCCTTGTAGTTTTTCTGGAGTTCTTTGAAGTTTCCGCTGAGCTCATTCAGCTTCTCCATAATCCATGTTTTGAATTCCATATCTGATAGTTCGCTCCCCTCTATTTCATTTAGCACTCTTTCTGGGGATTCTACCTTTCCTTTTGATGGGAGGTTGTTTCTCTGTCTCCCCATTTTTTTGACTCCTATTGTTTGTTGGTGCTTCTTGGAATGATCTGCACTTCCTGGATCTGCCTCTGGTGGCGTCAGATCATGTACCAGTCTGGCCCTAGGCAGCCTGTTGGAGACTTCCAGGGATCTACTGCTGTTGTCTGTCTTCTATGATTGTTAATCTATTCAATCTGTGATTAGCTGTCAGGCTTAAGAACTGTGGGTGTGGCAGCTTAATTCCTGTAGGCAGGGCTTTTGCTTCCCCTCAGGCTGACGCCACTTGGAGGGGAATGGTCTACCCGCAGTACTGGGGATGAGTCAGCACTGGGACCCAGTCAGCTGCTCCTCCAGTTCTCCCCTCAAAGCCACCGTGCCAAATTCTCCCCAAGTGTCTCCAGTCCTCTCTGCCTTCCCTCTGCTTGAGCCCAGGGTAAGTGGTGGCCAAAATATTTTCGTATGTGATCCACTTAAGAGCTCTTTTTCTCCTGCTGTTTCTCTCCGGCTAGCAAGAAAGCCTGTGGCTTTTCGCTTTTCACAGCTGATACTATTTTACTTTCCACTCTGTCGCTGTAGGCTGGGAAGCCCAGCTGGGGGTTTAGACCCTGCCCTTCTCAGGGGGAATCCCCGGCTGCTGAGCTGTTTCTCAGTCCCTTCAGCAGCCACCCGTGTGAGCCCAGCCAGCCCTTCCGCGTCTCCGCACTCCCTACCGGTCACGTTGTGATGTAGCGGCCTTTTCTGTCTCTCCGTGGTTATAAGACTTCTTTCCAGCTAGTGTTCCGTTGGTTATTCCAGATGATTTCTCCAAAATTAAGTTGTAAATCCAGACTGGTCCTGGGAGGAGGTTAGTGTAGCTTCCACTTACTCCTCCGCCATCTTGGATCAAGCTGCATTAGTTTTTAATATAATGTTTGCCTAATAGTGATTTTGTATTGGATTGCCCAAAAAGTCTGTTATATTTTTTCATAAAAGACACATTTTTCATTTTCACCGATAACTTTATTGATTTAGATATCTTGAGTATGTTGGCTATCTCCTGCTATTGGCTTCTAGTGGGTAGAGGCCGGGGGTGCTGCTAAACACCTTCCAATTCATAAGACACCCCCACAGCAAAGAATTATTTGGCCAGAAGGTCGATAGTACCAAGAAACTTCGCAAACCACTTTCGACACATTTGATTAGTCATAGCACCTTCTCCATATACTGCATAGATCTTTTTGTGTGTTTCAGTTGTGTTTTTACCTTTCTTGTAATAATGAAGCATAATACACTGAAAATGTTGCATATCTTTTCCATTTTCAATATTAAAATGGCTGCACAAAAATTCACCAATTTTGCTAATTTTTTAAAATGCACACTGATATTACATCTGTCACAAAACAATCTAACAAAATTGTTTCGAATGAAGTTAAAGACAACTGAGCACTACTAGAGCCATCCTATGGTAAAAACATAATGGACTTTTGACCAACCCAATATTTGCTTCATTTCTTTGACCTTTATTAATGGAAATTATTCTGTAAAGAAAGCTGTCTCTTCTCTTTCATGTGTATTTGTTATTTATATCAAAATGCAGTTTTGGGTATTTTAAGGATTACAATCCAGAAGTGTTAACTATTTTTTTGCTCATGTTGTTCCAGATTTGGTCAGTTAAGAGCCCCTGCAGATTGGTTCCTTTTTGATGTTTTGGAGCACTTCCTAGTTTTCTGCCACCATGAGATGTTCAAGCTCATCCTGTATTTTTGCTTCCCCAGCTCTGGAGTCACCCATTTTTCCAAGAAGCCTTGATTTCTTTTATTGGAGAATGATATTCAGAAACCCAGATCCTGGTGTTAAGGGAGCTCATTGCTTCTGGGGCCCTTTCAGTGGACAGAGCTAGGAAAAACAGATACGTACTAACCTATGCTTGCATGCACATCTATGCTTATTACTATATCTATTTATTTATTCTAGCCCTCCCCTCTTTCCTTATTCCCCCTTCTTTCTTAGACGATGAGAAATGTGGTTCTCATTATCCACAGCATATTTAGTTATGTGTTCAGTCCTGTTGTATCATTGAGTGTTCAGTCAGAGAAATGGAACTAGAAGAAGATACATTAAAAGACTAATTGCAAGGAAATGTTTCCTGTGATTGTGGGGGCTGGCGAGGCAAGTGCTGCAACTTACAGGCGTGGGGTAAAGCTGCCAGGTGGAATTTCTTCTTCAGGGAAGCCTCAGCTTTGCTCATGAGGCGTTTCAATGGATTGAATCAAGCCCACATAGTTAATCTGGGGTCATTTCCCTTACTTAAGATGACCTGACTATAGACTTTAATTACATCTACAAAATACCTTCACAGAAACACCAAGATTTGTGTTAATATTATTGAGTAACTGGGGGATGTAATCTAGCCAAATGGACCCATGAAACTGACTATCACTCTTCATACTGCATGAAGTAGTTACAGAATTGCTAACACATACTTCTGTGAGAAACAGTTTGGTTTTTAAGCACTGTTTTCCATGTAAAATGTATAGATGCGACAGTGAACATAGAATAGCATTTGTCACAACCTCCAGTTAGCTCTGCTTTTTATAAGCTTATTTATTGTCTGTCTCCTTCACTTGGACCCCTATTCAGTCTTTCCCCGTGTCCCCAAGAGTTGGTGTGGTGTCTGGTACAGTGAACAGCTGTTGAATTAAAAATGAACAAGGTCATTCATCCTGTTATTTCTTTTTTGTGAGCTTTCCTCTCTGTCAGTGTTTGCATTAAGAGGGAGGGGGTGAAGGGGAAGACCCAGTTTGGAAAGGATGGAGAGAGACCCAAAGATGGGTGTTAGTTTAAAGCCTGGATTCCAAGGAAATATTTTGTTCTCTTTACTTTGGGTTAGTACTGAAATAATTAATAGACAGAAACCTATTCCTTTCACAGAATGCCTGCTGGCCCTCCCTTCTCTTCCTACATCTTCAATAAGTTCTGCTTGGTTTTTCTATCCTTGAGAAAGGGATAACTTCACATAACTTAAAGCTCCTGAATAGATTCATTTGTGGGCATTACCAGACAGAAGCAAGGCACATTTTTGCTGTTTTGGAGTAGTAGTAGCAGCATAATGCAAATTGTCTCCTTTATTCAGCCATATTTTATGAGTTTTCCTATGCCATGCATGCATTTGGACTAACAGAGAACAGGATACAGACTCTGCTATTAAAGCATATGTACTCCAGTGCACTGTTTTTCTAACTTGGTAATACATGGTTCTGTTTCAAAGGGAAAAAAAAATCTGGCATCCCTAGTGTTGATTTACATTACTTTGGTAATCATGTTATTTAGGGATGCACAAATACATAACTAGGAATAAACACCTTATGCTTATATCTATTTTACAACTATAAGCCTGAGCCAATTTGTAATGAAATATAAAACTACAGAGTCACTGGAATCTAGATTAACTATGTAATTTAATGTGATGGATGATATTGTTTTGCTAAAACAAAGCACCGTTTGTGATACAGAATATTGCATTGACTCATAAGGGCCAAGGTGCTTGAGTTCAGAGTGCCTTCCTTTTCTGCCTTGGGGTGACTCAGTCTTCCCACCAGCAGCTCCCTTTTGGAATGGCTGGAGTCCTTGTGTGATTTATTTGGCCTTGTGTTGATCCACTTGCATCATCTGCATAGTAGGTTGGCCTCTGTTGGTTTCTTGTTAATAGCAGACAATGGAAGTGGTAATAGTCAGCCTCATCCTGATTCTAAATGCATTACAGACTGGGACACTGAAGGGGAAGGTAGAAAATATGCTTCTTGATATTTTATGGAGCCCCAAGAATATGTCCGTGAATCCCCATTGGAGAAACATTGATTCAGTAAAGAGGGGGGTATGCACACATACAGTTACCGTATGCAGGCTGAGGGCAGTACCAGAGGTATGTACAGGTGCCCTGGGATGGTGGGGAGGGGTCAGCATTTAAGGTGAAACTTGAAGGGTGAGAAGGACTTTAGAGAACTAATAGCCTGTAGATGGTTGTGGGGACCTGGTGGCATGGGTAGCTGGGTCCTGTTGGACTATACTGCAAAGGAGACCTTTTGAAGTCGACAGTAGCATTCTTACACAGTCCTTATTATGGAATTCCGGTGTTTACAAGTTGAGAGATAAATTTTGCTTGTATTATAGCACTGTAATTAAAAGCCTTCATTTTGCTGTTAATGAGTATCTGTTTTTCTTTTTTACAGCTTTATTGAGGTATAATTTATGTGCCATGTAAGTTACCTATTTCAGTGTACAGTTGAATGGTTTTGCAGGTTTGTATGTTCATTTATAAATTCATCCTGACAATGAAGTTTAGAACACTTTCATCACCCCAGAATGTTTCCTTGTGCCAGTTTGTAGTGAATTCTTGCTCCCACCCTCCAGCTCTAGGCAGTCACTGACCTGCTTTCTGACCCTGGAATTTTGCCTTTTCTAGAAATCTCCTGTAAATAGGACCATAGAGTATGTAGTCTTTTGTATCTAGCTTATTTCATTTAACATAATGTTTTCAAGCGGCATCCATGTTGTAGCATGTATCAGTACTTCATTCCTTTTTATGGCTAAATGATATTCTTGTCTTATGGGTGGTTGTTTATCCACTCACCAGCTGATGGACACTTGGATTGTTTCTGTTTTTTGGATTTTATGAATAATGTTGTTATGGACTTAGGCTTGCATGTCTTTGTGTAGACATATGTTCTTTGGTAGATACTTAGTAGTAGAATTACTGGGTCTGATAATACGTGTTCATTACATTTTTTTAAGGAACTGCCAGACTGTTTCCAAAGATGCTGTACTATCTTACTGAGTATATGGTCTTCTTGACAAGAATGTTGTCGTTTGCAGTTATGGGGACAGCAGCACATGCACACGGGCAGAGGGAAAGAAAAGATGTGGTAGGCACTGTGGTGGAATGGGTTGTTTTCTTTCTCTCCCACTTGATATTCTGAATTCCTATACCAGCACCAAAATGCGTAGGATGACATTCTGAGGATATTGCTTTCTTTCTTTGTAATGTCAGTATAATTTTTTTTTCTCTTTAGGAACTCTTGTTTTTTTGTGAACCTTTTATCAGACACTGGAATAGTGCAAGAGTGCCCCAGTAGTGACCCCCAGCTGTGCTAAAGTATCCCCTCCAGAACTGTCTGTCCTTTGATGGAATCCTTTGGCCCAGCTTTTAGAAAGTGAGGGAGAAGCGAGAAATGTGGAGGATGAGTGGATTTTTTTAAGTATGTGGTTTGGGTGTATGTTGAAAAGGAAAACTAGAGTATGGTTATGTCATCATTACCCGGGCGGTATTTTGACCACAGCTTATTAGTATGACAAGTTGTCTTGGAATCAGCCTCTGTAAGTAGCCCACGGACAGACAGGTTGAGGTTTAATATTTTAACAGCAGTAGATGGGAAGTACAGGTTGTTTCATATATTTTGGTCACAGTATGAAGTTTAGCACCAAGATCAGTATCTCTCTTCCCTCTTCAGTCTGATCCCGACTCTGGGTATTGGCATCATAAGCCCTGCAAACCAGAACCAGGATTGAGTCAACCTCGATCCTCCCCCCACCTCCCATACTGTATGGCTCACTAAGTTTTTAAAAACTTTTTGCCTTCCAATTTGCCTTCTCTTTCCTGTCCCCTCCATGTCTGTCACCTAGTTCCTTTTCATCTTTTCTCCATTCCAGTGCATCCTTCTTTGTGCAAGTAGAGAGCTATGTCAACAATGAAAGGCAATTTACGTGACCCTCTTAGGATTTATATAAAAAAGTATGCGTACATGTGTCAATTGTAGGCTGAAGTGTAAACTTTCTGTCTCCCTTGGTTCCCTGCACGTTGCCTACAGCCTTGCGGATCTGTGCGTCGCTGCTCAGGTGTCCCTAGTGCCCTGGAGCCTGCAGTCTCGGCAGATCCTGCTCTGCGTGTCTGGGAAACCCTGTCCTTCACCACCCTGTCTGCTCTGAATACGTCAGTTCTTCCTTCCAAGATATAGAGGTGGTGCCCAGGCCACCTGCCACCTTTGCAGACACCCTCCCCTCCCCACCCTCCCCTCCTGTTGCCTCACAGCACTTTCACACACCTCTCTGTTTGACTGTCCCAGAGCACTGTGGCCGTGTGCTTGCGCCTCTGTCCCCTTGCTGGCCTGTGTGCTCCTTTCCTTACATGTTTGTGACCCTGACATTTAGTACGGTGTGTGGCACTGAGCGTGCATCAGTGAGGATTTGCAGGTGAGAGAGCTGAGGAGTCTGAGCTCAAGGTGGGACTGAGCGACAGACAGGTGCTTGTGGGAGAAGGGAAGCTGCCCGTGAGCATCAGGAGGAGGCATGTTGGGTCACTGTGCATCTTTCAGGATTAGACCCGACCCACTGCTGATGGATAGAGTGTCATCAGATACCACCTCCTGTGCGACTATTTCAGTAATCAGAAGCCCTCGTGCTCAGAAAATGTGGACTTATATTTTACACAAACCCTTTATGCTAGGGTTGTAATGAAATTGTAACAAAAATTGTGAAGTTAGATGCCAGAGTGTGCAAACCCATTATTAGATCAGCCTTAAACTACATATCCACGATTACGGAAAAGTGGGGGCTTTGCATAGGGTCTTTTTTCCTGTTTAACTTCTGCTTTATGCATAGCTCTGCTTTGCTCTGGTTAGGTATTCTGGATGCAGCAGCTCATTCTTTGTCCTTTTTTATTTCAACAACTTGCCAGGTGTGATCACAGGTGGAATTGTGCATTATAAAAGAAAGCCTGCCTGAGGTGCAGGGAGTCCATGAAGGCAATGCTATGAAGAAGAAATGTACAACTGTATCTCATCACCAGTACTTCTCTGTTTGGTTTCAATAGTTCCATTTTCCTTGGAGATTGGTGCCCACCATCTACTTTTTCGTAAAATCGACATCACAGTTGTGAAGAATCTTTTTGTCATTCTGCCAGATTAATTTTTACCTGAACTTCAGGAGTTGTATTGCCTCAGTTCATTTCCAGATCATATCACTTCTCATACCTTGAAGCACCTGTGAATAAGGTGTTAAGATCTCTATTTAAAATATTGCATACCTTATATTTTTGTACTTGTCCTTAGAGTGCAAGTGTCTGTCAGAGGATAATGCAAATATTTTTTGTCTTTCTCTTTTATATTTAAATGACATTTAATATCTTTCCTTGCATGTACAGAAACACATTTTTTCTGTCCTCTTCCTTTTTTGGTGGTGGTGGTGGGAGACTTTAACAGGTCTTGCTTCCTGCCCTGGTTGATGTGGCTCAGTGGATTGAGCACCAGCCTGTGAACCAAAGTGTCGCTGGTTCGATTCCCAGTCAGGGCACATGCCTGGGTTGCAGGCCAGGTCCCCAGTTGGGGGCGCGTGAGAGGCAACCACACATTGATGTTTCTCTCCCCTCTTTCTCCCTCCCTTCCCCTCTCTCTAAAAATAAATAAAATTAAAAAAAAAAGAAAAAAGGTCTTGCTTCCCAATAACTTTCTATGCTTGTCCTAACTACGTTGTGGGGAGGGTTGATGGCTTTTCGAGATATCTGTGGGATAGTCATTACCAATATTGTTATTAAGAGGAAACGTTAAAACTTAGACCTCTGTAATTATACTTGCTATCTTCCTTCTCAAGGCAGGTGTAAGGATAAATACTAAAGTGCTTTGATCTCCTCAAAAGCAGAGGAGTTTAAGGAGGAAATATTATGGGGATTATGTTCCTGGCAAAAAGCATTATGTAACTGTCAGGTGTGCCTGGTAGTTAACATTAAGATTCAGTGTTAAGTGCCAAAATGCCAACTTAAAGGAAACCATTTCCTCATGGATAGCCAAAGTAAAGAAATTCATTTAAACCGAGTTTAAGAATGAAGATGGATTTTAATGAGTACTGATTGATCTGATAAAAACTTATAATTTACCCCATTCATTATCTCTTACCCTTTTGTTTAGTGTTTTCTTTCTTTTACCATTTTAAAATAGTTTTCAAGTAGTATTTTCAGATGAGTCTATACTGAGATAATGCTGTGCAGTGGCATATTAATGAATTTTGGGAGTAGATACTTTACATAAATAATTATGTTTAAATACATGTTTAACTATATTTTGAGGTATTTATAGAATTTGGAAAATATCTTACAACCTTTTATTTCTGTGATGCTAGGTGTTTGAAGGGTTGTCAGTTTCTGTGATTCTAGGTGTTTGAAGGGTTGTCAGATAGAAAAAGGCGGCTTTAACCTGGTATAAGGAAGATTTAACAGAGACAAGGGCGTCCTTGAGCGGGCCTTCCCTGCGGCCATGTTTCAGTAGTGGTGGCTGGTTGGGCCTCTGTCTCAGAGATAGCAGAGGGGCGGGCCTCTTGGTGGCAGTGGAGAGGCTGGGCCAGGTGATGCCCAGGTTCCTTCAGTCCTAGATCCCGAGAAATCTGGTAAGAAGACTGAGGTCTGAAAAAGATTAAATGATTTTACCTCTTTGATGTTAAGAACTTAAGGAAGTGAGACGTTCAAGCACCATTGTCGTGTTACAGCTGGAGCTTAGAAAGAAAAGGTGAAAATGAGATTGAAGGTAGTTTAAACTGGGTGCTGCTGATCAGTTTTCTGACGGTGTCGTCTGCCCACACGTACGCACAGGACCCTGTGGAACCTTTTTGGAGCATCTTTGCCCACCTTGAGAGCAATTGCGGGGGTTTCATGTCACATGGTCTTTTGCATACACAGTTTCTCTGTTCCTCCCTGCCCCTCCTCACGTCTGCCTGGTGAATTTTTACTTCCTATCCAGTGGGCTGCTCTGCATTTTTCTCTGTGAACTCTTCTTTTGACCCTTGCCTACCCCAAACTTAACTGGCTCCAGGGGTTCCATCCTTTATGCTTTGTTACTTACAAAGACCTATTTTAGAACAGCACCCTGTATATGTGTTATTCATTTCTCAAGGGATTGAACTTGCTAAACATGTTACATGAATGTGATAATTCCTTAACCATTGGGACATACTGCATGGCTAATGGTTTTCATCTCAGCTCTGTAATGGTAGACAGGTTGCCCCAGTTTCTCATTTTGAATAAGGGTAATAACAGGGCCTCCCCCATAGGATTGTTAAGAAGATCAAATGAGTTAGTACATGTGAAGTGCTTAGAACAGTGTCAAGTAAGCATTTAATAAGTTACAGTTATTATTCGGACCAAAGCTAAGAACTGAGTTAATAAGAAACAAATTATTAGTAGGGTTTGTTTAAGAAGACAAAGCAAGTTTGGGGCTTCAGTATAATGAAGTTAAGTTCCTCTTAACAAAGATAACCCCCAAGTCACCTAAATACTACACCTGAAATTTAATAAACATTTCCTTGCTCATGAAATAGCCTAACATTGAGCAGTTCACTATTGCTGTGGTCCAGAGGGTCATTCAGGAACCCAGGCTTCTCTCATGTTGTTACTCTCAGGAAGTTGGTCTCGCATAGTATGAGCTGTCTTAGCTCCCGTCTGTGTCCTTCAGGGAAGAGTAAGGTCAGGGAAAGTGGTTTCAGTTTTAAGGAGAGGAGCCAGAAGTTTTATGCATCACTTACGGTCCCATTCCATTATCCCATCCAGTCACATGACCACATCCTAAACTGTCTTTATTTTAATTTTGGCAGGTTGTGAAGACTTTATTAGCTTTGTATTTGAATTTGGGAAGAGGGAAACTTAGGGAACTTTCCTCTTACGATTGGTTAGTGTCCCGGCTCTGCCACTGAATAACTGTGAGATGTTGGGAAAATTGCTTAACCTGTCTGTGCCTATTATATTTAAAATGGGGTGATAAGTGTACGTATCTCACAGGGTTTTGGTGAGGATTACATTAAGTGAGTACATGTAAAGCATTCAGGACAGTGCTTGGCATAAAGGAGGCACTATGTGGATGTCAGTGATTGTGACTGTTGCATTACTAAAAAAAAGGAAGAAGGGAGAATGAGTATTGGCGGGAAAAGGGAGGAAAACCAGACACTGGGGCTCCCTGGCCTGCCTCATGACCTGGGGTTTCTGAGTGGCCGCAGCTTTACTCTGGTTACTGTGGGTCCCAGGAACTTCGGGGCTCCTGGCTTGCACAGGACTTGTTTAGTTGTGCTTGGGTCATTAGGAGAAAGGCTTATGAGCTGTGTTTTCATTTTTAGCTCGCTCTTCACTGTAGCTTGTCATGTATATACGAAGGGCGTAACTTAAAGGAAACATTTTACTTATAACAATATTTCTCATTTCAACACTCATTCCTCCTTATGGTGTATATAACAGTCAGAAGATGGATATAAAGTGAAATTTCATTCACTGAAATCCGTTTCCAGTTGATGTCATTAGAAAATGTGTATTCATGGGAAAGGCAGTATGTAGCCCAGTTATTTCTAACTTTTCCTGTTTTTTCTTCAAGACATTATTATCCCATATCTTTTAGTGACACAGTGGGCTGCATGGTATATACACACATCAACCCTGGCAGTTCTCAAACTTTGCTGCTTAGAGCACTGTTCTAGGAGATGATTTTGCATGTGCCATGATAGTAGAGCATTAGGTTAAATAAATTTGGGACACACTGCATGCTGTATGTGCCACTTGGAGATTCATAGGGCATATTAGCATATTAAAATTGTGAGAAGTGTGATAGCAGAAAAAGCTGTTTAATTTTTTTTAGCTTACCTAACAAACTCTTTTGAAAATGAACTTTTTTCATTTATTGGTTTATTTTTGAGTACCACTGCTCTCTTAAGTATTCTGGGAAACTGGGTTCTGTACATTCTGGTTTGGACGGTACACAGAGTCCTGATCCACCTCAACGTTTACTATATATCAGGCTGCTAATTCTATGAGTTGGCTGAAATTCCTGCCCTTGTTTGTCATCAGAGTTGAGGTGTAAATATGAAGTCTAATACCCAATTCATCCTTAGAGAAGGCGTCAGAGAGATGATCTTGTGTGAGGGAAATGGAAGTTTGACATTGCTTAATATGTAGTGTCAAGAATTCTCTCCTAGGAATTAATCTAGAAATAAATTTTTTAGATTTAAACTTTTCAGAGGTCTGTTAGTACTCTTAATGATAAATTGCGTGAGTTAAAAATTTGACTAAAGTTCTATATAAAAGAATTAAGTATATTCATGTCAAGAATATCTGTGGTAGAAATAGAAAGCTGGGGATGTTTTTTAATTTAAAAGTACAAAAACGATAGATGCAAAGAGTTTTTTTTTGTAGAGTGACAGTTTTCCCAACTGTGAAGAACTTACTTTTGCTTCTCTGCCAGAGGTAATCCACGCATAAATGCTGTTTGTGAATGTAGCCATTTAACAATTTAGACACATTGTGGCCTTCTATTGAGTATAAATTTATATTTTCTTCCCATCCTAAGAGTTGATTTTATTTCTGGGTATTGTATCAGAAACAAAATGAACACTATACCATTGGAAATTAAGACAATGAGACCACCTTATTTAATGAAATACATGCTTTTCTAAATGTTTCATTCTAATTTTTAAAAATACTCAATTTTTAGTCCTGACTGATGTGGCTCAGCTGGTTGGGTGTTGTCTGGCAAAGCGAAAGGTCGCTGGTTCAATTCTGGGTCAGGGCACAGGTCTGGGTTGTGGGTTTGGTCCCTGAATGGGGCATGTATAAGAGGCAGCTGATCAATGTTTCTCTTCCTCTCTTTTTCCCCTCCCTTCTCCTCTCTCTAAAAATAAATAAATAAAATCTTTTTAAAGATACTCAATGTAGATATTTAGAAGACATAGAAGAATATGAATAAGAATGAAATCACATAATTATGCTGTCAATAACCATTGTCAGTATTTTGGTGTATTTCAGTTTTTCCTATGAACACTTATTTTGAACTCATTAGTGATACTCTATGTACATTTTGTTGTATTCTCTTATTTTTGTAATCCTTTTTCATTGCTATTAAGAATTTGTTGTGAATAGAATTTCATCATGTAAAATTGCGTTATTTACTTAACCCATTTATTAAACATTTAGGATATTTGCAGTTTTTCCCCATTATAGGCAACGATATAATTTAACATCTTTGTGCGTAAAACTTGACTTGCATTTCAGGACTATGTGCTGACAGTAGATCTCTCAAATTAGAATTACTAGGTCAAAGAACATGAGTACTTATATATATATATCAACATACACATGTTGATATATGTTGCTAAATTATTTTGCAGGGAGATTATACCAATTAAGATTCTCACCAATGGTGTATTACTATTTCACTTCAACAGTTTGGTAGTTTTATTGGCAAATAATGAACTCTTGTTTTCATTTGCATGTTTTTGATTCATGATGAGATTAAAACATTTAAAAATATTTATTAGTTATAGTTAATTTTTCTTGGATTTTCTACTTCTGTTCTTTTCTGTTTTTCTATTGTGTATTTATGGGAATGTCTGTTTTTCTCTTTCATATGTAAAGACATTTATGTATTAAAGATACCGAGCTTTTGTCATATTGTTGCCAATATTTTTTCTAGTTTTGTTGGATGTGTAATTTTATAATTTTTGATACGAAGAAGTTTCAGATTTTTATATATTTAAGATCTTTTACTTTTTTCCCACTGCTTTTATGTTCTTAACATTATTTCTGATTCTGGGCTAGTATAAACATTCAACTTTTCTTTTTTTTTTTTTTAGTTTTATGATTGTTCACATTTACCTTTGAGTATTTTAGATTTTGTTTTGTGTTAGACTGTAAGATGCAACTCTAACCTTTTTTTTTTTTTATTTTTTTTCTTTCAAAGTAGCTAGTCAGTTTCTGTACACAATTAATTGAATAACCCAATTTCTTTCCCATTGACTGGTGGTCCTTTATCCTCTATTACTTTCTTACAGAGTTAAGGGTGTATTTATGGAGAAAAACATCTTCTGTTCCATTGATTTGTGGTTCTTGTTCTCAAGTACTATATTATTATAGCAATAACACCAGTTTTATATGTTCTTTTCCTATAGTTTATACCCCTTATTTCCAATTCAGTGGTTTTGGTTAGTCTAGGATTTTTAGACCAGAGTTTAATACAAAAGGTAACATCCTTGGTTTGTTCCTGATTTTTAATATAAATGCTTTAATGTTTTTTCTTTAAATAATTTATGGGGAGAAAGTCATTTTTTATTCTTGGCTCTTTAAAACATCAATCAGGAATGGATAAAAAATTTTTATCAAATCCCTTTTAAGTATCTGTATTAGGACTGAATTTAGTAGTTGTTTTTATAAGTGAATCACACTTTACCAGAACTTACACTGAATCCCAAAATGTGTCCCTAGAGAAAAATACTTTGGCTTTGAGCAAAATATATTTTTTGATGCTAACATGTTTTCTTTCCCTCAAAAGGCAGTAGAACATTTTCTTAATTATGAGATAGAAAAACATCTTCAAGCAAGAAATGGAGTTTGAGAATGGCTCCTAGCCCTCGACATTATTCATAGGAACTCACTTAGAAACACAGTGTCCAAAAATTAACAAATTCTAGAAATCTTGAGGGCCGAATTGCACTAGAATTCAGAATCCTACATGCAACCAGGAAGGTGCCTCCTCATTTGACTTGCATGAGCATCTGCCCCAGCGTTGTCCGAAAGAAAGTTTGTGATGGTGGGAATGTTCTGTAGTAGCTCTGCCATGTAGCCTGTAGCCACTGTCTACATGTGGCTGTGGAGCCCTTGAAATGTAGCGCATGGGAAGAATTGAAGTTTTAATTTTACTAAAATTTAAATAACCCTGTGTGGCTAGTGGCTATCATATTGGACAGTATAGCTCTCAAACTGTGTTTCTCTGAATAGGACTATAAATTTCCTAAGAATCTTCTTATATTTTAAGACTTTGTAACTTGGGAGATGGGGTGTGGGGTTCTGATGTGTTCTGATTCTTAGGTTATTGATAATATACTCCCTGTATTCACATTGTGTACATGGCTGTTGACCGACTTCTATATCCATGTAAACATAATGTGTTATTTGTGTTAATTAAGTTAATGTACTTTTATAGTGAAGATGAAGGTGGTAGTGTGTTTTTTTTTCCTTTTTGCAGCTTATGGCTTAATGCTTCAAACCAAAATTAACTTCTTGATAGCATGCATTGTAGCACTGAAGGGTTGGTTAAGAAAAATTATTTACTACAGAGAGGCTCAGAACGCCCTTTTGTATAATTGATTTGATTCACCTACTACTTTGCTGTTATAAAATGAGGTTTTAGAGAGTGCTTTCATTTTTTTAAATAAACGGATTTTTGAGTACATTTTTATATCTAAGTTTTTTAAATCTTGTGTTTTACTTATTAGTTATATGTAGGTGTCCTAGAAATAGAAAAATCTTCTTTAGAAAAGTTATGTGAAAGGGAGTGAATCTGTGTAGCATCATTAGACATGACATAGAGCTGCGAATGTCTTCAAGCTTGGTAGCTCAGTAAAAAATTTATATTTGGTTTAAAATTACTCCTCTGTCCCCCAAATTCTGTCATGGGTAATTGAATAAAGCTAATATATTTTATAACAAATTGTCTTGAGTACTTAATTGTTGTATACAATATCAATTATATATCTTTTTAGTAAGTAATTTGTCAGGGCATTGACCAGTCATGTTCCAAATTTGGATATGCTTGCTCTGACATGCTTATATTTCTAGGAATTTCTAAAAATTCTCTGTATACTCTAGAAATTTAAACTAAATAAACATTAGTAAAGTAGCACATGTATTAGTGTGATTATTTTTAGGAATAGTAAGGGAGGCTTGCCATGAAATTTTTAAAAAGGAAAGGAGCCCTAACTCTGGGGCTTAGTTGGTTGGGCATCGTCCTGCAAAGTGAAAGGTTGTCGGTTCAATTCCCTGTCAGGACACAAGCCACGGTTCTGTGTTGGGTGCCTGGTTGGGTTACATACAAAAGGCAACCGATCGATCTTTCTCTTTCATGTATATGTTTTTCTCGTTCCCTTTCCCTTTCTCTCTCTCCCCCCGCCCCGCCCTCTCCCTCTCTCAAAACAAACAAAACTAAAAATGAGAAAAAGGAAAGAGATTGGAAGTAATTATTTTTGTAGTTAGGAGTAGTTCTGATGAAGTTATGCTACAGAAGAGATTCCAGTACTAGATTTAATTTCTGGCTTTAATACTTACTCAGACTTTGGGCCAATAATCAAATTTCTTTGTACTATCAGGTTCTTTATTTGACATGCCCATAGCTTAATACACATTCAATGGTGGCCTTAATGTTAGTTTAAGATGCTTCCCTTTTAGGCAGCCTATGAGATGCTTACTTTTTAGAGGCCTCTATAGTAGAAGTTGTATATAAACAGATTTAAAAGAATCAATGCTTTGCCAAATAATTACTAAATTTTATACTGATTCTTTTATGTCTAAATTTGGGTTTTAGAGATTAAGACCTTTGTATACACATTATTTAGGTTATTTGAGGGATGATAAATTTCAATTGATAAAATAATTTTTGAAAAGAAAAAATGTACAATTATATTTCATCTTCCTCTTTGAAAAAGTATACATTAAAATATTTCTTTTTTCTTTCAGCCAATTTAAAAAGGGACACAGTTGAAATTATCTCTAATTTTAGACTTCTTCAGAATAAAAGAGCATTCTTCTATTTAAAATATTTTGACGGGTACATATTTGATATGTTATGTATGTGTCTTTAGGCCCAAGTTTTTAGGTACTGAGGAAGTTGCTTAAGTTAATTTGCTTTTGAAATGCAGGGTATTATTTAATGTTTGTTGGGTGATGCTGTATAACAGTCATCGCCAACTCAGTGACCTAAAACAACAGCCGTTTATTCTCACGAATCTGTGGGTTGTTGAGGTATCTGCTTTACGAGTGGCTTCACTTCACGCTGCATTTAAGTGGTTTGGGTCTCCTCCGTGTGTCTCTTATCCTCCGTGGCGGGCTGGTTGGGACATGCTTTCCTGTAACTGTGGCACAGGTGCCAGACGATAATCCCGACTGCCAAACACACTTCAAGCCCCTGCTTGGGTCACATTTGTTAACATCCCGTTGGCCAAAACAAGTCATGGGGGCCCACCCAAAGTCCAGGGCAATGAAATTAACTGTAATGATAAAGTCATGGTGAAGGGCATGTCTTCAGGGAGGAGTGAAGAGTTGGCACCAATAGTTCAGTCTACCAGAGAGAATTTATACACCTGACCATTGTAATTTAGGTGATGAGAGGCTCAAATAAAGTGATGGGAAAAGAATATGTAGGATTTAATGTTTTTCAAAATTGTAATTGGTAAAATGAATAAAGAGGTGTGGAGTAAGATAGTGCTAATTCAAGAATAAAATCTGATAAATCTTTACCTGGCTGTTCTTGAGTTGTATAAATCTTGTACTATATCAAATCCATTTCTTGGGTTTTTCTCTTCATGTGATATTTCTTCTTTTAGGAATTAAACATTACTGCAGGGTAATACTTAAAAAATAGTTTTCACCCACAGGGTAAAAAATAGGTTCTTTCACATAAAAGCACTAATGTTATTAATACATACTTATACAGAAGTCTTACCTGTTTTAAAAGTGACAGAAAGAGCCTTCCCTATAACTGGCTTGTTGCTTACCTTCAGGTATTCAGTGAAAATAAGCTCTGCTGTTGGCCCTCTAGCTATGCTGAAAAATCAGGTTCGGTACAGTAAAAAAACTTTATCTTGTGTGATTCAGTGACAGTATGAGTTTGAATGGAAAAGACTTCAAAGACACAAATGGATAGCTATTAGATAATAAATATTCTTTTCTTAAAGTTTATTTTTTTACATAGACTAGATTTGCTTTGCATGTTCTTGTCTTTTGTTGGCCTTGTTGAAGGGAGAGCCAGTAGGGAAGTGTGATTCTTCCGAGTCCATAGAGCCTGAGAAAATGCAGGAAAGAGCACTGATTGCCCAGGGGCCAGGGCAGGTGTGGCACTCTTGAGGCTGGGGTCACCCTTCCGGGCCTCTCCTGAGCTCCCTAGCTTTGCCCTAACCCAAACCATAGAATGCTATGCTTTCCTACTTTATGGGGAAGGAAAGTAAAGTTCTGAGTTCAGGGACTTGGGCAAAGCCACATACAGGATTGGATGCAGAGCCAGGATGTGGTCCCCCTCTTGCCGTCACACCCTACCTTCTGCTGCAGGGGGCTGGATAAGCGCATGTGTGCAGCGTGAGTGGTGTAGACCCTGAACGAACAGCTTAAAACCTTCTGAGCGTGGGGGGAGTACTGTGGTCCTGATATTAAAAAAAACACTTTTTAATGTTTCACCCTGAAGCTAGAAAACCTCGAGATAAGAGAAAGGTAACCTGGAAGTCGTCGTCGGCAGCCGTCCGTCTCGAGAGACGATGGTGTAGCTTCTTAAGAGTCTATCTGCACCGCCGAGAATGGTTGTGCAGTCCGACTCGGGAGTGACACGGTATCTGTCTCCTCCCGTGTTGAATCGACATCTTGCAATGACGCTGGAGTGTCCTCTCCAGTGAAGCTGAAGCTACAGAGCCTGGGCAGGGTGATATGGAGGGTCTGCTGTTGCCCATGCAGCAGACCCCCCCTCTCTTCTCAGCTGAAGGGTCCAAGGGAAAGACGGAGTCAATACAGCTTGGCTTCAGGTGCGCCGCAGGAGTTGCCGGTGTTGACTACAACGTCAAACCGCCTTAGGGACTCCGGCTCCGGATTTTCTGTTGGGGTTTACTCCCTTAGCCTTTCCCCTGAAGAGGTGTGCCGCAAGGCAGCGGAGGTTTTTTGGAGTCAGAGTTTTCCTTCTCTGTAACCTGGAAGTATACCTGCCATATATCAACCTCTGCAAGGATGTGGGAGTCCTCGTGGAATGGTAGCCAGTGGTTAGAATAACGACCGCCGCCTTCACCTTCATTGGGCAGGTGGCAGATGGATGAAATGCCTTCTGTGTCCATGTTGAATTGAAATATCTGAAAGAGGTTTGGACATCTCTTTTTAAAACTGAATTTGGAACTTTGTGTTGTTTTCTTTGTAGCTGAGGAAACTGAGGCCCGTCTTGGGTAAGCTTGCAGCACCAGCCAGGAAAAGAGTGGGAGCTAGAATTCCTGTCTTGATCTCTACACCACTATCATTATTTCCATACCAACGTTGTGCCTGTTTTGTTGAGCCCCTCCTTAGCTTTAAGGTACTATGCAGAGTGCAGAGGTGTGTGTAGAGAAACGGGAAACTTCTCAAAGAGCATCCAGTCCAAATGGTGTAAGTGGAAGATTAACCTGTGTTGTCACACAGGTCTGGTACAGAAGACTGTCATTAAGGTTCTGTGACTCAGATCACGTGTAGGAAACACAAGACACCAGGGTAGTGTCCTAATTCAAAGCTTTCTGCTCTGATTTATGTTTTTGCCATTGTATTTTGTAACTCACTTTCATTAGCATTTATCAGTGTTGTTTTATAGTCTTATTACCTTGCCTACCTTCTCCACCTGACTGAGTCATTGAGAGACAAGGTGTCTTTTTGTATCACTCGCCCCTTACCACCCAGCCCTGGGGCCTGACTTACCTGAGGCGCTTCATTTGATGCATTCTGAATGAATATATAGATTTTCATATTCAGTTGTTCTTATGTAGCTACTTGGAGCAAAGATCATTTCCAGCCAGAAATGGGACATTGAGAATTTTCGTTTTAAGGCCAAGCCTTAGGAAGATTTTCTGAATGGGTTTATGTTTAGAAAGCCGTAGCAGTGAGTCACCAGAGGGGGTAGACTTGTTACGGTGCTGCTCGTTCTCTGCTGTCAGTGAAAGCCTACTGTTTATTTTATGAGACCCTACAATATGCAGTATTTGTGAGGCACAGTGAAATAATGTTGTGTCTCTGGGCTTTATATGTAAAGTTCATTCAGGCCGGGCAAGTCCAGATGTGGATGGCAGGTTAACTAATACAGAGTGGGGACCATAATGATGTAAAGCTGGTGTCAGGCACTTCCTGGTTTCTGAGCATTTCCTTACGCGCAGTTGCAATTGTGCATTCGCTGTTGTGGTGAGTTAGTTGTGCTCCTTCAAGACAGGTGCTACGTGGCAGGGGTTTATCGGACCGTGCCCTGCCTTTGTGCCTCTGGTCTCTAGTGTCACCGATCCATTCATCTGCCGTGCACAGTCTACTCTGGTTGCAGTAGTTGCTTGTGATTTATCTGTGACAGAGACGTTGCTTTCGAGGGAGGGCAGAGCCTTCAGTCTGTAACGAGAAGCAGGTGGCCTGTGGAATGTGATCATTTGATGCTGATGATGCCTCCACTCTGCAGCCCACTTTCTCTTTCCCAGTTCCACGTGGATGCTGCTCTGTGTGTTCAGGCTGTTTTAACACCAAATGCAATGCCTCCAAATTGTGACTGGGAGCCCCCAGCACCCTCTCTTGCTGTTGTCTCCTATAGAAAATTCTTAGGGATCGAGCAAAAAGGAAAACGGACTCACGAACATGGACAAGAGTGTGGTGATTATGGGAGGAGGGGGGATGAAGGGGGCTAAATGGTAATGGAAAAAAATTCAATGAAATTTTAAAGAAATTGTAAAAACTGAAAAAGAAAAGAAAGAAAATTCCTTTTGACAAATGCATTTTTAGATGGCAGGCATCTTCTCAAGACTCTGTGTTGTATTCCAAGAAATGCCTTGAATTTAAAAATCATCAGAGTTGCCTGCTGGAAAGAGTATGACATTTGGAGTCATTTCGAGCCAGGTGTGGATTCGGGTCCCGTCTGCCCTGTCCTAGTCACACAAATCTGTGTGTGCAGCCTTCAAGCGTTTCCTCTGTCCACTAGGAGTAATAACACCTTCCCACCAGGGTTTCTTGGTACTAAGTGCACAGAAAATGCTATTAAAAAAACATTAATATGTGACCTCTGAATTTGCAATCAAGAAAAACCCTTTATTACTCCATGAGGTTTCTTATACAGGTTTTCCATTTGCTCTGCCTATATGAACAGTTAAATTTTCATCACACATTTACTAAATAAGTGGATGTCTTTAAGTATCCAGATTTTTTTTTTTAATGTGAAGCCTGAAGGACAGCTTGTAGGTTTGACTCGCAGTACCCCTATTCCTGTGCAGTAGCTGAAACAGGTATGTCAGTAGCACTTGGAAATCTTATTTCTACAAATGAACTGGCAGAACAGCTAACCAGGCCAGGAAACATTCCAGCCTTTTCTGTGGAACAGTAACTTTTTGCCTTTGTAAACAATTTCATCTGTATGTCTGGGTTCTGCTCCACTATACAGAAGATGGTCCTTCTCTCCCATCATGTAGTTGATTTGGAGGGTTTCAGTGCCTACCATGTGCCCTGTGCAGTGGGCCAGGTGTTGAAGATGGACCCCCTGTTCCCTAGGGGGAAGAGAGGCCAGGTGGGGAGGCAGGAAGAGGGAGAGGAAGATTTGGTGATAGTGTTCAGGAGGAGGTGACACTACTTAACTTGAATTAGATCAGGGGATGAAGGAGAGACCGGGAAGCAGGGAGAGGGAGACTGCTGAAGGGTTGGGGCTTGTTCCAGGCACCTGTTCCTGTGTAACCAGCTATGCCAAACTCAGTAGTTTGAAACAACCACCATTTTATTTATTGCATGATTCTGTGGGTCTGGAATTTGGACAGTGGTCTGTTGGGCAATTCTTCTGCCCCACATGGTATCGGCTGAGGTCACTTGGCTAGTCTGGAGAGTCCAGCATTGCTTCACTCTCTATGGCTAGTACCTTATCAGGGTGGTTGGAAGGCTGGCCTCAGCTGGGGCTTGCAGCTGGAGTGCCTGTCTGTGTCTTCTTCAGCATGGTGGTCCCAGGCTTCTTTCATGGTAGCTCAAAGCTCCCAAGAGACACAGGGAGGAACTGCAAAGCTTTTTCAGACCTGGCTTTGGAAGTGTCAGACTGCCACTCCCTCCCCATCCTGGTGGTAAATAAGTCACTGTGGCCCACCCAGGTTTAGGGAGAGGGACTTAGACTCACCTCTCAGTGGGATAACCAATGGAAATGTTGGCCGTCTTTGATTTACCACACTGTATTCTTTGATAGGAGAGCCAGTTGAATGGAGTGGTAGGCGCGTGATGCGTGACCAGATTTGGAGGCAAAGGTAAAATGACAGTGGATTGAAGATTCAACAGGTGTTGGAAGTGACCGAGTGGATGTGCAGTACTCTTCCCAGGCTCTCGGCTGTGAGAAGATAGAAATGGGAGTGGAGATCAGAGTCGGCGGCGGCGGCGGCGGCAGCCGTCCATCTCGAGAGACGATGGTGTAGCTTCTTAAGAGTCTATCTGCACCGCCGAGAATGGCTGTGCAGTCCAACTCGGGAGTAACACGGTATCTGTCTCCTCCCGTGTTGAACCGACATCTTGCGATGACGCTGGAGTATCCTCTCCAGTGAAGCTGAAGCTACAGAGCCTGGGCAGGGTGATATGGAGGGTCTGCTGTTGCCCATGCAGCAGACCCCCCCTCTCTTCGCAGCTGAAGGGTCCAAGGGAAAGACGGAGTCAATACAGCTTGGGTTCAGGTGCGCCGCAGGAGTTGCCGGTGTTGACTACAACGTCAAACCGCCTTAGGGACTCCGGCTCCGGATTTTCTGTCGGGGTTTACTCCCTTATCCTTTCCCCTGAAGAGGTATGCCGCAAGGCAGCGAAGGTTTTTTGGAATCAGAGTTTTCCTTCTCTGATGTGCCCTGACTGGAAGATCGAACCAGCGACACTTAGCTCGCAGGCCGATGCTCAATCCACTGAGCCAAACCAGCCAGGGGTATGAAAACAGTACTATATTGATTTATGGACACAGAGTAAAAGAATGAGAAACCAGCATAGGAATGCTATCTGGGTGGAAATTAAGGGAGAGTGGGATACACAGGGGCATCAATTATATTGACAGTGTTTTATTTTTTAAGTAGGGTATAAATTCTCTCCTCTTTAAATTCCTGGAATGTCTTCTAAAAAGATCTTGCAACTTCTTACCTTGTGTGGACAAATTATTTTTCTTGCATTTTTCTAGCTGAGTTCCTGAAGAATTTTGACTCTTTTGAATTCGAACGGATGAATTCACGGACACCAGTTTGCTTGTTTGACTTGAGGATGGGTGAGGTGACCAAAATGACCCAATCTTTTCCAGATCATATTTGTGGATTTTTGTTCTACTAACTGATTAACAGTGTTGAAATTCTCTCTTGTCTTTGGTGATACAACTTTCTTCGGTCCTCATCCTTCTAAGCCTGTGGCTAAGAAGGGGTTCTTTCTATGAATGGTTGTATGTCCCAGGATCTGGCCTTGCCCTTCTTTATTCTGTATTTTTCTTCAGTAATCTCACCTACTCTCATGACTTTAACTGCCACATGTATGGAGAAAGCACCCAAGTCTATAACTTTGTTGCCTCCTACAGGTCTTCCCTGGATGTGGTTTAATTTCCTTTTCTCTTTTTAATAATGCTATCACTCTGGCCTAGGCCAGAAGCCTATATGACATTCACTTTCTCTGTCCCTTGCTCTGTGTAGCTAAACAGATTACCAAGTACTATTGATTTTTGCCATTAAAACCAAGGTTCACCACTGTGGCTGCAAGTAAGCATCACCTGCGGACCTTTTAAAATGTGCATACCTGGAGCACAGCCCCAGAGCTACTGAATCAGGGTCTCTTCAGACTTAGGCATGCCTGTTTTTTGAAAGCCCCCCTGGTGATTCAGATGTTCATCTATTATTGAAAACAACTCTCTAAAATTTTTCTCTAATCCTCCAACTTTACTTCCATCAGCAGTGCTTTGGTTTAGGGTTTTAGTTTCCTGTAGCTACCACACAAATTACTACCAGCATGGTGGCTTAAAATAACAATTTATTCTTTCACTGTTCTGGAGGCCCCAAGTCTGGAATCAAGGCATGGGCAGGACCCTGCTGCCTCTGATGGCCTTAGGGGAGGAGCCTTCCTGGCCTCCTCCTTCTTTTGATGGTTCCAGGCACTCCTTGGCTTGTGGTTGCAGACTCCAATCTCTGCCTCTGTCTTCACACAGTTATCTCCTCCCATTCCCTGGGTCTCTTACAAAGACACTTGTCTTTGGATTTAGGGCCCACCAGTAACCAAGGAAGATCTCATCTCAAGATCTTTATTTTAACTACATCTGCAAAAATATATTTTTCTCCAAAAAGGGTCGCATTCACAGGTCTGGGACATGCACATATCTTTTCAGAGGCTGCTATTCAATTTACTGTACTACTTCTATGGTTAGGATAGTTCTTCCCCACCTGATCATCTTGACTCTAATCTGGCTGCCCATCCTGCGCTGTGCTGCAGTTACTTTATACAGCAGATCTTTGAATATTGTCATTTTGTTCAATGTCATCATTTTGTTATAACGTTGATGAGATACCATAGGAACTTAACTCTCATTTATATTAATTAGCCTATAGTAAAATTGGTTTCATAATGCATCGTTTTTCTTAAAGTCACAGAACCTACTTAACAACATTACGGGAGAACTTACTGTATATCCAATCATATTGTTACAGAAACAGGGGAGTCCAAAAACAAACCGCAGAGTTTGTGGCTGGGAGATAGGGAGCAGGAAGCAGCTTTCAGGATGCCCTTGCATGCCTGGAGCTAGTGGCTGGATACATTGTTGCAAAGATCCGCCTTACTTCCAAGACTCAGGAAGATGGGAGGGATCTTGAACTGTGGGCTGGTACGGAGGAAGCAGACAGAGCCTACGTAGGGTTCTGTGAATGGTCAGGACGGTTTGCAACACCCACTGCATGAGAGGACGCAGGGGGAGAGAGGAGGCAGGGAGGAAGAGAGAAGGAACTGCGGACATTTTGGGCTGGCTCTGGCTCTAGGAGGCTCTCTCTCAGGCTCTCTCTGGCCCTCACGCCCTCACTCTCTGGCTCTTGTGGGCTCCCTCCATCTGGCTTGGAGCAGGGGTCTCCAGGCGGCTTTAAGAAGAGGCTCTTGCCAGGCTGCTTTGAGAAGGAGAGGAGATTCATGCGGTTTGCAGGAAGAAGGCAGTTTGCAAGGAGGCTGAGAATAAAGGCGGTCCTGCATTGAGAGCTGGAGGGCAGCACAGCACAGAAAGGACCTCCCCAATCAGAACTGAGTGATTGGCAGCTACTGGTAAAGCTGAACTGTGCCTAGGAAGTAGGGAAACGGTGTTTCTGACTTTCCTAAGACTGGCCAGGTCTGGGAGGGGGAGGCAAGACTTTGTGTAAATAAGCAATTCTTTTCCTTTTCACCAAACTCTGGTATTGAGAGTTATGATTCTGGCGGCGGGCAATCGGGCCCCTAATTAAACAGCCCGTGGGTTCTGTTTCAATCGGAGCAGCCCAGGGGTTCTGTTACAATATTAGTCCTTTGCTTAAATCTTACCAGATTCCCCATTCCCCTGAGAGTAAAAAGCCATGCCCCTTATCATGGAGTATCAGGCTGTTACAACCTAGCCCTTGCCTACCTTTTACCCTTCTTTCCCAGTATTTCCTCTCCTTTTGAACTGTATGCTCTGGAAGTACTAAATTATCTGTAGTCCTCCTTGCCTTTGTATATACTATTGCCCTGTGTTCCACACCTAGTCTTGTTCAGAGTTTAAGACAGTTCAGGCGGCATCTCCTCCGTGAAGCTTTCCTTAGTGCTACTAATGGACAAAATGACTAGTGCGCTCACCTGTGTTTTATCACACTTGGTTTTGTGCCTTTCTTTCCTTTTATCAGAGAGCTCTGTCAAGACAGGGAAGACTGATATTCATTATTGTGGCCCTGGTACTTGGTATTATAAATATTGAGTGAAGGACAGTGTAGCTTAACCTAATTTAGAAACTTGTCTCATCTTAACATTGGTTTTCCTCTGCTACCTTAGTTATTTCGAGTAGGATTTTTTACTGATAATCATCTAAATGTATTAAGTAAGAAGTCAATGTAAGTAGAATGACATTTTATTTGCTTGACCTGCAATATTTTCATCTATGGTCAGGCAATTTAAATTAAGTGTTTCTGCATATGTTAAGGTTGACATTTCTGGTTTTTGTATTTTTCCCTTTATATTAGATATGATGTGTAAGTAGCAGAAACCAAATTGAGTTAGCTGAAACTAAAAAGAATTTCATGAACAAGAGTCAAACTGTGTCTGGGCCCTGGGAAGCCCTCATGGGTCCACCCTTTTCATCTCTCTGCTACTTGTCTCTGTGCATCTGCTTCGGTCCAGACTGCGACATCCCCACAGCTCCGGTGCTTGTGTTGTACAGCTCTAGCATCCACAGAGACTGGCTGGGTGTCTCTCTGTCCTGTTTTTGTGTTTTCTGGGATGAGAATGTCTTTGGCCAGCTTGGACCAGATGCCCACCTCCAGCCAGGGCAGTGCAGATGGTGTTGCCCTGGCCATTTCATTCACCCGTGGTGCTGGGGCTCTCTTAAGTAGTTAAGGGATAGATTTCCAAGAACGAAGTGTTGTTGACAGCAGGTCCCTAAAGAGTGTCTGCCATATTCTTACTAGGTAAGATCCTGTTGACCAGCAGCAGATGGTTGAGAGGAAGATGCATCAGAGAGCCAGGGAAGCATGAGGGGCGCAGGAAACCTTGCCAGATTTTGTACCAGTTGCCTGTGGTCCACAGTGGTGAAAATGGTCTTCTGAATTGTGTAGAGTCCTGGCTTTAATTGATTCACATTCCTCTTATTACAGAATGTTCACCTTGGTTTAAGGGATATGAAAATATATTAAAACATAGTGGGTTTATAGTGGTAGTTTATTCACAGGTATGTACATTATACTAATAATCACAAACATGTTTTAAATAATGCACATTATTCTGATCTTGCTGCAGAAAAAGGAGATGAATACTTGAAATAAATTATCTATATTATAGAGACATTTTTGTATAGCTGACATTCCTTTGTGATGGCAATGGTAACAGATGAAAAGCACAGCAGGAATAACTTCTGGTGATAATTTAAATCATTGTCATACTGTAGCTACGCAATTGTAAAACAAACACACAAAAACACTTGGTTTCAACTTTTACTGTTCTCAGTGGGCCTGATGTCCTTTCTCTGCCATACTGGCCACTGTGCCCTTTCTTGACAAAGGCAAGGGTGTTAGGACAGGGACTGTTACCAGATGTGCTGCCCCTGACTTTGGTGTTCTGAAGGAGCCCTGGAGCTGTCATACTTATCCATGTAAATATGACCTTCTTTCAGTTCTCTTGGAAAGAATTGCCAAGGGAGAGGGGAAGAATAGTCATGTCAGTGTGGCAGCTTGTGACAGCAGTCAGAACATACAAGAACCTATTAATCCAGAGTTTGAAAATTCAGCTGAAGACAGAAAAGCAACCTGCAATCCTGCATTTGTTTCAAACACTGGTATTAGCTTAAGGTATTAATACAGGGAATCTGCTTCAGGACATGAGGTGTTTTCCAGGTGACTTCTTATATTATTATTTGACAGTTCGTGGACTAAAACTCATCTTTTTTACCTTCAGGCCATTTTGTGGGCAACCTTCCGGTAGTCATATTTTATGTTTAATTTTTATAAGCTATTTTTTGGCTCACCTGACTATGTGGGGCTCAAATAGAAATGGGAATGAGCGTAGAGAATTCAGAACTTATAAGAATGCAAGTAACTAAGTTTGGTCTTCTTACGAATAAAGATCCTCCAGACATTAACATGATTTGAGAGTGAGAGATGAGGTTTAATTAATATGCTATTTTCTAACTAGTTCATTTCAAAATATTTCTTAAGCGTTTCTCTGGGGTGCATTAGAACAGCGCTTGTTGAATGGAGCCAGCGCTAATACAGCCTGTGTAGAATTCTCACTTGCTTATTTATATGCTGTCTCTTTCCAAAAAGATGTGAAGAGTCCGGTTTTACAGGATAGGAAACCTGTAATTACCTTGTGCACCAGTCCTAAATTAACTTTCTGGAAGCGATCTGACTTTCGCTATAGCTGACGTCTGTTTTGCAGCCCTTTCCTTTTGTGGGGTGTTTAGTGGGCAATTCTTTATGACCATTCCTCTCTTTTCCCTGTTCTATCTAACTTTTCTTCTTAAAACTTTTAAAACATCCTTGAATGAGTGAACTCTTTCATCTTTGTTTATAGGTACAATGGTGCATTACCTAATGGAGACAGGGGCCGGAGGAAAAGCAGATTTGCTCTCTATAAACGACCTAAGGCTAATGGAGTCAAACCCAGCACGGTCCACGTGATATCCACGCCACAAGCATCCAAGGTAGGTGGTCCTGCACCGCTGGGAGGGCTCGGCAGACAGTGACTCATGGTGATTTTCTTGTTACTCCTTGTCCTTTCAGTGTTATTTCTCTCTGGGACAGTTTCTCAACCATTTGAAGCTGGATAAATCTTGGTTGTGAAGTGCTGTCCTGTGCATTGTATGATATGTAGCAACATCCCTTCATCTAGTAGATGCCTGTAGCATATCAGTCCCCCCCCCCCCACCAATTGCCACCAACATTGTGACAACCAAAAATGTCCCCAGACTTTGCAGAATGTCCCCTGGAGGGTCGAGTGAGCAAATCCCTCCTGCCGACCTCATAAACCACTGCTTTAGGTTATAGTGATTATATATATTTAGGTTATGTATCAATTTAGAATAGTTGTGGTAGGAAGATAAATGATGTTCTTTAGTCTAAGGAGTGTTTTTTATTAACTCTTGGTATAAACTTCATTAAGATTTATTTTCCTTCTGCTAATTGAGTAGTGGGTGTTTTCACATAATTTTCACTAATGTGGAATTGAATTTGTGTAATTATTAAAAGGCTTGAAAGTAAACAGAGCTAAATGCTATAAGAAGTCTACACATATTTCCTATCATAAATTTAAAGCGAATAAAATGTTAATTTTTAGAATTATTTTATATGCTCTGATATAAAAGTGGGGACATGAATCTCAGTTTCCATTTTGGTTGATCTGTTCTTCCTGTTTGATGACAGTTTTCCTTTTAATTAAATAAATTCTTTTATGTATAATATAGTTTCCTTTTCTATAAAACAATTAGATTTACCTGAAGTATTTCATATGGAGCACTGGCTGTACATGTTTATCATCGTGGGTTAGACCATCTGGAATAAATAAGAGACTTGATTCTCATTTTTACTGAAAACCCATGTTCAAAGAGAAATGAATGACTTCATAGAAGCACATGTGGTATTTATACTCAGTCTTAGAAACAGATCACTTTTGTTAATGTTTTTATTTTAAAAGCTCCTGTGGTTGTTTCTGAAGCTGTGCCTGGGAAAAGTTTGCTAGAATGTACCAATTAAAATTGTCTCACATTAATGAGGGAATGGTTAGGCAAGGAAGTATCAGGCTCCAAAGAAATAGGAAAAGAGAGATTAATATTTAGTGGCAAAGTTTTTGTCTAGAGAAGAGGGAATAAAGTAAAAGTTTTAGGAAGAGAAGGACATTTTGTCAGGAAAACAAAGAAAATTGGGCTTACAAAGATTCTGAGAAATGGAGGAAGTGAAATAGCAGCAGAATCTGCGAAAGTCAAGGAAATATGAGAAACATTTTATAGTCCAAAAATCTTTGGTGTGGAAGAACACCAAGACAAGTGTTTTCTAAGCATGGGATGAGTGCCAGAATATCTTGACATTATCGACATGGTCCTTATAATTTTGTCTATATGTTGACATTTATTTTTCTTTCCTCTGGCTTTGTACCTTTTTTTATTACATTAACTTTTCTTCTTTTAATCTCAGATTTTATTTTAATACAATGGCTTTAGATATTTTAAAAAATTTTATAGAAATCTTTGATTACTCAGGCTTCATGTTATGATACAATATGAAAATTAGATAGTATTAGAAGGTCAGTGGCTCTTATTCATTACCCATCTCTGTCTGCTCCAGTTTTAGCTTTTTATGTTTTATACTTATGACTGCATTTTACCTGATGTCGTTTTAGATTATAAATCTCTTGCTAGTTGTCTTTCTAAATTGTGTTTAAAAATATCAGCCATAGTAATAATAGCAAGGCAACTTGGGTTTTGGTCTTGACCCTCTCCTCTTGTAACCTAGGAAAAATATATCCTCGTTTACAAAATGAAAGGGTTGGCTATAGGCAGGAGCCACATTGAATCAGATAAGATACTTTGGTGATAAGGAACATGAATGATTCTGGCATAAAAATTAAAAAAGCAAAAATGGAGAAATTATTAAAGGGTAGTGAGAGAATAGCTCTCAGAAATGGGGGAAAGTTGAGTAACTAGGTTTTGTGAGAACCTGGGTATCAAAATGCATTAACGTGGATTTTCTTTCAAGGGTGTTGTAAAGTGACTTGGCTCCAGCTACCTCCTATCTCTTTTAAAGGTTTTAAATTCTTAGGAAAGAGAATCTGATAGGCCTGGTCTAGGTCAGTCAACCATGGTGAAAGGAGATGAGTAGATCAGACGTATTTATTGCGAGCTGATGAACTGCCCTGTACGACCTGTCCCTCATGCATCTTATTCATTTTCATACTTGCAGGTTGAGAGCCTCGCACCTAGTATTCCATCCTTCTCTAACCTAGCACCTTAGTCACAAACTCCTCACTCCTGTACCCACCCAGACTCCCATCCCTGATCAGTTCTGCCCTTCCACCCCAGCTGCTACCATCTCTGTTGGCACCCTTGTCAAAACCCCTTACATATTTGACTTAGATGGTCCTCTTACTGCTACAATTTAACTGAGTCCTGGTTTTTATTGATGTGCTCTTTTTACTCTTTTTTTTCCACCTTTTCCTATTCCTGGAACTAGAAGTGATTTCATTCTATTTCCATTTCAGTCTCCCTTTTAACCCTACATTATTAACTTAAGCTGCCCTAACCCTATTCCTGACCTCACTGACCTAGAGTTCACTCTTCTGCATCTTCCAGTGATTCAGCACCTAGGCAGGCCCATCTCTGTTTCTCCCCAACACCTGTTTAAACATAAATTAGCATCCATAATTCATACAGTGCTTTAACTCAGTTTCAGAGACTGTCACTTCCTTTCCACTTTTCCCACTGTCATTTGAAAGGGACCATAATCTCTACTGTGTTTACCTTTAGCTTCTTATCCCATCAAGACATCTGGCTCTTTCGCCTGTCCTTATTTGCCCCCATTGTTAGCCCACTGGACTTTTCCATCTGTGTTGCTGACTTCATCCCACATTCCCTTTCCCCAGTACCTTTTGGCACTGCTCTTTGTGGATTTGTGGGACCAGGCCCTTCCAAACCCCACTGGGTTGTTTTTCTTTCTCTTGCTCACCTCATTTCCCACTGGAGTGCCATGGTATGTGGTGGTACTTGGCAAAAGCTGCTTGTCCTCAGTCAGCAGTGGTTTGTCTGCCCTGGAAGTTCTGATTCTGCAGAATTGATCAGGAAAGGGTTGTTTTTGAGTGGAGTTCTAACAGTGAGAGCTAGAACGGTAGGTGTGCTTACCGTGGTTCCATTTGAGCACTTGGCCTTCTGACTGTTATTTCTTCCCTCTGCCCTAGTCACATCCTCTGCCCCACAGTCTTGGGCAAACAAGGGAGTGCGCCTTTGCTGATGGCAGCGGCCGCTGGGAGACGGGAGCTCTCAGTCTTCTGTGCATGCCAGTGTCCGAGCTAAGTCAGGTGAGGATGGCAGAGCGTGCGGCTATTGGGTAATCTCTAGCTGTGTAATCCTCGGTTGTGTACATATTTGCTCTTGCAATGCTAATACTCAGAGAGATTTCACTTAAAAAAAAAAAAAAACCCTTCAGTCCTGTTTTACTTTTGGTGTGTATGTTACACAGACGTAGGGTATTTAGCAATTTATTCATCCATTCATTTCCTCACCAAATATTTATCTAGCTAGCTCTTTCTGTGTCCAGGTATCATGTTAGCTATTAGATACACTAAAGTCAACAAAAAATGCCTGCATGGAGCTAATTGTCTAGCAAGTAGGCAAACAGTAAGTAATCATGTGAGTACGTATTTAACTGCACATTGTGGAAAAGCACAGTGACGGAGAAGAATAAGGTGCGAGGGAAGACGGTACAGAATTGAAATTGGGTAGGCAGGAAAGACTGAGGGAGTGGCTGTGAGCTGATAGCTGTAAGCTGTAGGAGGAGTTAGCCAGGAGAACAGTCACATTTGGAGCTCTCGTGAGTCTCCTGGAGAATTCGGATATTTTTCTGAGGGGAAACGTGGAAGGGACCAGCATGACATGACTGAGAGTTTACGCTGATTTATGTTTGTTCATTTACTTTTTAATGAGAGAGGGCAACTGGTTTGCTCTTACATAATCAGTAAGTAGTATGATGATGGTGGTGGTGGTGTTGCCGGAGAGGTGAATGTGTTGGTAGCAACATGGTTTAAATTTAGCAACATCACTGTGGAAAGCTCTTCATTGTGATCTTCCCTCCTGAGATTGTTCTATGTGGAAATCTCCTTTTTCGGTTATTTTTCCTTTTAAATAGTGACTGAATATCACTTCGTTCCAGTTTGCATATTTCAGTATGGAAAATATCAGTGGTCTTAAAATGACAGTTTAGTGAAAAATTAGGGCTATTTAATGTGATTGCTACAGCCAGGACTGCTCTTCAACTGTTTTCACTGGAGTGGCTCTCCGGTTTGATAAGATAATGAGACTCTTCCTTATCAGTCAGCAAATAATGTATTGTAACTGAGTCGTCGTCGTCGGCAGCCGTCCGTCTCGAGAGACGATGGTGTAGCTTCTTAAGAGTCTATCTGCACCGCCGAGAATGGCTGTCTCCTCCCGTGTTGAATCGACATCTTGCGATGACGCTGGAGTGTCCTCTCCAGTGAAGCTGAAGCTACAGAGCCTGGGCAGGGTGATATGGAGGGTCTGCTGTTGCCCATGCAGCAGACCCCCCCTCTCTTCGCAGCTGAAGGGTCCAAGGGAAAGACGGAGTCAATACAGCTTGGCTTCAGGTGCGCCGCAGGAGTTGCCGGTGTTGACTACAACGTCAAACCGCCTCAGGGACTCCGGCTCCGGATTTTCTGTCGGGGTTTACTCTCTTAGCCTTTCCCCTGAAGAGGTATGCCGCAAGGCAGCGGAGGTTTTTTGGAGTCAGAGTTTTCCTTCTCTGATGTGCCCTGACTGGAAGATCGAACTCAGTTAACTGAGTAAACTGGTAGAATTAATACATAAATTTCAATGTAAACTCATTAGTTCAAGCTAATTTTATAGGCTACAATCAGGTTTACTTTTGAGGCACTTACTATCTCTCTAGCCTTGGATCTTGGTGGCAAAGGATGACCTAGCTCCCATTTGGAAAGTTTTATACTTTTAGATATCATAAGCATGAATATTCTGAACCTGTCCAAGAAGAAATAAAAAAGAAATAGTAGTAATAAGTTGCAGTCCAGAATATCTTTTGATAATATACAATAATGCAAACCTAAAACAAATAACTTGTGTTTCCATAATGGAGCACAATTTATTTCAACAAAAAAATATAAAAATGAATAACCTAACTTTATACCTTAAGGAAGGAGAAAAAGAAGAAGAAAGGAAACCCAAAGTTAGTAGAAGGAAGGAAATAGCAAAGATAAGAGCAGAAACAAATAAGATACAAAAAAAACAATAGAAAAGCAATGAAATTAAGAGCTGGCTTTTTGACACATCTTTAGTGAGACGCATCAAAAAATGAGAGGACATAAATCAAATTAGAAATGAAAAAGGAGATGTTATAACTGATAGCACAAAAATGCAAAGAATCATAAGAGAATTCTGTGAACAATTATATGTCAACAAAAAGTCAATCTGGAAGAAATGGATAAATTCCTAGAAACATACAAGCTACCAAGACTGAATCATGAAGAAATAGAAAAACTGAACAGACCAGTAAGGAGATAATTTAAATTTAAATTAAAAATAATTTTCTGTCTTAAAGGGTTTGTTAAGACTTTAAAAACAGTTTTTATGTGAACGTATCATGGCAGCTTAGAGTTCTGGTCCCAATGGTTGCAAAACGTATCTGCTGAGATCTGAAAACAGCTTTCAGAAAACCTAAACCAAGCCTGTGAAATTTCTGTCATTATTGACAAAGCTCTAGCCACTTCACAACTATATGGTTTAATAATTTACATACAATATTTAAGACTTTGAAGATAGATAATAGTTTTTGTTGATTGTTTTGGAGCTAGAAGGAACAATATCTGAGATATATTAAGCTTTATTGTCATAATCAAGAAAAATTGTCTCAGGGAGTAATGTTTAGCTGAAAACTATGAATTTTATACAGATGGTGAAAGTTTAGTGTTAGAAAAAAGTTGTCTCCTGAAATTCTAGAAAAACTTTGGGATATTTTCATTTGATGCTGTCTTACTATATTTAGCTAACTCTGCATGATGCCATAGAAAGATAAAAATAAAGTAGGCTATTTAACATTTTTCTTGATATTTTTATATTTATCTTATATCAAATCTATGCCATCAAGTTAAATAACATATCTGAGAACTTAGAATGGAAATAATGCTATGTTTAAGTTTGGCAGCTTGACTTGCAGTAAAGCAGCATAATTATTTATCACCATTTTCCCTTGAGATTTATGTGAGTCTCTAAGGTAGGTTGTAAGATGTTTTAGTGTATTTTTAAAATTAAAATTCAAAGTATGATTTACAATATCTACTGTGAATAATTCTAGAAAGTTGAAGAGTTGATTCAGAATATCACATTTTTCTTAGTTTCTGCAGTTCATATAGTTTGACAGTTATATTTTTGTTTTTCTGACCCTTGTTCTAGTATATATAGTTTCATTGTTCCAGGCACTAATAACTAATGGGACTTTTTTGTGTGACCTTGCGATTACAAGGTCATTGTCTTCTTCATTTCTATTCATTGATATTTAGCATAAATCTCTGCTTTGCTGTGTGGTTTGAACAGAATAATTTTTCATTGTTTTCTGGCACAGAGAAATCTATGTCTTTTCTGTATTTATGATGTGGTTGGCAGAATAACGGCTGCCAACGATCCCACCCTTTAAATTCTCGGACCTGTGTTTATGTCCTCTCACAGCCGAAGGGACTTTGCAGATGGCATTGGGTTATCAGAGTGAGCCCAGTGTAATCACAGGGATACTTAACAGTGGAAGAGGGACGTAGAAGACTCACAGAGATGTGAGGGAAGAAGGGGCAGGAGAGTCTGGAGTATGAGCAAGACTCAATGTGCTGTCCCTGGCTTTGAAGACGGAGGAAGGCGGTCATGCGCCAAGAAATGTAGCGCCCTCTAGAAGCTGCAAATAATTGGCAGGCAGCTGTGAAGGAAACAGAGACCTTAGTCCTGTATTACACGGACTCAGTTCTTCCAACAACCTGAGTGTCCCTGGAAACGGATTCTTCTTCCCCAGAGCCTCTATAAGGGGCACGGCCCTTGATTTTGGCCTTGTGAGACTTGGGGGGAGACACCACCAGATCTGTCAGATAATAAATTTGTGTTGTTTGTAGCTGCCAGGTTTTGTGGTAATTTGTTGTGGCAGCAAATGAAAACAGATATATACTATTTTAAGGGAAATTAAATACAAAGTACCTTGGATTACTGAGCAGCTCTTAACCTTGTATTGGGGGAAAGGAAAGGATGGGGAAGCCATGAAGGAATTGGGGGACTGGGAAAGAGGTTTGTGTGATTGCTCTTTTTAAAATTCTTTCGGATCCAGAATGCTGGCCCTGAAAAGTTTGACTCTAGCACTCAATAACGTATTTTGTAGTGTAATTTTCTGTATTACTCTGTATTACAGATATATAATAATGATACTATTGACTTGATGCAGGTATTAGTTGGAAAAACCATATTTAATTGGTGTCATTAAAGCACAATTTTATTAGAGTTGCTTTTAGTATGTCAATGTGGGAGAATACTTGTATTTATACTTATAATTATGCCTTTACTAAAACTTACTTGAATTATGACCCTGATTCAGGCACTAACACCCATCTTGGTGGGTTTTTGTGTGTGTGTGGAGGAAAAGAATCTTTTCTTGTAACTTTCGTTTGTAAAAACATTGAACATGAAAGTTGGAAGGAACTTATTTAGACTGACTCCTCGTTTTATAAATGAGGGACTTGAAGAAGTTCAGAGAAACCCAGTACGGAGTCTCAGGTCACTAAGCCAGGTGTGTTGCCCAGGACCCAGGCATATTGGTCTGTTGTTGCAGGTGGCAGGTGGCAGGTGGAAAGTGCTATGAAAGATGGGAACCAGGCTGGGTCCCGCCCTTGATCCTCCCACCTCCCAGGAGTGACTTGGAAAATCCATTTATTTCCAGACTAGGACTGCTGTAACTATAAAACAAATTAATATAATTGTTAGTAAAAGTGGAAGTTGCTCTGGAGACTTAGGATTAGTAGCCCTGTTAGGATAAAGCTGTCCAGTCTTAAATCAGATTCTGTTCAGGGAGAACCTTTGTATAACAAAATGAACAATGATGGAGGCTTGAGTTCAAGTAGCTGGTTTGTTTGCAGTGGTGGTTACAAAAGTGAGCGGTAAAAGCTACATCAAAATAAATTCTGTGCAGCTCAAAAGAAGTGAAAGCCTGTAAGGGAGGGTCACAGACGTGTCATTGACCGACTTGACTTGGCTGTGGCTTCTTTTGTTACACCTTCGCCTTTACAATAAAGTACAGGGTTGACCTTCTGTCTGTGAGAAGGAGGTACTTCAGCCTCTTTGAAGTCCTGCTGCTGACTGATTCACAGGGATACCCCCTTACAAGCTCTCCCTTCATCACACCCAGGTCACCAGGGAGGCGTGAATGAGTGGCTCCAGCAACCTTTAGTTTTGTCTTACAAAGTGAGAGTTGATGGGAGCGTATTGGAGCCCGGGCACAGGAGCTCCAGATAGGTAACTCATCCTTGTCTTGCTGCTTATCCTTAGTCCGCTGTCAGCGAGCCCTGCAGGGCCGGTCCTCTCTTCTCTGCAGTCCAGCCTGCCCATTCAGGTGAAACTCCCCCCTGCCGTGTTTTCCCTCACCATCACGCCTTCCATGTTCCCATTTCTTGGAAAGTGCTCCAGCCTTCTGTACTAACTGATACTCCCACTGTTCTTTAGAACATGACCCAGTTGTCATTTCCTCCTAGAGACCCCCCCCCTGACACTCTTTTCTTTCCCAGCCTCAGTGAGAAGTCCTTTTGTGAACTGAAGTTCCAAAAACGTGTACATCCTGCTGTGTCAGTTGCCCTACTGTCTTGTCATGCTGGGCAGCAGCTTCTTGAGGGCAGAGACCGTCTTTCCTGTCTGCATTCCCATGGCCTAGCACAGTTTCTCGAGTGTATAACCAAATAGTGTGGCCTGCCTTGGGCATGTATGAGAACAGCTGGTTTTCCAGATGGGTCTGTAACTTCTGTGTGGTGTTCTGCAAACCCACAGGCACATGCACTGATCAGTTTATAATTCAGGTACATTTGGTAATTAAAATTACTCTTTTCATGCTGTTTTCGATTTTTTTGTATTATAGACACCAATCATGATAACCAGCTTTATACAAAAACTTGTGTATATCTCTGACCTTTTTTCCTTTGATCTCAGGAATCACATATTTGTTATTGACAGTTTTAAGAATAAATAGGTAAGTTTTGTAAATTATGAAAACAAGAATTGAATGAAAGTGTGGGCTTTGGAGTTCAGACTCTCTGAATGCTTAGTTTCCCTTGTTTACAAGCTGGGGACTCTGGGGCAAAATACCTTTCTGTGACTCACTTTCCATTTTTAGAAAACAGATTTGTGTCAGTCTGTATAGGTCACATTATCCTGCAGTAACAAACAACCTCCCAACCTCAGTGGGTTTACCACACAGAATATTTATTACTCACATTTCATGTACATTGTGGATTAGCGTGGAGGCTGTGTTCATTGTGGTAATTCAGGGACCCAGGCTGATGGAGGGAACATCTTGACTTAACACTTCAAAGATCGTAGATGAGGTAAGAGAAAGACTGAGCTCTTAAAGCCTTTATCTGGAAGTGACATGCTTGCATTTCATTGGCTAAAGCAAGTTTCGTGGTGAACTGAATTCAGAGTTTGGTGATGCACAATCCTTTTGCAGGGAGAGGCATCAAATACTTGCAAATAGCAGTCTCTGTCTGGAGGTAGTGACTCATGAAGGAAACACTTTGAACATACCATATGGCTAGTATAGTATTGGGTTGGCCAGAAAATCTGTTTAGTCTTTTCTATGAATTAAAGGACACATTTTTCATTTTCACCAATAACTTTATTGATTTGGATATTTTTAGTATGTTGGCTCTCTCCCACATGGTATGACATTGATCTCAATTAATGTCTCAATTAGATCACTATCAACTTCAACTGGATTACCTGACCTTGGAACATCATCCAGCAAGATATACCCAGCATGAAACTTCGCAAACCACTTTTGGCACATTTGATCAGTCACAGCACCTTCTCTGTACACTGCACAAATCTTTTTTTGCATTTCAATTGCATGTTTATCTGTCTTTAAATAATAAAACATAATATGCTGAAAATGTTCCGTATTTTCTTCCCTCTTCAGTATTAAAATGACTACACAAAAATTCACCAATTTTGGTAACTTTTTTTTTTTAATGCACGCTAATATGACAGCTGTCACAATACAATCTAACAAAATTGTTTCAAATGATGTTAAAGACAGCTAAGTGCTACTAGAGCCATTTATGGGGAAAAATGAACTTTTTGGCCAACCCTATACATGGTAGTGATTAATTAATGTTTGCTAATATTATTAGTGATTGGTTTCTCTGAAAAGCATTAATTATCTCTTACAAGAAATTATAAATAGGCCCAGGATATGATGAAACCTTGCATCCATATTAATTATTAACAATTTGATTTTATGAAAACTTTACTTAAAATGCACTGATGGATTAAAAATTAAAGCCTGCAGCTTCATGATATGAATATAGGTTTTCTTTGTAAACTTGAGAATTTAAATTTATCATTTTTTAAAGGATCACAGCATTGGATGTTGAATAAAAAATAGTTGCTGAATTATTGAACTCACTAACTTTGAGAATCAGTGCATTTCCTCCCTGGATAATGTACTTATGAATTAGAACATTTTGATAAGGCATTCTTATGTGAAAATGCATCTGGCCTAAATCAGTTTTGGTTTGTCATGCATTCTTCAGACTGCCAACATTATAGCTTCATTCTTTGCTTTTTAAACAAAAGAGTAGTTCTGTGTTTTCTAATGTGGATTTAAATCTTGGTTTCACATGAGCAGTTAGATAAAAATCTTTTTTGGTCCTTCTATAGTGCCTGCTTCAAATTGTTAATATGAATATCAGCATTAAAAGAAATTATTTTATTCTGTAATTTAATATCGTAAATCCAAGAATACCATCTGTTTTAACTTCTAAATACCATCAATATTTAAGTTTTATAAACTAGGTAGAACTAATATTGTTAAAATTGGTTCCCCTAAAGTGCAAGAGAAAGAGAATTCTGGTAAACAGCTTATCTAGCATTTTTCATTTTAAGAAGACTTTCTTTATGCAAATCATAAATGTGGAGTTTGATAGATTTTCATAACTTACATACCTTTTTAAGCAGTAGCCAGATCAAGAAACAGTGCTACTAGTACCCCAAGGACCCCGTTGCTCCCCGACTTTCACTGCCCCCCCACAGTAACCAGTTAACTGTCATCAGGACCTAATGCTGTAGTTTAGTTTTTGTATTTTCTATAAATTGGATCTATAAAATAGATTGTTCATTGCTATATAGTATTCTGTTGTGTGAATTTACCTTGTTATCAAGTATGATTTACAATTTTTAAAAAAATTTATTTATTTTTAGAGGGGAAGGGAGGGAGAAAGAGAGGGAGAAAAACATTGACGCGTGAGATACATCCATCGATTCCTCTCACACGCCCCCAACTGGGGACCTGGCCCGCAACACAGGCACGTGCCCTGACTGGGAATCAAGCCAGCAACCTCTCGGTTCGCAGGCCAGCGCTCAGTCCACAGAGCCACACCAGCCAGGGTGCTTTACAGTTTTAATTGCACTAAAACCTCAGTTAAGTTTTTGTAAATTATTTAAGGTATTGTTTTTTAAGTTAGCTATTTTACTTTAGGACATGAAGTCAGAATACACAGAAGTCAGTAATAGCTACCAGCATTCACATTTATAGCTTACAGCAGTGTAAAATCTGGTAACTTCACTTAGAAAACTGATTTGCCTGTTAAAACAATAATTAAAGAATTGAGTATTTCAGTGAAGAACTCTTAATTGTATACTGAACTTTGAATTTTATGGTGTCTTGTATTCCTCTCCTGAAAAACATATACCTGTGTTACAGCCAAGGGCCTGAATGGCACATTTTTTTCACTTTTTACATTTGTGAAATAGGGAGCCAACCTGATATTGGAGGCAGGGAGAACACAGACTCTGATGTTAGATGGACCTAAGTGGAGTGAGTCTTAGCTCCTCCCTTTGCTAATGATGTGACCAGGACAAGCCACAGGGCCCCTCTGGGTGTAACAGCCCCCTTCAGCTGTGGGGATTAGGTAGAATGAACAGTACACACACCACCTGCCTCCTGGCGTGGGTGGGCTCTTGGGAACTGTTCTTCTAGTTACCTCACAAGGGAGTTGTAAGGATGCAGTGGAATCATGTGGTATTTCGAGAGCCGCTCTGTATCCCTATAGTAAGCTATTATTGCTCAGGGGAAACATAATCAGTGAGTTGAAAAGACTTTAGAATGATTCCCCTTTTAAAGTGCTAAAGGTGCTTATTCTCACGGGCTGTGTAATTGGATGTCAATATTTAAAAATGAGAGCACATCCTTAATATTTAAACCTTTACTTAATTGCACACACACACACACACACAGCATCCTTAAAACTTTCTTCTGAAAGGCGAGTGAACTTCCTTCTGAAAGGCAAATGGCCTTTCTCTCACTTGTGAAATCTGTGTTGTCATGCCCCTCCCCCGACTTGCATTAGTCTTGTCCCCAGGAGTCTATGTTCCCAGTGGACTCAAGCTCAGGTGCCCAGGGGAGAGTGTTCGGTGACCAATGGAATGAACAACAGCCATCCATGATTTTAGAATCCCTTACTGCCCAATTAATTTACATAATTTCCTGAAAGTACAAAGGAAATGAATAATTTTTGGTCAGAGACATATGAAACCTTTTCTCAGAAAATACGTATTTTTAGCATTCCAGATAGTTGAACTGGTTGAAATGTTTTCTTCTTATTTGTGAAAATTAATCTTTACCTGACACCTGAGTGGAATCATCAGGTGGGAAAATGAAGTGTGGCTGGTTGGTTGGTAGCAATGAGTCACAGTGGGTGAGCGGATTGGGTGGGAGGTTGGGGTTGGGCAGTGGGCCTCCAGCAGCAAAGGCTATAACTCTGCTGTGGAAACACTGACTTGGTGGGTATGCAGTAAAGGAGGAGGCAGAAGGAGTCGTTAAATGCTAAGATGAGACCGTCTGCAACCAGCTGGTAGAAGGGCCCTTACCTAAGGTGTTGCCGGTACCACAAGGAGCCCGCTGTGCCCCCGCTGCCCTCTGGAGGGGAGGGTGAGACAGAGACAGCAGCGTTCCTCCCGTGGGGTCGCTGCCTCACTAGAGTCTTCGAGCTCCGGCAGCCCAGACTGTGATTTTGAAAACTTTTCTACTTGAGTTGTGATACAAAATCAGTTTTAAAAACAGAAGTTTTGACACCTTTTTAAAAATCTTTGTTTTGTTTTAGAATATACAACCCTTTTATTTCTATTCAAAGGCAAGTTATTTTTGTTTTTGAAAGACTGAATAAAAAATTTAGCACTGATTTACTAAAATTTATTCCACTTAATTTCTTATTGCACTGATGTATTTCTGGTGTTGTATGTTTCTTGTTTTCCATTACTACCTAAACTGAGTCATATTGAACAGCAATAAGGGAGACAGAGATTATCAAGAAGTTTAAGAATATGATTTCAGGTCAGGGTTTCTCAGTATCGGCTCTACTGTGTAGCTGGATCATTCTTTGTATCCCTGGTCTCTACCCACTGGTTCCAGTAGCACCTCTGCTCCTGGTTGTGGTAATCAGAAATGCCTGCAGACATTGCTTAGTGTCACACCCTGGGGGGCAGAATCACCCCAGTCGAGGATCACCGATTCAGACTCTGAGTTCCGGTCATAGGGAATCTGATTCAGAGTGCAGGCTCTGGGATAAGATTCCCATGGTTGAAATCCCAACACTTTGTTGGCCAGTGACAACCACTCTGTCGCTCAGTTTTCTCATCTTTCAAGTGTCAGAAAACAGTAACTCAACTCATAAATTGGAACAAAGGAGTTGATACATGTAAAGTTCTTAGCGTTGAGAATGGCTCCCAGCACATTATCAATGCTCCTTGTTAACCGTGATTACTATTACTGCTTATAAGACTGTTAAGTATCCTATTACATCTTTACTTCCCTCCTTCCTTCCATTGCTTCTTATTTTTTACTATGTCACATAATGGAGATCTGAGGGGAAATCATAACTGAGGAAGTTTTTTAGTAAATTAATCTTTATTTTTAAAAGCTGCATTGCCTCGTGCTTGGGCAGGCAGTGCAGCAAAGCAAACTGATGGAAGACTGTCTGTTCCTCTCTTTCAGTGGCTGTGTGCTGCTGAGTAGAAACCATTGCCTGAAACCCGGCTTTGTAGAGACAGAGAGGGATGGATGCCTTACACATTGGCTTTCAATATAGGATTGATTTGTCTGTGGCGTGGATTAAGAAGAGCTGGTCTCAGCTCTGGTCTCAGTTCTTGGAGCCTCTCTATTCTCAGGGTTGGAGGCACAGCTTAAGCCCTTCTGTCCCCAACCCAAGACAGAGGTTAAGAGGCTTCCAGATGGGGGTGTGGGGTGGAAAGAATGCTGATTTTCTCTTTTACCCCAGTCAGTTGATGCTCCCTCCTCCTTGAATTTAACCCATTATCTAATCTAACAAGGATGAATTCATTTTGCAAAAGTCTTGATTTTGCCAGTGGTTACTCACTTCATAGAATAATAATAATAATAATAATAATAATAATAATAATAATAATAATAATAATAATAATAATAAAGCAGTGTTGGGAGTAGGGGCAGGAGCTTGGATTGTGGGGGAGGAGAACAAGCAACAAAAACTTTGTGGAAGAAAAAAAATTTCTCTAAAATCTAAGAATGGAAAAGGAAGAGAGAAGGAGGAGTTACAAACAAATCTGTAGTCATACATACCAAAACAGACTGGAAATAATTTAAATCAGCAAAATATTTCCTGTGATGATACATGCAGTTGAATCATACTCAAGTTTATAGGTTAAAAATGCATATGAATTAATTCCGAATAGGTTAATGACAGGTATTCTTTGATTACTGTATTTAAGTTTCTGACTTTTAAAACACACTTTTGATAAAGAATAGGCATTTTCAGTTTACAATTATATTTTAAGTGAGTATAAGATTTTAAAAGGTGAGTCAGCTTCCCTTTTTGTCAAAATGAAGGAGTATATAATTTCCCCCAGTGTATGACACCCTTTTTCTGTTACATTAGGAAGGTTCTAGATCCACCTGGTTACTTTTCCCAGTATAAAAACTGAGCCTACTTCACATCCCTGTGACTATTCTGTGACTACCAATTTGTACTTCTTTCACCTTTTCCACCCATCTCTCCAACCCTCCTGCCACCTGGGAACCGTCAAAATGTTCTCTGTATCTATGAGTCTGTTTCTAGTCTGCTTGTTCGTCTGTTTTGCTTTTTAGACTCAATGGTTGATAGGTACAGATTTATTACCATTTTATTATTCATATTTTGATCTTTTTGGTAATTGAAAAATAAAAACCTATTTAAAAAGCAAACCAAAAACTGAGGCCTGGAGTTACGGAATCTTTCTAGGATTGCTTGGCTAGCTTGAGCCAAAGGCTCTTAATTCTGTTAGTATTCTTGTTGTTGATTCTTATTTGGTTTGAGAAGTTGATGAAAGCCTTTACCACCTTGTGTGTTTTTTCAGGTAGTCACTATTTCTGAACTTTGTGGACTCTTATGTGGTAAAAAGAACTTAACAAAAACACGGCTGAGTGTAAGATATTTTTCTTGCCTGAAATGCAGAGCACTGACCGTTCCCACTGCAGGGGCAGCATTTTCTGGTGTGTGGCTGCCTCTCTCCCTACGGAGCAGGATCTCTGTTCCTTTTCTCAGCACTGGCTTCTCTCTGTCCGACTGTCTTCTGTACTCCCGTCTTTTGTTATAGTGCCATCACCACCCGCCTTGTAGTCTAAGTGAGAACCTTAATGCATCCCCCACAGATCCTGTGGCATCTACATCTGCAGTGACCGCACATTCCAACTCCATTGTCCATCTCTAGTGCAGACATTTGCAGTGGTTCTTGAATGGACGGATGGATGGATCCGTCCATGCTTTTCCCATAACAAATTGCGCCACAGTCTCTTCATGCCTGTTAGATGTAACGCGAGTGTTAACTATGCTTTTAAGGTAATGTGAAACTGTGTGTCCTTCATACTGCCATGTCTGCTTAGTGACTTCACTTTGCCCAGTTGAAAGCTTGAATCATTCTTCATCATCTACAATGTATGGTCCCAGGTCTAGAGACTGGCATATGACATGTTCCACACAGTGGTCCCCATACCTTCCCAGCCTCTCTTTCTCCGCTGGTGACCCCTTTTTGGCATTCAAAATTCAGCCAGTGGGGAATTGTAGGGAATTAATATGTTTAAGATCTTGTCCTTCACATGTGTGAAAATAAGGACTTGCTGTTGGTTCTGTTACTAGAATTCAGGAACCAGCTATGTGAAATTCAGATATCTCTGCACTCACTGTGTGGAATGATGGTCCTAATAAGGCAGGAAATTTTACTTCCCAGATGAAAATTAAATCTCAAGCTGTAAACTGGATGCTCATTAACTTAATGTTTTTCACCCATTTCTATAGCTTTCAGTAAAAGTGTTTTTAGGTGTCCATGCAGGTGGAAGGATGCATGCAGGCATAGAGGTAAATAAGTCTAGAGAATGAACCTAATTCCTATTTGGTATTCTTTGTAGTAATTCCTGTAAAAGGGACCAGGTGCTTAGAGAATGGGCATGTTTGTAAAACTCTCTTGGGGCTCAGTCTTCTCACTGTTTACTTGTAATGTTGAGTCTTTATGTTTGCTTCTTACCAGTTCATCATCCCCTCATTGTCTAGTTAGGGATATGGGTGTGGAGAAACGGGGCTGTGCTTCACCTTCCCCTGCAGAGCATTCTCCGTTTCTGTCCTTGGCATTCCCGCGGCATCATCCATCGTCACCTCATAGCTAGTTTGAAGCTGAGCAGTTTTCAATAGCATCTGTTTTCTAAGGCAGTTATGGAGCTGCTTGGGCATTTTAATGGCCATAAAACAGAATTACAGTGTGAAAGACCTTTCAGCAACTTAAAGGCTTTAGTGGCAGTGGAGATATTTTCACTTATGAAAATTGGCACTAATGAAACATGAGGGTATACCTTTTCTCTAACTGCCACCACCTTCTGTATTAAAGTTCTATAGATCGCTTGTCAGAGGAAACATCCCCACCTTTGTTGTTTTAGTTTATTTTCAACCATTTCTTAGATTTTGGAGTGGTTCCACAGGGAGCTTTTTGATTGTTTAAATGTGAATCAGACCTAAAAGTGATCTACAGATTTAGTTGCAATCACTATCAGTATTCCGAGGGCATTTTTGCAGAAATAGAAAAGCAATCCTAAAATTTATATGGGACTACAAAAGACTTTGAATAGCTGAAGCAATTATGAGAAAGAAGAACAAAGATGGAGGCATTACACATCCTGACTTCAAACTATATCACAAAGCTACAGTGATCAAAACAGATAGCATTGACATAAAAACAGACACATAGATCAATTGAACAGGATAGAAAGTCCAGATCAAAAATAAACCTGTGCATATTTGACTGATTAATTTACAACAAAGAAGCCAAGAATACTTGGGAAAGGATAGTCTCTTCAATAATGGTGTTGGGAAAATTGAACAGCACGTGCAGCAGAATGAAACCAGTTTCCTGTCTCACGTCATACACAAAAATCAACTCAAGGTGAATTAAATACTTGAATGTAAGACTTGAAACCATAACATTTTTTGAAGGAAATATAGGTCATAAGTAAGATCCGTGATGTGGGTCTTAGCGTTGATTTCTTAGATTTGACACCAAAAGGAAAGAAAATAAGTGGGATTACATCAAATTAAAAATCTTTTGCACAGCAAGGGAAACTATCAACAAGTGGAGAGTCGGCCTGTGGAATGGGAGAAGATATTTGCAAATCATATAAAGGGTTTTTATTCAGAATGCATAAGGAATTCATATAACGCCCCAACAACAAGAACAACAACAAAATCTGATTTAAAAATGAGCAGAGGAATTAATAAACATTTTTCCGAAGAAAACATCCAAATGGCCAACAGGTACATGAAAAGCTAAACAACATCCCTAATCATCAGAGAAATACAAATGTAAACCACAATGAGATATCACCTCACACTTGTTAAAATTACTATCATCAAAAAGATACGAGGCGAGGATGTGGAGAACAGGACCCTTGTGCGCTGTTGGTGGGATTGTAAATTGGTGCAGCCACTATGGAAAACAGTGTGGAGTTTTCTTTAAAAATTTCAAATCAAACTACCACATGATGCAGAAGTTCTGTTTTTAGGTGTATATTCATAGGATCTCTAAGATATATCTGCACTTCCGTGTTCATTGCAGCATTATTTACAGTAGTCAAGATATGGAAACAACTTAAGTATCTGTCAATAGCTGAATGAATAAAGATGGGGTCTGTATGTTTATATGATGGAATATTATTCAGTCATGAGAGAGAAGGACATCCTGCCATTTGCGACAAGGATGGACCTTGCGGGCATTATGCTAACTGAAATAAGTCAGATAGAGAAAGACATAACCTAGATATTATTTATATGGGGAATCCAAAAAAGCCACTCATAGAAACCGACTAGAATGGTGGTTTCCTGGGCATAGAGGGTGGGTGGAATGAGAGAAGCTGGTCAAAAGTACAAACTTCTAAGATATAAGTTCTAGGGATCTCATGTACAACATGGTGATTCTAGGAAGTTGCTAAGATAGTAGATCTTAAATGTTCTCACCACAAGAAAGAAATGGCAGTTATGTGACATGATGAAAGTGTTAGGTAATGACATGGTAGTAATCATTTTGCAATATGTAAGTGTATCAAGCCAACATGTTGTATACCTTAAACTTATACAGTTTATATGTCAATCATATCTCAATAAAGCTGGGGGGGGAATGTGAATCACATGTTTAAAAGCCTGATCTGTCCAGTTGGCAGTTTTGGACACCATTATTGGAGGCTGAGGACCTCCAGGAGCTGTTCCTTGTCAGGTAGAATGTGAATGGTACTTCTGACAGGGGAGGGCCATTTCTATGAATATATTCTCAGGTGGTGGGATGTGCCTTTTATTTGACTTCAAAATGTCAATTTAGGATGACTGAGTGGGGGGAGCAGGGAATGGGCTGTGGTAGAATTAGGTATTTACTCATGTTAATAGACAACTAAAATAGAATACATAAATGCTTAAAACATTAACTGTGATTTTTTTTTAGTACAATTTCTAGGATTCTAGAGATTCTATTCTACAAAACGAATTAATACCAAGTGAATTTAAAAGCTAGAGAGAAGCAAGAGAGTCCTTAGGAGTAATTTCCTTCCATAAAATAACTGTATCTGTTTCTTCCAAAGCATTTTGAAGAAGCTGAGGGCAGGGGAGGGGGTTGCAAATCGTGAATCCTGAAACTAATGTGTTTGGCATTTATTTCTGAAGAAGCTACTTTTGAGTCTGTGTTTACTGAGAAATTTGAGCCTCAGAAAAATTTTAGTCCTTGATAACTTATTATCTGGTGAAGAGACTGTAATTATGTCACTGTCTCTGGGTTGGTAATCTTTGCTTTGGAAAAATGTGTAATCTTGCACTTCAAACAAACTAGATTCATTGCAGATGTGGCTGTAAGGAAAAAACCTGCAACCCCTTGCCTTCCCACATTCCTTTCTCCTGCTGAGCTCTCTGGCCCACTGCACTGTGATTACATTACTGCCCACGTGAACCATTTTTAAATCATTATTTTCTATGTTTTAAAAATATTTTTTGTTTTGTTAATGTGATTGGTTAAAATTGGAACTTCTGTTGATTTCTTGGCATTTATTAAATATCGAGTGTTTAAAACCAGTGCCAATTTTTGAATTGTATTGTTTGTAACTTTTTACATTTTTTAAGACATCTTTATTACACATATTGCATATATTTTCTTCATGTTTTAACTTTGTTCATGATGTCTAATCCCATAATTGAGGGTTTTTTTTTTTTTTTAACCTTGGTGTAATTGTATCTGGATGTTTTTCACTTACGATTTGTAAGTTTCGTGTTTTGCTTAAGAAATACTTATTATCCCAAGATTTATATCTTCTCCTGTTTTTAAAATACTTTTATTTTTACATTTATATATTTCTTCCATCTAATTTTTTGTTGTTGTTGTTTTCAGATTAATATTGATTGTGTACCTCCTAATTGCCAGGCCCTGGGCTGTGCACTGGGATGAGTAACAAAGACGTGGTTTGTGATCTAATGGAGATTAGAGTGGCCAAGTCAAGCAGTAAATAAGTAACCAGACAAATAAATATTTAATTGTCATGTGTGCTCATGAAACAGATAGTGATGAGGAGTACCGTGTAGGCCAGGGACACAAGCTTAAGTTAGGCTGAGCTGTGAAGGGATGTATAGAGTTAAGCCTTGCAAAGAGAGAGGGAGAGATATGCACACCTCAGGGCTGATTAGCAGAGAGATGGATCTGGGGTCAGATGAGTATATGGAAAGTAACCGACCCTTCAAGTCTTGGTAAGAGGTCTTGCTTTTAATATAGGTGCAGTAGGAAGCTATTGGGGGTTTAACAAGAGATTTATGACTAAAGAGAGTTTTCTGTTGTTGCTGTGGAGGGTACGGATGGGAGCAGAGAGACTGGTTTGGAGGTTACTACAGTAGGTTTGACCAGAGATGAGGTGGCTTAGATAAGTATGTCAGTTTGGCTGGGCTGTGGGGCCCAGATATGTGGTCAGACATTACTCTGGATATTTCTTTGAGGGTATTTTCTAATGAGATTAACATTTCAATCAGTGGACTCTTGAGTAAAGCATGTTGCCCTTCATACTGCTGGTGGGCCTCACGCAATCAGCAGAAGGTGTGAGCAGAATGGAAGTCTGTCCTCCCCTGAGAAGGTGGGAATCCAGTGGGTGACATTAAGATTTGCATTGCAGCTTCAGCTCTTCCCTGGCCTCCAGCCTGCTGGGCCACCCTGCAAATTTTGGATGTGCCAGCCTCCATAATCACATGAACCTATTTCTGAAAAGAAGGGGAAAAGTCTTTATATATATGCACATGTTTGTTCGGTTTCTTTGGAGAACCCTGATGAGAACAACAGAGGTGGTGGCGGTGGGGATTAGAGAAGTGAATGTATTTTTGAGGAAGAAACAAGAAGACTCACTAAGAGGAATACATTGTAATTGAGTGGATGGTGATACCATTTACTGAACGGAAGGCAGCAGGAAAGAGCCAATTTCAGGAGAAATTCAAGCGTTTGGTTTAGGACCTGTTTAGTTTGAGGTGCCCGTGAGAGCTGAGGGGAAGGGCTGAGGACGCAAACTGGAACTCAGGAGGGAAGAGAGGAGCAGCAGATTGAAGGCTGAGGACTGGAGAACTCAGCCTTTAGAAAGGCTAACAAGGTGTGAGCAGAAAACGAGGAGTGGAATCAAGAGAGCATGGCACCCTGAAAGACTCAAGAGAGAAGTGTGTCTCTAGGGCAGGAGGGGGTAGCTGACAACATCAGGTGCTGCTAAATGGTCCAGCAAGATGATGGTTACAAAGAAGCAACTGTTAGATTTGACACCTTGCAAGTGAGTAGTTACATTTGCTAAAGCAAAGGTGATAGAGGAGCAGAGCAGAGCAAAGTCGAGAACGGAGTGGGCTAAAGAGTAAAGAGGAGATGAGGAAGTGAAGAGCCCACTGTGGCAACTCTCTGGCGAAGATGTGCAGTGACGGGAACAGCAAAACTAGGGGTCGAGTAGCTGAGGGTTTTAGGGTCAAGAGATGTATTTCTTTTTTACTTTTAAGATAGATGCTAGGAGGGCATGTTCATATGCTGGTGGAGATGATCCAGTGAGGTGGAAGATCGGTGATGAGGAGAGAGCAGCTGTAATGGAAGGAACAGGTCCCTGGGAAAATGAAACAGATGTGTCTCAGAAATCATACCACTATTTTTGTAGATGGGAGGTCACAAAATAGGAGGCAGGGGAGAGAAATGACACAGCTGCAGGCAGGTGTGAGATTTGCTGCTGAGGATGAAGGCACTCCCATCTGATGGTTTTCATTCTAACCATCATAAGAGGGAATGGAGTGCTAGGAAGGAAGTCTGAGGGAAGAGATAGGAGGTAGAGTGGGAAAGAAAGTTAACTCAAGAACTAGAATTGGTAGGGTAGTGTTGAGAGCTCAGCTGAGGGTTGAGACTGATTGAAAGTGACACTAGCCTCTGTTTTCCCAGTGTAAATATTTTCCTGCTTGGCTGCAGCTGTAGAGAGAGAAGGAAATCGGGTGAAAGTCTGACAAGCAGGACAAAGAGGGAAGAATTTTTAACAGGAGTGGTTAAAGTGATAGATAGAATTTCCATTTGATGAAAAGGGTACTTGTGGATAATTAGAGGAATTCAAGAACTGCTGAAAGGATCTGAGCAGGTAGTCTGTATGGAGGAGAGGCTATATATATGTGGTGTGAGGTAAGGGGTCCAGCGGTGTTGTTTTTCGGGAGAAGCAGCTGTGCTTCAGCCCTTTATCGAACAGTCCATCTTTTCTTCCCTGATTTGACTTGCCACCTTTCCCATATATTAAGTGTCCATATAATCCTTGGAGCCCGTGGCTCTGTGTTCTGTCCCCCAGATCCCTTTGTTTTTTGCTTTGTGGACACAGAGCTGTGTCCTTCAGGCACACGTGCCATCGTTTCTCCAGACCTGCTGCCTAGAATGGAATTGCTTGAGAACGTGCAATGTGTTCATCGTCACTGTCATTTAGCTATTGCCAAATTGTTCTCCAACTACTTGTAGCATTCTAAATTCTTACCAGCAACATAGGAGTTTCTGTTTCTCCACATTTGTACAAATACTTGAAGTTTTCAAATTTGATCGTTGAATTTTGGGAGGGGATTTGGTTGACCTCCTCACGCCATTGTGCAGGAAGTCAGAAATCTCAGGGTTTTAATTTTAATGCAGTCAGATAAATATGGCTTCCTGTCCCCACAGCCCCCTCTTTATGGCATTTTCTATTGTGTCTCTTATTTGAATTATCTTCTCCTACGTTGATGTCATAGACATTGTTTCTGATATTGTCTTTTAATAAGTTTTAAAGTTTTGCATTTCATAGTTAGGTCTTTAAGCCATGTTGAATTTATTTTATGTAGGTTGTAAGCTAAGTAAAGATCTGATTTTGCTTTTCCATGGCTACAGCCAATTTCTCAGTGTTTTCCCCCATTCGCTTTCTCGTTACATACTAAATTCCTGCATAAACGTGTGCACCCACATGTATAGCTCTCCATTCTCTCCCACTGGTCTAGTTATCCCTGTACCAACGCTACACTTTTTATTACTACAACATTATGATAAGTCCTAATGTTTGGTCAGATAAGTTCACCAACCTTTTTTTTTTAGGAGTGTCTTAACTATTCTTGGTCTTTTTCTCTCTTATGAATTCTAGCGTCACGTTGCCAGGTTTTATCAAAAGGCGTGTTAGAGTTTTGATGGGAATTGCATGTAATTTCTAGATTAATTTGGGGTCAAAGTTGTACATTATTGAATCTTCTTTCCTATCCATTAACATGATTTCTATTTATTTAGGTCACTTTTTATGATTTTTAAATTTTATCTCCTATCTTCTATCTCTTTAAAGATTTAGCTCTAGGTAGCTTATGGTTATCATTGCTATCATAAAATACATCTATTTTTAAACTTCTATTTTTTTCATTGTTTGTAAAATGGAGTGCTATTGATTTCTATATACACATGCATATAGCAATTGGTTTGTGTTTTCTACCTAGTCTTTGATCAAGTTTAATAATTTAATATTTTTTTGGAATGTCTTCCCTTTGCTTTGGATTTACAAAGTTATATGTAACATACACATTTCTTTTAATCATTCATATCTATAATTATATCCCATTTTTCTATTCCTAATATTGTATACTTTTGTTTCTCTCTTTGTCCCTGCTTAGATATTATCTTTTACTTTACTTGTGTTTTCAGAGAACTGGCCTTTGACTATGCTTATTTTTTTCTACTGTCACTTATCTTCTTAAATTTCATTAATTTTAACTCCTAAATTTCTCTTCTTTATATAGTAATTCTTTAAATAAAAACAATTTTATTATTATCGAGTGCAATCCAAAGTTTTATCTTGCTTCAGGCTTTTCTCCGGAGAGCAATCACAGGATGTTCTGAACCATCCTAGGAACTGTCCTGAAAGTCTCCACATACCCATGTTTGGAAATTGAATGTCTCAGTTCTGCTTGGGCTCTAATAGAAGCCATTTACTTCTACTCCATTTTTGTGTTTATACAAGAGATGGTTTAGTCTGGGTCATTTTTCATCTTCGTACATTGCTGCTAAGATGGAATCCAGTTAAGGGACTATGGGAATGAAAGGGGCCAGCTAATCACAGATGGTAGATTTCCAAACTTAATTAAAAACTATTCTTTATAATTAAATTACCTAATGCTTTATGGTTCTTCCTGTTGACTTCTCAGGATGTGGTTAGCAAAGTACCAAGGTTTATAACTGAGAAGTCTCAGTGAAAACCCTGTATAAACAATGAAGTTTAATGGCCAGTTTGAATATTCTGACTACGCCCAAAGCCTACTGGTTACGTAGACAAGTAAAAGTTGTTTTGGTAAATTAAAATATTTGAGCATACATGATAAACCAATCTCTCAGGTATTTCTCCAATATTTATGTATAATTTTAACTCAGTTCACTAGGATCCAGGAATTTAATTCTGCTGTATTGCAGGTTCCGCTTATGGTCATGTCATGTATTTCTCGAGGTAGTGGTCGAGAAACCTTTCCTGACTTGATGTTGATTAAGTGTCCCAGAAATTTACCTTCATTGTAGAGATCTACCTGATGTGTGGCAACAGATGGGTGGTGTAGTCACCTGGTAGACAAACAGGGCTGTATCAAGCTTAGGTTTTCTGGTGATTAACAGTGAGTAAATACAAAACAGGGAACAATGATTTGAAGTCAGAATTCAAGGCCTCAATATAAATGTTTATATCCTTTGTAATCTAGTCCATTATTCATTTTCAGAATATTTGTAGTTGTTACTTGAGGAAAACAGAATGGATTTCTAAGTACTTTTTTTGCTACTATCACACCATGCTGCCATAATAACGAGAACTCAAATATAGAGTGCTTACTGTCTGCCAGATATTGTACTAAGATATTTTAATATATTTCCTTACTTTTCTTTTCAAAAGTCTCATGAGGTAGGACTTTCATCATCCCCATTTTTCAGATAAGGACTCTGAGGCACAGAGTGGTTAAGTAACCTCCTGAAGATCACACAGCTAGTGAGAAGTGGCCTGGGGACTGATACCTGATCTGTCTGATGCCCAAGCCTGTTTTCATAACAACCACACTCTGTATTCTTACCCTAGACGGTATAATCCAGAACTGGAAGTGATGACTAAGAAATCTTATTAAAAGATGTTGAAATAATCAATAAAACCACCATTCAACCAAAAATACATTTCTATGTATTGAAATACTGAATTTTAGATTTATAAGTGAACAGCCTACAGCTCAGGTCTCTCCTTGTTGAAGTTTCTGTTAGACTAGTTTTTACTATCTTAGCAGGCTTCAGTAGAAGAACTATTGGCATGTTCTTTAATTATCTTATATTTGTATTTCAGACATTTGATTTTTTGGCTCACAGATTTTGTCTCTAGAGGCCATTAGTGGTCATTATTAAATGAAATTGTCTAAGGATTTCACAGTTATGTTTGAATTTAACAAGCCTTTTTTTTAACATCAAAAAGGCACTCAGTTATTTTAATATCTAGGCATAAAACGCCACATAAAATAACATTAAGTCTCAGTCTTTAAATGTAAACTTAAGGCAGAGCACTGGCCTGTGACTCTCTTAACTGGCTCCCTGCTTGGGACTCCAGATAAATGATGACTTTCTCTGAGGCTCAGTGAGGAAGCTATAAAATGAAACTGGGTAAGTTTTGTTTCCAAGAAGTTCTTCACATTTCATATTCCATCAAAGTGATTCTGGATTTGCTGGTGGTTTTCCATTAAGAGTGCTACTTAGGAGAACTGAAGGAGATCCAAAGAGAGATAAGCTGGAACCTGTGACAGATTTTTTCATTTTTTTTTTTAAAGTAGTCTCACAAGGCACCTTCTGCTTAATGTAAGATAGTCGTTCATCCTAGAGTCTTGTACCCTAATGCATCTGGTGGTGAGATTTATCCAGGAAAGTTCTAGGGATTTTAAAAAGTGTAGCAGTGGCACGCTCCTTTTAATTTCATGTTCTATGTACAGCAAATTTTGCATGCATTCAACCAACATATATTAAGGGCCTACCATCTAGATGGGTTTTTTCCCCCAAGTCATTCTTGTTTATTCTATTACAGTTGTCCCAGCTTTTCCCACTTCGTCCTCTTCCATCCAGCCCATCCCCATTCCCACAGTCCATCCCCACTCCATTGTCTATGTCCATGGGTCATTCATACATGTTCTTTGACTAATCCCTTCCCCTTCTTTCCACCATTTCCTCCTCCCTTTCCTAGATATTATTTTTTAAGAAAAAAAAGAAAAACCCTTCTCCCTGTGTAATTTGGTTGAATTGTATTGTCCAGCTCCACCAGAAACCATATGGTGAAGTAAAGTGATACTTTTGAGCTGCTCAATATCTCTGCTATATTAGTGGTTGGCTCGGTTGCACTGTGGTTGATCAAGATGCAATTAGGAATGTTTGATGAAGAATGCCACTAGGTAATTATTTACAATAATACCATGAATCTGTGGTCAATCAGTACATATTCTTTTTCTATAAAGACTTGAGTTCTTGTTGATGATCCATTTTAAACTTAAAACAGGCTTCTTAACCAAAGGCTTCCAACATTACTAATAATATTCACTCTGACTACAAAAATGTATTGAGTATTCACTCTGTGCTAGCCGTTGTGCTCTCAGCCTGCTTGCTTCGTGCTCTCGCTCTTTCTCATTAATAAATAAAAACAAAAACAGAGATGATGATGGCGATTCCTACCGCTGGAGGAGTTAAATTTGGAGACTTGAGCCATAAGCAGGGCTAAGCTCCGGAAAGGAGAGGTCAGCCCTGAATATCAGGCAGGCATTAGGTCCCCTTCAGCAGGGGGCTGATGGGATCAAATTGCCATTTAGAATAGTCACATTGGTGATACTTTGGCATGGTAGAAATGATCGAAGATTTCAAAGGTTGGTGGTTACCAGGTCACTTAGGAGCTGTTGCAGCAATCTGGGCAAGAGGATGTGATGTTTAGACTGAATGGTGGCAGCAGAAGCAGAGGGAAGTGGGCAGAAGCACTTAGTAGATGAACCAGAAATTTGGACCAACCCTTAGGCTGGTTGGATGTGGTGAGTGAGAGTGAACGAAAAGGCCAGGATTGATTACTCCTGAGCTTCTGATTGGAGGACATGGATGGATGGTGTGGCCCTGGCCAAAAACCAGAGTCTTTTTGTTTTTCTTGGGGGAGGAGGATGGGGAAAGGCTTAAGTTTTGGATATGCGGAATTTAAGGCACTTGTGAGACCTACAAGTGTGGGTCTTCAGAAGGCTGTAAGATATGTGGGTCTGGGGCTCAGAAGGGAGGTTTGGGCAAGATTGGGAAGTTGCTGGCATAAAGGTGGTGTTCAGAGAAAGAGAGAGTACAGCTCGCCCCTGAGGAGAGCTTTTAGACTGATAAGAAGACTGGGTATATTTAAAAGGCCTGGTAGAGAGGGAGGCTGTAGAGGGTGGGAAAGTAATTGGTGGTGGGGTGGGGGGGACTTCAGGACCAGGGGAATGGGCAGCAGGCTTTGAGGCTGTGAAGAGAAGAGGTCAAGCAAAGAGGGGACTGAAGACACCCCGTGAGATTTCTCTGTGTAAGGGTCATGGGGGCCTTAACCGATCCATTTCATGGGAACATGAGTGATGGATGGTATTGGGACAGGCTTGGTCAAACGGACTGTGAGGTGGCGGGGAGCTGACAACACAGAGCAGGCGTAGGAAACTCATGCAGTTTGAACCAAAGACGAGAGTGTGGTATTGGTGGGGGAATGGAGTCAAGGAAGGTTGTATTCATATATTAGTAAATATAAAAGTCTTGAACGTGCTTAAATGCTAAGAGTAAGGAGCCTGTGAAGAAGAGATTGAAAATACGGGGCGGCGGGTGGCAGGCGTAATTGATCGGTCAGGATCCTAAAGAAGGCAGGAGGACTGGCCTGAGTTAGCATGAAATTCTCTTCCGTTGTAACAGGAAGAAATGAGGGAAGCTTGGCAGTATAGATAAAGGTAAGGACTCAGTGGAAGTTTAAAAAGAATACTTAAAAAGCAAAACCACTCAGTGGTTTCAAAAGTAAATAAAATTTTGTACCTTCGAATACTACTCAGTGGAGCTGAAGACGTGGCACCACGGCAGGGATGCACCCAGGACCACTGATGGCTGTGGGCAGGCACCTGTGCTCAGGGACATCCCAGTGCTGGGTGCTGGACCTTGGGGTTAGGAAGTAGTTGGGAGAGGGCGGGAAGTCATGAATTAAATGCAGTTGAAATAAAAGACTAGTCTAAGTATCGTGGGTGTTTAAGGGGATAACTGGAAAATTGGATATTTTTTTCTTGTGGACTTAATCAGTAACCATTATTTTGATGCATGACAAGACCACAGATAACCAACCTACCTAATAGCTAATTAGAACGTAGTAGTGGCCTAATTAGAATGAATGGTAACTACCGGAACTTTCTCGTCTTCTGATTTACAGTTGTCAGTGGTTCAAATTGTTTCTCTTTACTTGATTGAAATGGATTAGTTGTGACATGTTATCAGAGTTAATCAGAGAAAAAAATAATATTAGAATGTGGATTTGCATATCACTGTTCCATTTTCGTTTCAAGGAAATTTTTAAGTTAATTCTTTAAAAAAAAAAAGTCTCTCTGTCCTCATCTTCAACATTCCCCACCCCCACCCCCAAGTGAATTATACTTTGTCACACTCTTCCAGTTGAAGGCCACTGTCCTGGTCATACCAGGGGTTCCATCCGGTACATTGTCATTTCCGAGTTTGGTAAATCACTCTTTCCAAATGCTAGGCTGGATGTGCTACAGTAGTCCCTCTCTATACCGCGGTTCACTTATCACGGCCTCACTGTATCGCGGGATTTTTTAAAATATTGTATTTAATTATTTATTGTGGATTTTTTGCTATATCACGGGATTTTTGCAGTACTGTATATGTATGTTGTTAAAGTTACATAGGTTTAAGAGTGTAGAATATGTTTAAGAACATAAGTAGTGTTTATAAAGTATGGAAAAGGTTAATAAGGGACTGGGAACGGTTTATAAGTGTGTGGGAAGGGTTTATAAAGCCTTAATACATGTATATACATTTATATATATATATATATAAATGCTAAAATAAATGTAAGGTTCCTACTTTGCGGATTTCCACCTATCGCGGGGAGGGGGGTGGTCTAGAATGTAATACCCGTGATAAGTGAGGGAATACTGTATTTCTATTTCCAGTATTCCACTAAAGGCTACTGTGTTTTTCTAGTGGTTCTATGTTTCTAGATTACACAGAGTAGTTTCCCTTCAGATGTTTTAAAATAACATAAAAATCTTGGAATTTGTCACGAGCCTGTGCAGCATTCTCTGACTTCTCTTTCTTCCTTGAACGTTTTCTTTGTTTCCCGCTGTTCAGTGTTATATCAATCTAATACCAATTTCCGTCTCAGTTTATGGCTCTCCCACACTAGCTGTTAACCTTTGATATGGAACTCTGTCAAGTGTTCTCTGAAATTCCACGATCACTGCTGCTCCTTTTATTAAGCTCGTCAGTACTATCCTCAGAGGGATTTGCTGCATGTTATGTGAGAATGACTTCCAGGGCCGGAAAGCTAATCAAAATGTGCTCAACAAGTGATCAAATAGGGGCCCTTAGTTTTCAGTGATTACATGGCTATTGAATTGTGAGTCTGCAGTGAAATCCTGGGAAGACAGCGGAAATTAATAACAAAAAAAATTACCATCCAAGAGCAAAGCGAACACAGGGTTTTAGAATTCATGAACTACATCATTTCTTATTGCCCTTAGACACATGCTAAGATTATTAGATCCTAATAAATGATATTCTTTGCACATTGCCAATGAGGGCAGTAGAGCAAAAAATTACTAAATAAACTCTGTGTGAACCCTAATATTGTTGACATTGTCATTGTATCAAAGTCAGGACAGCTTCCACTGTTGGCTCCTGACTGTCTCAGTCACTGTGCTAAGAACTTTCTATACATTATATCATTTAAGTGTTTCAGCAGATATTTTTGAGCACCTACTATATTCCAGGTACTGTGCTAAGTACTGGGGACATTATGTTCACTACCGTTCAGGAATTTCTAGTTTAGTAGGAGATCCTAGCAAGAAAATCGAAGTCCCATTAGACCCTAATAGTGCTGGGGCGCATTCAGAATAGACAGTGATTTTCTAGCAGGTTCATTTTCCTCCAGCAGATTGTTTTTCCATAGAAACACAGTATCACACAGTTGGGTGAAGCACAATTAAGCTCTAATGTCACCTAGACCCACTGGGGAATGGGTGGGGTGACTGCAAGCAGAAGAGGGCTGTCAGAGCCCCCGTGCCGTCCCTCTGCTGGCCACTGCGTAAGGCTTCCGCACCAGCAACGGCTGAAAGGGGGGTAGCTGTCAAGACAGCAGAGCCCCTTGTCTGGCCACAGGATAGAGAGCGCCTGCATTGGCAGCGAGTGGTGGCCCCAACCAGGAGTGGACCCTGCTGCCTTAGGTTGTCTTGGGGAGATGGCCATCATGCCTTATTCTCTCTGGATGGAGTCTGGACCATTAACTAGATGCCAGACACATTGGGGACTGTCAGAAATTCAGGACTCAGACTCACAATGCAAATGTAAAATTCTCATCTTTTTCAAACATATAGGACAATAAAAGCCAGACACCTTGTGCATGTCAGGCATGGCCTTGGTGCCTACATTCAAAGTGCTGTGTTGTCAAGTTGTATCAACCAGCTCTATGAAGAGAGCTTTAATAGTTCAGGAGTCAGTCTGCTGAGAAAAGTCATTCTTGAGTGCCTCCCAGCATGGGGGGCAGGGGGCGTGGGTGCTGGTGGAAAGGGATTCTCAAGCTCTCCTTACCTTCCATAGGATACAGGTGTGTGAAAGTGCCAAGCAGGGCAACCTGGCTGGTTTCAGGGAATTGAAGGGGGCTTTCCAGAGGAGATGACATCTAAGCTGTGGAAAATAAATTGGTGGTGGGGCGGGGGTGACTGTTGAGATAATCACAGCAAAACTTCCTAGAATTAGAAATATTTCCATTTGACAGGAAGGTATAGAAGAGAAGGGTCTCTTAGGAAACTGTTGCATTTGCCTTTCCCTCTGTGCTGACATTAGCACTTTTGATGCAAAAGCAAAGGAGGGTAAAACTGCTGGCACCTTAACATGAATCAAGGCAGTGGCTCCAAACTGTAGTTACTCTCTGTTCTTCATTGCCACAGAGCACCTGCAGTTTAAAGAAAAAATATGTAGTTTCACTAGCTGAAGTAGTAAACATTTTTTTAATATTAAACCTCAACCCTGAGTACATACACCTTTTTATTATACATGATGAAGTGGGAAATGCCTATAAAGAATGTCTGTCACATACCATAGTACGTTAGTTGCATAGTTAGTTGCTGACTGGCTGGCTCTGGCCATGCTGTGATTGGGTTTTTTGGTTGGTAGGTGGTCCTGAGTAGAGATGTCACTGCATTGTTGTGGCCTGTCGGTCACCTCTTGTGAGGCCTGCCTTCAAGTTGCTGCATCTTTTCCCCTGACAACCATGGGCTGGGACAAATGCTCACACAGTACTTAGCGTACATCTCCTATAGAACATCTTGCATTTTGTACAGTATGTTTTCCAACTTCGTCGGGGTAGAGAACATATTTTATTGATGTCTATATCTTCAGCTCCAATTGTAGTACTTGGCATCTAGTGAGAAATACATATTTTGGGGATGGGTGAATATAAAAAAGATAGGCACTTGACATAACAAAATATTAGAGAAATTTCATTATAAAAGTATTAAACAAACATGTTATTTTTGTATTTGTGATTTCCAGCTGGTAATGTTGCCAGACAGCTGAATTACAAGTCAGGTGGGATGGGGATACTATTTAAAAGGCTCTTTAATTTGTTTAAATTGTAGATCTAGCTAAGTCACTCCTTTTCTTTTTTGTAAGAGAAAAATAATGCTCCCAAAATTTAGAATTCATACAAATGCATACATGCTGGCTTTTCCCCAGGAGAAATGTAATTCTGTGGAGCATTAAAGTCAAAACCCTTAAGTCATATGGCTGACTAGGGTCTTAATCTACTCAGCAACAATGTATTAGGCAGAGCCTTGGGTGCTAGGAATAGCTCTGGGGTCGCTGTTCCGGGGCAAAAAAAACCCCACAAAAAAACACAAAAAATAAGCAAAGAAACAGTTGTAGATGTCACCAAAGAAGAACAAGGAAATAAAATATATCTTTATCACTTTTATTTGTTTTAAGACTCAACACGTGTCCTCATCCTCAGAAGTATATGCACTCGATAGGAAATAATTCTGTAGTGATAGACTCTAATGTGTCTTGCAGGCTACCCTTTTTGTGGAGCACACGAGGTTTGGGAAAGGGCATTTGAGGATAGATGCCCTCCCGTTGCTGTAGCAAAACAGCCCACAGAAAAAGCAATGGAAGAGAAATGTTGCTATTGCATTGTTAATGAATATATTTTGGTATTCTTTTCACATGCTTTTGGGTTTCCTCTAGTAGGGGCATAGACCGAAACAATACTTGTTTTTTAGATATGACTAATGTATAGCTTTTTAAAAAATCATTAGTTCATGAACCAAGACTAAAATAATTGATTAGAAATCAAATAACTTAAGTCAGTTGTTGAAAAGTTCATGTTTGGTGTTCAACTGGAATAATATTTTAACTGAAGTCTGCATTTTGGTAGCAGAACACATGAGTTGGGGAGCATTTCATTTTCAAAATTAACTGGGTCTTAATAATCAGAGTCTTGAAACGTAGCCCAGTTTTGCAAATAAAAACTTTAATTGAACTTGTGGTTATTTAATTACACGTGGTCATCTCTTGTCACTTTCATCACTGCTGTGGAAATTTAGGTACCTAAGGTTTGTGAGTATCCATCAGTGGCTTAAAACTTACAGAATGTGACTGCAAAGTAGTGACACTGCAGAGGCTTATAGAAATCATGCAGTTAGTTTTATTTTGTAGTCACAGGTCACGTTGCTATGATGCTGTGGAATATATGTCCCATTTGCACTAATGTTATACTTTTATTTTTATATGGGAAATACATGTCAACACTACTCAAGACCTTGCTTAATCTGGTTTATATTTTGCAATGTCAACTCTTTTGCTTCAAGATGTCATTTCATTTTGCTTCATTGTTTAATCCACATTATGAAAAATTTTTTTAAAAAACTGTGCAGTTGCTGATGCATTTGCTTTTGATGTACTTATGAAATTATTTACCTTTTATTTGGTTTGGATTTCATGTATGTGTGTGGATTCTTTCCTGGAGGGTAGGGTGCAGGCTGGCGATGGTCTTGGAGTCACACTAAGTTGGGCTTGTTCAGTTGCAGTGTTATTTGTTAGGGTTCCTTTCTGTTTTGTTTTCTGCAATTTAAGCCAGCTGTGAAGTTACACTATATTCAATCTTGTTCTCTAGATCCACTTCCAAGTTTGTTATAACACTATATTAAACTACTTGTTCAGCAGAGTATGAGGTAGTATTGTTGGATATTCAGGTAGGACTATTATTTTGTAAAATATACATATTCATATCCACAAGGCATAGGCCTTCCTGCTGTAAACACATTAACTCCTAAAGGCAGATACGTCACATCATTTGTACCATTTTTGTCACATGTATACTCTTTCTTGTATGTGTGGTGTCTGAGTTTTCACACATTTGATGATAGTTTTACAGTGAACACTGCTAATCAGCTATAAACCAATTGTAATTACATGCATTTTGCTCTAATTCAGAAGGAAGAAAGGATCAGAATTCCGCAGGCAGGGCCGTGTTGTGTTCAGAGCTCCCCTACCATGAGGATTCATGTCATCATGGCTCAGTTTCCTGGCTGCACTGAAAAAGCGAATTCCGTTTCTCCAGGCATTTACTACCCAGCAGACAGTTGGCTCTTGGCCACGAGCTGTTTGTTGACAGTTCTTGCTGCTCCTGATGCTTATTAGCATGCACTGTTACAATGTCCCTAAGAATAATTTTGCTTATCTATATAATAATTTAAGATTTAATCATTTCCAAACACGTCCTAAGTTATCCAGTTCTTTGTCAGCATCTTAATTCAGTTCTAGAAGTTTTTTAAAGCATTCGCTGTGTGCGTAATAGTATGTTAAATACATTAAGCAAAGTGTTTCTAAATAGGTTGTTGTTTCTAATAATAGAATTCCTTATATTCTTGTGCTGCTTGACTGTGTCACACACACCTCATGTGACAGTAATAGTCCTGTGAAGCAGAATCATAAGCAAGTGTCTCCCCTTTTCCCAGATGAGGAAACTGAGGTCCTGATGGGGCACTGGGTTTGCCCAGCTCCACACCGTTTTTAAGTGTTGCAGGCACTTCTGCACCCAGCTAGCCCCTCTGCTCCTGTGAACTTTACAGATGAGGTCAGTGCTGTGTTGCTATGGCTAGAGGAGGACACCTGGCTCTGACGGGGCCAGGGCTCCACAGGCTGCCACTCTGTGAATGACAGCCGAGTCCAGGATCATTCTTTCCCTTCCCACACTGCACCAGGGAGCCTTTCACTGGTGCCATTTTTGATGTTTGGATTAAACAAAACATTTGATACCCTTTTATTCTGTTCCACACTGAAAGCTAGACATATTTACAGGAAGAACAAAAACCAAAAACACATGTACTAGAAAAAGGCAGTTCTTTTATTTGATAACTGTCTAACCTTTGAGATTTTAACATTGTGGCAGGCATCGCTCTCTTCTCTTTTGTTGCAGCTGTTTTGGTCCAAAGTGGGGTTTTTTCTCCTTGGTAGCTTTGCCTCTCCCTTCTGCCTGCCCTTTACAGATGGTAATCACCCCCATCACACATAGCTTTTAGCCAGCACTTATTTGTGTACTCAGGCTCATGCTCAGCTAGCTGATAATGAGCTACTATTTATTAAGGCTCATTTGCCAGGCAAGTACTTTGCTGAGCACTTTTCACATAGTATCTCATATAATTTCTCCCAGACACCCTATCAGTTGGTTCTAGTCATCCCAGTTTTATAGATGAAAAAGGTAAGTGTAGTGAAGAAACCTGCCCAGTATTACATGGCTGAGGAGTGACAGAGCTGAGAGTTGAACTCAGTTTTGTGCGACCCCATAGCCAGTGGTCTCATAAATGAGCAGAAGAATTCTGCACCAGCCTTTGGCAGTTTCAGTTGCGATGCTCTCTCATTATTTTCTGGGACAGCTCCTTTCAGAGAATGTAATCTGCTGTTTTTGATTTTTGTTTAATAGCTAGCTGCTTTTGCACTTAGAGCTCTATTTTTTTTCTATTCTGATGTTCAATCAAGCAGAATTAGTCTAGTGTTTAAAATCTAAGCCAAGAATTTCATCCTGACACTTTCTTGGGCATGACTAAGTTGAATTTCTTACTCTTTCCCTTCAACTTTTCTAACAGTAAACAGATTCTTAAGAAGTGAAGGTAACTTTATATACAAGCCATTTGGGGTATTGTGTCTCTTAATTCCTAATAGATTTTTTAAAAATTTAACATTGACTTACCTAAACTTAAAAACTGTTTTCAGTTATTAACATTCTACTTGTTTTTAATGTTCAGGTTCCTGCTCTTTTAGCATTGTTCCCCCTCCCAGTAACTGCAGGATGATTTGTCTTCCCCTTAGCACTCAGCTATTACAGTCACATCTCACCTTCTGCGGTCTACCCTCCATCAATCTAAAACAGGCTGGAACAGTCAGGTTCAGCAAAGATGTCCATCAAGGGTCTCTGAGCTGCCAGATGCTCATGAGAGTTTCCTTTGTCCTCCTCTCAGAACTCATTGGTTGTTTATAGGCAACTGACTGATTATTCCATTTCTGTAGCCAACTTAAAAGCAGAAAATTAGATGGGGAAAGTCATACTTAGGTTGGCAAACTAAAAAGTTACGTGACATTCATTCATTTTATTCAGTTAGCTTTATTTGTTTATTTCTAAGTGTTCTACCTTGTCCCATTCCACAGCACATTTGAGGCCATTGACATCCTTATAGAAAGAGTCCCTTGTTGTGTCTTAAATGGAGACGGGCCCCTTCGAGAAGCTCCAGATTGAGAAAAATCAGGCCACAGAACGGATCACTTCAGTGTTCTGCTAACACTTTTTATTGCTCAATAGTGCTTGCCATGGGAATCTTATCACAAGCAGTCCAGGTAAACAGTAAGCTAACAACAGACACTGAGAACTTTCCTTTTTTACTAAATACGTTTCTTATCTGCAGGCTGCAGACATTTAGTTGTAGCTGGTTCCTTGCCTCTGTTGTCTTTATAAGGCACTGGACAAGAGGCACATCAGAGACGTGTGCCAGCTGCTGACTCCCCGTGACAGAGCATAGTCACCTGCTGGGGCGACTGCAGGGGGCTGTGCTGAGGGAATAATGGTCTAACTCTGCAGCTTCAAAATCAGATTAATTTCATTCGTGCCAAGGCACACGGGCAGGGGAGCGTTTCACTGTTTGACACATAGATGGCAGTCTGGCTGGAAGCTTGTGTTTGAGGGAAAACAAAATGATAGTTTTGAAGCAACAAGCTATAATATAGACAGTGTGGACCTATAGTTTTCTTCTGAAAAAGTCAACATTTTCACCCCAGAAAAACACCCAGAAACCAAGCAGTAACCTTCCTGTGTTTTAGTACTTACATAACAGTTTATATAAAAGGACCATACTCTATAAAGTGATTCCAGCACTTCTTGCCGATTTTGCCAAAGCCATAAAATGAAACGATCAGACTTTTGGCTCTTCTGGACAGGAATTTTTAAGAGTGTGACAGAACAGAGGGAGAAGGAGGGAGGGAGCACTCTGCCCTGTGATTGAAGAGGACAGGATGGGAGCACAGCTTTAGAATCAGGTCTCTACATAATAATTGGTAGACAGCCACTGCCAAGGTGAGAGGAGCTAAAGGAGGTGTGCATAAAATGGGGAATAGGAGGGGGGAAAGGTCACCCAGTGGAGCCCACCTTGGTGCCTAAAACCCCAGATCCTGTAAGGATTTCTGGAAGATAGATACAGCTGCAAAGTTCAAGTCGTGTGGATATTACATTTATTCAGAGTTTTTAGAAACACACGACTCTACACCAATGTTGTGGAGGAGAGGAGGCCCACATCACCTAGTTTATAAATCAGGCCCTGTGCGATCCTCTGACATGGCCCACAGAAGCAGACCCGAAACAAAGCCACGCTTTCTAGGAAGCTGGAGTTGCATTTCCTAGACTACATCCGAGACTTCTAATATCTGAGCCTAAAGACAACAAACACCATGTGAAACACTAAATTTAGGCAGCTGAGGAGAGGGAAGGCCTACTTCAGGAGAATCTGGGCCTGGGGCGCGCCACTTAGTCCCTGTGACATCCAGAGGCGCAACTCAGGCCAGCAGGGTGCATATGGAGCAAGGCCGGGTGAGATGACCCCAGGAAGCCACGTGGAGAATGCAGAGAAGTAGGTCCCGGGTCTCAGCTTGCCCAGGACCTGTGGTGTTGGCAACAGATCCTAAAGGTTTGCCTGCTAGCTTTTGAAGTGAAAATCTGGAAATAGACACACATTGTTCAATGCCCCAATCTCTTTCTACCCACAGTGCTCAGGCGTAACCATTTCATTTGATAAAACAGATTACAGAAGACTTCTGTTTGCCACATCCAAAATTGGGATTATCTTCTCTAAAATGTCCCTAACTGCCAAAATAACAAGATCTGTAGTAGAGGGTGAGACTGAAACACAAACCCATAGATGCCAGAGATACTATTTTCAAGAGTTCTCCTTTTTTCATATTATTTAAAATTTTTTTCTTTGAATGTGTTTTTTTCCATTACCATTTATCCCTCTTATACCTTCTTCCACCTCCAGAAACACCCCTCCAACTGCCCGCCAACCGCGAGCTCTCAGCCGGCTCTCCATCTATGAGCCTGTCTCTCTTTTGCTTGTTAGTTCAGTTTGTTCATTAGATTCCACATGAGTGAAATCATATGGTATTTGTCTTTCTCTGACTGGCTTATTTCACTCAGCATAATGTTCTCCAGGTCCATCCATGCTGTTGACAACAAAGGGTAAAAATTTCTTTTTTATGAACGAGTAGTATTCCATTGTGTAAATGTCCCATAGTTGTTTTATCCACTCATCTAATGATGGAGACTTGGGCTGCTTCCATATCTCGGTAATTGTAAATAACACCGCAATGAACATAGGGGTGCTTATATTTTTCTGAGTTAGTGTTTTGGGTTTCTTTGGATAAATTTCCAAAAGTGGAATCTCTGGGTCATAAAACAGTTCCATTTTTAATTTTTTGTGGTAACTCCATACTGCTTTCCACAGTGGCTGCACCAGCCTGCATTCCCACCAACAGTGCACATCCTTGCCGGGACTTGTTAATTCTTGATTTATTGATGATAGCCATTCTGACAGGTGTGACCTGATATCTCATTGTAGTTTTAATTTGAGTTTTTCTGATGATTAGTGACGTTGAGCATTTATTGTTATGTCTATGGCCATCTTTATGTCCTCTTTGAGAAGTGTCTATTCAGGTCCTTAGCCCATTTTTTAATTTTTTTTTTTTTTTTTTTTTTTTTGGTGTTGAGTTTTGTAAGTTCTTTATAAATTTTGGTTCTTAACCCCTTATCAAATGTATCAGTGAATATGTTCTCCCATTCTGTGGGTTGTCTTTTTATTTTGTTGATGTTTTCCTTTGCTGTGGAGCTCTCCCTCTTTTGCATTTGTGTGGATGAGCAAAGAAAAACCTTACTAAATTAGTTGATGGTGTAAGCATTCAAATTTTATTTTAATTTTCATTTAGTATGTCCTCCCTTGAGACAATTGTTCTCATTTCTCTTTTTTAAGAAGGAGAGGTAGTAGTGCTCAGCTAATAGAATTGTGAAGAGCTCAGCATACATATCTGATAAGATATGGCTACCTTGGAAGGAACTCAATACAGGTTAGCTCTCACCTCTTCCCTCCCACAAAAGAGAATACAGAGCAAGAAGTCACTGGGAATAACAATTATTTTGTAGTGGGGTAGATTTCCTTTATGCATAATGGCCCTAGGTTGCTATTCCTTTTTAGCTTTGAACTGCTTTTGAATTGTTCTGCCTCCTTTCCTTAAATTTTTAAAAAAGTTAACTGAGCTTCTGCTATATTATGTTAAAAGCTTTTATCTATGTCATTTCATTTTATTTTCATAACAACATGTTCCTTTCACTTGTGTGGCTTAATTAAATATATTTTGCAGCTGTGATAGTTTTTTCTTTTTTTTAATTCCAGTGCTGGATATGGACCAGAATTCGTTCACCTAATTAGTCCAAGGTAGATTTCTCTCACATCACTATTAAAAACATTTAAGTTACTAGGTAAAGCCAGCATTGAATGAAAGCAAAAGGCAAAAGTAACATCTTATAGTTAGAGGAGGAGGGGGCCATGTGACTGTGTACTAGGCACTCCTCAAAGCCCTTCCTTCCTCCCTCCCTCCCTCCTTACCCACCCTCCCTTCCTTCCTTCCTTCCTTCCTTCCTTCCTTCCTTCCTTCCTTCCTTCCTTCCTTCCTTTATTCATTTCAGTTAAAACAGCTCTATTGGACTTAACTAGGAACTCTTTGTCTGTGGGGGAAGACATACTAATGTAATATCATGCCTGAAAATGAAAAATATTCTTATCAAAGATAATTCTGAAAGCATTTGTTTGGATAGAAGAACTGTCTTTTTAGTTCACAATGATGGATGGCTAAGGGGGTGGGGGAGAGCTAATCCTAGACCATACAAATGAGAAGTTGGTGCCCTCTCTGGGCAGCTCCTGCCCCTGAGGCACAAGGCTTGGTGAATGGATGGCGCTATTGTGCAAAATAGAGAAAAGCCCTCCTTTCTCCGGTGGATAGCACCCATCACCAGGGTGTGGGGCTCAGGGAGCTGAGTGCAGGCTGGCTTTCAGACCCTTGTGCTCCCTCGTGCATTGCATAGCTTGGCCTGACTTCACAGCAGCAGCCCAGGTGTGTGTGGGAGGTGGGGGACTGGAGGCGGGGGCAAAGATGTTGATAGAGGAAGGGCAGAGAATGAATGTGGGAGAGGAGAACAGGTACAGAGCAGAATGATAGTTTGGGAACTGGTAGACAATCAAAGACATTATTTCAGAATAAGAGGTGGAGGGTGTGGGAAGAATGGCTGCAGCCTGTGCCTCTGCTTAAGGCCGGTGAGGCAGTTTGTCCTAAGGGTGACCCTTGAGGCTCTAGGGCCTGTGCTCAAAACCCAAAGGAGAGAGCTGTGCAAAATCCAGCAGTCACTCTGCTCTTACCACCACCCTGCCACCAGGAGAACCTTTCCGTAACTCCCTGCACTGTCTCAGCTTCTCTAACTGCAGCATTTAAAGACAGAGTTTATTCTTAGGGACGGCAGCTTATTCTGCAGCTTATTCTTAGGTTCCCACGGCTTTCAGGGCAGAGGAATTAGAGACACTGGAGGGATGGTGTGAATGTCAGTGGAGCTTTGGCTTTCTCCCCCTTGCTGATTCCCTGCTGCTGGGTTTTCTTCAGCCCTTGGTCTTTGAAGAACAGCCTGATCTCTACTCTCATATTCTCCTGTTTCTGCGTGGATTGCAGATGGCAGAGAAAGGCCAGTATTGTGGATTGGATGCAGCCCTGATAACGGAACACAAAATACGGAAGCAGATGTGAAGAAAGCAAAATCTAGTTGTAAAGGAGCCTATTTATAGTTGGATACACATCGTGATTATTTTCCTTCTTTTCATACTAGGAAATATCTTATTAATTTCATTGAGGGTCAGGCACAGATTTTAAAACCATGTGTAGTAACTTTCTAAAGCTGCAGAGGGGCGAAAGAAATCACAGCAGGGTTTTTAGTCTTTTTCATGCTTGGAAATCATTTACTCTAATTTCATAAGACCTGGATGCCGTTTGCTAAAATTCCAGGAGATTAATTTGCCAGTTTGTATCATATAATACCCGTTTTTCTACACTCGACCTCATTTCAGCAAATGTAAATATAGTAGGATGTGAGATCAATTTATTTTAGTGTATTTCTGAGAAAAAAAAGACTTCATAACCTGCAAAGTACTGGGGCGATATAAATGGGCCATACGTGGGTATATGGATGAACATGACTTTTAAAAGGAGAAAAGAAAGGGGATTGAGGAATGTGTACATGCACTTTAAAAGTACTGGTTTAGAACTCATGACAGATTCATGAGTATCCAGAGTAATACCCTAGAAGATGTCAGTATTCATTTGAATGGACTGGTTTTGTGCAAAATACTCCATATTCAGAATACTTGCTACAGTGAAGTGATTTAAAATTGCTTTCAAATGTAGAGTTTTGTGATTTAGACTCAGAGATCAGCAGATTCTCTGTGCTGGCATTCATGTATAATACTTTATTCTGTCCTAAATCCCACAGGTATAACTGTGACTTAATGTACTTTTGCACAGTTTTTGTTAAGTTGGCATCTCCTAACTTGGAAAGTCCACCATATTTTGCCCTCTGTTGGCTTTTTGAAGACTCAGTAATAGTTCACTCTGAAACTTAGCTGGTAAAATTGTTGCTCTTGAGAAAAGGGTCATCTGTTCAAAGGTCAATGGGGATAAAATTCCTACAACATAATATAATATGCTTTACATATTTCCTTTTAGAAACTGAGATCATAGACAAGATCCATACTCTATTGTTTGTCAGAAATTTGTTTTCAGTATTAAAACAAAAGCAATTCAGAATTTAAGTAATATATTTTATGTGTAATAGTTTAATTTTTATATGTGTAAATGGACTGAGAAGGTTTTACTACATTTGTGTAGGGCTTGTTGTATTATTATATTTAAGAAGGTGATTTTCCATTACAAGACTTGGCAGACTCATGAAAATGTCATTGTGTAAAGTATAGTTGAACGGAAAGGTAAAGACCTGGCCACACACCCCCTCCTTCTGTCTGCTTTAGCTGCCTTCTCTGGGTCCCTGCGCACATGTACATAATCCCGCCACAGCAGCAGCCACTGCTGATTTGCCCATTGGTTCTCCCTCAGTGCTCTGCCTAATTTGAAGGTCTTGGTTTGTGCAGATACCTTTGTATCTTTGGTGTACGCAGGGTGCTTAGTATGTGGAGAGTAAATAAATACATGAACACGTGCATGCGTAATCATGTTTGCTGAAGAGGACCAAGAAATGGAGGTCTGCCCCTGGCAAATGGGGAAAGGATAAGGCCCATCCAAGAATCTGGAGTAGCAGCCGTAGGAACCTGGGGACTCCAGAAATCCAGGTTGGGCATCAGGCTGCTGTTAGGAGAACAATTTTGAAGTAAGGCAGAGAGGCTGGCTTCTCCAGAAATGTGGGTATCTGAGAAGCTCAAGCTGAGCACAGAGTGTAGAAGGAGGTAAAACTACCAGAAGTGATGGTGACATCAAGGCCATAGGGGCTAGAGGAGAAACCAATGAAGCTAGGGGCCCGGGATGAGGCTTGCCATGCACTGGCCTCTCCGGGAACTCCCTGAATGACATGAGATGAGGTTCCATCACCGACCTGAACTACACTGAACCTACTTTCGAGTGAGGTCCTGTGCTAGTTGTGTGAAATGCGGAGCCCGCTGTCCCCCAGCAGCCAGGCAGGAAAGCTACCTGAAGGCAAAGGAAAGGTGCTGTGGTCACAACTCCAGCACTATTACCTTCTCAGGACAGGTTTGACCTGCTTCGCTTATTCTCCCGCCTTTTCGTTTATTTATCCTAGAGGAGGTGGAAGCTACCCAAGTGGACCATTAGAGGAAACCCGTCCAGAGAAGCCTTCTGACTTGTGGCAGCCCAAAAACCACTTGGCCGTAGCTACCTGTCCATGGTCCCCCCCACTTCCTCAGGGTGGGGAAGGGGATCCTTGATTCACAAGTCCCCATTCAGGTGTTTAGGATCCAGATGTCATTTAGAACTGAGGCCCAGAGAGCTAATGAACCTTGCCCAAGATCATTCAGCTAACACACTGTGAAGCCTGAATTTGAACTCGGTCTGGTTTCAGGGTCCACACTCCCTTGGGCAGCATAGGAATGAACTGCCCTGAACGGGGTTGCCAAGGGAAGGATCAGCATACAGGTTTAAAAAGCTGCCTCTGGCTGCAAAAGTCAGATTAGCAAGCTGAATTAACTCCCAATTCCAGTCTCCCCAAATGAACTACCCTATCTTTGCTGAAAGACAATATGACTATTTGCTTCCCCTACCCCAGCAGTTGATAATTTCCTGCATTCACTGAATGAAATATTAATGAGTCCTTAGAAAGGTTTATTCTGATCCTTCTCTCTCCTCTTTGAATAAAATCCTTTGTATATCATCAGTGTATCAGTTGATGATGATCTTGGCCTTTGTGATGGCTACAGAGCAGGTCGAGATTCCAGGGATGGTTGCTGTGTTGTGGCTAGGATCTTTTGATGCCAGAAGAAACTCACTAGGGCTACACCACCTGGGGTTGGCAGAGGACAAGGGGTTGTAACGTGATCCCTGAGGTCTTGGGAGAATTCAAATGCAGCTGGGCCTCTCTCTAGTTCTTGCTGATTCTCTGGGAGTCTGTTCAGGTCTCCTTTCTCCCTCTGTCTCTCTGCTTATGTAGTTCTCCACCTTTGGGCCGTCAGCCTAGATGTGGCCCATCTGGGCTTCTGAAACCCCAGTTCACCTTGCCAGTTTTCATCTTCTCTCTATACTAAGGGGTGGCATGTCTGCATGCACTTAGGTGACTTTTTAGGACCAAACCTTGAGCCACTGGCCAGCTTGTGGACTAACTGCCCTAGACACAGGCTGCCAGCCCTGCTGTGGTCATCTGTGTGCAGAGCCTGGCTCTGCCCGAGTCCAAGCCTGGCCACGCAAATAGCAGTGGTGCAAGCAGTACTTGTTCACGGAGCATCCTCTTCACGGCAGATCTAAGTCTTGAAATTTTATGAAAGGATGGACGATGACCATTTCATTTCCTTATGGCATTTTTAATACATAAGCATCTCCCTGGCAGAAGAAAGCTGTTTGCCCAGTTTTCTTGTTGATTCATGCCGTGCCCACTTTTAAAGGAGGGGGAAGACAGTGAAGGGAGGGGCATTTCTGCATACTTTCAGGTGCAAAGGAGCATCCTGTTCCTGGATGGTGGGGTTAGGTCTCCACTGTGTGTTTTTTTATTCGGTTTCATTAGCTTTAAGATTACAAGGAATCATATTCAGGAAGTAGTTTAACTCTTAGTCCTTGGAATTTCCTTTTTGCTTTTATTTTGGCACTAGTGGGATTCCACCTCCTCACATCTCTTTTTCTGCATCTTTCTATATATTTAGTGAGATATTGGAAGAGGTTGTAGTAGGAGCTGTGGCTGGATAATGTTTTAAACTTGACTGAACATTTTGATGGGTTTGAAACCCTGATTTAACATTTGTCCCTATGTGTATGACCTCAAACAGATAGTCTAACAAACCCACTTTTTTTCATTCCTCTGATTCATTACCAGCAACCTTGAGACTAATAGTAGTGTTAGTGTCTGGACCATGACAAACCAGTCTAGGAAGGAAACAGATGAGGCAACCTAGGGTCCTGAATTTCTAGCAACATCAGGTATCTCTTTATAAGGTCATAGAAACCCAGTAGAATGAGAGTGATGATTCTAATGCACATTAGAATCAGAGATGCAAACTTCCAGTTATAAACAAATAAGTCACAGGGATGTAATGTACAGCATATGGAATATAGTCAATAATATCATCATAACTTTGCACAGTAACAGATGATTAGTAGTTAATTGCAGTGATCACTTGGCAGGTTATACCGGGGCAAAAATAGGTTTTCAGTTGTTAGTACGGAAAAAGACATACAGGTTATGATTATTACAATAGCTTTATTAACTGTGTATTTCGCGTACTCACATCTGAGAACCTACTTTTGCCCCACCCTGTATAAATGTTGTATACCTGAAACTCGTATGATCTTGCCTGTCAGCTGTACTTTAACTTAAAAAAAGAATGAAAAAGAAATAAATGCACATTAGCACTCAAGTGTGAAGCAAAGGAAAGAGCATTGGATAATGGAGCGTCAAAGAAAAAAGAATACAGATACTTGTTTATTATTTTACACTTTGGTTAACCCATCCATTTTGTAGTGAAATTTCCCAATGTTAATTCCCACATTCAATTATCTGAAGACCATCTGACTTGGAGCCCATACCAATAGGACTATTTGCCACCTTTTCCTCAGTTGCTTTTTGCAGTGAAAGTGACCATGGGTTGAAAGTAGAACATTATAGTTTCCAAGCGCTGTATCTGCTAAGGTTCATGTTTCATTTTAACTAATTTGTGTTCGTTGCAATTGTTTTTAGTCAACTATTTTGGAAGGTTGATAGAATAAAATTTTTACAGTTTATAAATCTGACCACTTTTAGCTATGCTAGTGTGTTTCAGAATAAGCCTATTTGGTGTCTTACAACACACATGCATGGGCACTTATATACAAGTACTGACAGCATTGTTTTAGCTACACAGCTCTTTGTACAGAGATAAGCTGTGTGTGATGAATACCAGGTGGAGACTTATTCTTAGGTTTTAATTACACTTTGTGTATTAACTTCTACAGCAGCTCTCATAGTAAGTGGCTTTTGAGGAGTGAGTGCAATTTCAGCATATCCGGAGTCCTAGCCAGCTTTGAGAAGTGTGTGTGTGAGAGAGAAAGAGGAAGAGAGAGAGATGCATGCTTGTGCTTGCCTTTCATCTCAATTCTGTTTTTGATAAAGGCAGTAGTTAAAGCTTTTATAGTTCTGATTCTACTCTCGTTGCTTTTGTTTACTCATGGTGCCTTGCTTTTGTGTGTGTTTTTTTAGTTTTTACTGTGAGTTCGTATTTCTCAGAATTTTACCTGTGGCAATTGTCTCAGGCCAGAGTTAAGGGTGGGTTCCCTGGAAAGGAATCACCTGTGCTTCTGCCAGGTGACTGGAGGCACTCCTGACCCTAGGCATCCCCGCCCCCTGGACAACTGGGAACTCAGCTGTCCATTTGAGGTGTTTTGGACCGTAGGCTATTTTGGGCTACAAACTTGATTAAGGCCTGGCTTGTGATTATGAATTCTTGTAGGTGCAGGGGTCTCCCCACTCCACTTAGTGCGAAGCTTGAGACAGGCTATTGTGTTTATAGCCCTAAGCTTAGTTCTAATTCTCCCAAACACTCAGGATGTGGTCCTTTGGTGGGTCTTATTAGACACTTGGCTTTGGGAGGCCCTGGGCTTTTTGTTTTTTGTCCCTGTCTCTAGCCACCACTATGAGACGGAAAACACAAGCTTCAGTTTGCCTGGCCCAGCAGATGCCCCTGTGGCAAAACCACTTTTAGTCCCCTGCATACTTCTTAGGATTCCCGCTTCCTCTTAATCTTTGGCTTCTAATATTTCTTACTACCCAGGCAGGACATATCTAGCTATCTATTTTTAACATTTTATCTAAGCTTTTTAATTTTCAGCATCTAGATCAGTCAGAGTACCTACTTGGATAGTCCCTCTCCCCATCTCGAAGTGGAAGTCCTCAGTTAATTCTTTTTTAAAGGGTTTATTTATTTATTTTTAGAGAGAGGGGAAGGGAGAAAAAGAGGGAAAGAAACATTGATGTGAGAGAGAAACACTGGCCAGTTGCCTCGCATATATGCCCCAATTGGGAATAGAACCCACAACTCAGGCATGTACCCTGACCAGGAATCAAATCAGCGGCCTTTCACTTTGAAGGATAACACCCAGCCAGCTGAGCCACACCAGTCATGGCCTCAGTTAATTCTTAAGATAGCTTTGAACCTTCCTCTGTTGAGCCCACTGCAGGACTGGTAGCAGTCTCTTCTACAGAATTCACATCTAACATGCACCCAGACCCCACTATAATATTCAGTGCTCACTACTTGTTCAGAATCCCATTCTAGTCAGACAACTATGATTTCTAGGTTCTTTTTTCCACATGGAACTACCAAAAATTCCAGTTCCTTTTAATTTCTCCCAGTTGTTGTTGAATATTGTGCTCCTTGAAGCAGCACAGTTACATCTGCCTCTTCCATCTGGCAGCTCTTAAGGTATTTCCTTCCTCATTCTTCTCCTACCCCCTAAGCTTTTTGATTAAGGGTCCTCAGTGTCTGTCACTCAGTGTGACTTAAGATCTCCATTCCCAAACATCAGGATCACTGATGATTTCCCTCTCTTTGATAGCTAGTTGTCACCTCCTCAGGCATTACACATTCAGAACCGCATCGACTATTCCAAATATGGCCGGGCCATGTCTGAGTATGTGGACTGCCCAGATGATGCTTTCAATGCTCTTTGTGGCTTTTGGTAAGTAGCTCTTATGGTTCATTACAATTCACTGAGCAAATAATCTCTTCTTCCCTCCCCACTCCCTGTTCTTCCTACCCTCCAGCCCTGTTCTTTTTCATGTGAACTGTCTTAAGCCAGCTCTTATTCATCCTGGACTTATGAATAATAAGCTTTTAAAAAAGGTAAATGATGTGCTATTATCTGATTCCTTTTGGAATGGGCATAGTAAGCCCCTGACAGTATTCTATTTATCTTTGCTTAAGAATAATTTACTTGAATAGAAAATAATCCAGAATCTCAAAAACTCCTAAATGTTGGTTTAAAAACCTAACACTTTATCAGTCAGTTCTGTCTGCAGAAGTTGATAGTTATTCAGTTACAATTAAAAATAACTAAATCTGTTGAATTAATATGCCTCTTTCAGGTATAGTGGCTCTTAAGATATTTTACAGAGGAGTTTCATTTACTATCTTTAAGGGAAGAAATTGAAGTCCTTAAAAATCTCATTTTATCCTACATTTGATGTCAATTGCTATTTTATATTGACTGCATTAATTAGATTTCCTGCTGATTGCAGTCTTCCAGTACATAATGTATCAAAAAAATCTATTAGTTATAATTTAGATTCTTGTCATAAATATTTTAGAAGGCTTTCTAGCAGTGGTAATAACTGTTAAAGGTGTTTAATTTTCTTAATCCATCTCCAGTTATTTTGCTCTTCTCAAAATAAAATCTGTTTCTCATTTTCCTGTGTGATTTTGTGTCTTGATTGTGGGCTCACTAGTTTTGTGTAGACTTCTTACTATAATTACATTTATAACAAGGTCTGTTCTAAATTTCAGGCAATGAGTTTGGTGTTTTTTAATAAGTTTCTAAGCTCATTCATGAAACTAATTGTCGTCGTCGGCAGCCCTCCGTCTCGAGAGACGATGGTGTAGCTTCTTAAGAGTCTATCTGCACCGCTGAGAATGGCTGTGCAGTCCGACTCGGGAGTGACACGGTATCTGTCTCCTCCCGTGTTGAATCGACATCTTGCGATGACGCTGGAGTGTCCTCTCCAGTGAAGCTGAAGCTACAGAGCCCGGGCAGGGTGATATGGAGGGTCTGCTGTTGCCCATGCAGCAGACCCCCCCCCCTCTTCGCAGCCGAAGGGTCCAAGGGAAAGACGGAGTCAATACAGCTTGGTTTCAGGTGCGCCGCAGGAGTTGCCGGTGTTGACTACAACGTCAAACCGCCTTAGGGACTCCGGCTCCGGATTTTCTGTCGGGGTTTACTCCCTTAGCCTTTCCCCTGAAGAGGTATGCCGCAAGGCAGCGGAGGTTTTTTGGAGTCAGAGTTTTCCTTCTCTAATTGTACAAGGACATAAAGCATGTGTCCAAAAGCCCACTGAGTGGCGGTTTCAGTGTCTGTGAGCACCTTTGCCAAAGATGTTAACCAGCAGGATCTGAGAGTTAAAGTTATTTTAAGGTTTGCACCCGTACTTTGAGATTCTAGATTATTTTCTATTCAAGTGAATTATTCTTAAGCAAAGATAAATAGAATACTATCAGGGGCTTACTGTGCCCCAACAGGCGCACATCTCCTAAACTGCAAGGGTCCCCACGAGACTTGTAATTGGAGGAGCCAGGGCTGGTGGCAGCTTGCGTGGGACTAAACCCCTGAACCTCTCTCCAAGGCCCCCTTTTCTGTGACTCTCCAGTGAGCTGACAGAGCCCCGCCTTGGCTCATTTCTGTCCTATAACATTTCTGGAGAGCCTAGGCTCTCTCCTGTTGCTCCTTCTGTCCTAGGCCCTTCCTTGTTTCACTGTCCCTGGCTTCAATAAACGTACTCTCAGAAACAAACAAACGAAAGTTACTTTAAGGTTCACATGAAAGGATTTGTTCAGTGATTGAGCAAAAAAAATCCTTGCCTAGAGATAAAAGAGGGCAGAAGAGTAACAAGTGAGGAAGGCAGTGGAAAACTTCCTTGAAATGATTAAAGTAACTCAAGCAGTAAATTAAACATACCCTATTAATGGTGAAAGTATTTTTTCATTGATTTTGTTTGGAAGCATGAATGAACTCTAAATTGTATCACATTTTTGGAGAGGACTTTCATGCTAATATCAGTTAGTGACCTTGAGATATTACTTTAAAGTGTAAATTCATCTTAATAAAAGGGCTAAAATGGGAAACATTAGTTATTAAATCTCAAATGATATTTATTACCTGTCTTGGTCTGTAAAGTTTCAAAACTGCAAAATACGTGCCTTTATTAGTTTTAGATAATCTAGAAATATGAAGAGTATCTGTGTGTTCTTTCTTTGAGATTGAGATCAGGGAAGTAATCCTCAAGAGACTATTTTAGAATATCTGCTTTTAAAAACTCTTGATGGATTTTACAGGAGGATGCTGACTTTGCCTAACTTGATTTGAGTTCACATCGGTAGCCCTGTATGACGGATGAGAACTGACTGTATGACGGGTGAGAACTGACTTTGTTAAAGAGTAAACAGCAACACTGTAACGCGCCTTTGGTTAAACGTGCTCTGATGGTGGTGGGACAGCTTTGATGCCGTGGTCCCTGGAGGCGCATTCCTAGGACGAGCGTGTTTGAACATACACCTGGGAAACACCTCTGGGTCACAAGGACTGCCTCAGTGCATCCATTTTACCTGTCAGGCTCTGAGCTCTGAAGCGTGTTCTCTCCTATTTGACAGGGAGCACTGTGTGGGAAGAATACAGGCTCTTGAGCTGGACTGCCTGATCCCAAAGCCTAGTTTTTTGTGATCTGAGGCAAGTGAAGTCACACTTCCGTTTCCCATTTATAATATGGAATAATAGTACCACTCCTTCTAAGGTGGTTTTGAAGAGTAAACCAGTCATTATATGTTGAATCTTTCAACTAGTGTATAGCACATAGTAAGCATACAATTGTACATTATTTTAATTTTTGTTAACCTTTTGATTTTTGCTTTTACTGTTACTGTGTTTTCTTTATTCAGTCTACAAAAATGGGTCAGTAATTCAGAGGTGGTTCATTGAAGTAAAAAATGAATAACAAAAATAGGAATAAAACACTACAGCTCAAAATAACATCATAAACATAGTGAACAGAAATTCAGTATAATTATAGAATGTGAATCTTAATATCCAGGGACTAGTGGATTTACAGGTTGATGATGTCACTCAAGTAATAGAAAAATAAAAATTGTGAATAGAAAGTCCCAGTGACTCTGAAAATTGAATTTTACTTGGCAGGTGATTTATTTGTCCACAGTCTCCAGTGCTTTCTCCATTATGAAACTTTGTCAAATCGTGGCATGAAACCCTCAATGCTTTCGAGTCATTTTCAGGCAAAGTACAGTGGCCTTTCTAGTGAACCAGATGAGTCTTTCCAGATCAAGTACACAATAATGTTTTCCAGGGTGAGATTGATGGATTTTTTTCACTGGGGACCCAGAGTAGAACAAAATCCCAGAGACATCAAAGTTGCATTCATCATAGCAAAAGCAGATTTGCTGAGAAGTTTGCAGCATCAACCTCATAGCTGGTGGCAAACATACTCAAAGGGAAAGAGGAACAAACTTACAGAAAAATACCTTTATCACATGCTACCCTTGCATGTCACATAATATCAGTGGTATTGTATAGTATGGGAGCACAGTCACGTGTGTGTGAAGGAATATTTTACGTTATAGTTTATTGAAATCACTGATATGAGTCAGCCCTTAGCATATGTCTGATACCACATATTAGGAAGAAATGTTCGGTGGTTCTTTATAGAAAAACTTTGCTTCAGAAGGAGAGAGATTTTTGTTGCTTATTTTGTGGACTCTGATGTCGATATTAGGTTCCTTGACCTTCCTAATGACAGAGCACCAGTAAGCAAACAACCAGGAAGATAGCACTCTGCAAGTAATTGTCCACACTCCACCGTTGCCACCAAGAGGGTGATGAAGGCTCCATCATTCAATGTATATTTTCTAGTGGGCTGTATGAAGATATGTTCAGCAAGTAAATATCTCAGCTTTTCTATGTTGAATTTTGCTAGCTGTCAAGATATTTTTGAAATAAGATATGAAATGAAGTATTTGTTCATTGTCCTGTTGTGAGTAAAAACCATTTCTATGATATCACTTGGTTTAGCCAGGTATTAATCACATAAGCATTTTTATCTTTTGTAATTTAATTTTTCTCTTAGTCAGTTTCAGAAATCAGATACTGAGAATTTTTAAAAACTAGATGATGATGCTCACAACTTGATTACCAAGAATTTGACTCTTTTCTAGCATATGCTGATTTTTACCCCAAAAAAGCAATGATATGTTGAGCATTTGTAAAAATCTGAGGCAAGTGCACACAAAGTGATGAACGAGGAGGCCATTCACCACTTCCCCCCAGGTTGAAACCTTCCATTTCCCAACTTTAAAAGATGACTAAGAGATGCTAAAAGAAAACTTTTAAGAAGTTTCTCCATGATATGTGGGTTTATTTTTAATGCCAGTATCTGTACTTCCTACTGGAACAAACCGTTGCATCCATTGGCAGCTGTCTATACCACAATGAGTTATGATTTTCTAATTTATTAAATTAAAATATGTTAATTAGCTTAGATTTAGATCCAGACTACTGCTCAAGCTAAATACATCCTTGAACCTGGATGTAAGAATGTGCTGATATGGAATACCTATTATTAATTTTTTAATATTGTGTTTTATTGATATTCAAATATTATGATGAACATATAACATTTGTTCATGACCATCAGTCATCTGCTTGTACCATATGCCTCCTGAGAGAACTCATAGCTGGCAAAATTTGAGATATACTGCTGTAGACATTACAGAGTTACTTTTTTAGTCTGGTGTTCAGTCTGTATTATTCAGTCAGTTCAGGCAGATTTTCTTCCTTTGGGAACTATTTATTCATCTGTAAAAGTGAGAATAGCCAGACAGTTTCACTCATTAAAATATTATTACTTACTAAACTGATAGCCTTTTTAAACTGAATAGGTCCTTTGAATGTCATAGATCCTACAAATCTTAAAGATTTTAGGAGTATCTCGTCCGTTCTTCCTCAATAGGCACAAGTCTCCCTGCAGCACACCTGGCACATTCTCTGTGAACGTTCCCTAGTGGGTGAGTGTGGCCAGTGAAGCTTCTGTGACTCGGGAAGGGCAGGTCCATTGCTGGGCAACTTGGTTCCATTTCCAACAGTTGAAACTCTTAGAAGGTTTACATATTTGTAGTTGAACCTGATGATTTCTCTTTCCTATAACCTTTATATATTGGTTTTCTTTTGGCCATCTAAGCCAAACAGTAAAAGTATTTTAAAATTTTAATTAATAGACCTTTAATTACTTCAAGTCAGCTACGAATCCTCTTCTAAGACATCACTTCCAGGGCAAATAGCTCCAGTTATGTCAACCCTGCTTACTGTCTGTTTCATATCTCTCTCTGGTCTCTTCCTCCTGTGTCTGTGCATTTGAGTGCTCTTGAGGACAGTTGTGGTCTACCTGTATTGATTTATATGATTTGTGTGTGTGTGTGTGTGTGTTACATAAGAAGTAGTGTTTACTGAGGCAAATCAACTGTGTGCCAGGAAGTGTGGGCTTGCACAGTCCTGTATTATTTAACCTGTTCAACTTTGTAAGTAGGCTTGATTATTGACAGTGCACTAATAAGGTAACTAAGACTCAGATATTAAGTAAATTGCTCCCGGCAACTTACCCAGGACGTAGCAAAGCCATGTCTCCTATTCCTTTCTATTATTTCATTGCACCACCTGTTGCACACCTTTCTTACACTTATTGCCTCGGTCACATCCTTTTTTGAATTAAAAAAAGTATTGCATGGATTCTGAAAACCTTTAACTTATACAGAAATGTATGAAGAAAACTGCTCCACCCCAGTAACTCTGCTGGTAGTATGAAATATGATTGCTTTTTACATTCCCATTCCACCACTTAATTTCTGTACCTAAGTAAAATGGAGCTATGAATATGTATTTGTTTCATTGTCAGGACTGAACAAGTTAATATACATAAAAAAATAGTCTCAGGAACATAGTAAGAACTCGAACGTTAGTTGCTTTTATTTATACAAACACATGGATATTCATGTATATGAAAATAAATACAATACAGTCAACTAATATTTGAAAAGTGAGCCAAGTATACTTAACAGGGACAGGATAATCTTTTAAATAAATGGTGTTGGGAAAACTGGACAGCTACATGCAAAAGAATGGAATTGGTTCCTGACATATACCAGTCATAAAAATTAACTCAAAGACTTTAAGACCTGAAACTGTAAAACTTCTACAAGAAAACGTAGAAAAAATGTTCTTTGACAGTGGTCTTGGCAACTATTTTCTGGATATGACACCAAAAACAAACAGGTGGGACTGCATCAAACTGAAAAACTTCTGTATAGCAAAAGAAACAACAAAATGAAGAGGCAGCATACAGAATAGAAGAAATATTTGCAAACTGTATATCAGGTAAGGGGTTAATCTCCAAAATACACTGGGTTGGCCAAAAGTCTGATTAGTTTTTTCTGTAAAATAAAGGACACATTTTTCATTTTTATCAATAAGTTTATGGATTTCGATATTTTGGGTATGTCAGCTAAATCTCACGTGGTAGAACATTGATTGTTCTCAGTTAATGTCTCGATTTGATCACTATCAAGTTCACCTGGTCTACCTAACCTTGGAGCATTGTCCAGCGAGAAATCTCCAGCATGAAACTTCACATTCGATCAGTCATAGCACCTTCTCTGTACACTGCACAAATCATTTTTTGCATTTCAGTTGTGTTTTTACCTTTCTTGAAATAAAACATAATATTCCGAAAATGTTGTGTATTTTCTTCCATCTTCAGTATGAAAGTGGCTACACAAAAATTCACCAATGTTGATGATTTTTTAAATGCATGCTGATATCATAGCTGTCACAATACAGCCTAACAAAATTGTTTTGAGTGATGTTAGAAACAACTCAATGCTACTAGAGCCATCATATGGAAAACAAAACAATACAAAACATGAACTTTTGGGCCAACCCAACATAAGAACTTATACAGCTCAAATGCAAAAAGACTAATAATCCATTTTACAAAGAGGCAGAGAACCCGAATAGGATTATTTTCAAAGAAGATATATGAATGGCCAACAGGTACATGAAAAAATGCTCAATACCACTAATCATCAGGGAAATGCAAATCAAAACTACAATGAGCTATATGACTATCATCACACTTGTTATCATTGAAAAGACAAGAAATAAATGTTGGTAAGGATGTGGAGAAAAGAATCCTTATACACTGTTGGTGGAAATGTAAATTTTCACTATAGGAAATAATATGGAGGTTTTGCAAAAGATTAAAAATAGAATTACCATATGATCCAGCAATCCAGCTTCTGGGTATTTATCCAAAGGAAGTGAAATCACCATCGTGAAGAGGTATCTGCACCACCTATGTTTACTGCAGCATTATTTACAACAGCCAAGACATAAAAACAGCCTAAGTGTCCATCAGTGGATGATTAGATAAAGAATATGTGAGGTATTATTCAGCCATAAAAAAAAAGGAAATTCTGTAATAAGAAACAACATGAATGGACTTTGAGGGTGTTATGCAAAGTAAAGTAAGTCAGACAGAAAGACAAATACTGTATGATATCACTTATATGTGCAAACTAAAAAAGGCTGAGGTCACAGAACAGCAGAATGGTGGTTTCTGGGGTGTGAGAAATAGGGAAATGTTGGTCTACTATACAGCATGTGAGTATAGTTAACTATACTATATTATATACTTCAGAGTAAGTATAAGAAAGTAAGCTAAGAAAGTAGATCATAAACATTCTCACTATTAAAAAATAGTAGTGTGGCTCAGTGGATTGAGTGTCAGCCTGCGAGCCAAGTGTCGCTGGTTCGATTCCCAGTCAGGGCACATGACTAGGTTGCACGTCAGGTCCCCAGCTGGGGGCGCAAGTGGGAGGCAACCACACAGTAATGTTTCTCTCCCTCTCTTTCTCCTTTCCCCTCTCTCTAATAAAATAAAATAAAATAAAGAAACAAATAAATTATTTTTAAAATAGTAGTTATGTGAGATGATAGTCATTGTGGTAGTCATTTTGCACTATATACATGTATCAATCAACACATATTCCTTAAACATACACAATGTTATGTGTCAATTATATCTTATTAAAAACAGGGGAAAAAATAGAAAAGTCTTTCCTATATCAGGCTAATAAAACTTTTCCTTTAAAAAAACCTTAATGAATGAGCTTAACAATAGTTTAGAGAGACAGTTGAGAATCGATATAAGAAAATATCCAGAATTAAGAAGTTCATATAATTTAAAAACTGCTTAATCCAAAATAAAGCTTAAAAAGTTATTAATACAGGAATACACCACAGGCAGGACAAATAGAAAGCAAGGAGTAAGAAGGTAAATACAACATAGTTATATCTAAGTAACTATAATTAGTTAAATGCAATGGTCTAGATGTTCCAGAATTTTTTTTATAAAAGAGAAGATACATATATGTGGAAAATTTTAAATTTTTATTGTATTTTTTCCATTACCATTAGTCCCCTTAAACCTGCCCTCTCCTGGGCAGTCACAGTCTCCACACTGTTGTCCACATCCATGAGTCCTTTTTCCTTTTTCCTCAATCCCTCCATCCCCTAACCTCCCCTCTCTTTAGCTGTCATTCTGCTCTCTATTTATGAATCTCTCTGTTTTCCTTTTTAATTCAGTTTGTTTATTAGATATGAACAGCATTATTTATAATCGCCAAGATATGGAAGCAGCCCAAGTGTCCATCAGTAGATGAGTGGATACAACAACTATGGGACATTTATAAAATGAAATACTACTCAGCCAAAGAAAAAGAAGAAAGTTTTACCCTTTGCAGCAGTATAGCTGGACCTTGAGAGCATTATGCTAAGTGAAATAAGCCAGTCAGAGAAAGACAAGTACCATATGGAATTCTTTAAAAACAAAGCCAGAATGGGGCAGTTTGTATTTAATTTCCTCAACCTGCTTTGATCACCCAAAATTTATCATAGATATTCTTTCATATCATATGTCACTATACTTTAGTTTTTTCTTTCTGTAGCTGCAAAGTATACTATATTCAGTTAATTTATTTAGCTATTCCCTAAATAATGGATATTGAGGTTGTCTTCATGCTATTACAAATAACGGTGTAGGAAACAGGCTGTACACATATTTATATTTGTGACACTTGGGTACCTGAACCTACATATAGAAATTTACAGTTGTCTCTTAAAAATATTTTATCTTGGTTGATCTGGCCTGTTTTTATAATGTATTGTCATTGGATAGATATTGCCCTTGTGATCCAGTGATTTCACTGTCTTTGGTTTTATGTCATTTTTTTATTATTATGATCAACCTGCTCTCCTTGATATCTTGAATATTGTGGATTTAACAGACCTCACTAGATGCTTTCATCAAATCTTGTTAAGAAAGTAGTCATTTAGTGAGTAGACTTTGCTACGCAGTCTGGAAGAATGATAAAATACTCTACATTTGGGGAAAATTTAAATATAAACAGCAGATGTCTGTAGTTTTGGAAATGTCTGAAAAATGTCTAAAAATGCCCACAGTTTTTTTGCGCACACACATGCACACACACAGCACGAGTGTTACTTTGAGTCTGTTAGGCTAGCTTCCACATAACTGACATAGGCATTTCCAAATTTCTGTTTGGGAGTTTTTTCTGAAGATCGAATTTAATATAATCAGTTAAAATATATTTTCAGAATATTGGGTTTATTTAAACCATTGAAAGTGGTTGCATGAATGTGAAATAAAATACAAAAATTATCTTCAGTATTTATTAGTATCATTAGATGCCTTCATCGAATCTTGTTAAGAAAGTAGTCATTTAGTGACTACTCATGTGCTATTAGTATGCAATGAACGTGTTACATGACCCAACTAAACATATGGCGCTTTACTGAACATAGTAAACAATGAGAATGTTAAGTTTTGTGCACATTTTTATTCGTTCTTCACCTTTTAAAGACTTTAGAGATAGAAACTTACATATATACCTCTGAACCTTTCAAGACTTCTGAAGTGATAGAATACAGATTATTGTTCTCATTTTTTAGTTGAAGAAAGTGAAACACAGAGAAATAAAATAACTGCCCAGAAAGAGGAGCGATTTGTTCTGATCAGCAGGAGCATCATGGAAACCTTCACACAAGAGGTAGCCTTTACCCTGGGCTTTCCGTTTTGCTCGGGGCTGACCGTGAGAAGGGGCACGAGGCTGAGCAGTGAGCCCAGGCGGAGCGGCAGGGAAGAATCCAGGAGGAGGTGGGAAGCAGAGTGGCTGACGCGTATTGGGAGACTGGGCCGAAAGGATAACGTGGGGCCAGCACCGAGTGAGTCCTGAGTGCCAGGTTCAGGAATTCAGGTGTGCATCTGTAACAGTGGGAAGTCCGTTGAGAGGATCTGAGGAAGGAGAATGACTCACGGGGCCAGGCATGGAGTAGAGACCTGCTGCTACTTACTATTCCGCGGCTTAGTTTAAAAGCCATCAATGTTTCAGTGCCTGTAGGAAGGACAGCCATGTGCTAGTTGTTTGTGTTCACCGTGCCATATCGTAACAGGGTGTTTTCCCCTGAGGGCATGCCTCAGGAGCATGGCTGATTGCCAATTCAGAAATAAGTGCACCGTGTCCTCTCCCTGGGCTGCCTCGCATCTGTGTGCACGCTTCCGTGGGGCCTGGCACACGAAAGCGCGGTGCTTCTACCAGGTCCCCCTGCAGTGGTCGTGCTGTGACTTGGCCACGGGAGATGGATTCTTTGATGCTCAGACATGTTTACTGGCCTAAAAAGATTGATATGGGTATCTTTTAGTTTTCAGAAATTCATATATGAGAATTCTAATCTGAAGGAATTAGTGTCTTCTAAAAGTCAAACAATATTGAATGAGCATTTACTGTGTTCCAGGCACCTGTCAGGGTGGGAGGAAAGCAGAGTAAGGTTTGGTCCCCAGGCAGGTTTTACTTAGTATCACATACTTATGTTTAGCATCATATACATACGTTATTTATTTGTCAGCCTTTATCACAGTGCCTGGCTATTCTTATTTTCAAGTCTTGTCTCTGTCACTGTGAATGCTTTCCTCTCCCCCAAGATACCCTTTTCCCTCATTCTGTCTACATTCTGCTACCTTAGCATCCCCCCACAAAGACCACTTCTTCCAAGGATCCTTACCCAGCTCTTCAAAGCCATTGTCAGTTCAATTCAATACCTTGCCGAGTATTCTGTTAGGTATGAGGTCCTGTGTGAGGAACCTAGGGATGGGAACTATGCTGACTTCATCTTTAAAACCTCAGGACTGAGCATAGCAGGGGCTCCAAATATGTCGTGTAAGGAAGTAAGGGACTTACATTCTCTTGAGGAGAAAAAGATTTAAACAGCATTTGGGGCAGCATGTGTGGCCTGTGTGTTCGGTTTTATGGAAGTTAGGGTAGAGACTGGAAACAGAATGTGTGCATTGACTCATTCAATTAAAGGGCATTGAGTGCCTACCATGGTCAACAGCTGTCTGGGCCCTATGGATATGTGACCCGTGAGGTCGTTTAAATGCTTTTGAAGCAGGGAAAGCATTTCTGGGAGATTTTTTTGACTTGTGTGTTTCACACAGGGCGTGTGGTGGGTATTTCCTACTATTCACTAAGGGACAGAAGCCCACTTCACCTATATGTTTTGGAAAATCCTGTCTTTCTTTCAGAGGATGCTCTAAGCAGGTGTATCCTGTCCCACTTGTAATATCATGTACTCTACCCAGACTTTGTCTTCTGACTTATTTCCAGTAGCCACCAGCACGGTGGCACACTGTCCTGATGCACTGTGGGACCTGGCAAAAGCCTGGACCATCCTGGAAGCCTTTGCATCTGCTGATGGTTGTCAGACTATAGCCAGATAAGTCAATAGCAGAAGATATTGGTGATTTCTTAGATTAGGTTTGTTAGAGGCAAAGCCTGTGTAAGTGATTTATTGAGGAATTTCCATCAAAAGGAAGCAGTAAGGAAGTGAGGGAACCAGAAGAGAGCCAGAGACAGAGCTGAGAAAATGTGCTTCTAGCTGAAGTCTGGCCTCTGCCTGATCCCCATGGAACCACAGAGTTGCCCGCTTCGTGGCAGGGGCTCAGCCATTTGTCCTTACTTATGGGCATTATCTTTCAGTCAGTTCTGAACTCAGGGGTCCCAGGGACCTTTCCCAGAAAAGGGCTCCATTGTGAACCCTCAGCAGCCAACACTCACTGCCCTGTGAAGTTTCACTGACACAGGCCGTCTTTATAAACCGAAGTTGACACTTATACTTGTTAACATTAGTGTATCTCTTTCCATTCACAAATGAAGTTATCTACCTAGGGAGATCATGGTATACTATTTAGGTAGCACTTTGAACTTAAAAATCAAGTTTATTTTCTTATTTTGCTGTATCCCTGAAACAACTGTGTTGGGTAAGTAGGATAGTTATTAGTGTTTTACAGTTGAGAGCATAATAATCTGTGAAGGTTAAGTGACTTCAGATCAAGTAGCAATAGCTACCACTGGGTACTCTGGTTACCCTTGCAACAGACCCATGAAGTGGTGGTGTTATGCCCGGAAGTTGGGATGCAGGGAGGGTAAGTGACACATCTGTGTCCTTAGAGCTGGTCTGCAGTGGAGCCTGTTTGACTCCACATCTGCATTAGACCCAGCGTACCCTGCAGCTGCTGGGTGTGGTAGGCAAAACCAAGTCTGACACCCAAGTCTTTGACACCTACAACTTCGAAAGAGGCCTCTAAGCACAAATGAAGGGGACATTTGTATGAAATTTTAAATCTCTCAACTGTTTAAAGTTAGCACAGCATATCCAGCTGAATTGTTAAAACTCAGGGGTTGCTCCATCAGGAGTAGCAACATTTGTGACATTTTAGTTGTTCAATTTACATTCGTCTTGTATTCCTGTCCAGATTGACATGACAGCTTGAGACTCCAGACACTGTGTACCACAGTTCTCTTGATTTTTTCATAGTGAGGCATAAATAGATTATGAGGTAAAGCTTTGAGAATTTTTAATTAATTTAAGTTGAGAATAACACAGGGTAATACTATCTGAGGCATCTAGAACGCCTGAGCGGATAGGGTACTCTGGCTCAATAATTTATTTGTTTGGCAAACACTTGGTGAGTGCCGGCTCAGCGGTAAGGCGCTGACAACCTACAGACAAGGAAACAGGGCGCTATAGCAGCAGCCAGACTCTGAGAAAGGTACTTAGGTCTTTAAAATTTTGTTTTTAGTTAATGGTAGCATAGCCCTGTTTTAAAGTAAGATTGACTGAAGCAAAGATGTTCTCACACTGTGTTCATTAATATGGCAGTCGTTATTGGAACACCTGTGTGCGAGGCACTACAACCTAGTCCTGTCATTTGCTAAGTCGGCAAGCTTTGAAAGGAGTCTTAGGAAATGCGTTCATAACATTTTTATGTCAAAACACACCTAACCTGTAACATATTACAAGATGTGTATTGGTGGTCATGGCGGAGTCAGTTTGGGTTAGCTAAAAGAAAAATTATGATGCAGTTCAAAATAATTAAAAGTGTCAGAAACCAGGTGTGATTCTGGAGAAAGGGGATATCTAGAAAACATTTATTGAAATCTTATTGAGAATAAAAATGAACTTCAGTTGTCCCCTGAATGTTTCAGCAAAGATTTTATGTTGAGGCTGGGTCTTAAAGTTTGGCTTTTCTTATTTAACATAAATTGTACAGTTAGAAATGAAAAAACTTCACAACTTCTTGGGAATTAACTAATATATAAAGTAAATGAAATCACTAGTTAGCCTCACCTATAACTTAAGTAATGAAACATTTTATTTCAGATAGATAAATATCAGACAGGCCTCCCCTCCTTCATCCCATATGCTCTGATTAATATACGTCATACATTTTAAAGTGACAGGTTTTGAAAACATATATTCTGTCTTCTGTCCATAGCTCTTGTCTTCAGTTTTATACTAGTATATACTGTTAAAAGGTACCAGATACCTGAATAGGATGTCCTGCACTACTACATGTTATTTACTTTGAAAAGCATTAAAATATATGGTGTTATTTTTCTTTTCAAAATACGAGTTTAAGCATTTATGTTTTTCTTAATATTTGCCTGCATATGTAGGGCCCTATTTTAATATTGTATAGTGGACAATCAAGGCAAATAGGATATAATTTTACCAAAATTAGCTTTATAGCAAATAAGTATATTTTCTACTATAATTGTACACAATTGTCATATAAATTAGTGTGTACTATATGCGTGTGCCAAGAACTGTTCTAGGTACTGGAGGTAAAAGCAGTGGACTTCATAGAAAAAGTTCTTACCCTCTCAGAACTCAGTTTCTAATATAAGTTGGGAGAAAGACAGTAAACAAGTAAAATAAATATAAACTATTAAGTGCCAAGAACAAAATAAAATAATATTAGAGAAAACTCTGTTCTACCAGAGTAATACTAATATTTAATGTTTCTAAGAGTGTTGCAATTCAAGAAGTTAAATTACTTAAAATGAAAGTTGTCATCACTTCCGGCGCACTAGTTTCTATCCCAAGCTCTTCTCAAGATTTCCTAAGTACATGCGAAACAGAGTTTGGTTTCTACCCATGAAGAAATAACTGCTACAGAAATTGCCCTCCCCCCACCCACTGTGTAAACAGCTGGAACAGTGGACAAAATATATTAACTAACTGTTTGTGGCATTGGACAACAGGCAGCTCAGGGTTGAACCCTAAGAGAAGGGAAGTAGAGGAGGCAAGCATCCTCCCACATCGTATGGCCTGAAGGCAGATTCCAGGGACTATCTCAGGGATGCGGCACCAAACAGCCCTGTGATCTCACTGGGCTCAGGAGCCAGAGATGACAGTTGAGGCAGCTAGGATTCGTGAGGGAGAGCCTGGAGGTGAGGGGGTTTCTCAGGAGAAGAGTTCTAGACAGCGACAGAGGAGGCCCTTGAGCTGTTGGCTAAGCACTGCTCTGCTCACCTGTAGGACAAAACTCCACTGGGTGGGAAAAGAAACACTGGAAGGCAGTAGGTCCATTGATTTCTGTAGTTCACAAGGGCTGGGGCTTAGTTCATGCTCCCACCCGCAGTCTGGAGAGACGTCATAATACAAGAAAAATGGGATAGAGTCTGTAGGAGAGTATCATCTAGGTAATGGGACTGAATTATCCCTAGAGCAAAATCTGCTCTAGACTTGCCCTAACAATTCTTAAAAGCAAGCCTTGAGAGAGAAAACTGATCTGAAGTAACTTAACTGCCTGCCAGAACAAGTCCACCTGTAACAAAACCCAGCATGCAAAAACATAAAACTAAGTTACTAGCGATGCAAAAAAGCAATAAAATTATGACCTATTATGTGTATGGGGGGGAGGATCAAGTAATAGAAACAAACCCAGATATTACAGATGAAATTAATAGACAAGCAGGTTAAAACAACTGCTATAATTCTATTATGATTAGGGGTGTAGAGGAAAATATAAACATGTTGAGAGAAATGGAAGTATAAAAAGAGACCCAACTAAAGCAAAGGTGAAAAATGAAATGTCTGCAGTGGCAAATGCACTGGTTGAGGGAGCAGGACATTGGCAACTGAAGAAGAAATCATCAGTGAACTTAAAAGACAGCAATAGAAAGTGTCCAGAATAAGGCAGAGAGAGGAAAATGAGAGAATTGAAGAGAGCCAGTGTAAACTGTGGAAGAATAGCACGTGGTCTCAAATATGTGTGATTGGTCTGTTAGACAAAAGGGGGGTGGGTAGAAGAGGAGAGAAAAGAATGGCCATAATTTTTTTCAAATTTGGTGAAAATGGTAAGTCCAAGATCTGACATGGTCAATGAACTCCAAAGAGAAGAAATGTAAGGAAGACCAAAGTAAGACACATCACAATTGAATCACTGAAAACAAAAATGAAAAGAAAATCTTGAAAGTACCCAGAGAAAAATGAGGCAATATGTGCAGAGGAACAAAGAATGAAAAACCCAAAAAGCTTATCAGAAATGCTGCAAACTGAAAGACAATGGATCAGCATCTTTAAAGCACTGGAAGGAAAGGACAGAAGGATGGAGTCAAAAAGGGATACTGTCAACCTAGAATTTCTAGCATAAATGTCAGAAATGAAAGGAAAATAAAAACCTATTTTAAACAGACAAAGTCATAAATAGTGCCAGCAAACCAGCACAAGAATTGTTCAAGCTTTTCAGGCAAAAAAGATACCAGATGGAAATTTGGATTTACACAAAGTACTTTAGACATGGTAAAGATGAGGTTAAATATAGAAGACTTTTCATATTTTTGATCTCTTTAAAACATAATTAATGCCCTGACCAGTGTAGCTCAGTTCGTTGAATGTTATCCCACAAAGCAAAAGATCACCAGTTCAATTCCCTGTCAGGGCATATGCCTAGGTTGCGGGCTCGGTCCCTGGTTGGGGTGTATGTGAGAGGCAGCCGACCAATGTTTCACTCTCTTTCTCCCTCCCTTCACCTCTCTCTAAAAATAAATAAAATCTCTTTAAAAGGATAATTAACTGGTAAAGTAAATGAATAATGTATGGGGTTTATAACATATAGAAATAAAATGTGTGACAATAACATAAAAGGGCAGGAGGGAGGAAATTGTGAGATTCTTGCATTGTTTATTCTGGGAATGCAAGATTGGTTTATCATTAAAAAACCAGTCAAGGTAATTCACCATATCTACTGACTAAAACGAAAACCATATGATCATCTCAATAGATGCATAAGAAGTGTGAATAAAGAAATACCAGAAAATAGTTCTCCCCTGCTGACTTTATGACCCAGCAATCGTCTTTTAGTTATTTACCCAGGAGGAATGAAAACAGTATTCACAGTCTTGTTCATGATAGGCAGAAACTGGAAATAATATAAATATCCATTAGCTAATGAATGGATAAACAAATAAGAGTATATCCATACAATGAAATACCACTAATAAATAGAAAAAGGAATGTACCTATACACGCAACATAGATAAATCTCAGAGTCTGGTAATGTAAAGCAGCCAAATACAAAAGACTATACATTAAATTTTTATTTATATGATACTTTAGAAAACACGTAACTGTAGTGACAGAAAGCAAATCAGTGGCTGTTGGGAAAGAGGAAAGGAAGGTGGGGAGGGGGGCAGTGGATTGGCGGCCAGGAGTCCGGAGGGGACTGGAACGATGGAGCCTTTCTGTCTTGAATGAAGAGATGATTACATGACAATATTCATTTGTCAAAACTCATCAAACTGTGCTCTTAAAATTGGTGAACTTCAGTAAATATAATTTATACTTAAGTAAAGCTGACTTATAAAGTGTGCAAAACAGGTTTTTATAAACCTTTGAGGGTTTGATGATCATCCTCGCGGGCGCCCACAGCTCACATAATCTCATGCCGAGGTGATATAGTAGAGCCGTCTGCTTGTCCTCATCAGCCGGTAGACCAGGATGCTCTGCTCTGGAACTTCCAGATGAGTGCAGACAGGCAATCTGTGTTCAGAGTAGGGTAGCCAGTAGAGTGAAGAGATTGGAAGACATGTGTTTTGAAGAAAATCAGGAATGAGAGATGTTTCACTAAGAGAAGGAGATACTGTAGGTGAGGTGCAAACTGGCTGTCTCTAGATACTTGTATGGGGCTTGGATTTCTTTTTACCCCCTGAATGTTCTGGCTGCCAGAAAATAGGTTTCTATCCACTACCGAGTTATTTAGTTGTTCAAGTTTGGCAACTTTTTGTACTGGATGGTATTTGGCAAGGATGGTATTCTGTCTTCTGTGCCCTGAAGAGCAGACTGAGGGCCACCCTAAATGTTCCTTGGGTAAGTTCCAGCAAAACAGAACTAAAGATCATAAGTGATCATTTGCTGCTCTTGTTATGTTTATGCAAACGAACAGGATAAATTAAAAATGGACTTAATGTAGTCCCTTTAAAGACAAGGAGAGTAATCTTAGGGAGAAAAATCATTATTCAAGGAAAATCACAATGATCAGTGGCAGACTGTAAAGTAGGGCAGCTAACCGTCTTAAAAGTTTCTTCTCACTTAAAAAATGGTTTCACTTGAAAATTAAACCATATCTGTGATATCACCAAAGAGATTCAAGTTGCAGGCAAGTAGAATGTCAAGTGCCTTGCAACTGTCAAGGAGATTCTAAAAACTTCTGCATAATATGCCTCAATTTCAACTTGTGTTACTGCTTTTAAACTGTTCACTCTGATTGCACCAATGACTTAAATTCATTGGCCTCCCCGATTTCTTCTGCTAATCTCTCTGCCCCAGCAGGCAGGTTTGGTTACTGCTTGTTTTTGTAACCCATTCTTACAAATTGTACTTGCATGTGATGCCCTGTTTTCCTGGTCCTTCTCTCACTTCTGTGTTGGTTCTTCACTTATGATGATGGAAAGAGAGTTTGATAGGTGACTGAACTATGTTGCTTTCAAAGTGACTCCCAGAGCCATGATCTCATCAGTGAGGTTATGAAAGTTTATATAAACCGCCTCCCCAAAACGGGGAAATTCTTTTCTAAAAACAGCAATGAAGTATAACGGTAGGGTATGCAGCGCAGTGCACGCTTACCCATTCACTAAGGACGTCACTTGTCCTTTCCAAGTCAGTCTCCTTATTTTACAGAATGAGGGTGATCATACCTACATCATGGTTGTTGGGTGCACCAAGTAGTTAACTAAAATAATATACGTGAAAATGCTCTACCTTGAAATGCACCCTTTATACGGGGATGATTACTAATTTGGTTATTAAGATGCAGATGCTTATTTTATAAATCTGCTTTGGGTTTCTTATTTCTAGAGCTGTTTCCAAGCAGAGGATTTTATCCATGTAGATTGCTAATCTAGTTAAATTTACTACATAAATATATCACTGAAAAGTGTTGGCTTTTCAAGTACTGTAAATGAGACTTGTTCACTCTGGTTGCAAAATTTTATTCTTGAAAAGTTGCTTTGATACATGGTATCTTTAGGGTTTACCATTCAGCACAGGCCTCATCCACTAGATAGCAACACATTTGGGGGGGGCGGTTAAATTTATTTATATTCTGTCTCTTCCCTGAAAGTTAGAGGCAGGGCTGGTTGATTTTAAACAGCCATGTAGAAGCAGCGTCCTAAGGCAAATCTGTCTTTTCATTTGTCTTCTTTAGCTACATAACAAGTATAATAACACAACTTTGATCCTGGTCATTTTTAGCTGCAGTTCTAGGAGTTTTGTTCCACAGCATCACCCTGGGAATAAACATTGTCTTATTCACTGCATGGATAGACCTTCCAATCAATAGTAATAATCTTATTGGCTTCATAACCAAATCAGATCTGAATCCCACTGTACTCAATATCAAGCCATTTTACTTCCCCTGTGATTATGTGTAAATGGATTATCTATGGATTTTGCACATCAAACTCTTTTCTCTGAGATGTCCCTTACGCCTTATTCTTGTCTTTCAGCTCTTAATGTCCCAGGGAATGTAAATTAATTTTATTAATAGCTGAGGTTGAGTAGGGGATGACAGTGATAATTCTTCATCATACATAAAATGCATTCTTTACATTTTATTTATTTATTTTTAGACGGGGAAGGACTGAGAAAGAAAGGGAGAGGAACATCCATGTGTGACAGAAACTTCATTGGTGGTGTCTTGCATGCCCCCAGCTGGGGACCTGGCCTGCAACCCAGGCATGTGCTCAGACTAAGAGTTGAACCAGCAACCTTTCGCCTTGCAGGACAATGCTCAACCGAGTGGTGCCGGTCAGGGCAAAATATATTCTTACAATGGAAGATGACATTTAAAATCTTTTCCACTGCTTTCCTCTTTTACCAGATGTGTAAGGTTTTAGTAATATGCCTCAGGACTTGGTTAGATGGTGTTGGACTGATCCTCAAACTAAGTGTTCTGCTCTGGATCTGACATTCTTTCCACTGTCACATTATGTCCTAGTGCTGCTGTTGTTACCACTGGATTCTTGTGTTATATGATATCCCTATTTCTTTGAATGCATTTGGATTCTCATCAGATATGGTCAGAATATAAACATTTTAAGTAGAATATGCGCAGGAAAAAGCATTTTTGTGCATAATAACTTTTATTCATTTTCATTAGGGACTTATTTCATCTGAGGATTGTTCAGAAGGTTATTGCACAATACTAGATGCTTTGATTCTTTTGCCCAAGGATTTAATAATATAGTGACCCAAACTTTCTTTAGTTACCCCAAATTTCTCTTAAACATAGAGCCAACAGATAAATATTGGTGAACATGTAAGAACTCAGGATATAGAATTTTTATGAGTCCTTACTGAAAAAATTACCAGAAGACAAATTTCAGCCAAATAGGATGTGACTGGAGAATCACTGGCACAGAGACTAGCATCTCATCATTAAAATCAGTGTGCTCTGTGGAACTAAAACAGGAGAGAGGGAGTCCCACAGAAAAGAGTGTAAGTGTTATGAAGTCTGACAATGTGGAAATAATAAATAATAAAACAAATAATAAAATTAAAGGTGAGATAGGAACAGAGGAAAGGTGAGAGGTAGTGTATGCATCCAGTAGCCTCAGACTTTATAGCTGGAAGCCAAAAATTATCATTTAAAACAAAAATATAAGAATATTCAATAGTTAAAAAAAGCAAACAGCAAGAAACATTATAAAATCAATTAAAAGTGTGTGGGGGAGGATGGTAGAGAGGAAATGAAAACATTCTCATTTATCATTGCTCTTCTTAGTGAGTGCAACAGTGTTTATGTAGTTGTATATATAAGAGTAACCACAAAAATAGGAATAAAACTCTTCTGAGTAATGATATAAAATACAGAACATAAGGCAAAGACCGCATGGACAATAACGTGAAAGATTTTTTAAAAGGCACTACAGAAGCTCAGAAACTGCATTTTTTAAAAAACCATTTACAGTAAGTAGCATCAAACATGTAATGATCCTTAGTATTTGCATAGCCCATATTTGTAAATTTGCCTACTCACTAAAATATATTTGTAACCCTCAAATCAATACTCTGACACTTTCCCAGTCAGTTGTGGGCATGAGCAGCACAGTGAAGAATTTGAGTTGCCAGCTGAGGTTGAATAAGGCAGCACTTGGCCTTTTTGTTTCAACTCTCATACCATAAACATCTATTTGTAAGAAATGTATATAAACAAGGTGTCTTTAAAACAGAAACACTCATGAAACAAGGTTACATATTAATCAGTTGAGGAAAATGTTGTGACCAGAGGCTCACAGGAACCTAACCCCGTATTTCCCCTTTATCAGCGAGTTTCACCTTTTTCATCTCATGGCACACATAAGCTAATTACTAAAATTCTACAGCATGCCAGAAAGTATATTTTTGCAGGTCTGACAAAGAAAACAGCATATAATTTTGATTCATTCACACTCGACATTTATTGTTGTGTTGATTGTTGTCATTTTTTATTTGACAATCTAAGGGGAAACAGGTCAGTGCCCCTGACTAAAAAGTCAGGTATTGCATGTTTTAAAAATTCTTGCAGCTCCCTGTTTGAAAATCTTCGGTATTCACTAAGTCAGTGTTTGCAATAACTTTATAAAATGTAATTATAGCAAATAATAATTGACTGTACTTAGGGTTGACTCTAACAAAAGATGTGCAAGACTTGTACACTAAAAACTATAAAACATTGCTGAAAGATAGAACATTATCTCTAAATATATGAAGAGACATGATATTTGTGTGGATTAGAAAACTCAATATTGGTGTCAGTTCTTACCAAATTGATTTGTAAAGTCAACACACTCCAAATGAAAATCCTAGCAGGCCTTTTAAAAATTGATATTTTCTTGAAAATGCAAAAACCTAAAAATGCCAAAATAGTTTTGGAAAAAAAACAATTGGAATGTTTACACTAACTGACTTCAAGAATTTTTTAAAGCTACAATAATCAAGACAGTGTGGTATTGATGAAAAGATATATAAATAGGTTGATAGAATAGAATCCAGAAATAGACCCACACATGTATAGACCACTGATTTTTATCAGAAGTGCAAAGGTGATTCAGTTGAAAATGAATAGCCTTTTAAACAGATGGTGCTGGACTATTTGGATATCTGTGTGCAGAAATATCAACTTTGATTCATACCTTTCACCATGTATAAAATATTAGCTCAAAATGGATCACTTAAAATTTCTAAAAGGAAACATAGAAATATTTTTGTGATTTGGATCAAACAAAAATTTCTTAAATATAAAACCAAAAGCATGATTCATAAAGGACAAGTTGATAAATTAGACATAAAAATTAAGAGCATTTACTCTTTGAAAAAGATTGCTCAGAGAATGGAAAGATAAGATATAGACTGGGAGAAAAATATTTTCAAATCATATCTCTGATAAAAAGATTTGTTTTCAGAGTATATAAAGAATTCCCAAAACTCAATAATAAGAAAATAGCCTAATGTTTAAATACAGGCAAAAGATTTGAGCACTCTACCAAAGAAGATATATAGATGCCAAATTAGCACATGAAAATTTTCTTAGTGTCATTAGTCATTAGGGAAATACAAGTTAAAACCAAAGTAAGATATCATTCCATACTCATAGGATGGCTAAAATTAAAAGATGACAATACCAAGGGTTGACAGGATGTGGAGCAAGTGAAACTCACATTCATTGGTGGTGGGAATGACAAATGGCACAACCAATGTGGAAAATAATTTGGCAGTTTCTTAAAAAGTACCTACCATATGTTCAGCTATTTCACTCCTAAGTATTTACTTAAGAGAAAGGAAAGCATATGTCATACAAACAGTTGTATATAAATGTTTATAACAACCTTATTTGAAGTTGCCAAAAACAAGAATTAATCTGATGATCATCCACCAGCAAATGAATGAATAGATTGTGGTTTACCCTTACAAGGAAATACTACTTAGCAGTAAAAGTAATAACTATTGATATATGCAACAACATGGATAAATCTCAAAATAATGATGTTAAGTGAAAGAAGCCAAACCAAAAAAAAAGCACATAGTGTAAGATTTTATTTCTATAAAATGCTAGAAAATGCAATCTAGTCTATGGTGAGAGAAAACAAATCATTGGCTTCCTGGCCATAAGGAAGTGGTTGGAAGGGAGGGATGAATTCAGAGGGGCACAGTTAGGAAACTTCTGTGGGTTATAGATATGCACATAATTTTTATCATGATGGATTTCATAGATATATGAACATGTCAAAACTTATCATATTGTACATTTTAAATAGGTGCAGCTTATCTCAATTGGTAAAGCTGTTTTTAATAAAAATAATAGCAATATAAGCTAGAGGTATAGCATATATCTTATACCTATAAATAAATGTAAATGTTCTAAACTTACATATTGAAAAAGTTGGATCACATAAAAATGAAATTACAGGACATATATGACACATCTAAAAAGTCATTTAAATTGAGGGTAAAATTATAGAGCATACCAATGAAATGCAAGCAAACAAAAAAAGCAGAAGTTGCGATCTTAATATTAAATAAAATTTAATTCAGGGTAAAAAGCTATTAAGCAAGTCAAGAAAGAGTTTTATATAATAAAAATGGATGCAACCCAATGAAATTCTAAGAGTTGTGATTGTTATGTATCATATAACAGCATCACTTTCCTTGAAAAAATGTACAGGAAATACAAGAAAAAAGAGAAACAAATTTTGCATTGTGTGCGTGTAATATGACCTTTATACACTGAAAATAGAAGCTGTTCTTTACTCACAGCTCTTCATACAAATGTTCAAATAATATTTTAAACATAAAAAGTAAAATCATAAATGTACTTTAAACAGGAATGGAAAATTCTTAGCTTTATCTAGGAGTAAGGAGAGGCTGACTAATTATGAGGTAAAATCTGGAAACCATTAAAAATACTGACATTTCATTATATAAACTTATAAAAAATCTACATGGCAAAAAAACCCACCTTAATTAAAATGAAAATCTTAATGAGTGGGGGAATTTACAACAGATAATGGGGGCAATTTCTTTAATGTGTAGGAGTACCCACAAATCAGTAAGGAAAAATATCAATAACTCAAAAGAGTCATGACAAAGTATAGAAACAGTTGATATTAAAGAAACATGATTTTTAAGCATTTTAAAACATGTTCAGCTTCAGTCATGATAGTGGAATTGCTAATTAAAAGCACAATGATGGACCTGACTGGGTGGCTAAGTTGGCTGGAGCGTTGTCCCGTACACCAAAGGGTTGTGGGTTCGATTCCCTGTCAGGGCACACACCTAGGTTGTGGGTTTGATCCCTGGTCAGGACCCATATGGGAGGCAACCAATGTTTCTCTCACACATCGACCTCTCGCTCAAATCAAGAAACATATCCTTGGGTGAGGAAAAATAAAAGAGCTCTCTTTGGAAAAAAACACAGTGATGTCATTTTCACATACCAGGCAACATAGACCATAACACTTAAGAACCCCCTATGAGTGTGGGGGAACCTCACTCTTGTATGCATCTGATGAGAATTTAAGTTGGTATAACTTCTATGAAAAGTAGTTGGACAATAACTTTCAATATTAAGTGTACCATTCGATCCAGCAATTTTATCCCATAGATATAGCCTCCATATGCAAAATGAATACATGGATGCTATTCGTAGCATTGCTTGTAAAATAAAAAAAAAAATAACCTTTTCATTAAATAAAGAGAGGTCTATTGGATAAATAAGGCTCTGTCTATGCATCATCAAAAAGAATGAGACAGCACTAATACCTAGGGAGGTAGACCATTCTACAAGCTGCACTGTTCAGTGAAAGAAGCAGGAACAGCATGTCGCATACAGTGTGCTGTCATTTCTTACATGTAGTCTGTGCTGGTGTAGACATAGATTTCCCCTGAAAGGATCCACATGAAACTAGTAATGGCAGTGCTGTCTGGTTTAGGTCTGGAATTGGAAGGAACACACTATTCGCTTGTAACATTTGGTACTTTGTGCACATATTACCTAATTTAAAATACTCTTTGCCTTAGAAATCAATCAAGAACTTGGGGGACCTTAGAAAATTAAGTATTAACTTTTCCAATAGAGATTATGAATGTTTAGTAATAAAAAGCCGAATGTAATAGTAATTATTGTGTGTTGGGCATGTACTCTGGGTCCTTTACAAACAGCCTCTCAGTTTTCCCAATAACCCTTCAAGGTTACAGATTAAGAGATAGATGAACAGTATCACCCGTGGACACACAGATAAAAGGGCCCTTTTAAGAAGTTCAGTTGAATGAGGCTTGATGAGTAACATCCAAATATTATCCAAGTTTCTGCAAAAAACATGTACGAATGACGTGTGTGGGGGCAGACCATACAAGTTAGTTACATATATGTTCCCTGTACTTCCAAGGAAAGACAGCTACTGTCTTACTTAAACTTTTTTGTATTAGGATTGGAACTTGCATGATTCCAACAGGCTCAACATCTTGAAAATACCAACTGCTAAGGTAAATGTTGTCTTTAGAAAGTAAATATTTTCATGTTTCTATATTACTCTGATGTGGCCTTAATGAACTGCTTTTATTCCATAAAGAAAATGAGATTCTTCAGCAGATGGACATATTTTGAATGTGGGCCAACCTTTAAAAATAAAAGTTCAAGTAAAATGAGGGCTTTTGCTTCTATCACTATAATCAATAGGGTTTTGCATTTTGTTTTATTTTGAGCAAGGGTAAATTTCAGTCTTTTTTATTCTTCAGTACTCAAGGGATCATTTTGACAGCTGATAAACTGGCCTATGTATTAAAATAATTATATGGCACGTCTTTGTGTATCTTAGTATAAAATCAATTTATGTCAGAGTCAGTTTATAGCATCTGGAAGTTTTCCTGCTCATGGCCACAAATTAGGGCTTTCATTACTACTGATTCACTGTGACACACAGTTTATGGTGGATGCCTATGTATTTTTTACCCAGTATTTTTTAGAAACAGGTATACCTTGTTTATCCAGCAAATACAGTATTAAAAAAGAAGTATGTAAATGAATTATTGAACAATAAATTTTACTTTTTCAACTTAGTCATTTTGAAAAATGCTCTATTTTTATTTATAATTCTTATTTATTAGGGTTTGTTGTTTCAGTTAGCTTTATTTCCTCCAGCAAGTAGCTCATACATATGCAAATATTTGTTCAGATTAGATGTTACATGTTGCAGCAGACAGATCCACATACACCCTTTAAAGCACTGTCCATTGACCAATTAGATATCTCCCCATCAGGTTTACCAACTCCTGTGTTTAATGTGAGACAGCAGTTAGGTTTCTCTCCCTCTCTTTCTTAAGGTGTACAACAAAGAGAAATCTCACCATTGTTTTAATTTTTACTGAAATAATGATCATTTTGTAATTAGATCGCCTTTTCATTTCTTCCCACATGTCTTCTTGCTCACGTCTAGAACCACAAAATGTTGAAAAGAAAATGCATGGCTGTTTAAAGAATGAATTTGTTGGAGGTCAATTTCTCTACATCTTACCAGACAAGTGTGGTCCCACCCTTTTTCAGATGGGTGGTCCTTGTTACAAGGGTAGACGCTTGGGTGGCCAGCAGTTCTAATGTCTGCTCTGTGCACAAAGATGGGTGAACTTCCAGAGCTGTGCCTTGAACTTTCGGACTGTGCCCCTTCCTTATCCTTTCCTGCTCTGTGGCAGCTGCTACTCCAAGTCACAATGTCTTTGTGAGGAGATGTTTCCAGGGTTTGCACTAAGGTGTGCATTTTAAAAGTCACCATTACAAATAGGCTGCCATTTTTGGAGACTAGTGCACACAATGTGATTGGTAATGTAACATGTTTATGTATATAGACGTGTGTCCCTGTGTGGGAAAACTGCGCTTCACCCCTACTTCCAAAGAGTTGAGACAAGGTAGCTGAAAGAGGAGAATGCACATTAGGTTGGCCCAAAAGGTGTTGAAGTTACAGCAAAATAGTCTATATAAACTTGATGCAATCCAAGTTAGCATTTTGTGACTTTCTAATCCTAGTTATGATTTGGGCACTCATTTGAAATATGGGCTATTAAAAAGGTACAATATTTTAAAGAATATATTCATACAAAAATAAATTATGAATTCCTTTGGCCACTTCCTTGGTTTAGAAATAGCACTCATACATATTTTATACATAAATTGACAAGGATGGCATAGACCTCATCTTTCCTGTAGCAGTTTGAACCAGACTGATTGAGGATTTATTGCCTAATTATACTTGTCAGCCTGACGTAAAAGTCATTAGTTCTGGTAAAACATGTTTGTCTACCAGGAGCATCTCTAATTAATATAGTCAATATCTAACATATATTTAAAGCTGAACAAAATAGTAATAATCTCCAAAGCGTATGTTGCAGACTGAGGAACTGATGCTACACCCTTTGGGTGGTGAAGCAGTGCTCTCTGTACAGGTTTGTACTTGAGGAGGGATGAACCCATGTTATGCCTTGTTCTCTCTACTTCGAATACAGAGAAATCAGTGCTGCAGATATAGACTCTCTCTGTTGATGGAAGGTCAAGGTAATAGCTAAAAACTCAGAGGGGTTATGTGATTTGGTCACAGTTGGTGAGTGACTGGACCAGGATTCAAACCTGGGGTCTAATGTTTTGTTTTCTCAGCATCCAAATCCACTAACCAGGTTGATCTCTGTAATGTCCACACATGGTCTCATTCTTTCTTCCTAAAGTACATGTAGACTTGGAGCTCAGCAGGACAAGTTGACGACCGTTTGGCATGAATGTATTCCTTTGCCCAATGTTTAGCCGTGTGCTGGGTTATCAGTGGAGATGGTGGGAAAGCGCTGCACTGCCAGTGACCTCAGGGACGGCTGTCCCATCACCATATGTGCTGATACCTCCAGTGTCTTCCCCCATCCTCACTGCCCAGAACACAGAGTACACAGAGCTGCTTAGTAAAATCATTCGGCAGTGATTTCCAGGCTGCTGCACAGTTCACAGCAAACTCATTCATTTGCTCGTAACTGTGCACATTTCTGCCATAAACAGCAACATCAGAAGTTGTTTTTGAACGGGAAAGGTTTGATTCACTGGCCTCATTCAGTCCTGCCCCCAAACAGATCCCATTATGATGTTTTCCCGTACCAATTAACATGTTTTCTGTAGCAATGCACCCTGTCTTAGAATGCTTGTGTTTAGTAACCAGAACATCTGTGAGAGGCCAGTGCAGTTGTTTTTCCATTTTATCAGGTCCTTTCTGCAGCAATAGTTCTTTGGTTATTTATTTCAATTATATAATGGGCTAAAATATTAACTTATAAATTAGAAATAACAGTTTAAATGGCTGAAAATCAACCTGCCTAACACATGCAGAATAATTGGCTGGGAACCCTGTATTTACTCTACCCTGCCTTATTTAAGATTGTGAGTGGTAGACATCCTTTCAAAGGCTCATATCATGTTTCTTGGTAGAACCCCAAAGACAAAGAGGTCACTGGCTCCCTGACTAGAGTGTACAGGACATTTCCTAGGTCTGCAGGTGGGCTATCAGAACATCTCTGGCTTCCTTCTGAGGTGTTTGTTGGAAACCAAAGGAAGGGGTGCGGTGAATAGCATCAGAGACACACGACACAGAGCTCTTCAGAGCAGCTCTGTGAAAACTTGAGATGCATCTGGGAAAGTTTCCTTCGACACATAAACCACACCAGGTGTCCGGCCCTCTCTTTTGAGAGGCAGAAACAACGCTTATTATATCTGCTCATGGAGGCGAGAAGGTATGCAGGCTGCTGCTATTTCCAAAAATACGTTCATTTGATTTAGTCAGACACTGTGTAACCCAGGAGCAGTGACCACAGTTCTTGAGTAGTCAGCATCTTGGACATATAGACAAGAGGGATTGTTAAACCCTTGAGTCATTTGCTTCTAAGACATGGTAATAGAAAAATTAGATGGGGATTTGAAGAAAAAGAATTTCATTTCATTTGGAACTCAGATTCACACACACATGTTGCATTCCCTTAAATGAGGCTGAGTCTAGTTTAGTAAGAAATGCCCCATTATTATACATAATACACGAGGTTTGTCAAAGTTTGGCTTCATACCTCCTAATTTAACTAGTTATTTTCTTCTCTTGTCTTCTTAGTATGCCTTCTATTCCTGCTCCAAATGTGCAAAGACTAAAAATTGTCCACATGACATGTTTGGTTGCTTTTGCCTCCTCTGAAAATGTTTTGAATGCTGTCCAGGTTCCCTTTAAATATTAATCTATAAATATTAATTTTATACTATAAATTCTAACATAAAATTTTTTTCACATCTCAGTCACCCAACAACTGAAAATAATCTCAGTAAAAATATTTATATGCTCTAACCTCTTAACATTCATTCAGGAGCACATGAAACTTCCTGCTCTGTGTAAAAGCACCTGTACCTGTCCCGTGCCTTGGACATGGACAAGGTGAACACACAAATCACTATCATGTCTTATATAACTTATCATAAATATTGACAAATCAGAAAAAATGCCCCGGACCCAAAAGACCTTGAAAACTGATTGGTTCAATTGTTTTGTTGTATAGCTAACTACTGCAAAACTTACTGGTTTAGCAAAAACCATTTGATTTTTGTTCACAGTTTTGTGAAGGTCAGGGATTTGGGAAGGGTACACATGGTAGATGCTGGGGCAGCTGAAACTGAAGGATTCATTCCCAAGTGGCTCCTTCACTCACATGTCACTTCTGCCTCCAGGGACTCTCCTCCTGGGTTGGGTTTCTTATATGATGGCTCAAGACTCCAAGAGCAAGTCCAAGTGTTGAAGGGTGCTGAGGGGAAGTTGTAAGGCTCCTTCTGACCTAGCCTCAAAGTCTCACATGTCACTTATGCTGCATTCTGTTGGGCAACGAGTTATCTAGGGCAGCCCAGACTGAAGGGAAGATGAGTTATGTACCACCTAATTTCCAAAGCAGCAAGTTGGGGGCTACTAAGTAGCTGACTGTAAAATTCCTCTGGGGAGTACATCAGTTTTGTAATTATTGGTTGCCTAACAACTACTTTGTATTTGAGGAGAAAAAGTGAAATGTTGCATGTGATTTCTTCTACTTAGTATTTGATTTTTGACTTAATGAGGTAAAATTAGTGAGCCTGGCTTTGACTCTCCATTAGATTAAGTACAATGGTAATAATGCTAATTGCATCTGGACAGCCGTGGTGAGAGAGGGCTCCAAGGTGATAAGAAGCTTTTAAAATGGAGTGATCGGGAATACAGTTGTTCTGTTGACAGCAATAGGAGACCCAGGAGGAGGGAAAAATGTCTGATACTTTCAACTGCAAGTAACAAAATGCCCAACCAAAGACAACTTAAACCTCTCACTTTTCTCTTAGAAGTCTGGGGCAGGTAGTTTCAGATTTGGTTCAACTCAAAGATGTCAGGGCCAAGTCCGCTTCTCTGAGAGTCTTTGACCTTCCTCTCATGTTGCAAGATGACCATCTCAGCTCCAAGCACCACATTCATTTTTTATTAACAGAGGAAGGAAAGAATCTCTCTTGATGTCTCCCATCCCCAAGAGCTCCACACTGGTTGGGACTGGGTCCCATTTCCCTGTGCTAGCTTCAGAGACTGGGAGAGCCATTCCTGGCATGTCCTAGGCCTTTCACGGGACTCCCGCTCTGCTAACAGGAAGAAAGGCATTAGGTAGGTAACCAACAGCGGCTGCCACAGTGATGAATTCCATTTTCTCTCCCTTCACAGTGGCTGAAGGCTCACTTGGCAGCCTTATAGAGCTTGAATTAAATGGGCTAAATCATAACTGTGATAAATTAGTATTGTCTAAAAACCTGTTTCTCAGTGGTTTTTTTCCCTTTTACTTTGTGATTGAGAGCTAACACCTCTGCTTCTTAACAAATTAAAGATTTGATTATTTCCTTTACACTTTAAAAATATGAATGAAAGCTCTTTGGCTGCCATGAAGACATGTATCCATCCCAGTAAGCATCTTGCAGGATTGCCTTTCTGGTATTATTCCACATTATACATTTTTATAAGTGCGTGTGTGTGTGTACATACAAGTTCACAAGAGGAAGACAATTCTGTAAACATTACGACCATGTTTGTTTTAGAACCTGGAGGCTCGGGGAGCTCTCGGACCCTTAAAGTTGAGCCAGGACAACCACTTCTAGCTATTCCCCTGAGCAGCAGAGGGTGGCAGCGCTGAGCTAAACCGGTGGCACAAGCAGGGCAAGACTCAGAAAAGTAAGATCTTCAGCAAGATAGTGTCTTGGCTCAACAAGGGCCTGGCTTGTGCACTTGGGATTGTGTAGTAGTGCTTCAATTTCTAAGCTGCGTAAAGTTGGAATCCTTTATTCTGTGGCTCTGTAATTGTAATGGTCTTATATGTAATTGTCCAATTGTGATATTTTTAACCAGATAAAATTCACATGTAATAAATTGGGGCTGAGAGAGTCACTAATGAATGGTACCTTTGCTGGTGAAAAATGGGAGGAGGAGGGGAAGACCTGAGGAGAGACACACGAAATCTAACTTGTGTCTGGAGCAGCTTATGCATTCATTTGGCGTACATTGAATGCCCACATGCCCTAGTGCTGGGGATGGAAGAACAGACAAGACCAGGTCTGCCTTAGAGGCACTAACAGTGTGGATACAGGGAGTCAGCAGCCCTGCCTTCTCACCACAATAGAAAAGGGAATGTGGAAAATCGCTGTTGTCTACCAAGCAAGCTGTTTGGGCTGATTCTCCTTATAATTTTCAAGTGTTTCATTTCCAAATTTGAGTTAGTATAGCAAAATCCCATTATGTTGTAGTAATTGTGTTTGAACTAAATGATAGTGAGTACTAAGAGAAGGCCTCACCCATTCTCTGACAGTTCAGAAATAGATTCCAAAGCAACTTGGGCCTTGAGGAAATTTTTATTTCCGTATACCTGAAATGTTTGACCCCAGTCAGTGAATCTCTAATTTCCTAAAAGCTGTATTTCTGAAAGTCCTATAGTAAATGTTAAAAAGTAATGTTGAAAAATTGATGCTTGTCACCAAAACAAAAAAGCTTAATGCCTTACATACTTTCACCAGAAAGCAAAAACTGATGTCACGCTCGAACTCTCCTCTTAGCTTTCCCTAACCACGTAAATCTGGTCCCACTTTAGACTTTAGTATGCAAACATGATTATTTGGCACCTTTTCCAGTGACGCCCTGGGGTGTCCTGGTTTTGACTGCCAGTTTTGCTCCACATCTCAACCTCAGCTTAGATCGCAAGCTTCCAGCGCCTGCTCATCACCAAGCTCTCCTGCCTGTGGGGGCAGCCTGTGTGGGCCGGGCAGCCTTCCTCCCCCGGCTCAGCAGGAGCTCCCTGCGTGGCCTGCTGGCTGGGGCCTCACCTGCAGACTCTTCTCCCACTTCCCAGTCTTCCCCAAACCTAGAGGCTTTTGGACTGTAGCCCTTGCTGGGATTTCCTTAATCAAAATTCTTAGAAAAAGTGTTTTTCTAATCTGTAAGCATCTACCTCTTCTAACCCTGGTGATTCAGGTTTAGCCACATTAAAAACAACAATAACAGCAAAAACTGGCAGAAGTTTGAAATTGTAAATTTTCTTTAATGGGCTTAATAATTGTATTGTGCTGGGTCAGGTTCAAAGCCTCGAGTCCCTGCACTTCTTGCCTGCTTGGGGTTGGCTAGGCAGGGGTCCGCCTGCGTCTTTGTTTCTCTTTGCTGTGGGCAGTTCCGAGGTATGGCGCCACTTTCCCTATAAACAGACTTTTTAAAATATGTTTCATAGGCTTATAATAGGTAGAGTCAGAAGAATAATTTTAGAATAAAACACCTCAGAAGAATTGGGTCCAGTGACAACTTAGCGCCCATAAAAGGGCTATTCCTGGTGCCTGCCAGAGTGACACAGAGTGGCAGGAGCATGTCCAGGGCTGTTCAAAGTCATGGCGTGAGCACAGCAGGTCTTCCTGGGTCACCGATGTCCCAGCACATTTGGAAAACCTGTTTAAGTGTTAAAACTACAAGCATGCTATGGAGCAGAATACAAAGTTTATAATAATTTTAAGGTAAGATGTTTTGCATGTGAGAAACTTCCCTTCAGGGCTGCTGTCCCAGATGTCACCAGGGGTCTAGCTAAGGCAACTTTGGTAGAAGTTTGACAAGCACTGAGCTTAAGAAAGTGCCATCATACAAAAATATATGACTGTTTAATAGGAGTTGTGTTTTGACATTCGTTACTCCTTATTTTGCAGATAATTGGCAAACTACAGACATTCTTATTTTATGTAATACGCATGCCAAGAAAGTTGTTTTTGAGTTGATGGGTTTGCAAACTGAATACTTGTAAATGCAATAAATACTTTCAAAGAAACCCTAAAATAAATTATTGGATAAATAATTACTCTCTGGTTTAGTTTTGTAAGTTTGAGTTTAATAATATCATTTTCCAGAACATGGTTTATTTTTTCACTTAACTATAAAGACAAACATCCACTCATCTTAAATTGGAAATACTTATGTATTAATTTGGCTTCAAAAAATGTCATTTTATCAGTGCCAATGAATTTGTCTCACCCATACCAACAAAAATTAAAGGTTATATTCATTGCTGAAGTTGAGTAGTATAAGAAGTATTTTTTAGATTCCTGGCCACTTAAATATATAAAATATTATTTAGTACTTGTTTTAAAAATCTTAATGAGGCATGCAAACAAAACATCAGTTCAATTGTGCATTTTCTCAGGGCAGATGATTAAATACCCATGAGATGCTAACTTTAAACTTTATTTGGAATGTTGCACTATTTATTACTCTATGCAATTATATCAGCCAAATATAAATGTTCAGACATTTTCATTAACATTCTATGTATGTCCATCTTCTTCCAAATGCTTTCTTGCTTTTCATATAGTCTGATCTTCAATAAGTGTTTAATAGGTAGGCTTATTAAAGTTTAATTATACTTAATGTAAAAAGAGTAGAAATGAAGATGTTAAAGTAGAACAGATACAATGTAAATGAAATAATTTGGAGTACAGTTTAAGTAAACTTTGTTGTTAATTTAAAACTTTTAAAAGTATGTGACTACAACTTACGATGTGTTCAAAGATATCATGGAGAAAATAAGAACAATATTGTACTGTTGGTTTCTAGATGTTTTTTTAAAAAGACTATTAACTTTAGTCTAAAGGCAAAAGGGTTAAATCTAACTTAGCTACCTTATTTATCAATTCAATAAATATCTGGATTAAACAACTGCTTATAGAATATTTAAATAAGGTGTAGGATAGACTATATGAGGACAGGCCCCTTGTAGTACAGGCTTCGCCTGGTAGGTGAGTATTCTAGGAACCCATCTGTGTCAGTGTACCAGCTGGCGCTGTTGAGAGAGGCTGCATTTGGCATCAGTACATTTTTTTTGAAGATTCTTTCAACATGTTTGCCCATTTCATGATGGCTGATTTACGAGCGCACCTGCCCACACTATGCTGAGTGTTCAGCGGTTTTTGATCAAAAAACAACATGACCTCTGTGCCCCACCCTCCCTAGTCATCTGATCTCACTCTGAGCAACTTTTCTTGTTTCCCTGGAAGAAAAAATTCCTCAAAGGGAAACATTTCACTTATATAGAGGAGGTGAAACAAAAAATGGCTGAAGTCTCTTACTAAAAGGCGTCAAAATCAATGAGTTCAAAAACTGTTTTGAGCAGTGGAAAAAATGTCTCAATAGGGGTAGTGCATCGGATCAAGAGTACTTTAAAGATGATTGAAGTTTAAACATGTGAGAATAAATGCAAAAATGTTTATAAATAAATCCCATGGCGGGGTGGGGGGGTCTACATTGTAAGGATGATTATAGCTGGAAAAGTTCATAATTATATAGAAATTCTTACAGAATATTTGCAATTTTTTCAGTGATTCTTTTACTAGGATTATAATCTCTATTACATAGGTAAAATACTCTAACAATGTTACTGGCTTACTTGTGTGAAATAAGTTTTAAAATTTTAAATGAGTCATGTTAGTTTAAAAATTCTATCACTCAGTTGAGGTAACGTAGAAGTATATTTTTTCTGGGAATATGATTAAAGCAAGTCTTGCAGACTAGTAAATTAGCTTTGAATTTAAATAAGTGGAATATTATTCCGATTAAGACAGACTATTTGGTAAGACCAGAATTGTGACCATTGGCTGCCCTGTAGTTCAGGGCACAGCGCAGGGGTGGCTCTGAGTGTTAGGCAGTGCTGGCTTGGGTTGGGTTTCGCTGGAAGAATAATATCTCTTAACTACAAACAGAACTGTGGTTCAGTTGTTGAAGCAAAAGTTTAATAACTTTTTATATATTTTTATTTCATTATTAGGCGATCAGCTGCAAAGGTCAACACAGTATATCATATACTCTGTCAAGAAATCAGACTGTGGTGGTCGAGTACACGCACGATAAAGATATGGATATGTTTCAGGTAATACTATTTTTAATGGAAATTTTAGAACATTATCCCTTCATGTCTATATTTGATATGTAATTAGAACTTCTAGCGCATTAGCTTTTTGGTGCTGCCCAAGGGGAAAGAGGTGAAGATAATATAAAAATTATTTCTGTTTGGTTTTTGAAAGACTAAGAAAACTTAATTCTAAGACTGCAAAAAAAAAAAAAAAATAGAGATTACATTCTCAGATCACAATGCAATGAAAATAGACTTGAATAACAAGAATAAAAATTTTTATAGCCAGCTACTTTTAAAAGCCAACATGTTTAAAATGCTTCCTAAATAACACTTGAATCAAAGATGACATCAAAATACAATTATAGACCTTTTAAAAAATAACTGGGAACATTATATAGCAAGTCATGAGATATGACTGACAGCATACTCAAAAGAAATGTAAAAATTAAGTGCTTTTATTTGGAAGGAAGGGAAGGAGGGAGGGGAAGGATAGAGGGAAGGAAGGAAAGAAGGAAGAGTCAGTCAAGGAACTAAACATTTATCTCAGAAAGTTATGTTTAAAAGATGACAGAAAGCAAAGGACAGATTGAGGAATCGTTTTAGTGGTAAATAATAGAAAGTCCAGAAATAAATCAAAAGAAAACAGGAGGAAGGGAGTAATAAAGGAAAAACATCATCATTAATTTAAAAAGAGAATTAACTATATCCAAGATTTGGTACTTTAAAACAACAGCAAATTAAAATTAAGGCTAATAAAATTTAAAAATCAGACAAAAGTTGGAAACCACGAGGCTTTGCATTTCTGTAAGGAGAGTTAGATTACTAAATGATGTTGAGACAAATGTCAAAAAACTATCATAGAAGCTAACATTAGAAAGGAATATAAATAGCTCTTACAAATAAGAAAATATGCTTAGCTTATGAAAATAGAAATGTGAATTCAGATCACACAGATACCTTGTTTTGTTTTGTTTTTTAACTTACCAGACTGGCAGAAATCCAAAAAGTTTTGTCAGAGATGTGGGGAGACACTTTCCTACATGCTATAGATTGGTACAGCCTCTATGGGGCAGTGATTTGGAAATAACCTATGAAAAATAAAAGATAGTTAAGCTCTTAGACTCAACTCTTTTCCTCCTAAAGCTACCCTTACATACCTGCAAAATGGTATTTTTATCAAGTTATTGCTTGAAACATAGTTGAATAATAAAAGTTTACAAAGAACCTAAACATTCTTCAGTAGGGGACCAGTTTCATGAATTTGGGGACAGCCATACAGTTGGGGCCTCCAGGGCTATAAAACAATAAGAAAAAGCTCTATGTGCAGACACAGAAAGAGTTCCAAACATATTTAATAAATCAAATATTAATACTATTAAATATATTGAGCCATTGATAGTATCATATTTAATTAAGATTACTAACTGTTGAATGTTAATAATTAATGTTATTAAATATATTAAATTTTAAATAATGTGTTAATTACTAAATATTAAATTAGTATAATTGAATGTTTAAATAATGCTTATATGCATTAAGTAAAGCAATTGTCTTCATGGGGAAGAGGACTAGGCAGGTGGTACAGGGAGATGTTTCATACTTTTTGATTTTTTGAACTTTGTGAATGTGTTAGCTATTTAAAATAAATTATAGATAGAACCATCATCATAGTGATAGGTATAGATATAGTTATGTAAGTGCCAGTTTGAACTCAAAAGTAAGATATATCGTATTTAGACAAATTATTAAGTGGTTTTACTCTTCATGATGTTTCATTTTATAATATTCCAAATGTTTTTTCTTCTCATTCTACAGAATAAACTCTCTTCCTAAATAAGTATATATATATACTTCCCTGTTGATATTTTTACTGGACTTCATAATAATTCCTTTTTTAAATGCTTTACAAAATTATGCAACTTTCCTTTGTAAGATTTTTTATACTGTTTTACAGAGAGAAGATCCTCAATACTAAAAGAGTGAATTAAGAAAAGCTTTAAAATAGTAAATGTATTTTTTTATTAAATGTGTACATTAAATATACAGGGGTGGGCAAAAGTAGATTTATACTTGTAATACAACAATTAATAAATAATTATAGAAGAATAAACTTTCATTTACTCACAACTGTAAACCTACTTTTGCCCACCCCTGTATACTTTAAAATAATTTCTTTAAAGGTTTACATTTGTTGGTGGCACATTTTTTACCACTTAAAATCAACAAGTCACCTGAAACCAAGCTGTATTGATTCCGTCTTTCCCTTGGACCCTTCAGCTGCGAAGAGAGGGGTGGGTCTGCTGCATGGGCAACAGCAGACCCTCCATATCACCCTGCCCAGGCTCTGTAGCTTCAGCTTCACTGGAGAGGACACTCCAGCGTCATCGCAAGATGTCGATTCAACACGGGAGGAGACAGATACCGTGTCATTCCCGAGTCGGACTGCACAACCATTCTCGGCGGTGCAGATAGACTCTTAAGAAGCTACACCATCGTCTCTCGAGACGGACGGCTGCCGATGACGACTATGATAGTACATGTAATTTCATTACTATTCCTTAAGTGACATGTTGTGACATAAATTGTGTATTCTTCACTACTGTGCAATCACATTTTTCTTAAATTCTTTACTTTTTTCCTTCCCATCTCTGCAAATGCAGAAAGAATGAAAGACTTAGCTGGATTTTTTTCAGCTTCTGTTACTGACTTATTTTTATTGTGGTAAGAACACTTAACTATGAGGTCTACGCTTTTCACAAATTTTTAAGTGCACAATACAGTATTTTTAAGTGCAGACACAATGTTGTTCAGCAGATCTCTAGAACTTATTTATCTGGTGTGACTGAAACTTTATACTTATTGAACAGGGATAAAATAAAGAGAGGAAAAAGAAAAGAGTACTAAGTAAAATGTGAAGAAGAAAATAGTTGATGAAGGCAATCAAAGGAAATGGTGAAATGTCTTTCAGAGCCCTGTGGTATAATGCGCAACACATTCCAATCGCGAGGGCGAGCAAGGTGGCGGGTCTCAAGGCCAGTGTGAGACGTCTTTCCTCTCTGATTTCTTAGTTTCATAGGTTTTGGCCTGGGTGCTGCAGTGACTCAGATTTTTAGTTTTTGTTTGTTTGGTTTTTCATTTAGTTGGCTTATAGTAGTTTTAGATGGTAACATTAGCATCAATATAGTTGAGAAAAATGTTTAAAAGTGTAAATCCTTAATTCATAATCTATTCTACTATTTCTTAACAAACTTGACATTACTTGCTTGAACTTGTTGTAGAGCACAGTGTTTACAGTGTGCATACATAAGAAACTGCTGAACAGATTTTAACAAATGAACCACTAAACCACACTAAATTCTAAAAAAAAAAAAAACTACTATCAACATTTTTTTCAATAGTAATTTCTTAAAAGATGTGTGTGTGTGTGTGTTTCACAGCGTTCAAGCTCACTGTCATAACTAATCAGTTTCATTTCTCGAGTACCTACTATGTGTCAGATACTCATCTAGTTCCTGTCCATAGACAGCTAAGGCTGCCCTCTCAGGGAGGGAGCCTGCCTCCCAGAGGAGACAAGCAGACCACAAACAAGCAAGCATTCCAGGCACAGTGCCAAGGCCCCCAGGCGGGCCCAGAGTGAGGGCAGAGGGAGATGAAATGAGATGATCTTGGAAGGGGGAACAGAGGCCAGAGAGGTAGGCCTTTTTTTACTCTAGGTAAAGAACTTAGATTTTATTCTAGGAGTTTAGAAGACGCTGTTGGAGAATTTTAAGCAAGAGAGAGGTATACAGTAGTTCCTCTCTATATCACGGTTCACTTATCGCGGCCTCACTGTGTCACAGGATTTTTAAAAATATATTTAATTATTTATCGCGGATTTTTTGCTATATCACAGGATTTTGTGGTACTGTGTTCGTATGTTGTTAAAGTTACATAGGTTTAAGTGTGTAGAATATGTTTAAGAACATAAGTAGTGTTTATGAAAGTGTGGAAAAGGTTAATAAGGGACTGGGAACGGTTTTATAAGTGTGTGGGAAGGGTTTATAAAGCCTTAAAATATATATAAATACTAAAATAAATGTAACGTTCCTACTTTGCACATTTTCACCTATCGCAGGGTGTCTAGAACATAATACCCGTGATAAGTGAGGGAGTACTGTAATCTGATTTATGTTTCTAAAAGTTGTCTCCAGCTACTGTCTATAGAGAAGGTCAGAGGCCAGTGGGAGCCTGGGAGACAGTTTGGAGGCTAAGGTAATGCGATCCAAGTAAGAGCTGAGGGTAACGGGAACTAAGGTGGGGAAAGGTGTGTTTTGGAGGTAAACTTGACAGGATTTACACAGTTAAATGTGGGTGTGGATGAAAGAATCAGGAATAATCCTTGGGTATTGATTTTTAGCCTGAGCAAATGGGACATCAGTCACTGACATTGGGAACCTAGGGGTTTAAGGGGATCCAGGTTCTATTTGGAACAAGTTGAGATGCTTATTAGACACCCAAGTGGAGCTTGGGTGTGCTAGTCTGAAGGTCAGGAGAGAGATCAGGGTTTTGTGGCTAATAAATGAGTTTAATGAGATTTCCTAGGAAGAGAAGGGAAGAGCCCTATTTACCAACTAGTCTGGAAGGGTTTTGTTCTTTGAATACCAGGTACAAATGTGCCAGGATATGCTGGCTGATTACAAGCCCTAGTGACCTCAGCAACGGTGGTTTCAGTAGAGTCGTGGGGAGAGCAGCTTAGTTGGAGGGGATGGCGGAGAGATGCTAAGGAGGTAAGGGAATGGAGGCAGTAACTAGTGACAGGTTTTTCAAGAAATATTACTGTTAAGTGGGTCAGAGCAGTGCAGCAGTAGCTTGAGGGTTGCTTGCAGGTGAAAGCAAGTGTTTTAAAGATGAGAGACTAGTCTAAAATAGTGCTGTGAAGCTGTACTCGGCAGAGCGGCACAACGTCCGTTAGTGCAGAGCGGGGTGAGGGAGAAAGTGTAAACTGTTACAGCACTTTGGAATTTCTGACACATTGAAACAAGTGATTATTTTTCTAATACTCATTTTTATTGCATTTTTTAAAGGTATCAGTGGCAGGTTGAAATTTAAAAAACAACAAAACTAGTTCTTTATTCCACAGAGGCACAGTTTGAGAAGCTCCAGGTTGTTTGATAGCTGATGGCATGATCCAGTCTCAAGAGAGAAACTGATGGTTCAGGATAGGCAGCAGAGGCAGGAGCAGATGTCAGGAGGGAAATCCTTAGGAAATGGAGAACATCGGGGTCTCGGGCATCAGTGGAGAGATTGGGCCTGAATAGCAGCAGCTATATTTCATCCTGGTCATAAGGAAAGCCAGATGATGTTACAGGTGCAGGGACATGGGAAGGATGGGTCTGGGCAATGTGAGGGAGGCTCTTTCAGGTGCCCCTGTACTATCTTACCTGTGCTGACTTCAACTGACAACCAGGCAAACCCAGACTTTTCTCACATATAATAAAATATAAAGTGCTGAATGATGCTGTGCTTGTGACTCTCAGTAGCAGGGATTAAAATTCTCCCTATAGCTACCGTAAGAATGTTAGCACTATATGAATATCAGATGAAATTCAGAAACATCTTGGCTTATCTACATGAGTGCTCTTAAAATAGTGTAGAGTTGATCCAGTAAAGAAAAGAAAGGACAGGATCCAACTTTTCAAAGTGGATAGTGAGTTTTCAGTAGGAAAGTGGCTCAATTTTTTCCTGGCAAAAGCACCATGACATTTGTGACCTACAGTTTAAAATTATACTAGCACTCTGCAGGTTAAAGTGGAAGTGAATTGATAAACAAATCCTGTATGACCAGTCAGATAAATATCATGCCTTGAAATAATTGATCTTTGCAGTGTGTTCCAATTGGAATAAAATGTCATGTTTTACATCAATTTCAGTTAATGTATCAAGACATTAACTTGATACATTGGGATGAAATCAGGATGGCCTTTCTTGAAGAGAATAATCTCTGTAGACAGGAGCAGTTGTGTGACATTCTCCTAGAACATGGTTTTAGCTTTGAGCTCATAACAGCTTAAAAAGGCATTACCCTCTTCCATGGAGGTGATGAACTTCAGTCAGAGACTGTGTTGTGAGAACTCTGGGTTTTGGCTGGTGACCAGGCAGTTTGGAAATTAATATTTTACTCCTAAGCTTCATTGGAATAGAGGTTCGGGTAGGTTTGTGTCTGAATTTGGAGTCGTCTTTATTTTCTCCTTTTTACTTACCTATATTTGTGAAATATTTTGCATAAGTATTTTTTACTTCTTTAATTGCATAAAAGCTTTTTAAGTGAAATAAGTCAGACAGAGAAAAACAAATACTGTATAATATCACTTATGTGTGGAATCTTTTAAAAATCAAAATCATGGAAACAGACTAAAATGGTGGTTACCAGGAGCTGGAATGGGGGTGGGAGGTACGTGAAAAATAGGGAAATGTTGGTCAAATATTACAAACTTCCAGATGTAAGATCAGTAAGTTCTGGGTATTTCCTCTATGGCATGGTGATTATATACTTGAAAGTATCTAAGAGAAGAGCTTTTAAAAAAAAGACAAAAAAAATTAAGAGTGGTCTGAATCAGAGCTACTGAGTTACACACCCAGCTTTTAAATGAGTCTAGCAGAGAGAAGATTCTACAACTGTAGAAGGATGAATTGTATGATTATCTGATTTCATAATATCTCTAATTTACATTTTATGTTGCATTTTTAAAACAAGTTTTAGGTTTCTAAACCTGAAATGCATACATTCAGGTAATATGCGTCTACTTAAGTTGATACATTTCGGTGAACCCAGTGGTTTAGTTTATTCCAAGCACATTTCATTAGGACAAGAAACTAAGGTTTGTAAAAAAACAAGAGAAAATAGATGTCTGCTGTTGGTTGGTTTGAGATAGTCTGTGCATGCAAATGTATGTGGGAGATTTACAAAAGAAATTTAATGTTGTTTCAGGAAGCAAGCAGATCTAAATTATGCAAGATATACTAATAGTTTCCCCTTTATGCATTTGAATTAAAAGTTTATTAACATTGTGTATGTTTTAGATAGAATTTTGAGATCAGGATAAAGATACCTGGCAAATTGACTTTCGGGGACCTTACATGTACACATCTGTGTTCCTGTCATTCTGAAGCTTCAGAATCAAAGTCACTGTTGTTAGAACATTAATCTGTTTAGGGAGAAATGATTCGTTTACATATACGTAAGTTAAGAAGTCTCTTTGGCATATGTAACATTTATCACCATTTTCCAGTTAGAGATTCATAGAACATGATTACATAAACATTTTATTATTTTGTCTTGAAATTTCCTTACTTGTAAACAAATTCTTAACTTCTCCCAGTTCACAAGACAGAGCAGTACCTATCTTATTTGGACTTCCTGAACCTGTAAGATCTGGGCAAGGAAATATATTCTTTCTGGCAGCATTTTTACTTATCAAGGAAAGTATGCCAACATAATATTATTGACAACTTTTTAGACTTTCCCAAGAGAGTTTTTTAAAAACCCAAATTTGAATTGTTAAGACCAGCTTTTTAAATATTTCATTTGACTACATCCAAACGTTGGGCTGAATTGTATAGCCTTTTCCATCCTTGTTATGCTGAGGAATGGCAACAGGTATTTGATCTGTATGTCCGGGTTAGGGCTGTTTGTGCTCTGAGCTCTGAGTCACTGGTGGAGTGGCACAGTGGGCAAAACCAGTTCCTGGAGCTGGACAGGGATGGGGGCAAGAGTTCCTTTGTTTATTGGCTTCCTTTAAAACCTTGCTTTTTCCACCTGGAAAAATACACACACACACACACACACACACACACACACACACACACACACACACACACACAGATGTATCATCAAAGTAATGCTTCTGTCTGATCCAAGAGGTACAGTCTGTTTTGGTTAACATCTTTTTCCTCCAGAATACAAAATTGAGCTTTTCTTTTAACATTTAAAATCTGATGGTTGGTTAAACCATAACATCTCCCTGAGTTATTAAATAAGAAAAGAAGAACTGAATTTTTTCATTAAGTTCTGACCTTCAGGGCAGAGATAATGAATGTTAAAGAAATCCTGAACACTCATTCCTTTAAGCAAAGTGTAGTGACATATTTTTCGAGGGAGTTATGAGTATTTTGATTTACTTAGGTGGGCAGATCGACAGAAAGCCCCATCGACTTTGTCGTCACAGACACAGTTTCTGGCGGTCAGAACAGTGACGAAGCCCAGATTACACAAAGCACCATATCCAGGTTTGCCTGCAGGATTGTCTGTGACAGGAATGAACCTTACACAGCACGGATATTCGCAGCCGGATTTGACTCTTCCAAAAACATATTTCTTGGAGTAAGTACTATTAATATGTGCATCGTCTCAAGAAAAATACCCATTGTTATCATATATAACATTTAATTGTGATCCCAAAATTTGCTTTACATGATGCCTCTAGTGACATTTTGAGATTTTAGTTTTCCAATGGCCAATTTGAAAAGCTGTTATTAAAAATCTGAAAATAATGGTCATTATTTCTTTTTATTTGTTATAGTAATTATAATCTGTACAGTAATTGCTTTTAAAAATATATCTAAACATCACTCATAATGCAATTATGGTAGATTTAAGGGGGTTTATTTCATAGGGAAAATAAATGATCAAATCTAGATAATTAGGCTTCAAAGGGAAAAATTATTCATTATTCATTCATTCAAAAATTGAGTGTTTGCTGTGTTACATATTGGGTTATAAATGTGATATCATAGAGAACAAAACATTTAAAATCTATGCTGCTGTTTAATTTCCATGTAAATTAAACCCAGAAGTTCTAACGAATATCCAGTTTTCATATAGTTCCTTTTTGAATCAGGATGTTTTTGTAGGGAAAAAAAATGCACTCAAAATGGCCTGAACCATAATAAAAAGGTATTATCCCCGGATTACAAGAAGCACCAAGGAAGGCCAGGTTAGGGGTGGTTATTCAGTGGTTCTGTGACCTCCAAGGAACCAGGTTCTGTCTGGCCCCCTGTCTCCCCAGGCCCATTGGCTTCAGTGGGTAAGGTCTTCTCTGGGTGAGAGGTGGCACCTGCACTGCCACATGACGCCCCCCGCGGCATGGCAGCTGCCCACTGAGGAAGAGGCGGCAGAGACACTGTGGATCCTGTGTCTCTTTGTTGCATGAAGAAACCTTTTCAGGAAGCCTCCCAGAAGACTCACTCAGGTGCCCTTGACCTGAAGTCAGTCACATGCCCAGCCCTGAACCAGTTACTGGCAAGGGGCTGGGACCATCATAACTGGCTTGTCGTAACCAGGATTTACCTGAGTCATGGGAACAATATCTGGCTCTGTCCCTAAGAGAGAAGAGCAAAATCACTGTGGCAGAGTCATCCAAGTGCCTGTCCTGCCATTATATCAAGCTTTTGGGCCTTCCACCTGTGAGGGTGTAGGTGCTGACTCAGGAAAGCATAGAGGCCACAAATTGTTGTCTTCACATTTGTTGAACTTTTGTACGTTTAATGGAAATGTCTTCCCTTCCTCTGCACATTTCCCCGATAATGAGTTCATATAAAGCATCTTTAGATAATGAGATGAAAGCACTACAAAAATAAACTGAAGAATACACCAGATTCTGGAACTACCTGGGGTGGGGGATGGAAAAAGAAATCTGTGAGGGAGAGACCCAGGCATTGGGTTATTTTTTTAAGCTCCCAAGATAAATGTAATGTGTCTCTGGAGATAAATTATTCATTTATTTTACCACTTCTTTTATATTGTTGGGCTAATTGCATATTTTATCGTTCTGATTACATTTTAAGTAGAAAATTAAAATTCACCAATTTCCTCCCCTCTGCTCCTACCCAATATTTTTAGAGATTCTAAAATCCCTTCATTTTTTAACATGATCTTAATGTGCTTATTTTCTGTTCTCCAGGAAAAGGCAGCAAAATGGAAAAACCCCGATGGCCACATGGATGGGCTCACCACAAACGGGGTCCTGGTGATGCATCCCAGAGGGGGTTTCACCGAGGAGTCCCAGCCCGGGGTCTGGCGCGAGATCTCTGTCTGCGGAGACGTGTACACCTTGCGAGAAACCAGGTCGGCCCAGCAGAGAGGAAAGCTGGTGAGTAGACTTCACTTTGAAAAATGCAACAAACGACAGGAACCTGACTCGAGGACTGCCCTCTCCTGCCCTGAAATAAATTCAGAATCTTTGTACAGGCCACGTGTGGGCACCACTGACCCAGGAGAAGGAGAATTCTGCACGCCCCTGCAAAGGAGGGAAATGGCCTCACTTCCTTTAACGATTAAGCTTTTCTCATAACAGAAGAAAATTATCTTTTGTTCCTTACAGCTTTTAAAAGCATAATCTTTTATTATATCATTCACCACAAAATGCCACTTACATTCATTTTAAGAAGAATGAACTTATTTTTAGTGTAAAACTTTACTAATTTGGAAAAATCCTAAACAGTTTAAGACTAAGTAGTGAAACTGTGATTTACAGAATTATTTACTAGATTTTCCAGAACTAAAGGATAATTAATTATAGCTTTTTGAATTTATAGTAAGAAATTAATACATAATTCCATATATAATTTGCCAAAATTGTAGTTACAGCCTTTCACATGAAATAATTCGTATAGTACATTGACTTGGCATGCTAATATGTTCCTAGAACTATTACTACTTACCTCAAATGCCCTAAAGCAGTTGATTTTTTAATGCTTTCTTTTATGGAGAATAATTATAATACATTAAATGAGAAGCTTTGGGTTTCTGATCTTACCATAGTTCTGAGGCACATTGCACAAAAGTTCTTAATAAATTTTTCACTCCAGTACTTTTAATTGTTAGGTAGAAACTAGGACAAGAGGGAACAAATGTTTTCTTCAGAACTCCCATAGAAAAAAATATAGGGAAATAGAGGATTGTGAGCATTTTTCAGAGAAAAAGATGATAACCATAGATTTTTGAGGTGGAAAAGAAGATAGGGCACTATTTTACTAACCTGGTTTGCTGTTCTCCACTGGCTATTGATTTTTAGGAAATTGTTTATATTTCTGTTTTACACCATTATTCAGCTACAGGTACAGCTTCTTTGTCTGACAATAAAGCCCAGCCTTGGAGGATCATGGCTGAATAAATGTAAGAAACATTTTCTAAGAAAGGCCAAGCAAATTCAATCAACTTTGTCTAAACATTTTTAAAGAGATTTTAAATATGGAATAGAATATAAAAGCAGTTTTTCTAAATAACTTTGTCTCTGATCACCAGACAGTGTTACACAGCCCTGGCCTAGGTTGGCCAGAGTGGCCGTTAATCATTCGAATAGCAACAGTGGGAAGCCAGTGAAAGGTTGCCGGGTGCAGGCACTGCATTGACATTTCAGAGATATCAGCTCTGAATTGAAGCCGCACAACAGTCTTATTGGGGAAGTGGAATTGCTCCCATTATATGGATGAGGAAAGTATGGTAAAGAGAGGTTAAATATTGCTCAATGTCACAAAGTTAGAAGGTGACACCAGACTTGATTGAAACTCAGGCCCTCCTGATTGAAAGTCTAGACTCCTGGCCGCCACTCCGTACCATCTTGTGGGGAGTCACACCTGGCTCTCACCTGAGATGGTTCACACCAGAGCATTTGTCTCCTGGGCGTATGTAAAGCATGGGCAGCAATCATGAAGGGTTTCTTTGTCCAAGAGGGCACGTCCCAGGGTGTATGTCTTGCCCACTCTGGTGACTGAGGAGTGACCTGGCTCACATTTCTGTAGTGAGCCAGAGAAGTTTACAGTGCCACGGAAACAGCTCCAAAAAGAGCTTACATGAATGGATTGTATTAAATAGAGACTAACTTTAAAGTTTTTCCTGTAAGTGGCCCTTAAACCTACATAAGACTGTTCTGTGCTATTTGACCCAGCCAACAGTAAATATTTCCAGGTTTCTGCCCTGGCTGCTGTGGCTCAGTGGATTGAGCATCGGCCTGCGAACCAAGTGTCACTGGTTCGATTCCCAGTCAGGGCACATCACTAGGTTGCACATCAGGTCCCCAGTTGGGGGCGCAAATGAGAGGCAACCACACAGTGATGTTTCTCTCCCTGTCTTTCTCCTTTCCCCTCTCTCTAAAAATAAATAAATAAAAATTAACAAATAATTTAAGGGGGGGGGGAGATTTCCAGGTTTCCATCAGTCTGAATTTGGGCTTGTGGGTTACACCGTGGGGATGAAGGGACCCATCCTCCCTGCGATCCCCTCTTGTTAACTTGGAGGAGTTGTCTCTGTCCATGATGAAAACCTACTGATTTCTTTGCACTTCTGTTCCAATGTGTGACTTTGTGGTCCTGTACATGTTGCTGGTAGCAGTTGATATAAATTATGTTTATCTGGAGATATCATTTGTAATTTAATATGAAACTATGGAGACTAAAGTGATCAGCTAGAAATCCAGAATATATGTCATGACAATAATCAATGCCTCTTGGTAGAGTGTTTTGTATTAATGTCATACTCAGTGTTTAGTGTGAATCAATATACTCTTGTGTTTTTAAATCACCACAGTTTCTCATTATTACAGCAAATGATGAACCCTTGGTACTTTGTACTTGATCAACATAATTAAATGTAAGGGAAATATTTTTTTCAGAAGCTTAAGCCCCTGAGTAAATACATAGTTGAATGAACTGAGTTGTGTCCTCCTCATTTACCTGGCTAATGATAACATGGTAACTCAACATTGCTCTGGTAGACTCTTGAGTGATTTTATCAAATTATATTTGAGGTATTTATTAAACTATATTGGCTTTGTGTAAAATTAGAGAAATTCGGTTGATTACTTACCTAATTTTAGGTGAAATTATAAAAATAACCATAGTGTTACTACATGTAGGCTGTAAAGTGTTTTGTGTTATTCTCTCTTAGACATTACTCAGAGCAACACTGTGAGGCCAGTGTTGTTACTGTTGCCATTTATAGATGAGGAAACCAGGGCTGTGAAAGGTAGTCACTTGTCATAAATGGCAGATAGGGGTTTGAATTCCCTTCTCCAAGCTTAGCCATCTGATACGTTGGGACCATTAGGTTTTAACAATCTCACTTCCACAACCCTGTCTATTCTTGCCCTTTTTTTTTTTTTTTTTTTTTTTTTTTTTTTGGTAGAATTTAAAAAAGAAAATCCAAACTCTTGCCTCTTCACAGTGGTATCTTCATTATTCTGCCCCCCACCCCCTACTATATTCTGGAGAAAAGCTATATATTTTGTTCATAGGTAGAGGAAGCACAGAAGAAATAACAAATAAGAGGGAAAACAGGCTACTGTTTGGGCAGTCACTGAATATTAGTGGTTCCGAAGTCAGACCATAGTTACCAGTCCTGGTTCTTCCATGTAATAGGTCTGCATTCTTGAATCAGTGACATCCCAGTGAGACCTGAAGGATGAGTGGGAGTGCGCCAAGCCAAGGGGTAGGCATGGGACAGGTGTGGTGGAGGATTCTATTCAGAGGGCACTCGTGCACATGCCTGTGGGCAGTCCAGCTTCATGCATTCACGGACCTGAACTCCATGCACCCAGCATGGGGCAGCCCCGTTCCATAGTTAGCTACAGTTGCCCTAGTTGAGTGGCCGTATTGTGAATGGTAAGAAGTTTGGGCTTCGTCCTGACTGCAGTTGGAGAGCCAGCACGGTCCTTTGAGCCAGAGAATGACAATTTCTGATCTTCCCATTCCTCTCTTTCCCTTATGTGGCTCTTTTTCTGCACCCCAGTGTTAGTGGGAGGGGGTGCCCTGCCTCTGTCCTCATCCTCCCTGCCCTACCAGGGACCCTGCTGGGCAGTGTCATCCACTCCAGGGCTTCAGCTTGATGCTGATAAATCCCAGGTGTGCTTCTCTGAGCCACATCTGTCTCACAGGCTGCAGTCCCACATGCCTTCTGTGCACTACAGTACAGACACTGTGCACAGCCCACAGATCCTACACACCCCAAACTGACCTATCTCTTCTCCCAAATCTGCCATTCCTGCTAGATTCCCCATCCACAGAAAGCCCATTTTAGGTAGACAGTGAGTGAAGCCAGATACATAAAAGGCTTCCTAAATCAGGAGCTAAGGGCTGTGAGTCTAATTCCTCTGTATTTGATACCTGTGCCTCTTGTCTGTCATCACTGATATTCTCTTTGCTGTGCTGTACCCGCCCTCTTTGCTTGGAGGGAGGGTTCTCTTGTTTCCCACCTCTAGTCTATACCCTCCAGTCCATCCTCCACGCCTCCTTTGGAAAGGCAAATCTGTTCTTTCATAGCTTCCTAAAACTGCCCATTGACTCCTGTGGGCACTGAGGCCACCTCTGCAGCTTGGGCCTCTTGTCCTGCCCCCCACGCCCTGCACCCCATCCAGACACGTTCAGCTATGTATGGAACCTTGCTCAACTCCTTGTCCCCTCAGTTGCACATGGTGTTTGGCATTGTCATACCTCCTTATGGTGTGCTTCCTATCCTACTCGCTGACTCCTGACACTATCTTTTTCAAACATCTGTGCAAGGAAAACCCTTTTAAATACCATTCCTGACTGCCAGCATCAAAGTCATAGTAGCAAACATTTAAACGGTGCTTACTGCATCCCAGACATTGTTCCAAGCACTTTATTTCTATTAATGTTTTTAACCCTTACAATCCCCTAATCTGTAGTTTACAGAAGAGGAAAATGACATGCCAGGACTTTAAGTAACTGCCCAAGGTCTCAGAGCTAGGAAGCGGCAGAGCTGGGGTTCAGACCCAGGCAGTGGGCTCCAGAGTCCACGCTCGTAGCCTCTGTGGTGGTGTGGCCTCGCGTAGCACTTGCAGCACTTGTTGACCTTCAGCTGGAGCCTGTCTGGCTTCCCCTTCTAAGGAATGAGCTCTGCAGGATGGGGGGGCGGGGGGGGTGTTGGTCTTGCACCCCAGGCTTAGAGCACATGCTGCACGTGGAGGCAGCAGTCCGAATCCTGCTGAGCTGACTGTGCTTCTTGCCAGCTGTTCATCAGCCTGTGAGTGCCTAGGCCGCCTTCTCAAAATTGGATGCTCCCATGGAGCACTCCGGCTCCAAGGCCTACCAATGCAGGATAAAAGGCATTGTCAGAAGCCAGGGGTGGGCAGGAGCTGGGGGAGCACTGCAGTCGTGACTGCAGGGCCCCGTGGGGCCTTCTGGATTGTTTGTGGGAAGTGAGTGCCATCTTCACCAGATGGACCGGTAGGACGTCAGAGAGTAATTGTGTTAACTGACTTGAGGAAAAACCTGAAATTTGTGCTCATTGAAATTGTCACTGCCTTCACTGAACACATCCAGGGGGTAGTGTGTGCACCTTTAGCATGTAAGTACTGTATCCAGTGTTCCCTTGAGGAAACTGAGGCTCAGGCAGACCAGGTTACTCCCCAGCCCTGTCTTTAGTGGGTGACTGCCTCCGTGAGCTTACTTCCAAGATGACTCTTTTGTTTTGAGAGGAAAGACTATCAGAGCAATTTGCCGAGTTCTGCTTTTTAAATGCATGTCTGTCAAACTCGTTCCAGGTGGAGACAGAGACCAACGTGTTGCAGGACGGCTCCCTTATCGACCTGTGCGGGGCCACCCTCCTCTGGAGGACAGCGGACGGCCTCTTCCACACGCCGACGCAGAAGCACATAGAGGCCCTGCGGCAGGAGATCAACGCGGCGCGGCCGCAGTGCCCCGTGGGGCTCAACACGCTGGCCTTCCCCAGCATCAGCAGGAAGGAGGTGGTGGAGGAGAAGCAGCCCTGGGCCTACCTCAGCTGCGGCCACGTGCACGGCTACCACGACTGGGGCCACCGCAGCGACACGGAGGCCAACGAGCGGGAGTGCCCCATGTGCCGGACTGTGGGCCCCTACGTGCCACTGTGGCTCGGCTGCGAGGCCGGCTTCTACGTAGACGCAGGGCCGCCCACGCACGCTTTCACCCCGTGCGGACACGTGTGCTCGGAGAAGTCTGCGAAGTACTGGTCTCAGATCCCGTTGCCGCATGGGACGCACGCCTTCCACGCCGCCTGCCCCTTCTGTGCCACGCAGCTGGTCGGGGAGCAGAACTGCATCAAACTGATTTTCCAGGGGCCCGTTGACTGATGCCCTTGACAGCCATCTACGACTTTATTAACAAGTTACTGTGAAGATTTTTGCCACTAACTCTCGATTTTACCTTTTTATAATGCTGTTTATTAAGGGGTGGGGGGCGAGGCTGGGAGGAAAGCGGGAACATAGTGATGAAAAAACATGCTAGGAATTTAACAGATATCAGTGGTGTGTTGCATGCTCCAAACAGCAGCATCGTCATTGAAGTCTGCCTGATTAAACCACATTAACTCATAATTGGATTTCAAACGCCATGCTTTTATTTTAACCTTGGGTTCTTAAACAAGTTTTTATTTCTTTTGTAGCTTTGGATAACACTTTAAATCATATTTTACAAATGAAGAACTGTATTCAAAAGTTGTTGGCTCATAATATGCCATCCTCCGTGCTGCAGCGTGTAGGTGTTGCCTGAAAGACAATGTCTAGAAATACCCGATACCAGCTAGAATTTGACCGCATACCGAAGGAACAGCTCTATAAGATGCTATCGGTGGGCAGGAGACCCTAGGCACAGGCGGTGGTTTTGAAATCTGAGGCTTTTTTTTTGACTTGTTTTTCTTACTTTTGGAGGGAGAGGATATTCATATGTTGTCCTGTTTTTTATTTGTTTGTTTTTTAGTTAACTTTGGTGGAATTTGATTATTTTATACACACATTCACCAAATACCTTGGCATTTCAAACAAAAAATTTTCCATAATTTTTTAAAGTCTGCCTTTTATTTTTGTCTAACATATTTTGTCCCCGATATTCATCCTGCATGGCCAGAACTGTTTGGTTGGTTAAAATGTAGCAACTTTTAAAAAATTCTTCCACTGAGGGTGATTATTGCAACAGCAAACATGGCCTAGGTACTACAATAGCAAGTTCGTTTGCTTACCAAACTGTTTTAAGATTTAAGAGCAATTAAAAATGAGATTTTACTTTTGAAAACCACTTGTTGGGATTTCATAATTTTTTTCTTCCTTAAGAAAGCCAAAATTCTGTGAGCCTAAAAGCAGCATATCACAATGGCACAGGCATTTTTATTCACTCCCTTTCCACCATCTGTCCCCTTGCCTCACAGCCTGTAAGCTGGAAGTTTTGAAAATGTTTGCAAATCAAAATCCATTTAAATGTGATCATTAGATATACACAACACCAAGTGGTACATCTGCAGAGAACATTTGAAATTCCTGATTTAAAGAGAGCAAATGTTTACGGAGGATTAATTAAATCAAAATTTCAGATGAGCTCCTCCATCCCTCTCTGTTATTTTCATTTCTTTTGGAATAATAGTTCTTGGGTGCCCATTCTGTGTAGCACTACTTGCAGGATGGAAAGATCCTTTGGGACAAAGCTGGCTGAGATAACATAGATCCTTGCCACGTGGAACAAGTATTTATTTAAACTAACATCCTCTTAAATTGACCATTGTGCATCTGTGCTACATTTTTTAACTTTCGTAAAGATACCTAATTTATATGGTTCTAATATACTATATCCATACTTGAACTGGTTTTTCCATGTTTTGCCTACTGGCAAACATTTTGCCTGTTTTCAATTGTTCTAACCCATTTTTGAATGTCCTTTTCCTTAAAGTGGTAAGATATATTATGCTTAATTGCTGCTGTTTAATTTGACTTAATATATAAAAAGTTAAGCCTCTCAGTTATAAAATAGCTTTACTTTTTAATGGAGGTTATTGTGGAGGATGAGATATTTTTGTTTTGGTAGGTTTTAAGTGATGTGAAAATCCAGTGACAGTCCTCTTATTGATAGCTTACTCTGTTCTGTGTAGCATACCCTACCTGCAGGCAGAAAAGGAAACAACGGAATTACCTAAATAATACATCAGATGCCTTTTGATTTAGCCAGAGTTTCCAGCGTTTGGCTTTCATTGACAGAGTGTGTCCTTTCGATCTGGATTCTTTGGGCTCCACAAAATGATAAAGGAGGCACAGAGTGCCTTATCTTGCTACAGAAGGTGATTTGAGGACTCTGGATACCCTAAAAACATCTTTTAAGGTAAATGGTCGTGCATCCAGAACGGCTGGATTTTACCTATCAAAAAGAATTTTTTTTCCAGGAAGTTATGGTCTAATTTTCCATTTCAAGAATTGTATATAAGTCTAGCAGTTCTACATACAACATATGCCCCAAAATAAAATTATCTTCCAACCTGAAAAGTTTCTGACTTTTAGCAAAGTCAGATAGCTAAATATAAGTTGAAATTTGGGTAATACCTTCTTAACTCTTGGGAGGGGAAACAGTGAACTGCCTGCTGTCAGCACTACATCTGGTCCTTTGACCTCCATGTGAGGTCCCCTCCCACCCTGCCTAAGAAACCGCAGAGAGGGGGCAAGTCTGCAAAAAGGAAACCATGCTCATCTTGGCCACGTCTAGTCAGATCCCCTTATAATTTCAGCTAATAAGATTTATTTTTCAGAGTTGAGAGCAAGTTAGTGTGTAAGAATAAAGAACTCTTAACTCACCAGAGTAATAAGAGTTCAGAAAAGGTAACTTCTCAAAGGTCACTTTTGTTTTTTTATGTCTTGTATTCCATCACATTAAAGAGTGAGTCTCCCTCCCCCATGTATATTCATAGGAATTATTCTGAACTCGGCCTGACCAAAATGCCTTTTGCGAATAGGTTTCTAGAAGTTCAGCCCCAGGGACATATTCCCGTAGATTTTTTTTTTTTTTTTCAGTTGTTTACTACAAAAAAAAAAGAGAGAGAGAGAGTGAATGGGATACAACTCAATATTTTTCTAGTCTGGAATTTTTTTATTAATAATTGGTGCTGCCAGGTCATGCGTGCTGCAACTCTTAACATTTCCCTTATTTGGTTATGCTTTTTGCAAAAAGGGCTACAGTTCATACTGCAGAGTTAAGTATTAAGCTTTCTGGGTTGTTGTTTTTTTTTCCCTCACTGTGGCCCAAAAGAATTAAAATCTTTTAATATAAATAGCATATTTATCATTCCTCGATAGTTAATTATAGAGTTTGGTACCTTTGTGCCTCAGGGAAGCCACGTGATATAACTGGTTATAGAATTTCAGGGTTAGGGTTTAGGGAAAGGAGAAAGCCATTGGAAAAATGATGGGCTCCATTAAGGAGACTAATGAGTCTGGATGCAGAAATATGCCAGGAACCGGCATACACATGATTGTAGTAGAATTTATTTCCAGTATCAATAGGGAAACTATTTTAAGTTATTACACATGCTGATCAGGAAAGTTTGAGAACTCTTCTTCATAAAGTTTCAATGCTTTGTTTTTGCTTACATAGAAAAACTCAAACCCCGTTTATGTGGGAGCTCAGTATTGTTGTTTGGGCACTTTTGAGAGTTTAGGGAAAACATTTCCCCCTTCTTAATTTAAGTTTAACGTGAGTTACAGAATTGTTATCTGTCCTTCTATGATTTTAATTAACTTCTTTGCTTTTTTAAAGCCATTCTGTTTTCTGGATTTGCATGAATGATCATACCATTGTTAAAGCTGGCTAAAACCTAGTTATCTTCATGCAATCCTGCCTTGTGACAGTGGAATTTCTGATAGACAAACTGCAGAACCTTGGTTTTACACCAGGTCCAGCTCCATCCCCTGCCTGTCAATCTTATATGCCCATCGTTCAGCCTGCCCGGGCTGAAGGTATGAAGTTCCTCCTTTGGTGCTGGAAACAGAGCACAGCCCCGGGATCTTTATGACCCCGGTCAAAGGCCAATGAGAACACTTGTGGATTTTTTTTAAAGAGTGTAAGAATTATTGAAGTAGGAAAACAAGAAGTTTCAGTATTTCTTTTTTATAAAACTTATATCCTCTCAAGTAAATTTTAGCCCTCATGAACAATCCCTAGAGGAAGATAGGGAAAAGCAAATATTTTTCCAGTTCTGTTTAACTGTTTCTAAACATAAACTCAATGAAAGGGAAGTTGTTGTTTTTTCTTTTAAAGCTGAGATAACAGATTACTTCTCTGTATTAAATAGTCTAGAAGTTAAGGGGTGGTCATATTTACCATGTATAGTATTACAAGCAGTTAAATTTTATGGCTATATTTGTAAAACTGTTCTTTTATATTTCATGTCAAATTGAAAAAATTATTTCTTCACTATTGTACCTGTGGAAATACAAGCCATTTTACAGGAAAAATCTTCAAAAACTATTAAACGGATCTCAGTATGTTTATGAGTGCTTGTCTTCAGACTCTGTGGCTATCATGAGTTCATCAGGACATTCAATAGGAAGTTAATACAAAAGTAGACTTGATTTTTGCATTTCTCAAACTTCCAAGTTGATCCCAAACAATTAAGCTTATTATTGTTTTATATTCTACACAAGGCGTACATACTAAAATCTAGATACCGAAAATCCCCTTAATTTCTTATTGAAAAAAACTTCATCGGTGCTTATATTACTATTTCTTGTGACATTACATCACTGTCAAGTAAATCTAACTTCCTGGAGATCTTAACCTGTCTTGTAGAATGAATGGATTTTCTATCTGATAATTAAAGTCATATTGCCACTTTTGTGACAATCTTCATTCACTTTTAACAACATGTTTTAAACTAATATCTTTCATAAGAAAATATATGTATTTATGATATTTTTTCCATCACATTGATATTTAAGGAATCTTAGTATTGTTGAAGCAAATACATTTTTCACTTCAAAAAAAATGCTCATTTATATGGGCTTTTCTTTCAGGAGTTAAGTGTCCATCCTTATCAAATCTAATATGCCATGAATTGTGAGATGTGTTATTATGAATAAACATAGTTACAATTGCAACATCCCTTTCAGCAAGGGTACAGCATTCATGGGGAAATAATAGTGTTCAGCAAATGCAGTTGTGACAACTAGATATCCATATACAAAAGATTGAAGTTGAACCCTTACCTTACATAGCATACAAAAATTAACTTACAATGTGTCAAAGAGCTAAAACTATAGAATTCTTAGAAGGAAAGAGTAAATCTTTATGACCTTGGGTTAGTCAATGATTTCTTAAATACAACACCAAAAAGTATATGCAATAAAAGAAAAAGATAAGTTAGACTTAATCAAAGTTAAAATATTTTGTGCATCAAAGGACACTGTCGAAATAAAAACACAACCTACAAAATGGGAGAAGATGTTTGTAAATCATATATCTGATAAGGGAGATATATTCAGAATATGTGAAGAACTCATAACTCATCAATAAAAAGACATCCCTGTTTAAAAAATGGTCAAAATATTTGAATAGATACTTTTGCAAAGGAAATGTACAAGTGACCTATAAGCACATAAAAAGATTCTCAACGTCATTAGCCATCAGGGACTACAAACCACGAGTTAGCACTTTATGGCCACTATGACGGCTAAAAAAAACAAGTAATGTGTTGACAATTGGCTGAAAACTTGGAACCTCATACACGGTTGGTGGGATTACAAAGTGGTGCAACTGCTTTGAAACAAACAATTTGGCAGTTCCTCAAAAGGTACAGTTACCCTGTTGAGAACATTTTTACTCCTATATATACAGCAGTTCACTTATCGCGTCCTCACTGTATCGCTTGATTTTTAAAAATATAATTACTTATCGCAGATTTTTCACTATATCGTGGGATTCTGTGGTACTGTATATGTATGTTAAAGTTATGTAGGTTTAAGAGTGTAGAATATGTTTAAGAACATAAATGTTTATAAAAGTGTGGGAAAGGTTAATAAGGAGCTGGGAATGGTTTATAAGTGGGAAGGGTTTGTAAAACCTTAAAATATATATAAATACTAAAATAAATGTAAGGTTCCTACTTCATAGATTTTCACCTATCGCGGGGGTTCTAGAATGTAATACCCATGAGAAGTGGGTGAATACTATATACCCAAAGTATTAAAAATGTGTACACACAAAACCTTATACATGAATGTTCGTAACAACATTATTCATAGTAACCAAAAAGTAGAAACAACCCAGAAGTCCACCAATTGATGAATGGATAAACAAAAGGTAATATATCTATACAATGGAATATTATTTGCCTATGAAAATTAATGAAGCACTTTAATGAACCTGGAAACATGCTAATTGAAATGAAGCCAGACAAAACGTCACATACGGTATGTCAGAAATATTCATCTTACTACCTGATGAAACAAATCCTGGTTACATTATAAGATACTCCCATAACCATAAGCAATAGCATTGACAAATAATAAGCAATGAAGAAAATATACTCTCAAAATTGGAGTAGAAGTAAAAAGTTGGGAAGAGGAAAACCTTTGAAAAACAGTATGTTATTGTAATTTATTATTCATTTTTCTTCTATTTGTGTTTGGAAAAGAAGTTACTTAAATCCAAGCAGATACATATTGGAGCTGTGGAATTTCTGTGGGAATAAGTATTCATGCACTCTTGGGTACTTGCCAGAGTTTTAACAAAATTATGGACAGCATTAAGAATAACAGAAATAAACTTCAATGTAACCTTTAACAATTCATTGGTTAATTTAATGTCATCGGAACATGTTCAAACTTGGACCAGCCTCTATATATATTTGCATTTTCTTCTTTTACTTTCAAGAATCTTTTAAAGTGATTTCTCTTGTTTTTACTACCAAATTTGAAGACACCCAGCCCTTCGGTCAGATGTAACATGGCCAGGTGGAAAATGAAGGATCAGAAGAAAAGCCACATTATAACAGCTTTTGGGAGCAGAGAATGAAGATGGCAGACATGGTGAGGAAAGGGGTAGACGCGTAATGAACTGCAGTGCTCACACACAAGGGAGCAGTGTCCACAGCAACCGTTTCAGAGACAAGATGGAAAACACAGCCATGCAAGTACATTCTGCACAGAGAGTCTATGAACTGAAAGGAGGGGGGAAATGATTTATAGGCCAAAAAAGTCCTAGACAAAATCATCCCTTTCTGGAGGAATCATTTGTGCTGAAGCAATGCACACTTTCTAGCGAGCTATGTGAGGAGGCAGATGTTTAGGTAATATATCGCTGCTTTGCGTTTCTATAACGCCTTCCATCTGAGAGCTGCAGAATGTAATACAAACATTAACTAATAAATTAAGCCTCATGGCACTTCTGCATGATCGATAGACATAATAGCCGTTTTTATAGTACAGGAAAGGCAGCACCCTGCTCAAAGGTGCTGAAGTCATTTACCCAAGGTCATGAAAAGGGAAAAATGGCAAACTCTTTCAAAACGAAGCATCAGATCTTCTCCCCATGCTCCCACAATGTGCTTTTTCTCACTTGGCAAGTCAGCAGCTTCAGCAGCAGGTTTCTTTCCGTGGAATACTTAGCAATGATGAAGGGGGCGCAATGTTTCCAGTGATTCGTTCCAGGAGATCCGTCTTTAATTTAACTGGGAGATGGTTCGACAATAAGAAGCCTTTGACCAAAGCCTTAACTCCTTTCTCTCTGGTTTACCCAGTAATTAATTTGTTTGCTAATGCTGGTCTCTTTCCTGGTATGACAGTGGCCTTTAGCTCTGGAGTTATGTGTTCATGTCGCTTAATTTAGTTATGCAAAGGACTTAAAATACTACAAGAATATCAACCAACCCCAATACGCCTGGATAGGCATTAATGTCATTATTTGTTTTGCTATTTTAATATCTGAAAACTCATAAAATTATCTTTGAAAGCAGCGTGTGGCATATTGACAAAAGACGACAGCACCACATCTTTAACAGAACCCAGCTGGCTTGGTCAGACATCCCTCTGTACAAGCCTATGTGCTGCCGTTCTCCATCCTCACAGCCTGTTCCATGGTGGATTTGTCTTTGTCCTCTTTCTCTTTGATAACCCACATGATTTCTCCAGTAGAATAATAAGTCAGAGGGAAACACTGCAAGGAAATGTTGGGTTGGCCAAAAAGTTTGTTTAGTTTTTTCTGTATGATGGCTCTAGTAGTGCCATCTTTAATTTTGTCTTTAATTTCATTCAAAACAATTTCGTTAGATTGTATTGTGACAGCTGTCATATCAGCATGTGTTTTTAAAAAAACATCACGATTAGCAAATTTTTGTGAAGCCATTTTAATATTGAAGATGGAAGAAATACATAACATTTTTGGCATATTATGCTTGATTATTTCAAGAAAGGTAAAAACGCAACTGAAATGAAAAAAAGTATTTGTGCAGTGTATGCAGAAGGCGCTGTGACTGATCGAATGTGTCAGAAGTGGTTTGCAACGTTTCTTGGTACTATTGACATTCTGACCAAACAATTCTTTGCTGTGGTGGAAGGTGTTTAGCAGCACCCTTGACCTCTACCCACTAGAAGCCAATAGCGGGAGATAGACAACATACTCAAATTTTTCAAATTTATAAAGTTATTGGTGAAAATGAAAAAATGTGTCTTCTATTTTATGGAAAAATGATAACAGACTTTTTTGGCCAGCCCAGTAGGAAATCTGGGTGCTCATAGTCCCTTTTGGAAAGAAAATGGCCACCTCTCTTACACAAATTAGGATGATGCCACCTCCATACATGTTTTCAAACTTCTCAGAGAGTAATTAGCTTCCCTCCAATTCACTCATGTTTTTAATTTCCATTTGTTTTCTCTTTAGTAGAGAGCAAGAAATAGTTTTCTTTTTTTTTTTTTTTTCATAAAGCAGGGCATCATTTACTTGACCCTCTTTAAATCCAGCCTCCTTCCATCTCCAGACCCTGCACTGTGCCCACACTGGCGCTCACAGTGAATAAGACTATTATTACTCCTCCCACTAACAAATTACAATTAGCTCTTTGCATTCTCAACCCACTCACCCCGACTCCCTGGCCTTCTCCAACACCCCAAATACCGGCACTGACTGAGGTGTGGTGAGGTGGCTGACAGACCCCACCTCCTGGTTTCCACCCTGTGCTGGGAGCCCTGGGAATGACGTGGACGCGGCGGGAGGCGTGCTAGATGCAGATCTCAGCCAGGAACTGGGCATCCCATAGAAGTTCTGCCACACGTGCCCCAAGCATCGCACCAAGGATTGGATGCTGATCCGTGGGGGTGTGGGTGGGGGGGCTATGAATGTTTGGAGGAGGGGGCAGTGAATGCCCATAGGTTAGGAGAAAAAACCCACCTCTAATGATTCTGATACAGCCTTCTGGGAGGCCGTTTAATACCCTCTTTGCAGACTATGTAGCTTTTTTTTTTTTTTTTTTTTCCCACTGTGTGGTTGCCTCTCACTTGTGCCCCCAACTGGGGACCTGCCCTGCAACCTAGTAATGTGCCCTGACTGGGAATCGAACCAGCGACACTTGGCTCACAGGCCGATGCTCAATCCACTGAGCCACAGCAGCCAGGGCCTATGTAGCTTTCTAAAGCATACTTTGCCTTCGAGTCAGAACCTTATAAGCTTCGGTGTAGGGTCTCTTTCTTGCTGCTGTGGGCAAATCGCCAGAGTCAAAGATGGGGCGAAGGACAAGGTCGGCGGAACAGCCGCCGGAGCCTCTGCTGCACAGCTGTGGCATGTGTACCTCCACGCTTTCCGCAGCACTCCCTTGCGTGTCGAGGTGGAGAAACTTAAAAGCGGACTAAAACTCCTGTGAAGTAAGAGAAGCCATCCTGAAATGTTCTGGAGTGGGAATGAGGCGATTTCTCAGCAGCAGGCTCTGTGGTTCGGCCTCTGGAGTCTGAAGCCTCGGCCCTCCGAGGCTCCCGCGTCTCACTTGAAGAGTAACTAGTCCAGGGTCGGCTGAAGGATTGTCCTTGCTGCTCACACCCTCGTTATTAAGGTTTATAGGGGGGGAAATATAGCCTTTTCTTTGGGAGTTTGTATTGCAACCTTTGAAACAGCCGTGACAAAAAACCAGAGTGCATGAAATCATTCCTTCTGAGCTCCCAGAGAATTCGTGTTTTGTGACAGAAAAGCAAATTCTTCCTTAATCATTTGAGCCCCCACTAGACTAAAAATTGGCAGGGTTGAATGGTTTTGCAACAACAGAGGAAATTTTATGGCTAGAAATTTAGTTAGGATTGTCACTTGAAACTGTCAACAAAATGAAAAACCCTGTGGAATGGGAGAAAATATTTGCAAATCATATATCCGATCAGAGGTTACTATTTAAAATATATAAAGAACTCATACAACTCAACAGTCAAAAAACAAGCCAGTTGAAAAGGGGGCAAAGGAAATGAATAGACATTTTTTTCCAAAGAAGACATACAAATGCCTATATATATAACCATATATATATATATATATATATATATATATATATATATATGCATCATTTTTATGCATCCCTCCCGTATATCATATTGTATATGTATCTTTTTTAAGAATCTTCATAAGCACATTTTTATTGAGTTAAAATATATATGACATGAAGTTTGCCATTTTAGCCATGTCTCAGTGTACAATTCAATGGCATTAAGTACATTCACAATGTTGTGTAACCATCACGTTAATTTCAGCTAAGTGCTTTCCCTCTGGTGAATGTGGTCAGGACTGGAGGTAGTTCTGTGGAATGCAGGAGGTAGTTCTGTGGAATGCAGGATGGAAAGTGATCCATTACCAGCAAAGATGCCTGCTGCACTTTTTCACGCCCCGTTGTAGCCTCTGACGCATGCCATTTATACAACAGCACAGCTTTCATTACCACTGTGGCTGAGTAGCACGGAGCTGCTGGTTTGTGTTATGAAGTAGACAGTGCCAGACCCTCTGGCTCCGGTCAGTGTGGCCAGTTAACTTCGTATTGAGGCCTCTTCCCAGCCCCTACTAGCTGTTTCATAAATAACTCCCCAGTGCAAAGTTAGAAAGTTGAATAAGTTCCTCTTGTGAATCAGCTCCTGCTAAATGAAATCATCTCCAGTGTTAACTCCAATAAAATACCGCAATTGTCTTGGTAATTAAGAAATTATTTACTCTATTTGCCAATGTGTTGTCTGCAACTGCATTGCAGACACATTCATCACACTTAACATCTTCTAAGAAGAAAACCATTCTCTGGCCCCACTCTTGTCACAATTCTAATGTCACTGACTTTAGAATCCCCATCCTCCAGTGGTCCCAGGCCGGAGAGAAGTTGCCTCCACTGCAAATAACAGAGCACGGGAGCATCACTACTGATAATGGCCACACAACTCATTCCATTGTTGGGAACCTTTTGGATTTTAAAAGCTAAGTAGTTTAGATCCTGGCAGTTAATTAACACCCTTCAGATTAGTTATTCACATTTCTTGACCACATTAGGCAAGTTATCTGCCAGGTGAATGGATTTTATGATCCATTTATTTTCATGCAAGTATTTTAAAGAGAGAAACTGGGACTGGTATATAGGAGGGAAGACTGTCCTAGAGAACCCCAATTCAATGAAGTTTGAACAATGTGAGGGAGTAAGCGAAGAATTACACCAAAAGGGGGGAAAGATTTCATCAGCTGTGCCCAACTTAACCAAAGCTTGGCCGTGAGCGCTGCTGGTCAGCTGTGTGGTGTCCATGACATGATCAGCAGCCCCAGGAGGTGGGAGTCCTCAGTGTCAGATGAACCACAGTCCTGAGTGTAGAGAGATGCTGGGAAGGGGGAGTGTCTACAGGTTGAGAGTCGGGTTCTGGCCTCTGCATTGTTCCGGATTGGTAACTGTCTTGTGCCACTGAACTGAGGGTGAGTTTTGATCTAAGGACTAGACAGAATCCTTGCCCCAGGGAAGCACCTGCTTCCTGCCCTTCAGAAGCAATGATTCCACTCTCTCCTCAGAGCTCCTTATTGTCTGACAGCATCATCTCCCTGTATTCTCTTCCATTTCCTACTCTGCTGAGAATTGGCTATGGAGTGGAACTGGCAGTTTTAGGGAACGTTGAAATGAAATCTTTTATTCCTTCATACTCTCATTTTCCTTTGTATGGCAAGTAGCTAGCACACAAAATCCCAGAGGACTTAAGTCACAGATGAACTTAATTTCTGGTGCTGCTCTCCCCATAAATTGCTTGTCTTCTCCTTTCTAGGCTCTTGCCCAGGAAAGTACAGAATTATAACTTGATGAGTTACCATGGCAACCTCTATACATTATCTTTCAAAGGTTCTAGACTATAGGTTACATGCCCGTGAAGCCGGTGCTGGGTGGGTAGTTACCTAAACAAGACCAGGGGCCTGTTAGAAGAGAGATGGTGGAGGCAACTCCCACCTGACACTGTCCACCTTGGTGTCCATGAGGAATCAGGCTCCCCAAGGTCTCATCTGTACAGTTGTTGCAAAGCTTATGTTCAAACCCGGTTCAATCTGCAAAACCAGTACATTTCCACTATGCCACTCCCATTCTTGAATTGATAACCAATGACTGGGGACTGCTTTCTGTCCCCCAATTCTTGTGTTCCCTTGTGTTGTTGCTGACCAGAAATCTGTGCACCTGGGTCTGCCCCGGAAAATTATTGGAATCCTGTATAAACACAGACACTTCCAAATGGTTTCTGGGGAGAACCATTCACTTAGTGTGGGTTTTCTAATTCAATTTGTTATCACTTCCCCTATTGCTAGGAGGCATGCATAAGAGGAAGACAGGTTCAAATATTACATCAGGGAAGGTGCTAGAAGCCCCACTCTAGGGGAGCCAGATACCAGCTGTCTGAATCGCTTTGTCTTATTTTTGAAACACACTCACTTTTTAAATGCCCTGGCCTTAAATCCAGAGACCCTGCTTCCCCTTCTCTGTGCTCACGAGTTGCATGGGGCACTGCTGGAGGGATGTATTTCTGAGAATGACAGTTCGGTATCAGGAAGTCAGTGATGAATGAGCAGACATTACTTGGGCAATGTGGTTTTCAGACAGGGGCTGTGCGAGAATATATTTTCGGGGGCTTCTGTTGGTATTTAACTTGGAGACCATATATACAGTAAATCAGGAAGGCTGATAATACAGTGCATAGGGGCATGTTTTATGTATGGCCCTGACAGCATACTACAGCTGCCTCGCTGAGAGGGGTGTGGATTTATGGTCCCGTTCTTGCAGGTGGTGGCAGCTAATATGTTGTAGCTGTCTGTCTGTACCTGGGAGTATTTATTTTTTGGTTCATCCTGAGGTAAAGGGAAAGTATAAAGCAAACTGTGGACTTCTTGACATAAGAAATGCAACCTGTGCAGTGATTGCCTAGCCTTTAAAGGATGTGGAGGGGTTGAGATACAACACACTTGTTCATAGATCTTTCCAAGACCCGGTTTGTTGGTGGCAAAATCACACAGCAGAGGAAGGGTTTTTGACTCCCCAGCGGTTCTCTCATTTCATCTGTCGGGCAGGGATGACTTATCCAATAGGAAGAGTAGGTACAGTGTCTGGAACCCACAACACTTTCAAGGGCCCACAAAAGTGTTTTTACTTTAATTTCTCCTACAATAAGAAGTAAAAAATGAATATAATACAGGGGTGGGGCAAAAGTACGTTTATAGTTTTAGGTATGCAAAAACAGCTTATTCTTGCATTACTATTTGTTAGTTATTGTATTATTTTTCCATATGGGCAGCTGTAAACCTACCTTTGCCCACCCCTGGATATAATGATGGACCCAGAATAGGTTATACTTGTTTTTACACTAATGAAGTTGTCAAATAAATTTAATGTTATTTTTAAATGGGGGAAGGAGCCCACAGAAACAAAGTCCCAAGGCCCATGAAAGTCACAATGAGTCCCTACGACGGAGGTAACCCTAGGCTTAAAATCTAACATCTTCTGTCTCCCCCGGAAGGTACCAGAGACCACCCGTGGCCTCAGACGTTTGGTGAGGGTGAGCCATTCCTGGTCCAGAACTGGCTCCAAAGAACTTCAGGGAGGGATTGGGGCTGTCTGTGAACCAGGGCCCTTAGCGCGTCCAGAAAACGTTCCCAAAATTTCAGTTCTATCTGCACCCCACCTTAGCCCCTTCGACAAGCTTTCAGATCAGTCCTCTGGGCATCTCTCTGACTTAGCAGCCTCCTGGGGCTGCCATAACGAAGTACCACAAAATGGGAAGCTCACACAATCAACATTTGTTTCCCCACAGTTTGGAGTGCAGGAAGTCTGAATCAGGTAGGGGCAGCTTTGGCTCCTTGCGGAGCGGTGCGGAGCGATCGGTTCCACGCTAGCCTCCCAGCTGTGGGAGGCTGCGCCAGTCTTCACGCCCATCTTCAGTGGCATCTCCTTGAGCTCTGCCGGCAGCGTCATAGGCTGTGCTCTCTGTGAGCGCCTCCGTGTCAAAATGTCTCCTTTTTATATGGATACCAGTTATTAAATTAGGGTCTCCTCCAATAAGACCTCATCTTAACTAATGATATCATATCTTCAACGATCCTGTTACCAAATAAGGCCACATTCTGAGGTAATGGGAGTTGAGATTCCAACATGTGAATATTTGGGGGAGGTGGGGCACAAGTCAGTTCCAAAACAGCAGTTCACACTAAACATGTGATCTAAGTATTGGTATTGAGTGAGAGCCCCTTATGCCTGAAGTTCTAGAAAGCAGCTCAGCGTGAGTCACCTGCACATCTGTCACTTTACTTCTGCCTGACTCCCTGCACCAGGTTGGTGTGTGCATGCTCACTCCCACAAGTGTGATCAGGGGTTCTTGTGCCCAATGCTAGCTGGGGGCTACGGGGGGTGGGGGGGTGGGGGGGTAGAGAGAAGGGTCATCTTGCGCCTTCGCCAACCCCAAAGCCTGCTTTTCAGCAAGAATAAAGTGAAGAGTGGGCTGAGGCCCCGACTGGTGTGGCTCAGTTGGCTGGGCATCGTTCCCACAAAATGGAAGGTTGCTGGTTCAATTCCTGGGTGGCGGGTTTGTCACAGTCAGGATAAGTATGAGAGGTAACTGATTTCTGTTTCTCTTTCACTCATGTCGATGTTTCTCTCCTTCTCTTTCTCCCTCCCTTCTCCTCTCTCTAAAAATAAATAAATCTTTTTTTAAAGAGTAGGCTGAGGAGGAGATAAGGTGAGACAGAAGGTCACCAGACATAAGAACAGAGGGGGAAGTGTAGGCAGGTAGGATCAGAGCCAAAGGGCTTTATCTGATGGTTTCTATGTCAATTACACATAACTCTGCATCAGCAAAGTGGAGGATCCATTGCAGTCCAGGGTCAGGAGCATAGATGTGGAGCATAAAATGCGGGTGTGGGAATGGGGAGGCAAGGGGTGTTTGTAGGGCTGGCATTGAGCCCAGGGTGCAAGGGGGGCACTGAACAGTTCAGCAAAGTATCTGTGGGCACTAGCCAGTGTACTGAATCAGCAATGGAAGCCACCAAGGCTCAAGTCATCTTTGTACAAATGTCACAATGTACAGGAGTGGGTGCAGTGGAAAAAGAAGACTTGGGAGTTATACAGAATTGGATTTCAATTCCAAGGTTCTGAGTCCACTTGACTTTAGACAAATCACTATCTTTCTGGCCCCAAGTTTCAATGACTTTAAAATGGGAATAATAATAATAATAATAATAATAATAATAATAATAATAATACCTGCTCCATAGATTGTTGGGTGCACCATATGCAGTTATATGAAGTGTTTGAATGAGTCGTGGCAAGTGGTAGGTGATGAATAAATGGCAGGTAGTAATGGTGATGACAGAGACTTGTACTAACCAAATGCCAGCCTCATTCAGACAGGTTAGGTGCATGAAGTTGAAACCAAGGTTTAAACCTTCAGGCGTTGTTCTGAGCTTAAAATGCACACACAGAGTCTCAGGTGTATTGTCCTTGTATTAAAGTTCTTATAAAAACAAGTTAATACAGGTAAAAGGGGCCAGGATTGAACTGGAAATTTTACCTTTTACTATTTTTATGGTGTGGCTACCCAGTCAGTTTCCTGACATTAAAAAAATTTTTTAATTGATTTGAGAGGGGGACGGGGGGTAAGGGGAGAGAAACATCAGTTTGCTATTCCACCTATTTATACATCCATTGGTTGATTCTTATATGTGTTCTGTCCAGGGATCGAACCCACAAACTTGGAGTATTGGGACAATTCTCTGACTAACTAAGCTACTGGGCCAGGGCCTAGTTTCCTGGTCTTTGACCTCTGCTCTGATCTGTGAGTGAGAAAGTAATGATAATAATAAACACTTACATGGTGCTTACCGTGTGCCAAGTCCTGTTCCTTATATTTGTATATGTTACTTTATGTAATCCCCACATCATGGAGATTGGAGTGAGTGCTATTTTAATAGCTCCATCTTTTCAAATGAGAACAGTTAGGGAGCAAAAATGCAAGGGGCATGTTGTGGTTCCAGAGTACTTGCCCATCACCACTATACTCTTCTGCCTCATGTTCCAGATTCCCTCTACACTGTGACACTACAGAACTGGGGGGGGGGGGGGGGTGTTGGGGTGTCAGCAGGCACTCAACCTCCACCTCCCACTAGCAGAAGGCAGGGGTGAGTTGTTTCATTTCAGTTATTCTCTCTGATTTTTTTTTTTTTTTTTTGCAGAACTTCTTGTCCCTTAAAGGACACAGGAAATGATTAAGGAGGAGTTTCAAAACAAAATTGAGACCAAGACCATTCTCATCTACACATATCTGATAGAGAATAAGCTCTTTGGTGCCTGACCTCTTTCTCTGGAATATTAAGGCACATTGTAAGTAACAGTATTGCCCCTCACTTGTCATGGCCACCTGCTCAAATGTCTCCCTTTCTCTTCCTGTGTTACATCAACTCTGTGGACTAGTATGTACCCATTAAAAACTGGTAACTTTTAAAGTTAAAGTGTGTGACAATGTGAAAAATTATTTACAATGTAATGTTCCGTGACACAGTTGCATACGAGATGCGCATGCATGTAAAAGCTGGATGTGTTAAGGCCAAGGGTCTGAAAGACTTGGGAAAGGAAGCTTGTTTCCAAAATTACACACTTCTTTAAGTTTTTCAGTTACTTTTAAAAACTGGAAATAAAGCAAGATGTTTACCTGTGCCATCAATTACAAACATAATACATACACATAGACTCAGATTTTGGAGCTGGGAAGGCCTCTGAGATTGATAAAAAAAAATACCTATTAAAATGACAGAGATTTTCTGGGTGTTGGGAAATGTATTATAGAATAAGTAATGTGCTTTTCTTATCCTGTTTGAAATTCCTAAGTGGTTGGAGAACTTGAGAGAAGGGAGAAGATGAAGATGGAGAGATGATCTTTTCCTTTAAAATGTTATCTCACACGAGGTACAGAGAATAAATGGGAAGCCTCCAATCCTTTGAGGAAGGAAACAGCACATAAATAACAAATAAAATATGGACTAAATGAAATGTTACCTAAGCAATCTCCCTAGACACATTTTTCAATGAAATCTATTAGGTATTTTTTAGTTCTTCATTTTCTGTGCTAACTTTAAGTTTTATTTGCCCTTGTTGCTTTGCTCTACCTTTGGTTTAATCATTGAATCATTTATCATCAGCTTTGGGCACTTAAGGTTTGCCGGAGTGACATGAATTTTTTATAGTTCAGCTCTGCTTATTAAGACATCCTTTTAGGTACTGCACATAAAAAGTATTCTTTTGAAAAAGTGCAATGCCATTGTGCATATGTAGTTTTTGTGCTCAGTTGGTCTGAGTAAGCTCCAATTTCGATACCTCCTTAGTATGGATGCATCAAAGGACTTAGAGAAATTCATCAACCACATTCCAGAATGGAGCCCTCATTCCACAGGATGTCTAGGTTGTTAACAAAAGCTAATTTTCCCCCATTTCAAAATTGTTATAGCATAAAAATGAAAATGAATATGACTTGGAGTAAGTCCAGTCCAAGACTAATTCCCATTCAAGGTAAACCCTTAGGTTAGAAGTAGACAAATTGTCTTCCAATCCTTGGAGGTCAAATTCATACATATTATGGGTCATTCTGTTGCCTAAGTCCCTGGAACAGGTGTGTGTGTTTCCTCATCCTCCTTAAAGACTGGTATTAAGGCGATCCCTTGAGAAATCAGTACAGATGATGTGGAAAGCAATAAATTTGGAGTGAGTGAACTTGCTGAGAGGTCCAAAATGAACCCATTATTCCCAAGTAAAAAGATTCTAAAATATTATGGCCAAGGAATAGGCCCCAGTGAGGAAGAAGAATCCAAGTTGGGAAATGTGTTGAAGTTGCCATCATTGTGACCATTGGTGTGGCGGAGACTAGACCTGTCAGGTGTTGCCCTGTGCTGCTGCTCTAGTGTTCCAGGTGTGGCCTTTGGGAGAGTGTGGCTGTTGGTCTCAGCATCATCTTGAGGTCTGTTACAAATTCAGATAGACCAGGAGTGTATTTTTGTCTGTATTTTTACTTACATTCACCTAGTATCTTTAGCAGTGAATTAATTTCTTGAGCTCAATCTTTGGATTAAAATCTCTGAAGGCAGGTCCCGAGAATCTACATTTTAATGACAGGATCCCTAGGTGGTTCTTAGACACTGTTAACTGCGAGAATCAGTGTTCTCACAGGGCATGATGCTGACCAATATACTATTATACTATTAGGCTTGAATGGTTCCCCTGAGTACACCACAAAATCCAGAAGCCTAAAAATAAAGAAGGTTTCTACTATGGCAACGATGACTATTCCCTGACATTGTATAAAACATTTACACCGATTACCTCTGGGTCTCAGGTTAGACAATTGTTCTTATCCCCATTTTACAGGTGGAGAAATGTGGACATATACAAAGTGAAATCATTAACAAAATAGGAATAAAAACCTACCCCAGCAGACAAAGGTTAGGAGATGCCTTTAGTTCCTTGGGCAAAGGCACTGCATAAACCCCAGCATTATTATTCTCAAGACTTTTCCATAGTAACTCCATTTTCTTTTATGAGACTTGAGGTTTAATTGGGGGTTCCAGTAAGAGATTTTATGTGTGTTTAATGGATTTTGGTTTAATAATCAGAGTCTGAAATGCAGATTCAGAAGGCCAGCTGACTTCTAATGAAGCTGCACTTGGGAGAGTCAATTTTTAAAAAGACATTACAAGTTTATACTATAGAAGTCGTCGGCAGCCGTCCGTCTCGAGAGACGATGGTGTAGCTTCTTAAGAGTCTATCTGCACCGCCGAGAATGGCTGTGCAGTCCGACTCGGGAGTGACACGGTATCTGTCTCCTCCCGTGTTGAATCGACATCTTGCGATGACGCTGGAGTGTCCTCTCCAGCGAAGCTGAAGCTACAGAGCCTGGGCAGGGTGATATGGAGGGTCTGCTGTTGCCCATGCAGCAGACCCCCCCCCCTCTCTTCGCAGCTGAAGGGTCCAAGGGAAAGACGGAGTCAATACAGCTTGGCTTCAGGTGCGCCGCAGGAGTTGCCGGTGTTGACTACAATGTCAAACCGCCTTAGGGACTCCGGCTCCGGATTTTCTGTCGGGGTTTACTCCCTTAGCCTTTCCCCTGAAGAGGTATGCCGCAAGGCAGCGGAGGTTTTTTGGAGTCAGAGTTTTCCTTCTCTGATGTGCCCTGACTGGAAGATCGAACCAGCGACACTTAGCTCGCAGGCCGACGCTCAATCCACTGAGCCAAACCAGCCAGGGCTCGTTTTTCTGTCTAGTCACTGGTTATCTTAATAGCTTCGTTATTGCTCATCCTTTAAAAAGCTTTTTCTTATCGTAGAATGTAGGTTTGATTTCCGAGTCTCCTGGGGAGGCAGGGTGGAGTAGGAGGAAGATAAGGTGCCCGGGCAGTGTCCTCGCTCTTGACTCTGGGCCAGTCTTTTCCCTCTGTGGGTCTGTTACCTCATCACAGACTACTTGATTGCAAAACCCTTTGCCCACACACTATGCACGGGGCTCCACATCAGGTCTGCTGCACCCCAAACTGCAATGTTCCTTAGAACCAGGCTGCCACCCCAAGATAAACAGAGGCATACAGCCAGTGGGGCTTTTATGGGGAAGCTTGAGCACAGGGCAAGGAACTTTGTCTTCATTTGAGTGAGGTCATTGCCAGGCAGTGGTGGAGGGCCTGAAGACAGATCCTTCTTTTGGAAGTGTTACTGGTGGTGTTGGAAGCAAAATTGGACCTCGGCTCTTGGTTTCAGTGAAGAATCCTGAGCCAAGAACTCAAATGATAAGAGAAAGTTTATTTAGAAAGTTACAGAGGTAGTAGAAGTGAGCCAGCTGGGTTGCACAGGCTCAGGAAACAAGTTACAGAAGCAAAAGAAAGGCCCTTGGAGCTTAGGAGAGGGAAAGGCAAAGGTACGGTACCTGAGGGGTGTGAGAAAGGCTCACAGTAAAACACCAGGACACAGGACTTCAGCAGCTAAGTGAGGCAGTTATTCACGAGTCTGCAGAGTCGGGTGCAAAGCCAGCCAGGAGCCTGTGCGTGCGAAGTAGACAAAGAAAACTGGTTTTATAGGAATGCGATTAGCTCCCCTTCCTAACGCGATTAGCTCCCCCACCCTTCTCCTTCTCCCCTGTTTCTCCATTACTGGTTAATCTGGGTTCACAATCTAATGCAATTAACTACTTAACTCAGGGTGTGATTAATTAAGGGTAATCTACTTATAGGTCTATCTCCAACTTATTTGCAGTTATGTAGCTACATCTTCCTATTTCTCTGTGTTTGGTGATGACAATCTTCCTCCTTTTGATCCCAGAGATAGGTGTGAGGAGCTTCGGAATGTCATTTCCTCTCCCTGTTTTCACGATTCATCTGTTAATTATCTCCTACTGGTTTGAGAGTCACTGGCTTCTTATCCCTTACAGGGGGAAGACGAGGGAAAAGGAAAAGGCCTGGGCCACTCAGCAGTGGGAGAGTGTGTGCTGGGTCCTTCCTCTTGAGGGTTTTAAAGGCTGGGAGATTTGGGGGAGGTCTAGGGGAGATCTCAATAGAATGTTCATTAGCTTTCTGCTGAGGAGCCAAGATGAGATTTATTCCCCTGACTTCATCTGTCCTTGGGTGTGGTTGGCACTAATTGGATTTCTGTTATCTGTCTCCGTGAGTAGGGTGATTTAAGTTATTTATCCTCTGCTTAGGAAACCAAGGATTTCACGATTTACCAGATGGCTGTAAACTGCTTGGTCATTTAACTATCTCAGTTTGCCTGTTCCACTTGTCCTGGTCTACAAGCCTGTCTCAGAGGAACCCTTAACTGCTTTTCACCGGTGCGTTGGCATGAGCAAGGGCCCCATTGGCTGGGAACTCCCGTGTCATCATGTCGACCTCACAAAGGCTTGGGGGAGCCTAGGTAACCTGAGAGGTGACTCTGGAAACATTCCAGGAGTGGGGGCAGCCTTCACAGCCTTCACAAGGCAGTTAAGGACTTAACCCCACCCTTCCTGGGTAAAAGTCTCTCTCCTGAGATTTTAATTCGACAGTTGGAACTTCATACCTTTGTCTTAAAGCTGAATTTTCTGTTACCACATGGATCCTCCAGATGGAGGTAACGCATTGAACTTAACACCAGCAACTTAAAGCTCACAGAGAAAATTTTGTGAGTGTGGTGGGTGGGAGTTGGGGGCAGGTGAGGGGGAAGAGAGTGAGAAGAAGACTCAAGGAGGCAGTACCATAGGTTGGGGGACAGAGAAGGCAGACAACCTGGAAGCAAGATTTGGTCTTTTTCTCAAGTCCCCCTGCCCCCACTGTACCCTTACCCAAGGGGAGGAAGAGATGGTGAGGATGAATATTTATTGAGGGCCTGCTGGGGGCCAGGCCCTGTGAGCATCACTCTCTGCATTGTTCACTTTGTTCCCTACAGTAATCTTGTGGATTGCATATTAAGATTGATGCTCATTGTGGTAAGGCTACGTGCCCAGGCTAACACAGCTGGTGGGAGACAGAGCAGGTTTTGAATTCAGGTCTATCTAATTCCAAAGCCCGGGGTTTGTGTATTATAAGCATTGGGAGAGTTTTGTTGCTTTCATTGGTCTTTTCCTTTAGGATAGAGGCCTAATAGTGGCAGATGGATTAGAGAATGAGAAATGGGAAGACATAGATTCACTCAGTGATTCATGCTTGGAGAATCTCTGAAATATTGTAGGGAAACCTGAGTTTAGAGGACCTGGGCTTGAATCCTGCCTCTGCCACTTGCTGGAGACTTTGCAAAAATCACTTTATATCTGTGAACAGTCTGAATTAACATGCCAGTAAATAAGGTTAATGACACCTTGAAGAGCTGTCATTCATTCATTCATTCAATTTTTTATTTTATGAATATTTTCTGAACTTCCCCTGTGTGCTAGGCACTATGTCATGTTCTGGGAGAACAGGGATAACTGGACAGCTAGACACTCACTAAGCTCATTTTCTAGATGGAGAAGTATATGTACAAGTAAATAAACAGCAATCCTCTGATAAGAGAGTCGCTCATGTGAGGAAGGTTCCTCACCCACATTTGAGGGTCTCAGGAAGACTCCTTGAAGAAAGAGATTCTTAAGCTGGCATCTAATATGTGACTATATGTTAGCCGGGGAAGTGACGGAAGTTTAGTTGGGTAGCCTTGGGTAAGTTTATAGGAAGAAAGAAGAGTATTTGCAAAGTCCCCAAGTCAATGCACTTGAGGCACTGGGAGAAGTTGTGAATGGCTTGAGCACGGGGTGCAACTTAATTGAGAATGACTCAAGGATTGCACCAGGGACGGGGATGGATGTCGCTGAAGAGATGGAGGGGTGAGGCATATGGGCAGAGCTTACTGGTAAAGGATACACATATCAGACAGCAGATCAGGGTGTCCATCCACCAGCTATGTGATCATCACTTTGGGGAGAGGAGGTAGGGAAGAGCTTGATAAAAAGGCTGATTCCTGGGCCCCTTCAGAGCTACAAAGTAGAGTTTCTGAGAGCAAGGTCCAGCAATCTGTCTTTTTAAAAAAATATATAAACTATACCCCCACCCCAGAATCTGAAAGCCTATGAGAAGTCACAGAGGAGGTCCGAGAGGGAAATGGTGTAGTTGGATTTACAAGCATTTTTTCTTTATTTGAGAATATCAATATTTCCACCTAATTCCTGAAAGAGTCTTGACAGAAAATCTGTAGTTGGCGGTTCTTTTCTTTCAGCAGCTGAAAAATGTATAGCACTTCTCTTTGGCCTCATGGTTTCACATAAGAAATCCACTGCCATTCAAAGGGATGTTCTCTTATAGGTAATGTTCTCTGGTTTCTCTGAAGATGTTTTTTATTTCTTTTCTTTTTCTTTTAGTTGTCACAAGTTTAATCATGATGTTTTGAAATGGATTTCTTTGGGTTTATCCCATTTTGGATTTTCTCACCTTCCTGAATCTGTATGTTTGTATCTTTCACTAAATTTGGTTTATTTTCAGCTACTATTTCTTAGAAAAAATTTTTTTTCAGCATTCTTTCTCTTCTCCATCTGGAATTCTCATGATAAAAATGATTTATATATATATATATATGTATATATATATACATATATATACATATATATATATTTCCTCCTACAGATCTCTGAGTCTCTATTTTTTTCAGCCTATTTTCTCTTTGTCAATGAAATTAAGTAAATTTATTGATCTGTTCATCAAGTTCATTGATTTATCCTCTGTCATCTCTACTCTGCTATTGAGCTCATCTAGTGAGTTAAAAATTCTTTTTTAGTTATTGTGCCTTTACAATAACTTCTACTTTAATTCCAGTTATTGTATTTTTAATAACTTTATTTACTGATTGAGATTTTGTATGTTTATATGTTTCAAGAATACTCAAAATTGCTTTTTGAGGCATTTTTGACACTTCTAAATTCACAAATTCTGTACTTCTGATTCATCTCAGTGTTGGCATTAGTTGATTACCTTTTCTTAAGATAAGATTTTCCTATTTTTTGGTATGATGAGTGATTTTTGATTGTATCGTTGGTGCTTTGGACATCAAAAGGCTCTCGACCCTACTTGAATCTTCTGTTTCAGCAGGGAGTCAACCTTGGTCTGCTTTGTTCTTCTGGCACTGCTGGGGCTGCCTGTAGGGGCAGACGGTGCTTCCCTGGGACATATGTTGTCCTTGGAGATCCAGGAACTGTGGGACCTGGCAAGTTCTCTGCCACTGGGTGGAGGGCCCAGAGATGCAGGGCTCTGCTAACACTGACACTGAAGTTGGATTGGCCTGTCGCTGCCTACATGTAGATGAAGAGTGGGGATTGGGGCACCTCACTGGGACTTCCCCTCTATTGGACTTCTCCTTTCCTGATCTTTTGGCCAGAAAGCAAGCTTTTCTTCTCCTTTTTCTCTCTCTGTGTGCATGTGTGTGTGTGTGTTTGTATGCATTCTTGGCAGAACTGTCTGGGTTTCATGGGAGATAAAAAGGAAACCTGGGAGCACTCACTATCATGTCATCCCTTAAGTCCTGAGGTTTCTAGCTAGTTCACTGACTTGTCTGTTGAGCTATTTTCAGGGTATTTAGTTGTATTTAGGAGGCAGGAGTAGGGAAAAGTGGGTCTATCCCCTGTTGTCTGTTACAAGCATTTAAAAATTGTGATACAATACACTTAGCATAAAATGTATTGTTAGTGACATTTAGTACCTTCGCAATGTTGGGTAACACCACTACCTAGTTCCAGGATGTTTTTTGTCAGTCCAGAAGGAAACCGTGTACCCATGAAGCATCACTTCCCAGTCCCTCCTTTCTCTGCGCTGGCAACTTTTTTGTCTGCTTTAATGTGCTTTCAGCATCTCTAGATTTGATTATTCTAGTTATTTTATATAAACGGAAGCATACAATATGTGCCCTTTTGTGTCTGGCTTCTTTCACTTAGCACATTTTCAAAGTTTATGTTTAGCATGTATTTAATTCTTTTCTATGGCTGAATAAAATTCCGTTGTATGGATATACCATTTTTGTTTATCCATTCACCAGCTGACAAACATTAGGGGTATTTCTACCTTTGGCTGTTGTTAATAGTGCTGCTATGAACATGTGTGTACAAGTTTTTGTTGGGACACCAATTTCCAATTCTTTTGAGTATATACATAAGAGTAGAATTGCTGGATTGTATGATAATTCTATGCTTAACTTCTTGAAGAATTACCCAGTTGGTTTTTACAGAGGTTACATCATTTTACATTCCCACCAGCAGTGGGATTCCAATTTCCCACATCCAATTTGAGGGCTCCAATTACTATACATCCTTGCCAACACTTGTTATTTTCCATTAAAAAATTATAACCATCCTAATGGGTGTGAAGTAGTATCTGTTTTTGGTTTTGATTTGCATTTCCTTAATGACTAATGATGTTGAGCATCTTTTCATGTGCTTGTTGCTTATATATATATATATATATATATATATATATATATAAAATATTAAAAAAATATTTTATATATATGGCCTGTTCAGAAGATATCTGGCCATGTAATATGAAAAACAGAGACATTTATTGAAGAAGATACAGGTTACAAGAGACATTGTACACAGGACAATGATGCCCCAGTTCCCTTCAAAGTAGGCACCTTGGGACCTCACACAGTTCTCCCAATCACCATCAGCTGCCCTGTGGTATTTTCCTGAAACTCATTGGTTTTAGTTTTGGGGAAAGCCAGAAGTACCAAACCTGGGCTGTAGTGGGGCCGGGTCACCTGGGTGATTTGATGTTTCACCAAAAACTCTGCACAGGATGTGATGAATGAGCGAGCACATCGTCCTCATGAAGCTGCAATCACCTGCCGCTCGTAGCCGCAGCCTTCTGAGTCATCTGAATAGTCTCTTTGGAGGCGTGTTCAAGCTGAATGCAGAACCGATGCAGATTCATGCTCTACTCGCTCAGTCCCTTTGGATGTGACAGCCACGCAGTACACATGCTCCCTCAGCGGTGGCTACCACCTTCACTGACTAGTACAGTGAAGTCGTCATTATTTACACATGTGTATTCCAGTCCACTTGCCTTGGCTACCAGCTTACATTGATGTTGCACAAACCTTTCTTGTTCTTTAACCATGGCTGGACTTTTTCCAGACGGACTATTTTTCAAGTATATATGTGTATGTGTGTGTGTGTGTATATACCTCCCCCCCCCCACTTCCTTTGGAGAAGTGTCCTGTTTAAGTCATTCGCTGATTTAAAAATTGGGTTGTTTATCTTTTTGTTGTTAAGTTGTTAGAGTTTTTTAATTTTTAATTTTCTCTCTATATTTTTATTTATTTATTTATTGAATTTCTTGGGGAGACATTGGTCAATAAAATCATATAGGTTTCAGGTGTATAATTCTATATGCATCAACTGTATATTGTATTGTGTATTCACCACGCCAAGTGGTGGATTCTAAACTCTTGTGAGAGATATGATTTACAGATATTTTCTCTATTCTGTAGATATTTCTCTTCTTAAAAGTATTTCTCTTTTTAAAAAGATTTTATTTATTTATTTTTAGAGAGAAAGGAAGGGAGGGAGAAAGAGAGGGAGAGAAACATCAATGTGTGGTTACCTCTCTCGTGCCCCCAAGCAGGAACCTGGCCTGCAACCCAGACATGTACTCTGACTGGAATCAAACCGGCGACCTTTTGGTTTGCAGGCCGGTGCTCAATCCACTGAGCCACACCGGGCAGGGTCCATGTATATTTTAGAATATGTTTGTCTAGGTCTTCAGAAAAATCTTGCTGGCATTTTTATTGGAATGCTATTGATTTATCCATCTATTGAAGTTTTCCTTTATATAGGATATAGCTTTTACTAGAACTGAAAAATTCTCCATCAAGATCTATTGTATTTTTCGATAGGTTAATTCCTATGTACTTTATAGTTTTTATTGCTTGCATGAATCATATCTTATTTTTTAATACAATTCCTCTTTTGTACTGATGATGCTTGATGGTGTAGAGAAATTTTGTTTCTGTATGTTGAACTTTTTAAAATACAACTTTATTGAGTTATAATTTAGATATCATAAAATTTCCCCACTTTAAGTGTATAATTTAATGGTACTAAAATACACACAGAATTGTGCAACTATCACCACAATCAATTGTAGAACATTTTCATCAACGCCCCCGCCCCAAAAAAACATACCCAAACCTCTTAGATATCACCCCAAACCCATTGTCCCCCAGTTCTAGGCAACCACTAATCTACTCCCTGTATAAATTTACCTGTTTTGGACTTTTCATATAAATATGTGGTCCTTTGTGATTGAAACACAGTAACCCCACTTAATTCCTTCCCCCTAATTTATATGCTGTCCTGGTAATGCATATTCATTATTTTCTCAATCCTATAACATTATTATTATTTTATGTAGTTAATGTTCTTATAGTTACCCAAATACTAATCTTTCTTTTATTTCATTGCTTATTGCATCTCAGACCTTCCATGTGACATTGATTTCCTGTTGCTTGAAGAGCATACTTTAGAATTTCCTTTAGTGAATTCTGCTGATGGTAAACTTTTATCGTTTTTTGTCTGAAAAAAATTGCCTCTAGTTCTCTTTCATTCCTTTAAAAAATGTTAAAACAATGAAAACTTGAAGAAAAATTGAAAGCACAGTATAAAATTTTTTGTCTGTGAATAATTTGATGAAGTGGTCAAGTGATGTCCCACATCCCTGAATTTTGTTTTTTATTTCTTACAAAAAAGAACAAAGGTTAACCATCAAAATCAAGAAATCGGTATTAATACACTGTTACCATCTAATTCGCAGACCCCATTCAAATGTCACTGATTGTCCCGGTAATTTTTTCTGGAAGAAAGAGATCCAATGCAGAATAACTCACTGCACTTTTTTGTCTAGTTTGTTTTGTTTCCTCAGTCCTCACCTCAGCCTTTCCTTGACTTCCATGTTCTTTTTTTTTTTCTTTCTGAACATGTGCTTTAATGAGCTGTCAGGCCAAGGGGGCAGCAGCTGAGCAGAGCTCAGGGCATAGAGGGGAGTCACCCATGGCTCCCTTTTGTCACCTCAGGAAGCCTATTTTTTTCCTTTCAACCCTGAGAAAGTGTCAGAGGCTTGGCTAGCAGTCTTGTCGATGCTTTTCTGGGTGTATTTGGCCACCCCGTCCATGGCTGCAGCCTGGGCTACCCCTTCCACTTGCTGCTTCAGGTCCTGCAAGCCCTTGCTGGCTATGGCTGCAGGGGGCCTCTGAGGAGTCAAGGGTAGCTGAAGCCACATTGGATCTCCTGACACTCGTGTTCTTGATACACTTGAAGATTACAGGCCAGCTGTTTTGTAAGTTGTACCCAGGTTTGGGTTTGTCTGATGCTTCCCATGATCACCTTCGTGTCATGCGCCTTTGGCAGGAAGAGCATGGAAGGGAAGCTAGCCTTTTCTCATGGCGTCCCACCTGCTGGTGTGTGATTTTGGCTTGTTCCGTTACTGATGATGCTCACTTCAGTCACGTGAGTGAGATGGTTGCTGCCAAGGTCACCACTGTGAAGTCACTATTTACCCCTTCGTAATAAATATCCTGTGAGGAGGTTATCTGAAACTATGTAAATACCCCATTCTTCATCAAACTTTCTATTTATTCATTTACTTGTTTATATTAGTATGGAGTTGTGGCTTCCTAGTTTATTCAATGGACTGTATCATGTGTTGCTGCCATTATTTATTGTGATACCGAAACTTTCCGCAGTTTGACCAGTGGACTCCTCTTCAAGCAAGCTTTTGTGCCCTTTGACATAGCCTCATTGTTGCTTGAGTTCTCTTGTTCTCCGTTTCAAGATGTCTCTTTCTTGTCTTCTAGCTCATCTTATATTTTTCCTGCCCAAGTCCTAGAATCAGCCCAAGGAGCCTTGTTCCTTTTAGTGGAGAATGGTACTTAGAAGCCAAGATCTTGGTGCTGGCTGTATTTACCACTATTGGGATGTCTCTGCTTCTTTCTCTTGGCTTAATCCTCCAGCAGCCTCTGGTGGCCAAGAGGGCCCTGAAGTTCTAGGCTCTCCTAGGTCCTCAGAAGGAGAAGACACACACTTTCTTAAATAAAGAGCTCTATTGCCCTCTCACCCAAGAGCCCATCCCTGGACCAGTCACTGTGGCTGTGGGCACAGGACTCTTTTTATTGGCCAAGCTTGGGTTGCAGGCCCGCGCCTGTTTGAAGAGGGGGATAGGTGGGGCTTGAAGGATTCAGCTTCATCTAACTATATGGAATGGGTAACCCACAGGGAAGGCAGGAATTCTTTTTTACCAAAGGAAAGATGAGCAAACCTGGGGTTGACAAAATAGCAGGTATCTACTATAACAAATGAGAGTTTAATTATAAATTGTGATAATGGTTGAAAAAAGAGAGTAAGATGATGCACAAGAGGATCACAGTGGGACCCCCATTAACCCAAAGGTCAGGGGAGGCCTCTCTGAGGAGAGGCAGGCAAGCTTAGACCTGAAGGACAGGTGTAGGACCTGAGCAAGGGGGCGTGGCAGTGAATTGGTCCAGGTAGAGGAAACTGCCTTGTGCAAAGGCCCTGAGCCTGGAAGCTTGTCTGGCCAGTGTGGCCAGAGCATGGTGAGTGAGGGAGAGCAGCGGCAGTAAGGCTGGGGGTGGGGTCAGGGAGGCTGACCTGGCAGGGCCTTGAAGACACTGACAAGGATGCTGATTTTATGCTAAGTGAACTGGGGCGCCATTGAAGGGTTAGGGTAGGGGGAGCCCAGTCTGGCTGCCGGGAGAGTGAGGATTAGAGAAGCCCAGTTGGGGAGGGGAGAAGGGACTGTGGCCCCCTAGGTATGTTATATCTTTCTACTCTTTTCTTCCCTCATCGAAACAATGACATGCAGAAGCCTTTGATGAAGTGGCCTCGTGCCTGGTGAACATGGCAGGGAAGGGAGAGGATGGCAACAAAATGACTCTGGTATGCATCCTGCCCAACAAACAGCTGACTTCCTGGGATGCCCCCCAGCCCCCACTCCCCAGCCCCAGCCCCAGCCCCAGCCCCAGCCATCCCTGTTTCTCTGCCCAGCTCCTCTTTTCTCCATGGTGTTCATCACCATCCAAAGCACAAGATGCTTTCCATCTTTTATCAGTCTCTCTCGCTATATGTATCTCCTGTGCACTGGGCATTTTCATCTGTCTTATTCCCAGCTGTATTCCCAGCATCTGCTGTGGTGCCTGGCATATCAGAGGTGCTCAGTAAGTTTTCTAAACAACTAAATGAATTGTGAGAGGGTCTGTAATGGAGACAGAAAGGCTGGAAATGGCCTGTTTCAGGACATAGGCCTGACCCAGGTCTTGGCCACGCACCAGGCCTCGGGAGGCCAGAGAAAGCCAGCGTCTGCAGGACTTGTTGAGGGCCAGTTGGGGCAGACGGGACAGGCTGGTGGACACGAGTATGACACACAGAATGTGGGCAAGGCTGGCTGACGGACAGAGTCTGGAGGTAGGGGATCCACCCAGGTCAGGACTTATAGCGGGGAGGCCCTGCCCTGCCCTCAGGCTGATTCAGAGGCCAGCTCAATGCAGCATGTGGGTGGGGGTGGGGAGAAGGTGACAGAACTATGAAGAGGTCTTGCATTTGGGAAGCATCTGTCTTTACCCCACGGCATTCTTCCAGTTGTCCATCTTGCCCTTGCCACACTAGCCTTCTTCTGTTCCATACCAAACTCATTCTTACCTCAGGGCCTTTGCACTTGTTATTCTGTCAGGAAGGTTCTTCCTATAAGATAGGCCTAAGTAAGTGAGGTCTGTGTTACATAATGTAGGCACAGCACTGAGCACGGTCCCTGCACAGAAAGAGTTTGTTACTGCAATCACTCAGCAAATTTAGGTGAGCCCTTGCTATGTGCCAGGCACTGTTTCAGGCACTAGAGATATACTAGCGAAATGATGTTCTACTTTGGAGAGACAGACAGACGCTCCTTCTTGTTTTTCACATGGCTACCTCTTTCTTGTCATTCAGGACTCAGTCGAAATATTATCTGCCCTGAGAGGCTTTCCTGGACAGTTGGTTCTAAGTGAGCCATCCCTCTCCCGTCACTTTAGTAGCCAAAGTCATTAATCGCTGTTTAACAAACTGCCTCAACACTTAGTGGTTTAAAAGTTCACTCTGACAGCCGAGGAAGTAAGGATGGAAAGGGCCCAATTTCTCATGATTCTAAAGTGTGACTGGGCTCAGCGGGTGGTTCTTCTGCTCTGTGTGGTGTAGACAGAGATCACTGGGGAAGGGGGCCTGGAACATCCAAGATGGCCCCATCTTCCCAAGTCTCTGTGTACCTGATGTTGCCATTCCATGGCAGCTGGGTTCCAGAGGGGAAGAGTTGCCAGTTCCTGTAAGGGTCAGGCCAGAAACTGCACAGCAGCACTGGCATGGCCTTGTGTTGGTCCAAACGAGTGGTGGGATGAGCCCAGAGCCATCTTGATAGGCAGAGTAAGAAAGAACTTGTGGGATCTTGAACCCACCACACTGTTCATCTGATTACCTGGTTTTGCTTTCTTTACTATATGAAGTTATGTTATTCATTATTTTATTTATTTCATGTTTTTTTCTCCTTCTTCTGCCCTAAGATAAGGAGAATGAATAGATGAATTGGACATTAGTAAATGTGTTGCCTCTCTCAGGTAGCAGAGTGCCTTAATCTGATTAGGGCAAGTCCTTAAGAAGGGTAGATAGCAGAAGGCCCATAGGAGGTATTACTTATGGTGATATTTCAGCTTGAGGTGTGGGGGACCCTTTCTGTCCCCGCAGCCGCTGCTTCTCCCTTAGTTGACTGGCAAAGGGGGAGAGTTCTGCAGCCCCTGATATCTGTCCTCTTCCAAACGCTGGACTTCGAGGATTATCCACACACCCCTGCGGTCACCTTCTCAAGTCTCACCTACTCCCCAGATGTTCCCTTTGTGGTTTCTCATTTCTCTTGAGCAACGCTGGGGCTGGCAGCTGGCGAGGAGCAAGCTGGCATGCCTGCAGGTGGCGGGTGGCTGATGCAGGGGTGAGGACAGCCCCTGAAAGCTGGGTTCAGTGCGCCTCTCACCCTGTGTCTTTGCCCTCTGCTGCCCCCGAGGCTGAGAATGTCGTCACCCTCCAGAAGAGCCAGGATGTGCTGGAAGGTGAAGGAGAGAAGAAGACTATGGTGAAGAAGATGATGGTGCGAGAGCCACATCTGGTCTGTGGCATTGGGGTGGGAGGAGCGGAAGTCCTGAGTCTACCCACTGATGAGACAGGGGGCTAGGCAGGGAGAGGAGAGACGAGGAGGCAGGGCACTTGGCCTTGAGTCTCAGCTCCACCTCTAACTGCTCTCTGCCTGTCTAGAGGGAACCCAGGCAAGTCAGGTCCCTTCTCTGAGCCTCACTCTGCTCATCCGTGACAATGACTGTGTCACTGCTTGGGGGGGGGGAGTGGGCGGGGGGGAGGATACAATCCAATGGTCCACTGTAAAGCATTGTGTACCTGGGAGCAGTTTTATTACTTAATACCAAAAGTTAGTTCTGGTGGGGAATTTTCTTATCATTTTGCTAAATACAGTCATTTCTCAGTTATCCACCAGCATGTGCTGGGTGGGGATAAGCAGAGAAGTTTCCAAAATCATACTTAGCTTTGAGTCCCTTAAAGAGGGAAAATATCCTTGCCCTTGATACCTTCATTTAACTAATATTAATTGAGCACCTATTGTCTGTAGGTACTAAATCAAAAATGAGAAGTAATTAGAAGAACATTTTAAAAGGAATTCAACTGGATTTCTTTCGAGGGCCCTTTGTGGTGTTTTTGCTTTGGGCTGGTCTGTGGTTTAAATAAACCTCCCCACCATGAGGCTTCAGAGATGCAGCTGGTTAGAACGTGGGGTGTTTTGGTGACTTTGAACTGAGGCTCCAGACAGGTCTGAGCAGTGAACTGGCTCCCCCCGACTGGAGGCTGCCAGAGCGTGGAGGTGGGGAGTTCTGCCCAGGCTGAGGGGCTGCTGTAGCTGCTCCTGGAGGGGTAGCCGCAGCCCTGGTGGTCTGCAGCGGCCTGCTCCCCTCATCGGCCCTTCTGTGTGCCCTGCTCAGAGGCAGATCCAGGAGGAGCCACTGGATTCCCTCTCCAGCCCCGTCCGCCAGCAGGCCATGGAGACCCTGACGCAGCTGAGGTGTCCACAGCCCCTCCCCGACCCCCATCTCCTCTTCTTCTTGCCATGGGCTCTGCCTCTGTCTTCTGGAGCCTCTCTGCTGTGCCCTAACCCCACTCCTGGGTCTTCTCCTCTCCCCGTGCCCAGTCCCTCCCAGGGCTGTCTGCCCTCCACACCCACTTCCCTCCTCCCCCCACCTCACCTCACCCTTCGTGGATCTGAATCTCAGGCCCACGCCTGGCACCCCGTCGAGGTAGCCTCGCCCCAGCCCTGCATTCATAGCTCCAGCCACCCTCACTCTATGCCTTTGCTTTCTGTCTCCTCACCAGTCACAGCCATCCTGTGCTGGATCTTTGGGAAATGTCAGAGCTGGTGAACACGTGTGTGAAGAGTGTGTTCTCCCTGCCTTCTGTGCAGGCCATGCAGGAGAAAGATGAGGCCAAGGCTGAGACCGTACGGGTAAGCAGGGCCCTCCCCGGTGGGTCCTAGGGTGGTCCAGGGTCCTCAGAGTGAGGTACATGGTAGGACTCCCAGCAGGGAAAGGAAGGGTGCTTGCTCGAGTTGCAGGGCCTGGGGGATGTTCACTCACCAAACATCCCTCTCTTGGTGTGAGAGGGATGTTTGGTGAGTGAACGGATTTTTGGAATAGGGATCAGTCCCTCATCTGGAGGGTTCTATTGACTTCTGAGCCCTGTCCAGTGAGAGGCCGGTGGACAGGCATTGGCATGGCCAGAGGAGGTAGCCAGGATTGACAGGAGGCTGGTTGAGGGCTAGGTCACAAGGAAGAAAGACTGGCTGTGGCCCAGAGAAGCAGGACCTCAAGGAGCTCAAACACATGGAAACCTTTCAACCTCTGCAGTTGTCCTAGGAGGAGCGGTCAGAGGTTTCCTTTAGTGTAGGGTGTAGGGTCAGTGGGGGAAGTCAAGGGAGTGCTGTTTCAGCTCAGAGTAAAGCTCATTCATTCATTCATTCATTCATCCTTTCATTCATTGAATATTAATGGAGGGCCTACTAGAAGCACAGGGGTGGGATAGAGTAGGGGCAAGGGCAGGGGTGAGATAGACCTTATCAGAGAATTATGCAGTTAATGCAAAATTACAACACTGGTAAATGCTGCGAGCAAGCAGTACTGCTGCTATGAAGAGCCTGGAATGGAGGGGACCTGGCCTAGGTGGGCGGAGGTTCAGGATTCTTGGTGCTGGAGCTGCGAGGTTAAAGAAGAGCTTGTTAGCTGAAGGGAGTGGCACTGGCAGAAGGAAAAGCATGCCGGGCAGAGGGAACAGCCTGTGCAGAGGCCTGAGGATGGAGAGAACATGGCAACAGCAAGGATGACACTGAGGCGGTGTGGCTGGAGCCCAGGGTCGGGCGAGAGTGCTGAGAAGTGAGGCTGAGAGCTGTGGGGGCAGAGCATGTGGTGGTAAGAGGGCTCTGGGTCCCAGAGGTGGTGCCCTGAGATAAGACCCAGAGGAAGGGCGGGCAATCCTTGTTTGGGCCCAGGAAGACAGAGGCCCCCTTGTAGTAACAGGTCCAGCCAGCAGAGGTCAGCGCTGCACAGTGCCGGGCTGCAGATGAGAAGGACCGGGGGGGCGTAGCTGGAGAGTGAGGTTTGCTTGGTGGTTGTGGTGCAACCCTGGTGTGAATGAACAGACTCAGGAAGCCTGGGCAACAACAATGTGAGAGGCAGACATGGGGAACTGGCAGGACAAGGGAAGGCGGAGGAGAGAGGGCCTTTCCAGAGTGGCTCAAACCCATAGCTCAGCCTTGTGTATGTGTAATGCCCGCACCTTCCTAAAACCCAGGCCTGTGGTGTGATTGACAGGGGAGGAGCCCGGGCGTGGAAGAAATGGCGGCCCTGAAGAGGCGACTTGGAAAACCTATTTAAGTCTAGGAGTAGCAAATTAAAAAAGAAGCAGAGCGCTTCCCTAGAGACAATAATAAAAGTTTACCTAGCTCTTAGAGTTCTGGAGCATTTTCCCACTCACCCTCTCATTTGTTGCTTACTTGGCCTATGGTAGATTCTTAGTGAATGTTGGGTGTCTGCTTCCTTCACTATAAGGTAAAAAGTGCAGGGATAATAACGACCAATTTGTGGATAAGGAAACTGTAACCCATGGAGGGGAAGTAATGTGTCCAGTATCATACGTTAA